>NW_028262358.1:126518438-127151881 GCF_047370975.1 Nipponia nippon
TTGCAACAAAGGATTAAACACCGATGTGGAAAAAAGATAATTATTCCCTTCGTGCCTTTTTAGCGTGCCAGCGGAGGTAAACACCCTGGTGGGACTGGAGCAGCTTCTGCTGCAGTGCAGGGACGCATCCCGGGCTCTCAAGCTGTGTCAGCCATGGCGTACACCATCATTTAGGATTCCAGCCGCTTGTTGGTGGGCTGCCTTCTCTTTTAAGCAAGAAGTAAAGGGTTCTGTGTTCAGACTGAACCTCACGGTTTCTGTTTCGCGCCTCCCCAGCCCCTTGCTGTATCCGGTAGCTGCATCGCATAATTCCCCCCATAAACTTATCAAGCTCTGCATTAAAACCTGTTAGGCTTTTTGTTCCCGCTGCCCTTAATGGAGAAGTCACAGTTATAAACCGGGTTGATATTTTACTGCTCAGCAGTAAATTCAGCCAGTCCAAACCCCGTGTCTTGGCTGCAAAGGCAGCTGTGAGTTAATAAAGTCTTTCATGTATGACAGCAGCATCGCTGGTGCCATTGCAGTGAAGGGCCCTGCGTTTCTTCAATAAATCACCATGCTCAAGACGCACGGCCCTCTTCCCTCTAGGCTGAAACCCGGTGAACAGACCCTCTGCCCAAAACAGATGCCTGCAATAATTTATTTTTTGCTTTTAATAGAAGAGCGCAATGGCAGCAGTCGAGCTCAGGGTCTGGTGCGGGGCGGCTGGTGGCAGAGCTGGAGCGCGGGCTGGGCCTGTGGCAATCCTGCCCGCCTCCGAAATCCCCGAGAGTTTGGCAAATGCAAACAGCCCGGGTCTGCGCTATTGCCGGCCCTTTCGGGCCTGTCAGGATCGTGCAAAGCAGTTACGGTTCACAAGGGAGGGAAAATGGAATTAATTACAGTCTCCTACTTGAGGATATGCAGATACTGAAGAAGGCTCCCTTGAAAGCATCTGAACTCATTTCATTTGTGTAAATTAGGAAAAGCATGAGTTATCCTCAGCTGATGAGAGTCAGTGGGATTTAACACACATTGTCCCGGAGGTAAGCTGTGAGAAGAGACACCTCCTCCAGCCCCAGGCTCGCCCGATATAGCTGCAGGCATTGTGTTTTGAGCGTTTTGTGAGACTGGTGCGTGCACCGCCCACGCCTCCGCTTGCCTCTCCGTACCTTTGCACCGGCTCGGAAAGCAGATTCCTTAGGATGGGAAAGCCTGCTCAGGGTCACCCCTTCCTCGACGGGCTCCCAGAGGTGCCCTGATCGTCCCCCATCTGCCTTCGCCTGCGCCAGCAGCCTCGTGCTCCTGGTGCTGCCGAGGCATCGCTGCCAGCATCTGTATTCCAACGGAGCCTAAAAGACACCCTGCTGATCGCCGGGGACCGGGCGTGATGCTGATCGCCGGGGACCAGGCGTGGTGCCGATCACTGGGGACCAGGCATGGTGCCAATCACTGGGGATCGGGCGTGATGCTGATCGCCGGGGACCAGGCGCGGTGCTGCTGGAGGTGGCTCAGCCCCTGCCCCGCAAACAGGAGGCAGGCTCAGGACCCAGCGTGGCTGCTCAGGTTGCAGCTCTCATTATTACAAATGCATTTGGTTTTGTCAGCGATCTCTTCTGCGCTCGCGTTAGGGACTCATCGGTAGCCATCGCTGAGTAGGCAGAGGTTGTGTGACTCCCAGATGTCTCATCGGCCCTGCTGTCAAAGCAACAAAGAGAGCAAATGTTTGTAAGATCCCCTTTGATCAGATCCATTCAAAATGCTTCAGTTTTTCAAATTGTGCCTTTTATTGCAGGGTTTTCTCCCTTTTCTTTGCTCTCTGCAGCATGTGAAGTAGGCAGAAGTGATATCACTGCTCATAACAACGATTACCTGTTTGCACAGGTCTCACTGAAATGTTGCGCAGAGAGATAGGAGCCACCAGCTGCGGAAGAATGCGACCTTCTGCTCCCGCTCTCTGCTACATAAATAAGCACCTGGCCATAAAGTCTCTTCAGCCTCACCGGCGTTAAACGTAATGACCGGCCAGCTCTCAGCCATGAAATGAGTGCCTGCCTGGGGGCCCAGCCCATCACCGGCTGTGTGGCCTTGCCCCAGCATCAGCGTCGCTGAACGCCTTGCGCGGGCAAGCCCCGCCGTGCCAGCAGGGACCCTCCGAGGTTTTCACCTCGCCGTAAACCAGTTTCACTTTTCTTCCTGAGGCTTGACCTCAGCCTAGAAGTCGTGACTTCCTTCCCACGGTGCACATTGTGCAGTTCTGGGTTTCTTACAGCGCTAAAATAAGCGTGCACAAGGGACTTTGGTCCCCATACTGCCTGGGCCAGGCAGGAGTCCCCCAGTAGCCCGCTCTTCTGGAGAATGTAGACACTGCTTCCAGCTAGCACTCCACAACCGCTAATCATCCCGTCAGGATGAAGTGGGGACGTGTTGCCGCCCGCGGTGACAGGCACCGTGCCATAGAAAGGATGGCGACGCTTCCATCCAGGTTCTCCTTGGGAGCCTGAGCGCTCGTCCTCCTTCCCCCGCTGTCAGCTATGCCCGAGGAGCCACGTCTCCCTTGCTGCAGGAAAGTTCCCCCAGTATCTGTGCCCTCACCTACTTGTCTCATGTGCGCTTTTTGCTTCCTTTTTTTTTTTGAAGCAGAGGAAGAAGATGAAGAAGAAACAGAAAAAATGCAGAACGGAAAGGACCGAGGTAAGGGGACGAACTGTGGTGTCTGAGCTGTAAAGCGTTTTCTGTTTTGCTCCTCTGCAGGAGATCGGTTCGCCGTCTCCATTCGGAGCCCCAGGAGAGGGCTCTGAGCGCAGGCGGCTCCGGGTGAAGCAGCCCCTGTTGCTGCCGCTGCCGTTAGGTCACCTGCAGGCACGGCACAGGTTTCTCTGCCTGCTCCGGTCATCGCCAGGTCGCTCGCCAACATCTGCCATGGCTTGAGATGACGCCGTGGCCGGGGTTCCTTCAGCGTGCGTATTCAGCTTTCAAGAATGTTTTTCTTTCAGCAAAGGTCATGCACTGATCTTTGTAATGTGTAAGAGGAGGAGGAGTTGCTTTGAGTGCTGCGAGAAATCCAGTTCAGAAGAATATGTTTGGAAAAAACCAAAGCGTGGGCTGGTTATCAGTGCAGCTCCTGCGCGGTGGGACCGTCATCTGCTGGAGCCCTGTGACCTTGGCGGGACAAAGGTTCAGAATTACTCTGCTGGTGGTAATCCCACGTAGGCAGTGCCATCGGCTAAGCAGGGTTTCACAGGAGGTCTCTTTCATCTCTGCTATCCCTGGATTGCAGGTCCAGATACTAATCCTCCCCAGACCCCGTCTTCCTTTGGTGCGAATGAATCCATAACACGTGCTGGCAGAGTTATTCCCGGGGCTGGAAGTGATCATCGCAGGCGTGGAACGCAGCCCCGAGACTTGCAAACAACCGTGCAGCGTACGGTTGAGTTGGAGGGGTCTGCAGGAGATCTGTTCCTCATGTCGCGCTCCGCAAGCGAACAAAAAAGCACCCCCGGACCCTCCTTGGGAAGGGACCTCGCTCAGGGGTCTCTGGACTTCGGCTTTCTGCATTTTAAACCGAAGCGTGAGAAGCGGACTTGGACAGGTTTGAACCAGCCCAAGCATTTTTGTCTCACTTGAGCCAAAGCTAATTTCAGCGTCAACAAACTGGAACTTCTTAGCCTTTTTTTTGTTGTACGCACGTTTTCCTTCTGGCTGAGCTGAAGGGCCGGGGCGCGCGTTTCTCACCGACAGAGCTGCTTGTCCTGAGCTTTCCTCTCCAGCGAGTTCTGCAAAGCATTCGGGCGTTTGGAAATGCTCTGATTCCTGATGGTTTGTCCACCACTGTTGGACATTATAAGTTTGTATAAAGCAGTGCCTCACTATTAGACATTTCAAGTTTGTAGTAAGAAATGCAGTAAGTTTGATTTTAGCTAAAACAGGAGTTTTCGAAGCAGAATCACATTGGCTCTAAATCAGGGGGCTCTCTTTGCCCTAGAACATTCCTCTTCAGTTAAATATTTCAGATGCTTAGCAGATGACCCTTCTGCTTTTTTCCAAATGTGCATTGTATCTTGCATGGGAAATAGGGAAAGGGGGATTTTGAAGAGTTGAAATGTGATGTATGGTAGCGGAGATGTAGTAAGACAAATTCGGCTCTGTTACTCAATGCGGCAGCATTGGAGTCGGGGAGGGGGGACGGAAACGTGTAACCAAAAGCAGAACTTGGTCCAAAAGCCTTCGTGTGGAATGTAAATATTGTCGCTGCCAGAAAGTAAGTGATTTCTTAATGTCACAGAGTTAGTGAGATAAAAATCTGGCAGAAAAATCAAGGAACGATCGATATATAAACTGCAGTCCTCCTGCGGAGCGCGTACGCGACGGGAGCTCCTCCAGGCACCGAAGCAGGCATGGCGACGGGGAGTCCGGCTCTGGGTTTTGCGCGGGCTGCCTCGAGGAGGGGCGTCCCGACAGCCCGTGCGCTCTGCCCCATCTTACCCATGGGGACCCGTGGCCGGGATGCTCCGGGCGCGCCGGGTCTGACGGGGCCAGCCAGCAGCGCCCCGTGCCCGCACCGAGCTCTGCCTGCCCCCACTTCATTCTTTGCACGGTGCCTGTGTGTGCGTCCCCATCTCAGCAGCGCTCTCCCTAGCTGCCGCATCGGCCCGTTGCTTCTTCCCATCCTCAACAGACAAGAGTTAAAATTACTTGTAGCTTGTGTATTCCCCAACTTCTGCACCAGCGTAGGCAAGGGAGACAGCGGTCCTCGCAGGGACGCTGCTGCGATGTGTTTCTAGGGACAGCATCGCCCTTGGGCTTCCTCACAAGTTTCTTCACAAAGTTATTTCATATTTCTCTGTGTCCCAATTAATCAACCTCAAAACTCGCTTCCCGGCTGGAGAGGCTTACGTTTGTACACTTGATATAGCAGCGGCATGGTATGGCTTCAGCAGGATGAAATCATTCGGGAAGACTCCAAGTTGGCTGCATCTTTTGTGGTTAGGATTACAAATTAAGCAGCATCTCCAGAGAAGATGTCTACACGGGTTTCCAGGCACAGAAGAGCACAGTCGGGAGCCGGCAGAGCCACATCCATCCAGTCACATTAGACAGCCCCCCACAGCAGCTCAGCCAGCCTCGGCGCTGTCGTTGCGTTGCCCTCTCTTGCAGCCCAGCGTTACGCATCCGTACCTTGCACGTGTGCCAGACATTATTGCCGGTCGGACGCCTGCTTGGCTGGGGCCATCCCGCAGTCGCTGTTGGCCATGGTCCTGCTGCCTCGCTCCAAGACAGCATGCTCCTGTTGGTGACCAAGAGGTGGACCCATGGCAGTATCACCTGGAACGAGACCCTCCACGAGCCGGTCCCTCCATGTATTGGCCATTTGGATTTTATATCCCCCAAACTGATAGAAAAGAGACTAAAGTGCTGTGATCTGCTCTCTCAGGCTGCTGGAAGGAAGGGCAAGGTTTGCAGCCCCATAAAATGTGTTAGACAAAAATATCCAATTTGAAATACCCTTTCAATACTTAGAGGGCGCCTACAAGAAAGGTGGGGACAGGCTTTTTAGCGGGGCCTGCGGCGACAGGACAAGGGGGAATGGTTTTAAACGGAAAGAGGGGAGATTCAGACTGGACAGAAGGAAGAAATTGTTTGTGCTGAGGGCGGTGAGGCACTGGCCCAGGTTGCCCAGAGCGGTGGGAGATGGCCCATCCCTGGACACATTCAAGGCCAGGTTGGACGGGGCTCTGAGCACCCTGGTCTGGGTGAAGGTGTCCCTGCCCATGGCAGGGGTGGGACTGGGTGGCCTTTGGAGGTCCCTGCCCACCCACACCCTTCTGTGATTCCATGATTCATTCCATGAAATACAGCTGCCCATACTGATCAAAACTGGAGACCTTGCAGGACAGGACAGAGTCCATCCTCGGCAGGTTTGCAGATGACACCGAACTAGGAGGAGCGGCTGATACCCCCGAGGGTCACGCTGCCATCCAGAGGGACCTCAACAGGCTGGAGAAACGGGCCGGCAGGAACATCACGCAGTTCAACAAGGAGAAGTGCAAAGTCCTGGGAACAGCCCCAGGCACCAGGACAGGCTGGAGGCCACAGCTTTGCGGGGAAGAACCCGGGGGTCCCGGTGGGCACCGAGTTGACGTGAGCCAGCAACGTGCCCTTGTGCAGCGACCCGCGACTGGCATCCTGGGCTGCGTGGGGCAAAGCATTGCCAGTCGCGGGAGGGGATCCCTCCCCTCTGCTCAGCACTGGTGAGGCCACACCGGGAGCGCTGGGGCCAGTGCTGGGCTCCCCAGTACAAGGGGGACACAGACAGACTGGACAGAGTCCAGCCATGGGAGTGATGAAGGCCTTGAAGCATCTATCACACGAGGAGAGGCTGAGAGCGCTGGGGTCAAATCAGTGTGTATAAATAACTGATGGAAAAGCGTAAAGAAAACTGAGCTAGAGTCTTCTCAGGAGCGCCCAGAGAAAAGACGAGAGGCAGCAGGCACGCAGCGAAACACAGCAGATTCTCTCTGAACATAAAAAATACATTTTTACTGTGAGGCTGGTCAGACCCTGGCACAGGCTGCCCAGAGAGGCTGTGGGGTCTCCGTCCTTGGAGACAGGCAGAACCCAAAGGGTCAGGGTCCTGAGCCACCTGCGGTGGCTGACCCTGCTTTGGGGGGGGCTGGACTGGGCGATCCCAGTGATGCTGGGATTTCTGGGATTCACTAAGATCAGGAGCACTTTTCCACCTCCCTTGTAGCGCAGAGGGCTTGCCATTTCTCCCGATGCTGTGAAGCTGCTCGCAGTCCTGAGGAGCATCACCCATTAGAGCAATAAGAGATGGGGAGGGCAGATTTTTCATTTTACAGAAAACAAAATTACCTGCTTTCTAAACGTGCCTTTCCCCCTGTGTTGCAGGTTAGACAGATGACTGCAGGCTGCACAGTAATTCAGGTAAGGATCGATATCTTCTTTTCTTCCCACCTCCAGCAGCACTGCTCTGTACGTGCTGTTGCGGTGCATGGGACCGAGTCCCGCGTCACCTCCTGCCCTTGTCCTTCATCTCCTCTTTCTGCTCGGGAAGGTTCCCCGCCCGCCATTGCTCCGCAGCCCTTCCAAAGGATGTTGAGGTTTTTTTTCTTGTTAAGACCCAATTTTGCTCCTGCTGCAGACAGTGGGAAAATGTCGTTAACTCCAGCGAGAACAGCATTATCTTCATTTTATTAGTATTGCTTCTATAGTGAGAGGCCTCAGCCAGGAAACAGGACCCCATTGTGGTGGACACTATCCAGATGTACTAAAAATACAGTCTCTCCCCTCAAAGAGCCTGCGCTTTAAGTTATAATAAGTCACAACAGATGGACAGACAGACAGGTGGCTGGAGACAGTGGCGAGGGTGACAATGCCTCTGAAGGACCTGAATAAGAGCCTTATCCTCGCCCATCTGAAAAGCTGGTAGGAGGGCAGCGATCGGGTTTCCGCACTCCCCATACACCGGCTGGGCATTTGCCTTGGCCACAGCCCCCATCTTTCGCCATTCCCAGTGGGAAGAAGGAGGGTTCTCCCGGCCGACAAATGCAGCGTGGACAGGCCCGTAATCCGCCAGAAAGGGACGGGGACTGGCGTCGTAGGTAGCCTTCTTCTGGGACCTTTTCCTTTACACTGTAGGTTGGTTGGTTGTAGAAACCAGACCGGAGAAAGTCTTTTACCTTTAACTTACCAGCTCCGCCCCAGCCCACGGTGACAGCGGGCCAGATGAATTAGTCAGGATGGATCTCAGACACAATTTTGCATGATAAAACCGCCACAGTTGTCCTCCAGAGGTAATTTGCAAAGGAGAAAAAAGGGGGGTTGCCCTCCCTGCCATTTTAGTGCGGAACAGAGATAACCCGAAAGTGGCTTGAGAGTTTTTTCTGATCGTTCTCACATTAGAAATTCAAGTCCTGCCTCATCTGGGAAACAATCTGGTAACTCAAGGAGGAGTGAAATTATACCATTAGAGGGGAAGCCAGCAATGGAGAGCTGCTTATGCTGGCTGTGTGTGGCTTTTTCTTAATGTCCCTTTAACTCTAATGGCTTTGGAGAAAAGGATGGCTTTGACCCTGGCCGCCCCTTAGCCACTGATCTGGAGATGAGACGCTCCCCGTTCTCTGAGAAGCCCAGCAGTGCCTCCAACAAAGCAAGGACCGGCGCTGATAGGTGCTAAATTAGAGACAACTGAAAAAATGAGAGAAACTACTTTCAGGTTTCTTTATCCTCCAGAAAGAGTGAAAAAAGACATGTCCGTGAAAGAAAAAAATCCTTTAAACTGGGCTGGTTCTTCGTCAAGTTCCTCACATTCCCAGTTGTGGTGCCAGGACCTCCTGAACCTTGCTGGTGGCAGGGTCCGGCCAAGCCGACCGGTGGCTCCGGCCGCCCGCTGATGGTGGAGCGGGCTGGGAGGGGCGGCATCGTCAGGGGCTTTCTGTTAGCAGATCTTGGCTGTTCTGGGGGAAAAATGCCCAGCACCAGCCTTACCTTGGCTTGCAAAGTCAAGCGTGTCAGCTCACGGGCCCTGGCTCGCAGGACCCGGGGACCCGCCACGGCACCATGCTCCTGGCGTCGTGGGCTCAGGAGCTCGTGTCTCCTCTGTGTTCAGGGTTGTCTGGGGTCCAAGGCGAGGAGCTCTGGGGCCAGCAGGGCACTCGATGGCCATGGGGGGTGCTGCACATTTGGTCCACTCGGAGCTTGCCGGGGGCGGCCCCGGAGAGGCGCCAGAAGTTTCGGGAGGTCCCAGCTTGGCTCCTGCCCTGCCACCGCGCAGGAGCTGGTCTCCAAGCCACGAACAGGCAGGCTGGAGCGCTGCCCTGGGCGGCCGCTGACGGCGCCTTGTGTGTTTCCGATGACGCAGGCACGGAGGGTTACGCTTACCATCGAGAGACATCTCCCCGGCCTTTGGAAGAGGCACGTTTCAGCTGCTACATTCACCATCGTGCAACTGTGACTGAGCTCAACCACCTGCTGACGAAAGCGGCTTTCTCCGGACCGCCTGGAGGGCTTTCCCCGTGGGCATTTGCCTCTTAGGTCATTGCATGTACTATTTTCCTCCATGTGTTTACTAACGATAATCAGACAATGCCCCATCAAACTCAGCAATTTACGGGAGGTTTAAAAAAAAAAACCAACACAAAGGGAAAGCTAATACTCCCTGCTCCTGCTAAGCATACCGATCTTTCTGGATTTCCTCCCAAATGGCGTCATCATTGCGTCACGCGCTGGTTGTTTCCTCCTGACTTCTGCCCCTCGGTATGCATGAAAAAATGGGTGTAGAGCCTCCAGGGTCCCCTCGCGCGTGGCACGAGGGGGATTCTGCCTTCAAAAATCCCACCCTCCCAAAACACGGCTGCCCGTCGGTGTCTGGTTGCCGCCGTGTGCGATGTCGCGTGTCCTCCTGGGAGCAAACGGCAGGGCCCGTCGCGGGCGGAGGGGTGCACAACCCGAGGAGCGGCGGCGGCGGTGGTGGGCCACCAGCCGCGGCAGCGATGGGCCACCAGCCGCCTGCCTCCCGCCGCTCCTGGCTCTGCTCCTCCTCAGACTGTTAAATCATTGCCCTTTACAAGCAGGGAATTCAGGGACGACCGTCGCTAGGCTTAGATTAGCACCTCTGCGCTCATTTGCAGGAGCCAAGTTCCGTTCCGTTTGAAATTAAGAGAAATAACTGAGTTGTGTAGTCGGAGGCTGGCGGCTCACCACTCTCTGATCCTTGCTAGGCTTTTCTTCCATAGCTGCTTAGAAAACATTGTAATCAGTTCCAATCACTTGTGATTTTTTTTTTCTTGGTGCTTAGGAATGTTATTTTTAGTGGAGGAGCTGAGTGCCCTAATGCATCTATAAATATTTATCAAGGGTGATGAATGGAAAGGAGCGATAAAGCCTGAAGCCAGCCCTCAGCTTTTCTTCCTGTCTGAACCGATACGCGGCCTCGGTTCTCGGGGGAAAGTGCTCGCTGGGTACCTACAGCCCTTGGGGAGAGAAAATAAACATACGTGGTGGCCACAGATTTAGTTGAATATAAATATTGTGAACGAGCTGTCAAGAAGGAAAGGAAAGTGATGATAACCTGGTGCAGCGTGTTAGCTTTAGCCTGCCAAGCACAGTGCGCTTGCGGGGACGGGGAGGTTCGTGTGCGTTTTCGGCTGAATTTGCTGAATTAGGACCTGCAGCGGCTTTGGCTGCAGCTACGGGCATCGAAAATAGGAATGTTTTGCTGATGGCCGCGCTCGGGGACCTGCTGGGGTGGTGAAGGCCGGTGGCGGCTGGAGGTCTTACGGCGGCGCGGGCATCGGGGTCTTCCTGCTGCTGCCCAGAGGCGCGAGCGGCCAGGGGGTTGGCATCGCGCCGGCGGGATCTCCTGGCACCTCGTGCGGGCAAGAGCCTGGGGGTTCCCGGCCGAGCCCCCCGGATCCGGCGTCAGAGCCGCAGGCGTCCCTCAGGGACCAGGCGTCTGCGCCGGCGGCAGTGCCGGAGGCGGGGGCTGTGCCGCGGGGCAGCCCAGGGCGGTGGTGGGAGAGCCCCTGGCAGCGGGTGGGATGATGCGGTGGAAGCCGTCGCCTCCTCAGAGGTGCCAGGGCCCAAGCCGTGGCGCAGGATGGGAAGGCAGGGATGAACACCCATCTCCTGTGGCCGCCAGGGAAGCCCATTGCGCACGGAGCCCGGACCAGAGGCGAGCGTCGTGTTTGCTGCTTTTTTCCTGTTATTACTCACCCCGCGACTTTCCCTTCTCACTTTTGCTACCACGATTGCCAGGAGGCAAAGCCTCCTGCCGCAGCCGCCACCTCGGCCGCGAGCGTCTCTGAGTCTGCGGTCCGGCCGCAGCTGGAGGAGGTGCAGGTGGCACCGCCGGGACCTGCCACCACCGGCTGCCGCCACGCCGGCTGGCAGGCCGCTCGGAGCGGAGACGCTGGGGAGACCCCCCCTCCCCACAGGGGCCTTGCAGCCAGCGCTGCTGGTCGCAGGGACGGCGACAGCCAGGAGAGCAGGGTCGTCTGGGCTTTGTTCGGAAAACCTGGCGGGATCAAGGGGGTTTTGTACAGATGCAGCCGGGATGTCACCTGTGTGCATTAAATGTGACCCGGCGTGCCGCGGCTCGGCATTACCTCACCCACGGTGCCATTTTTTTTTTTAGCTGGCAAAGCATTTTAGCAGATGCTTTACATTATTGCAAGGCTGGGGCTGCAAGTTGGTGCTGGCTGCTGCCGCACCGGCTGCTGCCGGGAGGACGGTGTTTGCCCAGCGAGCTGCTGCCGGAGCGGGAGGAATCTGTGCTCCTGCCGGCACCCCGCCGGCAACGCGCACCCTGCGGCCAGCAAGAGCAACCAGGCGCTGGGAGCGATGGCGAGTGCGGGCGGCCGCTAGCTGGGCCCGGGCTGCTTGCATGCGTTGGATCACCAAGGCCTGAGCTTAACTGCACTTGTCCTCATCAGCCTGCTGCTGATAGCTTCCCTCCGCCACCGGCTCGGAGGTGATGGGGACGATGCCGCAGGGTCCCCCGAGCCTTGCCCTGCGGTGCACGGTGATGCCGAGGAGAGCGTGGTTACCTGGCTTGGCGGTGCCCTGGGCAGGCTGTCACGACATGTCGCCCAAGGGTGTCATTTAGGGAGGCCACCACCGGTCCCCTGGCCCTGTTGGTGAAGCCTGGCCGGTGCAGGCTGGCCCCGGGGTCTGCCCTCACCGTGCCGCTGCCCCAGGCACCAGTCTGGCACTGGGGCAGGCATCGTGGGCTCAGAGCAGGGCTTGGGGCGCGGGCTGGTCCAGCGGAGCCTGGGAAGCACTGGGACAAGCACGGATGCTGGTATCCGAGCTGTGCCGTGGCCGTCGGAGGGGTTCCTGTGCCAGGCAGGGTGCCCGGGGACATTTTGCACCCCAGTAACACCAGGCACCTCCTCCGGTGACATGCTGGGACATAGTGTAGGGGACAAACCACCCACCAGGCCAGCTTGCTTATGCCTGACTTTGAAACCTGCTTACGAACTATTGTTTGCCTTTGGAATATTCGCCTTAAACCCCGGGAGGAACAGCTCAGGGCAGGCTTTAATACAGGTCCCCAGGCCGTGTCCTGCTCCGGCGTTACCGCACCCCGGCCCCAGCGTGTGCGTGGGTTCCCGAGGCCAGTGGCACCGTGCCGGAGGGACCGGCCGCTCCCTGGCCACTCACCCCAGTCCTTGCTCAGCACCCGGGGTGCAGCGTCCCGGAGGCTGCCGGGGAAACCTGCTCCGTGTCACCCGAGAGCTCCTGCGGGCCTGCAGCAGCACCGGCACCGGGGCCGGAGCCGTGCGTGTGTGCGCACGTGTGTGTGTGTGTGTGTGCACACGTGTGTAAGCACCCGCGCGCACTGCAGGCAGCGTGTGGCGTGCCGGTGCTGCGCTCGGGAGATCTGCTGGGTCCGAGCACGCCTGCTGGAGCCTCCCTGCCCGTCTCCGCTGCCCAGCGTCTGCCCACAGCCCTGAGGCCGCCGGTGAAAAAGAAGTAACCACAGATAGAGTTCTTTGCTTTCAAATTTGGGGGTTTATTTTATGCAACTGGACGGTCATTTTTTGTCAGGAGCCAGTAATGGGAGTCACCAGCAAAGAGCAGGGCCGGATCCGGAGCCCGGGGAGGACGGCAAGGCCCTGTGCAGAGCCCAGCCGGGCACGGCGCTGCCAGAGCCGTACAGGTGCAGGCAGCGGGCAGGGCAGGCAGGGCAGGCAGGGCCGCGGTGTCGGGCATCGCTGCTGAATCCTGGGGAGAGCGCGTTGAGACAGGCCGGAGGGGAATAGCGGCCGATTGCTCTCCGGTGACTTTGCCCTGCCTGTGCTGTAATTCCCTCGCCCACACCGACCAAACCGCCGGCTGTCGCCCCAGCAGCCTGCAAAACCGCTGGGTTTGGCACCGCTCCCGCAGCCGGGGCGCCTTGGTTTTCCTGGGAGGCTGCTCCCCAGCGCGGACCGGTGCCTCAGCAGGGAGGGGAAGGCATGCCGGCCCTGCAGCGCAATTAAGACCCTTTTTAATTCCCACTTGCGCTGAGCACAGGCTGGGGCAGAGCCGTGGGGTTCACGGCGCCTTCTCCCACAGGGCAGAGCCGGCCAGCAGCGCCCATCAATTCGGATTGCCATGAAACCGCAATTTCCCTAGGGCAAAACCTGCCTGAACGAAAAAGCAAAATGGCACCTAAAAATGTTTTCTTATGGGAAAGTCACCTGGAGAGAGCCACGTCCCTGCGTTGGCATCCCCGGCCGGTGCCCCGGTGCCGGGGGTCAGTGCCAGGAGAGGCCCCCCCGGTTCCCATGGGTAGGGAGCAGGGGCAGGCCCCGTGCGGTATGTCCCACGCCCGGCTGGTCTGTCGGGGGTGTGCGAAAGGAGGGCGGCAGCTTCGGCTGCTCGTGCCGCCCCTCGGCACGCGCGTGCTCGGAGGGTCCCCGAGCCCCGGCCGTGCCCATGCAGTCGGGGTGTCCCCGGCGGCAGAGCCTGGCAGCTGGGGGGTCAGGGACCGCACCAAGCTTCGGTGCCATTCCCTGTTCCTGGCACCGCGTGAGCGTGGCCGCGGGCGAGCGCGGGAGCATCCCTGGGAGCGGCTGGCAAACCCGCGCTGAGCCGATGCTGTAAGCGTGGGGAATGTCTCCAACAGAAACCTGTAAACTGGAAGCCATGTTCTGTCGTCTGCCAAATATTTAATAAACTCATCTCATCCCTGAGAGGTGTCTTGTCCCTTCTCCATGTGAAAAAAGCAGAGGTGTTCATGAAAAAGCAAAACAGCGGCTTTGATAGGAAACAACTGGTCCAAGGCAGCGCGCGAGCAGCTGCCAGCACTTTGCCGTGGGTCCGCGCGGAGCGGCAGAGCCAGGAGATTACCCGCATTTGTCATGGCTGCAGGTCGCTGGGAGCAGACAGAGCTGCCTGTGTTCGGGCCTGCGGCGCCCGCCGCATCTGTGCCATCGGCATGGCGCCGGCACCCCGGCCTGGCGGCCCCCGCCCCACCAGATGCTGTCCCCCCACCGCAAACCCTGCACCGGCAAGCACATCTGGTGGCGGCAGAAAGGGCGAGAGCCGGGTTCAGAGCGTGGGCGGGCACCAGGGTGGGAGCATCCGCACCCGAGCCTCCGTCCCCTCCCGACGCAGCGTTGGAAACCGTACGAGGGGAGGTGGGGTTGGGGTAGCGGGTGCCGGACCCCCCAGCAAAGGCCCCTGCAGTGGCGGGGCCGTTGTCACCGCTGCTCCCCCAGACGCAGAGCCGGTGATGGAGGGAGGCTCGTGCCCCATCCAGCCCCGGTGCGCTGGCTTGGCGGTGGCTCACAGCCCACGCCGGCTCTCCCACGGGCATGCCCAACTCCCACTGCTGGAGCCGGCGGCAATGCCTCGCGCCCACGCCCGGACCCTCCTGCAACCGCTGCCGAGGGCTCCCCTGGCTCCTGCTGTCCCCGGGCAGAGCCGCCGGCAGCCGGGACCAGGCTCTGCTCACAGAGAGGAAACCTTAGCCCCCGGAATCTGCAGCTTCATGGGCGCAGATGTGTCCCCTCCACTTCCCGGCCCCGATTTGGCACGGCGCTGCCCCGCTCCAGGCGCTCATTTGTGTTAGGGATTAGGTGCCTTGGTGGGAAAGACACAGGCCCTTCCCATAGCGGGGCCTCCTGGCTGCTGCCGGGCCTGGGGCGGCTTCGCGCTCCGCTCAGCCCGGCACGAGGCGAGAGCGGGAGCAAGACATCCCCGGAGCCCAGCCCAGCTTCGCAGGGGTGCGGACCGAGCGCCGCTGCACAGCCAGCTCTGCTGCCGGGGCACCGGCACGCTGCTGGGCTCAGCCTGCGGGCAGCTGCCTGTCCTCGGCGCGGGCACCTTCCTGCCTGGCCATGGCCACCACCTCCCCGGGCACAGCCGGGCAGTGGCACCGACCTCCTTCTGCAGGGACCTGGCATTTGCCGAGTGCGGCAGAGAGGGTGGCACGGGTGTTACCGGCACTGCTGGGCTCTGCTCCCCATCCCGCATCCCGGGGCAGCTCTGCTCCCCATCCCGCATCCCGGGGTGCCTCTGCTCCCCACCCCAGAGCCCCCAGCCGAGCCTGTGCCCAGGGAGGCAGCACTGGGTGCTATGTCCCCCAATCCCATCAGCAGTGCCCAGGACCACCCGGGGACAGAGGTGGTTTGTGGTGCCACCTGTGTCCCCTTCCCTGTCCCCCGGCCTCCCCCGACTGCTCCCTCCCACCCCTGCACTGGGGGCTGCGGCGCAGCACCCCCTTGCCCGAAATAGCCATATTTAACTGCCCATTGCCCCCCCCCCGGGGGCAGCGAGTGCACCCCCACCCCGGCTGGCAGCCTTCCGAGCCCCCGAGAGCACGGCGGGTGCTCCTGGGACACGGTCCCCGCTGGCGGGGGAGCAGGGTTTTGCTTCATTTCCCCCCTTCTCCCATGCAGCTCCCGCAGCGGAGGGTCCCTGTGGCAGGGACACTGCCCTGCGCCCCGGGGACCGGTCCCACCCCCCACATCCCCCTGTGTCCTCCCTCCCCTCCTGGGCACCCACAGCCCGCCGGGAGCCGCCCGGAGCTTGCCGGGCCCAGGCCCCCATTGGGGGGGTCCCCGGGGACCCCGGGCTCCAGCCCACGCAGGGACGGTGGGACGCGGCTGGGGAGGCCGGTAGGAGGCCCGGAGTGTTGCGTCCCTCCGCAGACCGTGCTCGCAGCCCACCGCCTCCCACCCACGGGGCCCAGCCCCACAGCCTCCCGGGACCCCCGCCCGGGGACCCCACGCTGCCAGGCTGAGCCCTGCCTGCGCCGCAGCTGCCCGCAGGCACAGGGAGCCGAAGCCCAGGACATGGCACGAGGGTTGAGCCAGCTCCCCCATGGGTGCGTGCACGCTGCCCCGTGCGCTGCCTGCGCGGCTGCAGGCGCTCGTACGTGCGTGCACACTCGCACGCTGCGCGTGCACCTGTGGGCAGGGTCCCCACGGGGTCGTGCATGAGCGTGCACACGCATGTGCCTGCGTGCACACCCACGGACGTGTACGTGCACAGGCCTGGCCATGCATTGAGACACACGTGTGCAGAAGCGCGTGTCCTCTCGCACACACACAGAGCCCCACGCTCGGTGCCGGTTCCCCCGTGCCGCTTGTCCCCCCCGTGTCCCCAGTGTCCCCAGGTACCTGCCCCCTTCCACCCTGCCAGCATCACCTGGGGACGTCGAGCCACCGCGTCGGTCCTTCCCCAATGCTGCTGGCAGCTGCCTCGGTGCCAGGCGGGAGGGCATGGGGGGACCCACCCAGGTCCCCGCGGTGGCTGCTGGGGTCTCCACCTGCACTGAGCTGCTCCCGGACACAGTCCCGACACCACGGCCCCGAGGGTGTGGAGGGTCCCCCACCTGCCCCCCCAGAGACCCCAGTGACCCTGTGCACCCCAAAGAGACCCCAGCATCGCTGTGTGCCCCACAGAGACCTCAGGGACCCCACGTACCCCACAGAGACCCCAAGGACCCCGTGTGCCCCATGGAGAGCCCAGGGCCTCTGTGCACCCCGAGGAGACCTCAGGGACGCCGTGTGCCCCAGGGAGATCCCAGGGACCCCGTCAGCCCCACTGCCGGGCTCAGACCTGGGTGCCCCTTGCCCGGAAAGGCCCCAACCCACCGCCCACAGTGCCCGCCCCGGTGCCATGCTCTGGTGCTGCAGCACAGCCCCTGGGCCCCCACCCGGCAACAGCCTCGCGTCCTGGACGGGGCTCACGGGCACCCAACACCTTGCAGAGTGCAAGGCCAGGACTGGGGTCCGTGCACCCGCCCCCACCCCGGGACCCCCTCTGGGCCCTACTGGGGGGCAGGGGCCACGGCAGCGGGGTGTGCAATGCTCTCTGCTCCGTTCCCCTCCTTCCCCATCCCGCCTGGTGGGCAGGCGGTCCCATGGGTGCCGGAGCCGGGGGCCGCTGCTCCGATTTGGGGGAGGGGGGAAGTCCAGCCATGGGCTTGGAGCCCTGCAGCCCCCTGCCCTGGGGCAGGCCCCAGCACGGCCCGCCGGGACACGGGGCAGGGCTGGGGGCTCCCGGCCTCCCCCCGCACGGGGTCGGGGGCCTCCGTGTCAGCGCCTGACCCCGGGGCTGGGGCTGCTCCTCGTTTGCACCATTTAATGGCCACCCTGGGCCGCATCAGCCGCTCCGGCTCCATCCATCACCAGGGAATTAATTCCTGCACTCCACTACAAGCTGTTGGTCTGACCCGTGCCCTTCCCCTGCCCTTCCTCCCCTACCCTCCTCCTCCTCCCTGTCCCGCAGCCCCACCCATGATTTATGGGGAGGAAAGGGAGCGCTGAGCCCGGTTATCGGTGGGCAATCGCAGGGCAAACACCACGCCGGGGCGGGACGCAGAGGGTGCTCACCACGGGCTGCGCAGGGGGATGCGGGCCCCTTCCCGGGGGTCCCGGTCCTCACCGCGCCGGCCCGCCCTCACACCCGCCCGCGGCACATGGGCGCACCCGGCTGCCTCGCACCCATGTGCCCTGCGCACGTCCACCCCCATGTGACGCCCGCTGTGTCCCCCCGGGGACAGGCCACCGCCACGTGCTCCCAGTGCCACCAGTGCTCCCGCAGCCCTGCGCGGACCCGGCAGCCCACGCCCCACGCCTGCTGCCCTGCCCCTGGCACACGCCCCAGTGGCACTTTGGGACACGGTGCAGGGGACACGGCCCCGCTGCGGGATGTCTCTGGGCCCCTTCCCACATCCTGCTCCCGCAGGCACGATGCCGGGGTGGGGACGTCCAGGCGAGGGGCCGGAGCACGCGGGGTTTGTCCTGGCCACCCCCCACCACGCTTTGGGATGCTGGGACCGTCGGCCATTTCTGCCGGCTTGTGCAGAAGTTCGGCAATTACATAACGAGGAGCCATTGGTCCTGAAAACGAGGTCAGGCGGAGGGCGGCGGTGGCGGGCGGCGGGAGCGGGAAGGACCGGCCGGCGGCTGCTCTCCCTCCCCAGGCTGCGGCAGTGGGAGCGGCGCTGCGGGAGCCGCAGGCTGGGAACGGCACCGGGATACGGCACGGCACGGCGGCCCTGCTCAGCAACGGGAGTGCTGAGAGCGCGAGGGTCCCTCGAGCCACGGTGGCATCACGCCTGCGTCCCTTGGGGTCCCTCGAGCCATGGTGACATCGTGCCTGCATCCCCACCGCCGCCGTGGGGCCGGAGCCGTGGGGTGGCCTCCATCCCTGGAGCGGGGCTCCTGGCTTTGCTCAGCCCGGGGGTGCTCGGACCCGGACAGAGGGACTCCAACACGGAGCAGATACCCGCCACCGCGGAGGCGGGGGGGCTGCAGGGTGCGGGCAGCGACAGAAGCCACCCCGAACGCGGGGCAAACCTAGGGCCCCACCACGGTGGCTCTGCCTCTTCCCGGGGGATCCCTCCCCACCGTCACCGCCGCTGCTGCCTTCGCTATCCCCACGTCACCCCCACGCAGCCTGCCAGAGCCGCGGTGAGCGCTGCCGGGGCGGTGTGCCACGCTCCTCGCACCCCCCTGGCTCCGTGGGAGGGATGCCCCCAGCCTGGTCCCCCGCCCCGGCAAGGCCGCGTGCCAGCCCGGCACACCGCACGCCAGCCCAGCACGCCGCGCGGCTGCCCGGAGCATGACGCAAGCTCCCCCCGCACCGAGGCAGGATCAGCTGCTGCTCCCTCCGCGGCAGCGCTGACTAACCGGCTGACCGTGTATCACCGGCTTAATTTGGCGCCCACCCTCTCGGTGAGATTAATTAATCCAATCCCCGTGCCCGAGCCCCCGGAGGGAGCTGCCTTCCAAGTTGGCACCTGTCACCGGGACATGGTGTCACCGGGACGTGGTGCCGCCGCTCCTCTCGGTGACGAGGCCGAGCTGCACGGCTGCTCGGCGTGGGGGACCCCGGAGACCCCCACCTCCGCCGGAGCGCGGCTGGAGCAGAGGCTGAGGCCGGCAAGCACCGCTTCCAGCCGTAATAGGCCCAGCAGGCAGAAGGTCGGGCCCTGGTGCTGCACCATCCACGGGACTGGAGATTTACGGCCGGTCGGAAACGCCTTGCCGGGAGCCGCTGCCCTGCTCCAGCCGCCCTGACCTCCCTGTCAGGCAGAGATTTAAGCCGGGGATAATTGCACCTCTTAGCCAAAAGGAAGGTGCCGGTGGAGGAGCGGCTGCCAGAGCAGCTGGCGGGGCAGGAGAGCGGGCAGGCAGCACGCTGCGCTCCCCGGCGCGGCCGCGGCTGCTGGCTGAGCCCCCGCGGAGAGGGAGAGCAGGGACCAGCAGAGAGGGCACCCAGCCTGCCGCGGGAAATGGCGAGCCGGCTGGAAAGGCTGAAGGCCAGCGGCCAGGCGGCTCAAAGGGGCGCAGGGGTTTCTTGGCACAGCAAGGGCCGCTCCCGGCACAGGGCTGCCCGGCCATTCGAAGGGTCTTTGGGGTTTGCAAAAACTCCCCAAGGATGCAAAGCACAGAGGGGATGGGAGCCACCAGCTCTTCCAGGGGCACGGACCACAGAGCAGGACGGCTGTGTTGGACCACGGAGACGCTGAGACCTGGCATGGGAAGATGGACGACCCATGGCCACCCCCCTCCTCCTCTGCTGAGCCCACCGCCAGCCCTCGCCGGAGCAGAAGAGCTTGCCGGCCGCGTCTCCCCTGCCAGCGGCATTACCCAGGGATGCTCCCGCATCTGTGCCAGGATTCCGCTTGTTCCCCTTATGCTTTAATTCCTTTGCCGTCCCCCTCGCTGCTGCCCAGAGCCTTTCCTTGAGTTTCCAGCACCCTCACCAATTTTCTGTCCAGCTTTCGCATCTCCTCATTTAACTCGGCCGCCCCGCAGCCAGCGCCGGCGTCCAGCCTCCCTCTCCCACCGGCAAATGCCGCTTCCCCTCCGCTGAGCACGGCGCCAGCTGCGCTGCTGCTAAAACCACCTTCCTCTCCACGGATGAACCCGCTGCTTTTCGGTGACGAAGCAGCCCCGGGGAAGGTGCCTGGGTTGGGGCGGCGCAGGCGGCTGAGAGCCGGCCAGTCCCTTGGCGCGCAGGGGCTGCCCGTCCCCGGTGCCCCACACCGGCCCCGGCCGTTTCCTCCTTCCCGGCGGTCGGCGATGGCTTCCTCCTGCCGGGCGCGGCGCCTGAGTGGCGATAACAGGATGTGCGCGCCACGGCCCCACCGGCAGCCCTGCCGCGAGAGGTGGCACGCTCGGGTGCACGCCGCCAGAGCTTCCCCATCGCCAAGAGCGAGGCTCGGCAAATACCGAACCGGTGGTGGAGCCGGCTCGGCGAGGCCCCGCTGGCGAGGAGCGTTGGCATCAGCGCGCAGTGCCTGGCCAGCGCGATGGGCATTGCCACGGCAGAGTTGAGCGCAGGGCTCTGGGGGGGTGCAAAGCCCCTCCCCGGCACAGGATTGATACTGGGAGCAATGGGGACAACAGGAGGGATAAGGGCAGGAGCAATGGGGAAACGCTGGGAGCAATGGGGATAAGGCAGGGGATAACGCCCGGAGCAATGGGGACAATGCTGGGAGCACTGGGGACAACGCAGCGGGGAGGCTGGGGGTGCCACCAGCACGGGCCGCATGGGACCCCACCGTCCAGCCCTGCCCACCCCCGTGCCTGTCCCCGGGGAACGGGGAGCGGGGCCAAGAGCCAGCACACGCTCTTCACGCCGACTTTTCCTTTCCAATGGGGGTTTCAAAGCAAAGGGGGGAAAAACGTTTGGTTTTGGAGCGAGTAATGTTTTAGTACCGAAGGCTGCGAGCAAAAGCAGACACGAGGGCGAAACCTGACGGGCGAGAGGAGAGGCGCAGGAAGCACCGAGATGAAAAGCATCCCGCCACCCTTGCCAGACAGACAGACAGACGGCCGGGAGAGAGACCCCGAAGCACCTGCAGCCCAGATGCCCGGGGAGCTGCCAGTGCCGCCGCTCCCCCCCGCCTCGTCCCCGCCGCCCGCGCCGTGGGGAGGCCACAGACAACGGGCTGGAGGGGGAAACCTGCGCTCCCTTCCCTCGGGCCAGGCCAGCAGCGGCTCGGCCGCTCCCTGGCAATAATTAACGCCGGCCTAAGTGGCACCGTGTCCCCTGCTCAGCCAGAAGGAAGGCCGGGCTTGGCACAAAGCCTGGCCTAGCAGCGGGTTAAGGAGCCCCGCTGGTACCGGGGCCGTTGGTCTTTGAGGAAACAAGTAAAAAACACAAACTCGATCAGGCTGTTAATGGTCATTTAGACCAAGGTGCCCTGGTGATGCCGTGGTTGAAAGGCGGTGGGACGGCCCTGCCTGGGCAGCGGGTGCAGGAGAGCCGGTGCAGCTGGTACCACAGTGCAGCCGGTGCCATGTGCCGCCCCTTGGCATGGCGCTTCCCACCCCGGCTCCGCTGTGCCGCTACCCGCGGCGGCTCTCCCGGCAGCGGCGCTGCCCTGAGGGTTTGCCCATGGCCCCGGGATGTCCCCGGGATCCCCGCAAGGCAGCGCCCAGGACAGGGCCTGATCCAGTGGGAGGGAGCGGTGCCAGACCCTCACCCCTCCCAGGAGCGGCCGTGAACCCAGCTGCTGCCATACGCACCGTTGCCATGCCGTACGCTGCCATACCCACCCACTGCCATACCCACCCACTGCCATACCCACCGCTGCCATACCCACCCACTGCCATACCCACCCACAGCCATACCCACCGCTGCCATACCCACCCACAGCCATACCCACCCACTGCCATACCCACCCACTGCCATACCCACCCACAGCCATACCCACCCACAGCAATACCCACCGCTGCCATACCCACCCACTGCCATACCCACCCCCAGCCATACCCACCCACTGCCATACCCACCCACAGCCATACCCACCGCTGCCATACCCACCCACTGCCATAACCACCCCCAGCCATACCCACTGCTGCCATACCCACCCACAGCCATACCCACCCATAGCCATACCCACCCACTGCCATACCCACCCACTGCCATACCCACCCACTGCCATACCCACCCACAGCCATACCCACCCACTGCCATACCCACCCACTGCCATACCCATCCACTGCCATACCCACCCACAGCCATACCCACCGCTGCCATACCCACCCACTGCCATACCCACCCCCAGCCATACCCACCCACAGCCATACCCACCCACTGCCATACCCACCCACAGCCATACCCACCCACTGCCATACCCACCCACAGCCATACCCACCCACAGCCATACCCACCCACTGCCATACCCACCCACAGCCATCCCCACCCACTGCCATACCCACCCACTGCCATACCCACCCACAGCCATACCCACCCACAGCCATACCCACCCACAGCCATACCCACCCACTGCCATACCCACCCACAGCCATACCCACCGCTGCCATACCCACCCACAGCCATACCCACCCACTGCCATACCCACCCACAGCCATACCCACCCACAGCCATACCCACCCACTGCCATACCCACCCACAGCCATACCCACCCACTGCCATACCCACCGCTGCCATACCCACCCACTGCCATACCCACCCACAGCCATACCCACCCACAGCCATACCCACCCACAGCCATACCCACCCACTGCCATACCCACCTACAGCCATACCCACCCACAGCCATACCCACCCACAGCCATACCCACCCACTGCCATACCCACCCACAGCCATACCCACCCACCGCTGCCATACCCACCCACTGCCATACCCACCGCTGCCATACCCACCCACTGCCATACCCACCTACAGCCATACCCACCCACAGCCATACCCACCCACTGCCATACCCACCCACAGCCATACCCACCCACCGCTGCCATACCCACCCACTGCCATACCCACCCACAGCCATACCCACCCACTGCATTACCCACCGCTGCCATACCCACCCACTGCCATACCCACCGCTGCCATACCCACCCACAGCCATACCCACCGCTGCCATACCCACCCCCAGCCATACCCACCCCCAGCCATACCCACCCACTGCCATACCCACCCACAGCCATACCCACCGCTGCCATACCCACCCACTGCCATAACCACCCCCAGCCATACCCACTGCTGCCATACCCACCCACAGCCATACCCACGGCTGCCATACCCACCCACTGCCACACCCACCCACTGCCACACCCACCCACAGCCATACCCACCCACTGCCATACCCACCCACTGCCATACCCACCCACAGCCATACCCACCCACAGCCATACCCACCCACAGCCATACCCACCGTTGCCATCCCCACCCACAGCCATACCCACCCCCAGCCATACCCACCCCCAGCCATACCCACCCACTGCCATACCCACCCACTGCCATACCCACCCACAGCCATACCCACCGCTGCCATACCCACCGCTGCCATACCCACCCACTGCCATACCCACCCACTGCCATACCCACCCACTGCCATACCCACCCACAGCCATACCCACCCATAGCCATACCCACCCACTGCCATACCCACCGCTGCCATACCCACCCACTGCCATACCCACCCACTGCCATACCCACCCACAGCCATACCCACCCCTGCCATACCCACCGCTGCCATACCCACCCACTGCCATACCCACCCCCTGCCATACCCACCCACTGCCATACCCACCCCTGCCATACCCACCCATAGCCATACCCACCCACAGCCATACCCACCGCTGCCATACCCACCCACTGCCATACCCACCCACAGCCATACCCACCCATAGCCATACCCACCCACAGCCATACCCACCGCTGCCATACCCACCCACTGCCATACCCACCCATAGCCATACCCACCCACAGCCATACCCACCGCTGCCATACCCACCCACTGCCATACCCACCCACAGCCATACCCACCCACAGCCATACCCACCCACAGCCATACCCACCGCTGCCATACCCACCCACTGCCATACCCACCCACTGCCATACCCACCCACTGCCATACCTCCCCACAGCCATACCCACCCACAGCCATACCCACCCACTGCCATACCCACCTACAGCCATACCCACCCACAGCCATACCCACCCACTGCCATACCCACCCACTGCCATACCCACCCACAGCCATACCCACCCACAGCCATACCCACCGCTGCCATACCCACCCACTGCCATACCCACCCACAGCCATACCCACCCACTGCCATACCCACCCACTGCCATACCCACCCACTGCCATACCCACCCACAGCCATACCCACCGCTGCCATACCCACCCACTGCCATACCCACCCACAGCCATACCCACCCACAGCCATACCCACCCACTGCCATACCTCCCCACAGCCATACCCACCCACAGCCATACCCACCCACAGCCATACCCACCCACTGCCATACCCACCCACAGCCATACCCACCGCTGCCATACCCACCCACTGCCATACCCACCCACTGCCATACCCACCCACAGCCATACCCACCCACTGCCATACCCACCCACAGCCATACCCACCCACAGCCATACCCACCCACTGCCATACCCACCCACTGCCATACCCACCCACAGCCATACCCACCCACTGCCATACCCACCCACAGCCATACTCACCGCTGCCATACCCACCCACAGCCATACCCACCCACAGCCATACCCACCGCTGCCATACCCACCCACTGCCATACCCACCGCTGCCATACCCACCCACTGCCATACCCACCCACTGCCATACCCACCCACTGCCATACCTCCCCACAGCCATACCCACCCACAGCCATACCCACCCACTGCCATACCCACCCACTGCCATACCCACCCACAGCCATACCCACCCACAGCCATACCCACCCACTGCCATACCCACCCACAGCCATACCCACCCAATGCCATACCCACCCACAGCCATACCCACCCACTGCCATACCCACCCACTGCCATACCCACCCACAGCCATACCCACCCACTGCCATACCCACCCATAGCCATACCCACCCACAGCCATACCCACCGCTGCCATACCCACCCACAGCCATACCCACCACAGCCATACCCACCCACAGCCATACCCACCCACTGCCATACCCACCCACAGCCATACCCACCCACAGCCATACCCACCCACTGCCATACCCACCCACAGCCATACCCACCGCTGCCATACCCACCCACTGCCATACCCACCCACAGCCATACCCACCGCTGCCATACCCACCCACAGCCATACCCACCCACAGCCATACCCACCCACAGCCATACCCACCCACTGCCATACCCACCACAGCCATACCCACCGCTGCCATACCCACCCACTGCCATACCCACCCACTGCCATACCCACCCACAGCCATACCCACCCACAGCCATACCCACCGCTGCCATACCCACCCACTGCCATACCCACCCACTGCCATACCCACCGCTGCCATACCCACCCACTGCCATACCCACCCACTGCCATACCCACCCACAGCCATACCCACCCACAGCTATACCCACCCACAGCTATACCCACCTGCCGCCGTGCCCACAGGCCCCCTGTGCAGACGGACGTATCCCCAGCTCTCTCTGCACGCGGTATCCCCTGGTGCAGCCATACCCACAGCCGTACGCCCACGGGTGAGCACACCTACTCACAGCGGTACCTCCATCAAGCCCCGCTGACGCGCGTATGCGTTGAGCCGTATCTGTGTGGTGATAAACTGACACGGAGCCATACCTATGTGTGGCTATACCTCCCTCTGTGCCATAGGCAATGCCACCCGTGGGCAGCGGGCGCCACACGGGAGCAGTGCGTGCCCGGCCTGTTGCCAGGCTGGCCGCCCGCCAGCACCGCAGGCACAGTCACCTGCAGCGCTGCGGCACAAGGCACGGGGAGCCACGGGTGTGCCATGGCTCAAGGGCGGGTGTGGCGGGGTGCGAGGGCGGGTGTGCCAAGCAGCGCTGCAAGTAGGCTGGGCCTTCGGGATATGGAAAAAAATTCCGGCAGCGCGGCAGACTCTGCCGGAGCCAGGAGCAGGAGCATACATGCAGCAAACCCGAGCAGGGTGCTAATGCCAGTATCGCCAACGCTCCTCGCTGAGGCCACGGGAGCCGGCTGGGAAAGCCCTGCCAGCCCTGGCACAGCCCACACCGTGGCCAGGGGGGACAGCGGAGCATCTGTGGAAAAGGGGATGCAGGGGGCACGGCCGGGGTCAGCCTGTCTGAGTTCAGCTGCTGGCACGCGGTTACTGCAGCCACCGCCGGTGCCAGCATCCTGAAATAGCAGCTGGCGCGGTGCGGTGGGGGAGAGCCATCTCATGCACGGTGGCTCGGGGCACTGGGCCGCGGCCACTCCGGCTGCGGGGGAGCAAAGGCTCTGCGGCGCTACACGGCAGCACGCTGGAGGAGACCTGCCGGGAGGGAGTGATGGCAGCTGCCCCGGCAAGATCATTGCCAGATAGCTGGGTGGCCTGGGGCACATTAAGCAACTGGAGAAATGGGTTTTGCTGGGGCCGAGCTGCGGTGGGGAGGGTCTTCACCAGCCTCCCAAGGTGGCTGCGTCCCGCGGTCGGGGGCAGCGGGGTGCTGGGGTTTAATCAGGCGATGATAGCATCCCGGCACACCCCGGAGCCGAGGCTCAGCTGGCTGGGCTCGCCGTGCCAGCGAGCCGGGACTGCTCGCCCCAGGGATCCCGGGCTATGCCGGCACGACAAGGAGCTGGGGCAGATCCCGTCTCACGCGCTTGGGTGATGCCACGCCGCTGCTCACTGCCCCCAAGCCTTGCTCTTGAAGCCCCGCAGGGCGATGCCCAACGCAGCGCTGGGGCCGCGCCATCGCAGACATGGCCATCGGCAGCCACCGCTGCTGCCAATGCAGCAGGACCCTGCCCGCGTGGTTTGGTGGGTCGATCCCAGTCCCAGCCCAGCGAGCAACTGGGTGCTGGCTCAAATGCATGTGCTGGGTCTACTGCTGCCAGTGCGGAGCGGGCACCGTGGGTGCTGCCGGCGGCTGTGCGCAGGAAGGTACCAGCAGAAGCAGGCAGCCCCTCAGCTGGCAGGGCCGGGCAGCCTTTCCCAGTGGGCGCCTGCCCCTTTCCAGCCTGGAGCATCGGCACACGCGCGAGGGCTCCTGCAAGAGACCCACGGGAGCGGGAGGGAGCAGCCTTCCCCTGCAGCAGCGAAGGAGACAGCCCTATTAAGTCAGGGGAATGCAAAATTAATTATTATTATTAATTAATGTCTTATTTTACAGTGCCCCCATGTGCACTAAGTGCCTTCCAGCACTGGAGGCGAGCCGGGGTCCCTGCCGGGAAGGGTTCCTCTCCACTGGTGCGGCGGAGCAGGGTGGCA
The DNA here is from genome assembly GCF_047370975.1 of Nipponia nippon. Taxonomy (NCBI): domain Eukaryota; kingdom Metazoa; phylum Chordata; class Aves; order Pelecaniformes; family Threskiornithidae; genus Nipponia; species Nipponia nippon. Next base: position 126,545,605 of record NW_028262358.1, read on the forward strand.
CCGGCTGCAGAAGCGCAGCCGGGCGCTGCTGGGGGGTCCCCTGGGGGGTCCATCGGTGCCAGCCTGGGGCCCCAGGCACTCATCCAGGCGGTGCCAGGGTGCTCCTGGGGCAGGCTGCCCCCCCACCCAGGTCACCCCATCCTCAGCACCCGCCAGTGCTGACCTTGGCGCACGGCCCCATCAAACACAGGCTTTGGCCATGCAGCTCATGCCCACTGTGCGCGGTGTCGGGGGTGGCAGCGCGAGCGTCCCCGGGTGCTGGAGGGACCCAGCAACCTCCCCCCTCAACTCCCTGTGGCCCCCCAGGTCCCCCTTCCTCCAACGCTGGCCCACGGCTCCTCTGAGGTTGCTGGTGCTCCTCGTAGCCCCTGGCTTCTGGGCGCTTCCCCACCAGCTGCTGCCGGCCAGCGGGTCGGTCCTGGCAGTGCCCGGCTCTCCAGTCCCTCCCCAGCACCCACGGCATCACCGGTGCTACAGGAACCTGAGTCAGCCCCTGGGAAACCTCAGGTGTGTTTACAAATCACAAGACTCAAAGCCATCTTAATTGCTGAGTTCTTTTATTTATCGGCTGCTTTCCCAGCCTTGATGGTGTGTCTGTGCCCATCACCGGGCTTTGTGCCCGATGCCACGCAAACGCCTCGCAGGGGAAGGTGCCCCGAGGATGCTCCGGTCCCCGCTCGGCCTCGGGATCCCTCTGGCAGCCTCTGGCTGGGAGAGGAACAGGGGTCTCCATCCAGCCTCCCCGGCATGGGGCCGGCATGGGGTGCCCAGCGAGCAGAAGTTCCCGGAGACATCCCGGCAGGGCCTGGCGGTGCCTCCTGCGGGTCAGGACTTGCTGGCACCAGGGGACCGTGGGGACACGGCCGGCACGAGCATGGGGAGAAGGGACAGGGCGAGGGATGGGGCCGGGGTGCCTGGGCTGGGCAGAGGGATGTGGGGCCGGCGCGGGTGGGAGCACTGGGCCTGCCGCGGGGGCACGGCGCGAGGGCGCAGGGTGGGTCCCCGCCGTGGGGCAGCGCCATGGATCGCTGCGGGGGGGTCCCTGCGGCTGAGCGCTGCAGGACACACGGCGCAAGCTGTAGGGCAGGGCCCCGCAGCACTGTGTGGCACGGCTCAGCACAGCGTGGCACAGCTCGGCACGGCACAGCATACCACAGCACTGCATGGCTGGCTCCGCACTGCACGGCTCAGCTCAGCCCTGCGGCACACAGCTGGCGCGGCTCGGCACGGCATGGCACAGCTTGGCATGGCACGGCACAGCATACCGCAGCACTGCATGGCTGACTCTGCACTGCACGGCTCGGCTCAGCACTGCGGCACACAGCTGGCGCGGCTCGGCACGGCAGCGCTTGACTTGGCACTGCACAGCTCCACTCAGCGCAGCACGGCACAGCTCGGCACTGCATGGCACAGCTCACCACTGCCCAGCGTGGCTTGCTTTGGCATGGCGCAGCCCAGCTTGGTGTGGTTCCCAACCATGGGCACAGCTCAGCACGGCATGGCTTGGCACAGCATGGCTCAGCGTGAGCGTGACAGCGCGCAGCTCAGCGCAAGTAGACACCGCACCACATGGCACGGCTCGGCACGGCTCAGACCCGCACCGCACGGTGCTACACTGCAGAATTTGGCTCTGCGCAGCTCAGCATGACTTAGCCATGCATGGCATGGCTCACCACGGTGTGGCTCTGCTCAGCTCGGCACAGAATAGTACCGTGCGGCTTGACCCTGTACGGCACTGCATGGCACTGCTTGGCTTGGCACTGCACAGCACCATGCAGTTTGGCATGGCGTGGCTCCGGTTGACCTTGCATGGCCCGATACGGCATGAAACCACTTGGCTCGGCAATGGTCTTCGTAACGTGCCGTTGCACGGCGCGGCTCAGCTTGGCATGCGTGGCTCGGCACTGCACGGCCTGGCCAGCTTGCATGGCCCAGCTCGGCACTGCATGGCACGGCTTGGCATGGCACGGCCTGGTGCTTCCCAGCCGGGCATGGCACTGCATGGGCTGGCACTGCTTGGCTTGGCGTGGCACTGCTCGGCACAGGCTGGCACTGCTTGGCTTGGCACGGCGCTGCTCGGATCCGCCCCATACTGCCCAGCACGGTTCAGAGATGCTGGGCTCAGCCCGGCTCAGGGGGGCTTTGGCCCAGCACTGCACAGGATTGCTGGGCTTGGCTTGGCTGAGCCCAGCTTAGCCCAGCACAACACGGTACAGGTCAGTTTGGCTTGGCTTGGCTTGGCCTGGCCCAGCATGGGTTGGCTCACCGTGGTCTGGCCTGGCTTGGCACTGGCCTGACTCAGCCTGGTTTGGTTCAGCTCAGCTGGGCTTGGCACTGCATCGCCCAGCCCAGCTTGGCTTGGCTCAGCTTGGCCCAGTCCAGCCCGGCTTGGCTTGATACCGCACAGCCCTTGAGTATGCTTGGCTTGGCCCAGCCTGGCTTGGCACGGCGCGGCACGGCTTGGCGCGGCACGGCTTGGCTTAGCCGGGCTGAGCGAGGCCCGGCATTGCCCGGACTGGCCCAGCCGAGCCGAGCCCCGCGCAGCCCGGCCCGGCCCGGCCCAGCCCGACACCGCCCGCAGCTGCTCCGGCCCGGCCCGGCCCGGCTCGGCCCGGCGGGCTGGGCCCGGCCCGGCGGGGCTGGACTGCGCTCGGCGCGGCCCGGCGGGCGCTAGGACCGCGCGGCGGGCGGGCGGCGGGCGGCGCGGCTCGGTGCTGCAGTGGAGGCGGCGGCGCTGCGGGAGGAGGCCTCGCCGGGCAGCGCAGCGGCGGCGGCGGCTCGGCACGGCTCGGCACGGCGCGCCGGGCCCGCACCGGCCCAGGTAACGGCCCCGCGGCGGCGCGGACGCGGGTGGCCCCCGCCGACCCCCGGGACGGGGCACCCCCCCCCCACCCCCGCCCTCGGCACCCCCCGCCTCGGCTGGGCTCGGAACGCCTCGGCTCGGTTCGGCAGCGCTCGGCTCGGTTCGGTTCGGTTCGTCGCCGTTCGGCTCGGTTCGGCTCCCCTCGCCTCGGCTCGGTTCGGTTCGCCTCGGCCCGGCCCGCGCCCCCCGCCGACACCCCCGCCCCGGTGTCCGGTTCCCCCCCCCTTGGCCCGGGGGCGTCGCGGCGGCGGCGGGGGCTGCGGCGGGGCCGGGGGGGGCAGCGCCGGGCAGGAAAAGATGGCAGCGGCCGGGCCGCCACCCGCCGGCCCCGGCCCCCCGCGGCCGCCCCCGCTGCCGGCCCGGCCCGGCCCCGCTCGGCGGGCGGGGGTGGCGGCGGCGGCGCGGCCCGGCGGGCCCGGCCCCCGCGCCCCGCCGTGTCCTTGAGCGCCGCGCCGGGCGGCTGAAGGGCAGCGCGGGGCCCCGGCCCGCTCCGCTCCGCGTCCCCCCCCCGCCCCGGGCCGGGCCCGTCCCTCCGCCCCGCCGCCGGGACCCCCGCGCCGAGACCCCCGCGGGGAGCCGGGGCCGCCCCCCGCCGCGGAGCGGGGCCGGAGCCCGCAGCCCCCGGCCCGGCGCTGCCCTCCCGCGGGCGGCAGCGGCGTTGCCCCGGGGGGGCCGGGGCTGGATGGCGCCGGTGGAAACTTTTTTATTTTTTCCACCCAAAAAAAAATAAAATCCCCCCCCGCCCCCCCCCCCCCGCCGCTGCGGGAGGCAGCGGAGCCGCAGCCCCGGGCGGGGAGGGGGCAGAGGCCTGGCAGGGAGCTGGCGCTGCCTGCCCGCTGCTGCCCGCTGCTGCCCGCTGCCTGCCCGCTGCCCGCCGAGGCCGCGGCGGCCGCCCGCTCGCTTCCCCCTTCCCTCTCTCTTTTATTTTTCCTCTCCCCCCTCGTTTCGGGGTGTTCGTGTGCGCGAACCTGCGGGCAAATGAAATTTTCCTCTTCGCTCAGTTCCTCTTTCTTTATTTCTTCCCTTTGTGTGACGTAGACGGTGTCACCACGGGATTGGCGTTCGGGGCTTGCATTGCTGCACCGAGTGCGCGGTGGCGAGAGACGGCCGCGACGGCAGACGCCCGCGTCCTGCCCCGCCGTCCCCGCGGCCTCCCTCGCCCGTCCCCGTGGGGAGACCCGGACGGGGCGACCCGGACCAGCCCGAGCGAATCCCTTGAAGCCGGCGGGCGGCCGCGGGGAGCCGGAGGGGAGTGGATGTTGTCGTACCCGGCGGCTGCTCCCGGCAGCTCCCGCGCCTGCACTGGCCTTTCGTGCTGAGTCAGCTCGAAACTTCGTAGCGGGAGCCTCTTTTCGTGACACGCAGCGCCCGCCGCCTCTCGAGGAAAGGCGGGATGCCGGTGCCCATGCCGCTCGCCATCTGCCGAGGCCGCGGCCCGGCCGTTTCCCCGGCGGCCTGCGTGACCACCGAGCTGCCCAGCACGGGTGACGTCCGTGCCTGAAATCTGGCGGCAGCCGCTGCTTCGCCCCCACTTTGCCGCCGGGGCTGCCACGCCGTGCCGTGCCGTGCCGTGCCGGTCGCTCAGGGACCTTCAGGTGGTGGTTTTCGTGCGGGTATTTTTAGGACTGCACATCTGCGCGTCCCTGCCCTCCCATGGGCTCTGCCCTGCCTGCGCCGCTGCCTGCCTGCCTGCCTGCCTGCCCCGGGCAGGGTGGGCCGTAAGTGAGCGTGCGGCACCCGGAGGGGAAAGCGCGTGGGCTTGCCAGGTAACTGCCGGCACGCGTACACCAGGTGCACGCGTGCCCCGGCGGCTCCGGCTTCACGGGAGGAGCCGGCGGTGTTTGGGCGTGCGGTTTCGTGGGGACCGAGGTGTCGTCTGCTCCCTGGTTTGCGGCAGGAACCCGCTCGCCCTCGAGGCCGCGCGCCGGTTTGAGTTTTTACTGGCAGCTGACCCGACCTGTGGAACAGGACTCCCACCGGTGCCACCGTCGTGGCGTGGAGCAGCGACTCGGGGGGCTGTGCCGGGCAGGCTCGCCTAACCTGGCAGCCGAGGCCAGGAGGGGCATCGAGCCGAGGCGCCGTCCCGCTTCCCCACCGCACTCCCGCCGCGGGGCTCGGCACGCGCAGGAACGCACCGCTGCCGGTTGGGCCTGTTCCCGCGGTTAACCGCCCTTCCCAGTTCAAAGCCCGTACCTGACTGCCGGTTTGAATTGCCCCGGCTCCACTCCCGGCCCTGCTCCCCTGCCAGCTGGAGGCTTTCCGTGGTGCCCAGGGCTCTGCCCGCAGAGGCACTTGCTCACCGTAATCGCATCATCTCTCAGCCTTTTTTTTTCCCCGATAAGCTGAGCACGTCGAGCTGCGAGGCATTCCCGGAGCTCTGGGAGCTCGGCTGCAGCTCCGTCGTGAACCCTGCCGCGTTTGCACCGTTGCGCCTGCAGAACGGCACCGCCTCCCGGTGCTGGGGTCTCCCACGTGCGTGACCATCCCACGGGCAGTTTCGTCCAACCCCGGCCCTTGCTAGTGCTCCCGCTTTGCAGGATCCGGCCCTGTTTGGGGCTGCTGCCTGCGTTTCGGTTTGCGCGTGGCGTGGCGTGGCGTGGTGGCGCGGGGCCGTGCATCGCTCCTCGGGGCGCAGCGCAGCGCATCGCTCCCCGGGGCGCAGCGCGAGGCTGCTTCAGTGCTACCGACCGACCTGGGGTCCCCGCTCCGCGCCTCGTTCTGTTTTTGGGAGAGGAGGGCGCCTGCTGCCAGCGCCTCGGCCCGTCGAAACCCCGGCGGGACCCGGCAGCGGTTCCCAGGCGGCTGCGGTGAGGGCAGGAGCCCGCTGCACGCGTGGCCGGCCGCGTCCCTGCCCACCACGTGCACCCCCGAGCAGCGTGGCCAAATATTTTGCTCGTAAGTTATAATTACAGGGGATGAGGTCAACGCTTTGCCCGCAACGGTGGTTTCGGCGCAACCATCTGTTGGAGGCAATCGCAGGGGAGCTGCTGCCGCTCGGCTAAATTTTGGGCCCCGGGGGACGCCCACCCCGTCCCCGGTTGCCCCTGCCAGCAGCACCCACGCCACGGGGGGTCTGGGGGGGGGGGGAGCACCCCAGCGTGAGTCAGGGGTGGGGGGCGCAGGGGGTGGGGGGGTGACTCACGGCCGCGGCTCCCGTCCCCCTCTGAGTCAATCCTGAACTTCTTCCTCGGCGCTGGGAGGGAGGAGGAGGAGGAGGAGGAGGAGGAGCGCGGCTGCCCGGGGGTGGCGGTGACTCAAAGTGACAACAACAATAATAATACGCTGCGGCACTTGTCACGGGAGAGGCGTTTGGACGGGGTCCCTCGTGCGTCCCCACCGCCTTTGGCGGTGGGGACGCACGAGGGACCCCGTCCAAACCCGGTGGATGTCACCGCGCCGGGGGAGGCTGCACGCAGGGTCACGTTAGGACAGGAGGGGGGGACTGCGGTGAAGGTGTCACCCGCCACCAGCGTGAGGGGCTGTCGGGGACCCCGCTCGCCATCACCTAAAATGGCCGTTTGGGTTTCTGCAGGTTCTCGGCTGCGGCACGGCACCGGCGGGCACCGGCGAGGTCCCTAAATATAAAAAAAGGCGGGTTTTTGATTTTTTTTTCTTTTTTTTTTTTTTGGCAACGCCGCGTGTCTCATCCATCCATCGCAGGTAACCTACTTTGAAACGCCTCTGCCGTGCGGCGAGCGTGACTCGCCGGGGCCCTGCCGTGCGGGAGCGGCACGGCGCGGGTTGGGGCTGCCGGTTCCCCCGCTCGCCGTCAGCCGTAAGGTCAGCCCGAGCGGTTAAATAGAGAAGCAGGAGGGAAGGCGGTGAGTCCCTCCCCGCGCTTCGGCGGCGAGCGCCGGACGAGGGTCTGTCCCCCCCACCACCGCCACCGCATCGGCGAGGGGATGCCCCGGCGCTGCGGGAGGAGGGTCTCGGCGGCCTAGCGCGGGGACACGGTGCCGCAGCCCCCCGTCCTGTCCCATCCCGCCGCGGTGGGTGAGCCTCGGCCGGGTAAGAGTGCGGGGGAGCAGGGCCGGTGCCGGGGGCCGCGGCGGTACCCGCATGTACCCTCCTGGCAGGACCACGCTCGCCCCACGGTGCCGGCGGTGGGGCTGGGGGAGCGGGAGGCAGCCGGTGTCGCCGGCTTCTCCCCGTCTTTGTTCGGCGGCCGCCGGCCCGGGGCTGCCGCGGGGTTTGTACACAGCCCAACTATTTTTAGTGCGTTTGGAGACCATGTTTGCTGGAAGCAAATCAAAGCCCGCGAGCTGGCCCTTCGGCAGCGCCAAGCGGGGAGGCTCGCAGCCGCGCGCTCCCCGGGCACCGGGGATGCCGGGGGGGGCTCACCCGCCCCCCAGGGCTGCCGCAGGGACCCCGGTATGGTGGGGCCGGGGGCAGCTGAGCCGTTTTCTAGGGCTGCGGGGACATGCGGGAGGCAGGCGCCGGCGGCAACGCTGCAGGGCAGCGCAGGCAGGGACCCGCCGGGCAGCGGGACCGGGGCCGCGGGGCCACCAGCACCCCCGGTGCCTGTGGGCGCGGGGGGCACCCCCGGGGGGCCGGGGTGCCCCTGCCGCGGAGGTGCCTGGGTGCAGCCGGGGTGTCCCCGGGCGCTTCCCAGCGGCACGTGTCCTCCCGTGCCCGCGGCCGGGACTTTGCCGAGGCACAGCGTGGCAGGGAGCGGGGCTGGGGGCTCAGGAGGCAGGGGCAGGGCGGGGGGCACCACCGGCGCCAGCAGCACCCCGGGGAGGCAGCAGGGAGGGACGCGGGGCCAAGGTGCCCCACAGTGCCATGCCGAACGGCGTGCTGTGCCATGCCGTGCCCAGCGGCGTGCCATGCTGTGCCGAACCGCGTGCCACGGTGCTGGCGGCACAGCAGCTGTGAGATGGGTGCCCAAAGCAGCGGCATGTGGGTGTTCGGGGTGTTCGGGGTGCTCGGCGCCGGCCCTCACCGATGGGCACCGCGGTGCCCAGGGTGCCGGCGCGGGGCCGAGGCTGGCAGCGGCGGGGCTGAGCGTGCCGGGCCGGGGGCGAAGGGGCTCCGCGGGGAGCGGGCGCGGGCAGGCCCTGCGCGGCGGAGGGCTGGCAGGGACGGTGCTGTGGGACAGGGCCTCCCCCAGGGGCTCCCTGAGCTGGCAAAGGAGAGGGGTGGGCACGGGCTGGCACGGGGCTGTGCATGGGGGGGGGGGCAGCCCGCACCCCTATCCTGCACCCTCGGGTCCCATCCTGCACCCAGCACCCCCAGCCCTCGTTCTGCAGCCCCAGCTCGCACCTCCCATCCCCATCCTGCGCCCCCAGCCTGCATCTCCCACCCCCATTCTGCACCCCCGGGTCCCATCCTGCACCCAGCACCCCCAGCCCGCATCCTGCACCTTGCATCCCACACTCCCAGCTTGCACTCCCAGCCTGCACCCTGCACCCCACGCTGCCACCCCCCCCCCCCTGCCCGCACCCCCTGCCCACATCCCACCCCCTCCTGCCTGCACCCCCTGCCCACGTCCCACCCCAGCCCTGCCTGCGCGAGGGGCCGCGCTGGGGGAGCCGTGGCAGGAACGGCCGAGGTCCCACCCATCTCCCACCGTCCGGCCCCCAGCCCAGCACCCTGAGCCCCCAGGGGTCCCCGTGCCTGCGGCAGCGCCGCTGCGCTCCGGGGGAGGCTGCAGCCCCAGCGGGGGCCACCCCGGCCCCCCGCCCCGCAGGCAGCCCCGCAGGCAGCCCCGCAGGCAGCCCCGTGCTGCAGGCAGGCGCGGGGACGGGAGGAACGTGTCGGGGTTGGAGTTTGTGTTCCCAGCAGCAGCAGCAGCAGCAGCAGCAGCCCTGCCCGCCCGGCAGCCCCCCACCCCGCCGGCTGGGAACGGGCTGCGGCTGGAAAGCTCTAGAAACAAATTGCAGCTCCGGTGCCAAAGGCAACAGCAGCCTCGGCCATGGCTAATGCAGGCAGCGTTTGCCATAGCAACAGGTGCTGGGGCTGCCGCCTCCGCCGCAGCCCCGCGGGGCCCTCCCTGCACCCCGCACCCTGCAGAACGCGCCCCGCGCTCTGCACCCCGCAGAATGCGCCCCGCGCCACGGAGCCTGCAGCCCGCGCTCTGCACCCTGCAGAATGCACCCTGCGCCGTGCGCCCTGCGCTCTGCGCCCTGTGCGCCACGCGCTGTGCACGCTGCGCCACGCGCTGTGCACCCTGCGCCCCGCACCGTGCACCACGCACCCCACAACGTGCACTGTGCACCCCGCACTGCACACCCTGCGCCGTGCAGCTCGCGCTGGGCACCCCACACTGTGCACCACACACCGTGCACCCCACGCTGCGCGTCGTGCACCACACACCCCATACCACACTGTACACCCTGCGCCGCTGCAGCCAGCACTGTGCACTGTGCGCCATGCACCGTGCACCCTGCACTGCTGCAGCCAGCACCATGCACCCCGTGCCATGCACCATGCACCCTGCGCTGCTGCAGCCAGCACCATGCACCCCACGCTACTGCAGCCAGCACCGTGCACCCCGCACCATGCACCGTGCACCCCGCACCAGGCACCGTGCACCCCATACTGCTGCAGACAGCACCATGCACCATGCACCCTGCACTGCTGCAGCCAGCACCCCCCGCCATGCACCCTGCACTGTGCACCCCATGCTGTGCACCCCGCACCGTGCACCCCGCAGCCAGCGTGGGCTGGGGCGCAGCCGCCTGCCAGGGGCGATGCCGGGGACAAGGCCCCAGCCCAGCCCGGTGGAGTCAAGGTTGTGGCGTGTTAATAATTGCCGGGGGCCGGGGCGCGGTGCGGGGGGCGGTGGGGCCGGCGCTCCCCCCTCACCCCGGCCCTCTCTGCTTCCCGCAGGGGCAGGAGGATCCAGGCAGGCGGCGGGACGCAGGGGCTGGCCGCTGCGGTGGGCGACGGCTCCCGGACCCCCTCCTCGGTGCAGAGAGCCGGAGCGCGGCGGCGGCGGGGTCCGCTTTGGTGCTGAAGAGGCAACGGTCCCAGGTGCCCGCCCTCGCTCCCCACCATGCCGTCCAGCGGGACCCTCGACACCAGCAGCCCCACTCCAAACCGCGAGGCACTCGACACGCACAAGGTAGGGTCCCGCCGCGGCTCTGCCGGCTCTCGGCAGGTGGGGGGCTGCCGGGGGGCCCTGCTCGCGCCGCGGCCGTCCCCATCGCTGGGCTTGGCGCCGCTCCTGCTGGTGCCGGGGCTGCGGTGGGCTCCGGGGGTCCGGCTCACTCCTGGTCAAGGCTGGCTGGCAGGCGTGCAGGAAAAGGGGGTGCGGGGCCCCCTCCGGTGCGCGTCAGCCCCGCTCCCCCCTCGCCGCGGAGGGGAGCTCGGAGCCGAGTGGGGGAGCCCAGCGCCACGGCCGGGATTAGCGTGGATTGAGCTATTCCTGGCGGTGGGGGAGCGCGGGGAGGGGACGGGGAAGCGGAGACCTGCTGTCACCTCCCGCCGGCGGCCAGGGCCAGGGCAAGCCCGGCTGCGGGGAGGGGGCAGCCGTGGTGGGAGAGCACGGGGCTGGGGGAGCACCCCGGGGCTGGGGGCTGCCCCAGCTCTGGGCTGGCCGGGTGGCGATGGGGTGGGTGGTGGGTGCCTGTCCTGGTAGCGGGAGGGGAACATGGGGCATGCATCCAGAGGTGCCCCTGTCGCCTCACCACTGCCAGGCTCCAGCCCTCGTGCCAGCCCTGCTCCCCCCTCACGGGGGTCCCACCTGGTGCGGGGGCTCGGGGGTCCCTGCGCCTCCTCCTGCCTCCCCGCGTGCAACGCTCGGGCTCGGGAGGGAACCCCTCCTGTGCCGGGCCGCATGCGGTGCACGCTCGCCTTCTCGTCGCTGCACTGTGCGAGGGGCGCGTGGCCCCGGCGGAGGGACCCCCATCCCCGGTGCGTGCCCACCGCCTCCCCGGCCAGAGAGCAGCTCTGTGAGGAGGGCGGCCCCCAAACCACCCTGCCGGCTGCGGGGCCGAGCGGGGACCGGGCTGGGGGTGCAGCACGGATGTAGGGCAGGGTGAGGGGCTGCGCTGGGTTTGGGGAGGCCTGAGCCGGGACAGGTGGCAGGCTCTGACCGCGTCCGCGGTGCTACTTGGCATCCCCGCCACACCAGGACACGCCGGGCCAGCGTGGCTGCTCCCATTGCCGGTGCCGGCAAAGGCATCGCTCTCCCTGCGGAGAGGAGAAGCGTCCCAGCAGGCGCAGGGACAGGGCTTGCCCTGGTCAAGGCGTGGGGACCGGGGCTGGCGGCCAGCTGGACGCCGTCCCGCTGCGGGTAGCGCAGGGTCGGGGTCATCTGAGTTCCTCCAGGCTGGCTCGGCCGTGGCGGCCGCGCCGGGTCAGGCCTGGCTGGTCCCCGCACCAGTGCTCCCCGTCCTCCGGCCATCGCTGCTGGCTGCTGGGGGGGCCAACCCGTGTGTCTGTTGGGAAGTGTCCGGCATGTTCTTGGTACGGCTGGGGGGGACGAGTAAACCGGGGGTCGGTCGGTCGGTCAGTCCCGTGCTTTGCCTCACGGTGGGTGACGCCGGAGCGGGTGGGTGCAGCCGAGCCCGCCTGCCCGGGTCGCTGACACCAGGAGCGTGAGCGAGGTGGCGGGGCAGCCCCCGGCAGGCGGACGTGGCAGCCTGCCCTGTGTTTCGGTGCGGTTCTGGAGGCGCACGGCAGAGCCAACATGGAGAGCGGGGTGCAGGGCCGCGGCACAGGGCGGGCTGCGGGGAAGAGCCACGGGAGAAACCGGTGCCTGCGCTGCAGCCCGGCTCACCCTCGAAAGCGGGACCGATGCGGGTGCCGGTCCCCGGGGTGCCAGCAACCCACGTGGGCTGGCAGCGAGCGCGCCGCGAGCGTGCCCAGCTGAGCGCTGTCCTGGCCTGACCCCGCCGGGACGCGGCATCGCCTCCCCCGCAGCCATGCGCGGAGGTCACCTCTGCCGAAGGGATGCGCTCTGCCTGCGGGGCCAGGAGGATGAGGCCGTCCCTCGGCGCCCGCAGCACTGTGGGTCGTGCCGGTGCCGGCTGCTCTCGGCACAGACTCGGCGAGGCTGAGCTCCAGCTCCTGTGCGAGGTGGGGGTCTCCACACCCGCCTTCTCTGGCCCCACCAGGCCAGTTTCCCCTGGCTGCCAGGGGCTCCTGCCCCGCTGCTGGCCTGGTGCAGCCAGGAGCTGGGACCCGGCGCGGCGGCCGTGGAGCCAGCACTGCGTCATGCAGCAGCTCTCCTCCTCGGCGGTGGTTTCCCTCTGGGTTGTTGCTTGGCAGCGGCGCAGGAGCACGGCGCATCAGGGACGCGCCATGCGGCCCCGCGCCTGGCCGAGCCCCGGGGAGAAGGGGAGCGGGCTGATTTATGGGGAGATGACTCAGCTCCGAGCAGGCTGCAGGCAGCGAGGGGCTGCGGCACTGGCACCCCTGCACCGGGCGGGGGGGAGCAGATCCCCCTCGCAGCCCTTCGCACCAGCCCTGCTCGTGCCCGGGCTGCATCCCTACTTCTCCGGCGCCTGCCCTGCTTTTGGGGTGCCGGGCATGCGCCGGGGGGTCCCTGCAGCCCCGGTGCTGCCCTGGGCCCCGCGTCCCCCAGCTTGGTGGTGCAGGGACCCTGCTGAGCCCCGCGGCGGGGCTGCCCCGGTTTGCAGCGGTGGGGCCAGCTCGCGGGGAGCTCGCCCTCTCCCCATGCGCGCTGGGGGCACCTCCTGCCCGCCCCCGCCGCGGCGTCCCTCGAGCCGGCTGCCCCGCTGGCGTTTCGCGTGCTGGCTGCATGCAGCAGCGTGGGGAGCGGAACGGAGCCCTGGCCCCAGCCCGCACTGCCGGCTGGGCTGAGCGCCGACCGGGGGGCCGTCCTGCGGGCCTGCGCGGGGGGCAGCGCTGGGGGTCTCGCACAGTACCGGAGGAGCCAGCCGCTGCTTTCACCGTGCCCAGCACCGCCTCTCTGGCACAGGGCAGGGCCAGGATGGGCCCAGGCCGCGGGAGGAATTGCAGCAGCGCCGACTGCTGCCGCTCAGGCGGTGAGACAGGGCTGGGGCAGCATGGAGACCCCCGGGGACTGCAGCCCCCCGAGAGGTGGCGTTGCCTGGGGACCCTGCCGAGCCCCCCTGGAGCCCCCCTCACCTCGCCGGCACCCACCAGGTGCCCTGCAGCTGCATCCTTCCCCAGCCGCGGGAGGGCTGGCCGCCCAGCACGGCCCGTGTGCCAGCGCCGTGCACTCGGCACCCCACCGTACCTTTCCCTTGCGTCCAGCGTAAACACTGGCCAGGCCCGGCCAAAGTCTGCGCATGGCGGCGGGCAGCCGGCTGGAGCCATGTGCCACAGCGACTAGTGCGGCACCGGGGACAAAGGGACGGGCGCTGCGGGACTTGCCTCTGCCGTGGCGCTCCCGCTGCCAGGCACAGGGCTGGGCTGGGCCCCTCGGGCCCCTTGGCGCTGCCAGGTGCCCCGGCACTGGCAGCGGTGGCAGGAGCTGCTCGTTTGCCTGTGGAGCTGGATGAAGCACGGCCTCACCGCGGGGACAGGCTGCACGGCTGCCCCGGCACTGCGGGACCAGGGCCGCGCGCGCCCGGGGGCGGCTCCAGCTGGGACAAAGTGCAGCGCCGCATGGTTTGGCAAGGCAGGTCCCTGCAGCCGTGGCGGGGGGCTCCGCTCTGCTCCCTCCAGCCAGCTCTGGTGCACGGCGAGGTGCCGTGGGCCTGCGGGGTAGGGACGCCCGCGAATCCCCCACTGGGAACCCCCTTTGGCTCCTGCACCGGGATGGAGCTGGAACCGTGATCCTGACGTCGTCCTTGGACCCGTCCCAAAACTTTCCGCCCGGGACCACGTGGGGAGCGGGGCTCGGCCCAGGGCTGAGCCCCCAGGTGCCGCCTCTCCTTGCTCAGCCCTGGTTTCCCAGCCCGCGGCGCGGTACCGGCGGGTGCCAGGGCTGGGCACGGCCATTGCGGCGCTGGCGGGGTGCGGGGTCAGCGCAGGGGCTGGGGGCTGCCCTGCCCCACGTGCAGGCGAGTGGCAGGCGGTGACAGACCCAGAGCGAGTGTGGTCCCGGCGTGCCGCCATAGTGGCTGGGGACGAACCAGCACGTGGCTGCCGCACGATACCACATGCACAGCCCCGGACAGGGGGAGATGGGCAGCGAGGAGCACAGGGGGATGCAGGCTGGGGTTGGCTGGGCCGCCCAGAGGGAGCTGGTCTGGGGCATCGCAGCCATGGGGCACCGCAGCCGTGGGGCACCACAGCCATGGGGCACGGCACGTCCCGACCTCGCGGGACCTTTGGGCTGGACCCCAGCAGGGATGTGCCAGCCACGGCCCGGCAGTGCTGCGGGCAGCGCTGCCTGCAACCGCCCCAGCCCAGGGGAAGGAGGGCAGTGGCGGGCAGGAATGCAGCCGGGGCTGGCGCCTGCCGCGGCTGCGGGGCTGCGTGAGTGCAGCTGGATGTCGGCGCTGTCTGGCTGCCAGCCCCATCCCCTCCCCGGCCTCTCCCTCGCCAGCCCCCCGCCGGCCTCTCCTCCTTCCCCTGCTCCCCCCTCCGCGGCCTCTTCCTGCCTTGGCTGCTGCCGCCGGGATCTTCTGGGGCTCAGGTGAAACCGGCCCCGCCGCCGCTGCGGGACACGCCGGGGCCCCGCGCAGCCCTCGCCCCGCATGCACGTCCCCCAGCCGCGGCACCGGGCACGGGCCCCCTGAGCGGGGAGCGGGGCCCCCGGCACGCCACCGTCCTCGGGCGGCTGCTGCGGCCCCAGCGTGGGGAGCAGGTTCATTTTCCGGGGCCGCGTTCCTGCTCCGCCGCCTGTGCCGGCACGTGTGCCTTGCCAGCACCCGGGGCTGGGGCACGGCACTGGGGAAGGGGGGGACGGGGCGGCGGGGTGCTGGCAGCTGCTCTGGGGCAGAGCATGGAGAGGGGTGCGCGGTCGCCCGAAGCGCCCACGCTGGGGGCGGCACAGTGGAGCAGGCAGCTGCCTGCCTGCTCCAAGGGCACCCTGGCTCCTGCTGCCTGCCCTTGTCCCCAGGGAGCTGCACGGCTCCCTGCAGGCCCGCTGTGCCATGCCATGGGGTCCACGCAGCCCTTTCTGCGTGCCGTGGTGCAGGAGCCCCCAGCCCAACATGCACAGGGCTCCGGCAGGTTGCAGGAGCGGGTTTGTACCCCTGAGCTGGCCGTGGCAGAGGGGCACGGTGCAGGAGAGCTCACCCGGTGAAGGCGCCTGGCCCCACGGCAGCTCGCGCCGCAGCCCAAGCCCTGGCAGGAGCCACAATCGCCCTTCTAACGGTGCCCCGGCGGCCACTGGCCTGGTGATGCCAGGTGCCTGGCCACGCACGGCCCTCTGCAGTGCATCTGTGGTGCCGGCGATCCCAGCACCGAGTGGGAGCGGAGCCGTGCCCAGGACCCCGGGCTGCCCGGCCCCAGGGCCGGCGGCGTAACCGTCCTCTCTGTCTCCGGCTCGCAGGGGGAAGAGGAGCCCGAGGAGAACCAGAGCAAGGAGGAGAAGCAGGAGCCGGGGACGCCCATGAGGAAAGCCGGGCGGCCCGGGCGGAAGCGCAAGCATGCCCAGGTGAGCCAGCGGGCGCCGGGCGCGGGGGCCAGGTGGGGGGCGGCGGGGCGTCCCCCCGTGGGGCCGTCCTGCCCCGCCGCCCGGCGGATGCGCCGCGCTGGCGGGAGACTACGGCTCCCGGCGTGCCGCAGGCCGGCCCGCCTCCCCTGCGTGCTGGGGCACGCGGCCGCTTGCTCATGGCCCCGGCAGCCTCCGGCTGGGAGGAGAGCCCGAGGGCGGCGGAGCGGCAGGAGGGGAGCGTCCCCCCCCAGCCCCCAGCGCTGCCCCCTCCCCACGGCCCCCGGCGAGCCCCTCCTGTGCCCGGCAGCAGCAGCGTTCCACTCGGTGTGGCTTTGGTTGAGGCCCCACCATGCATTTTTTCCCTGTCTGGGGGGCTGGCACCCCCGTCCCGTCCCCCCCTAAGCTGCTCAGCCCTCCTCCGGCTGCCGGGCCAGTCAGGCACGGGGAGCGGAGCCCCCGGCTCCCCGGGCGATGATGCACGGCTCTCGGGCTCGCGCCAGCAGCTGCAATAACAAGGCGGATGTGAGTGCGCGGGGCCGAGCCCCCGCCAGCTTCCCCGGCTCCTGCCGCGTAGGCTATGCCCACTCTTAAGTGTGCGGGTCTCGGTGAGCTCCTGGCTCGCTAGCTCAGTCAGCCGGGATCGCGGCCTGCCGCACACCAAAGCAGCTGAAACGGCTCGTCCCGGGGAGCGCCTCGCGGGGCCCCGGCGGTGCCGCTGGCCAAGGGACCGGCGCAGGAGAGTGCCGCGGTGCTCACAGGTTGCCGTGCCTGCAGTGGGTGCTGCAGGGTGACGGGGTGCTTGGGGCTTTGGGCAGCAGCTGGCTCTGGTGGGGCACCGGGACAGGGCACCCAGGGCCGGGGGGGACTCGCGGAGGCGTTGGCTTGGCCGGCCCGGGCCATGGTGTGTCGTGGTGCCCGCTGGGGAGCCGCGGTGGCTTCCTCCCTGTCGGCTGGCTGGATGTCCTGCCACCGGCTGCTGGTGCCGCCATGAGTTCCGTGTTCAGAGGAGGAGCAGAGGTTCCTCTTGATGCTGAAGCCCCGGAGGGAAGGTGCACGCTGTCACCCTGGGCCTGGGTGCCGGCAGGGCTGGGGCAGCGTCCCCGTCCCCTGGCCCCATGGGAGGGGACAGAGGGGCAGAGTCCCGTGGCAGGGAGCCGAGCGGGGCCGGGGCGCCTTTGCTGCTCGAAGGTTGCAAAACCTTTTTGCAGAGGTTTCTGGCTGCAGAAAGGGTTAATCCTGCACTTGACGTGTCCAGATCCGTGCTGGGATCCGGGCTGTCGTAGCAGCAGGGCCAGGGAAGCCGGGACGGCAGTGCCTGGGGCGGGCAGGGGTGCGATGGGGCACGCTGGGGTGCGGGGCCAGGAGCTGGTGGGGGAGCGGGCGGCTGGGCTCGGAGCGCTGGCTGTAAATCCAGCGGGGCGGGAGGTACGTGCCGGGGCGGGGGGAGCCGCTTCGGTAGAAGAACAATGCTGGCACGGGAACAAATGGGGAAAGTCGTCAGGAACAGACGGAGCCTGGGAACCAGGAGGTCTCTGGCCATCAGGGCAGGCGGCCCTGGGAGCCCCCTCCGGCGCGGCAGGTCTGGAGCAGGGTGGATGGGTGGCGGCGGTGCCACGATGCCGGGCACCTCCGGCAGAAGAGCCAGTCGGCTCGCAGTGCGTGCCCGTCCCGCGCGCGCTTGCTGCGTGCTCCCGCGAGCCGCACCTGCCCCGTGTGCAGCGCCGGCCCGGCCGGCCGCCCGGTGACTCCTGCTGCCAAGTGAGCGGAGCTGGCAAGCCCCGCGGCCCCGCGGGCACTGCCAGGAGGCCGGGGAAAGCCCCGGCCGGGTGTAGGCTGCTAAAAATATCCTCCCCGCTGGAGAGCCCCGCAGTGCCAGCGCCTGCAGGAGCGGCCCCTGGCCAGGGTCACCGCACCGGGGTGGAGGGGAGCCAGCGCGCGCCATGGGGAGCCTGGGCGAGCAGGCTGGCTCCGCGGGGAGAGCGGAGAGATGGGCAGGAGCCAGCAGCCGCCTGGCAGAGCGGGCAGGGTGCGGGGAGCCCTGCCCCACGACAGTAACCGGCCCCGCTGGTTTTCCCAGGTGTCGGAGGTATTTTGCCCGGGGTGTGACGCTGTCAGCCGGTGAGCAGGGCCTGGGGCGGGGGCAGCCGGGGGGCCTGGCTGGGGACAGCCCTGCAGGGATGGGTACCATGGTATCAGTGAGCCACGCCGTGCCATACCAAGCCGTGCCGTTCTGAGCTGTGCCGAGCCGTGCTGGGCCATACCATGCTGTCCTGTGGTGCGCCGTGCCATGTTGAGCCGTGCCATGCGGTGCCGAGCCATGCTGTGCTGTGCTGAACCACGCCGTGCCGAACCACGCCGTGCCGAACCATGCTGTGCCGTGGCTCCGAAACCAGTACCCCCAGCCGGGTCCAGCAGGGGCTCCCCAGTGGGACACCCCCTCGGCCAGTGGCTCTGCAGATGGTGCCATGGATGGCAGCAGCTCTGCCAGCACCTTCCCCCGGCAAAGGGGGCACGGCCCAGGGCTGCCCCATCCTATCTCCCCCCGCTTGGCAGCTCCCCAGGCTCGGGCAGGGGCCCTGCAGGTTTGGAGCTGCCACCGGTGCTCCGGGACTGGGGTCGGCACGAGGCTCCCCGAGGGCTGCGGTGCGTCGGGGCTGTCCCCCAGCCCTCTGTGGGGACCGGTCCCCAGCATCAGCACGCGTCCCCGGCACAGCCAGTCCTGCCCCGCGGCCGAGACCCCGCCAGCGTCCGCCTGCCAGCGAGCAAGGCGGCAGGGCCGGCACGGGGCCGTCCAGCCCGGCGGGCTCTCGGCGGAGCAGCGTCCTTGGCTGTGGCCCAGCGGAGGGGAGGGGAGCAGGAGAAAGGCAGCGCTTGTTCCCAGGGCCCGGCCGGCGTGGAGGAAGCGGGTGGGTGGGCAGGAAGGCAGACCCGCCGCCAGGCCCTCCTCGGGGACGGGGACGGGCGCCGGGGCGGCCGGGGAGGGGCAGGGCCGCAGGGTGGGTCCCGGCATCCCCTTCCCCTGCGCCTCCCCGGCCCGGCAGCGGTGGTGTCCGAGCGGCAGCACTGGGACGTGCCGGTGGCACGGGGGGCCCAGTGAGCCAGGGTCCGGTTCCGACCCAGGTAGGGAAGCGGCAGCAGGGCCGGAGCCGGGGTGCCAGGTTTGGCTGGGGCGGCTGTTGAGGGGCTGGAGGCGCGAGGGTGCGGCAAGGCTGGTTTCAGATGAGTGTCATGCCAGGGCATGCCGGCCGCAGTGCCGGGTGGGCTGCGTGTCCCTGTCCCGACAGGCCGCGCACGGGGCATGGCAGCCCCCATCTGCTCCGCTTGGCCACAGCCCCACGTGGGGAGGAGGCGGCACGGCTCTGGCGAGGGGTGCATGGTCCCGGTGGGTAGCGGTGATGGTTAATCCTGGTGCCGCTGCCATGGCCTTGCAGTGCCGAGGGGAGCGCATGCCTCCATGCTCCCGCCACCCCCACACCTGTGCGGCCCCCCCAGGCCCCGTCCCGCTGGGGGAGAGGGCCGAGCCCCCCGCAGCCACACTGAGCCCCCCGCCGCCGCACCGAGCCCCCCGCTGCCGCGCCTCCGCCAGCCCCCACAGCTGCCTAATCCGGAGCACATTGCTGGCCTTCCCGTTTCCTCCCGGGAAGCCCACGCAGCCCCTGCGATTGTTTTCGGCACGGTGTCCAGGATGCGGCCCCAAGCGAGAGGCGGGAGCGGGGCTGGGGGCGGCTGGGCCCCCACCGCACGCTGCAGCCCGGCCCCGGCACCGCGCTGGGGGGAAGGCAGCCGGGGACCCAGAGGGAGGGCAGCTCCTGCCGCGGCTCAGGGCGAGTTGGGGGATGCTGGCGCGCAGGGGACGGGGGGACGCAGCGGGAAGCAGGTCCCCTCACATTCGCCATGAGGGGCGTGGGATGGACCCCGGCGCCCCTGGCAGGGAGCTCCGGGGTGCAGGGCTGGGGTGCAGCCCGTGAGCCCCGTTTCAGTTTGTCCCAAGTGTCCCTCCCTCCCCTTTGCTCCAGGCTGCCCCGTCCCCTTTCTGAGCCAGCTCCGGTCCCTCCGGCAGCTCCTCCTGCTCTGAGCCCCCCGGCCGCACTGAGCCGGGGCGGTTGGAGCACCGGCGGTGCGCGGGCGCGGGGGGACGCAGGCAGAGCGTGCGCCGCACAGTCGCTTCCAGAGCCACGCGAGGCCCAGGCGCAGGCCCAGCGGTGCTGGTGGCTCCCTCCCCTCCGCCAGCCGGGGACTTTGCTCTCTGGCATCCATCTCACCGATGGTGCCAGCTCCCTCTGCTGCTTCAGGGCCGCATCCAGGCGTGCCGCGGTGTCCCCACAGCCTGTCCCACCACTGCGGTCGGTGTCCAGGCCTCCCGGGCCTGCGGCGTCCCTCAGCCGGGCACGCTGAGATTTGTCCTTCAGCCTCCATCACCCCGCGCGTGCCCTCACTCGCAGCCGGGAGCTCCTGCGCAGTGGCCTGGCACAACACCTCCACCCTCCCGATGGCCACAGTCTCTGCTCGGTTGAGTCGTGCCCTCCCCGGGGACCGGGCTTTGCTGCCTGCCACAGCCAGGAGCCATCCGGTACGGGGAGAGGCCGCCAGGCACCCCCGGGACTTGCGGCGGCAGCTCGCGTGTCCCCGGCACGTGGGTGTGCAGTGGCCCCCGCCCTGGTGTGTGCAGATCCCCGGCACGAATGACACCACCGTGCTGTCCCTGGGTGGGAGCGGGGCCAGCCCGGCTACAGCTGCCGCTGCGGCGGGGGCTGCGCAGTGCAAGCCCGGCACGGCGGGAGGGCGTTTGGCAGCCGTTCCCTGCGTCCCCGCGGGCGGCCAGGCATTGGGCTGGCGTGGCCGTGGCTCCCCACCAGCACTGCCGGACACCCCGCGACGGTCCCCCCGGCCCCTCCTGCCTCGCCAGCCCCTTCCCCACTGCAGTCGCGGGGTGGCTTCTCCCCTCCTTCCCGGCTCTGCTCGTGGCCCCTCGACATGACAGCCCCCGGCCCCCCGCACGCCGGGGCTGGGGCCAGCGAGCGAGCAAGCGAGCGGAGGAAGTGACTTCTGCCAGCGAGCCGGGGCGGCCGGGCCGAGCAGGAAGCGCCCGCCGCCGCGGGGCCGCGGCCGCCAGCACGGGGAGGAGGCGCCTGCGCACGGGCGGGCGGCAGCCGGACGGGGGTCTGCGCGCCAGCCGGAGGGGATGCACCATGGTAAGCGGCTCTTGCCCCCCGCCGCCTGCCGGGCGCGCCTGGGGAGGGGGCTCCTGCACCCTGCGGGGGAGCGGGCGGCGGTGGTGGCGGTGCAAATCCGGTGAGCTCTGGAGAGCAAAGGCTCCCCCGCCACCTGCCACCCCCCAGCGTTCCTGCCCCGCGCCTCGGCCTTGGCATCGCCTCCCCAGGCCCCTTCCCGGCAGCCCCGGGGCAGGGGAGGGTGGGCAGCACCACGGGCACTCCGGCAGCACCACGGGCACCCCGGCTCATGCCAAGCCTGGCTGGCAGCTCGGCATTTGCGCACCCTGCCGCTGTACAGTGCATCCTGGGAGATGTAGTTTGCTGGAGATGGGCAGGAGGGTCCCTGCAGCCGGCTCCCCTCTGTGCCACCCCAGCGCCGCGCCAGCCCCGCGCCGCACCCCGCGCACCCCGGCCCTCCTGCGCCACGGGGAGCTGGGAGGGCCAGGGCGGAGGTGGGGGTGGCGGCACAGGGAAGGTGCCGGTGGGCTGCCTGTCCCCACAGCGCGGCCACGTTTCCTGGCATCGCTGCCGCAGAGGTGGGGGGCCCTGCTCCAGCCCAGGCAGGGCAGCAGGCAGGGTGGCAGGCAGGGTAGCAGGCAGGGCTTGCCTGCTGCCCCCCCACACATGCCAGTGTGCCTTGGCCAGGCAGGGCTGGGCACGGCTGGGCTGGGAGCAAACCTGGGTCCTCTCCCTCCGTCCGTGGGACCTCGCAAAGCCCCCGGTGCTCCCGGCTTCTTGCAAAGCCTCTGCCACGGGGCCAGGGGAGACAGGGATGGGGAGGGGAGCGTGGGGCTGGGGGTGCACAAGCTCATGGGGGCGAGCGCGGGGCTCAGGGGTGCACAAGCTTGCAGAGGCGAGCGCGGGGCACAGGAAGCGGAGCCGGGTGCCACCTCCTCAGCTCCCAGCCCCGGCGGCACCAGGAGGCACCGGCGGCACCCACGGGTGTCTGTCCTTAGGGTATTTGGCCGCCAGTGCTGGGGGAGCTGGGGTGAGGCCGGGATGGGCACCCCACGCCCGTGGGCAGTGCAGGGGGTCTCCAGGGAGGACGGTGCTGGTGCCCAAATGGCTCCGCTGTGCCGTGCCGGCGAGGGCTGAGCCCCAGGGATGGGGCCCCCAGGGGCCAGCATGGGGTGAGCCTGCACCCCCCAGGAGCGTGCCCAGGAGGGGACCGGGTGCTCCCCGGCACCGTGGCAGCGGGGCCGACCGGGGCCCAGGCGAGTGGTGGAGGTAGAGCCCACCCTGCCGCGGCTGCGCCGCACGTCCGGCGCTGGCTGTCGCAGTGACGCAGCAGCACTTTCACTCTCCTTCGCCACGGAAACCGCCAAGCCGGGCTGCTCCTCTCGCTCTGACTCCGCTCCCACTCCCGCTCCTGCCGCCACCGGCCCGTGCCATGCCGTGCGGCTCCACCAGGGCCGGCGGCATGGCGGGGCACCCGCGATGCCATCCCCGGCCCCGCGGCCTTGCTTGCGCGTTTGGCACCACCGTCTGCCACGCTCACGTCGGCGCTGTCTGTCACATGGGCACACGCTCGGGCCCGGCGTGCCGGTGAGCGCCGGCACAGACGGTCCTCCCCCATGTCTCACGCTCGCCGCTCTGTTGCTGCACTTGCGAGCCGGGGCCGGCTGCACGCTTCCTGCGGGTGCTGGCACCGCCTGTCGCACACGCACACCCGCCTGTCGCACACGCTGGCACCGCCTGTCACAAACGCACACCCTCCTGTCGCACACGCACACCCGTCCGTGGGTGTTGGCGTTGCCCGTCTGACACATGCGCCGGCACGTCACGGGCCCTGGCTGTGCCTGTCATGCTCTTTCTCACTCTCGCACTCGCACACACCGTGGGCCACGTTTGTGTGTCACACTTGCACATGCGTGTGCACGCAGGGTTGTCACACGGCCTGGCTCTGCCTGTTGTGCACACACACGTAGGAACACCCACACAGGCTGTCCCTGCTGCCATGCGCACGCACACGGTTGTCACACGCCTCGTCCCTTCCTGTCACACGCGCACGCCTCGGTGGCTGGCTCTGCCTGTGGCGCACACACGCGCACAGCCGTCGCAGGCCCTGGCTCCGCCTGTCTCTCACACAAGCACGCACAGGCACCGCCGTCCTGGGGAGGGTGGCCCCATGTCCCCGGCGCCAATGGGGACAGGCGGGAGTGACGGGGACCCAACACCGGCCCCACGCCGCGGCGTTGCAGCACAGGCGAGCCGGGCAGGACGGCCAGCGTGAGCGTCCCCTCTGCACAGGGGCTGTCCTCGCTGACATGGGGATGGGAGCGGCCGGGTGACGACCCAGCGTGTCCTTGTCCTGAGGGTACCATGGCACCATGCCCTGGTCCTGAGGGTGTCCTGGCCGTGTGTCCTGGGTCTGAGGGTTTCATGGATGCTTGTCCTGGTCCTGAAGGTGTCATGGCAGTGTATCCAGGTCCTCGTGGTGTCATCCCTTGTGTCTTGGTCCTGAGGGTGCCATGGTGGTGTGTCCTGGTCCTGAGGGTGTTCACTGCAAAACAACCTGCTCCTCAGGGTGTCACGGCAGTGAGTCTTGGTCCCAAGTGTGCCATGGAGGTGTGTCTTGGTCCTGAGGGTGTCTTGACCACTTGTCCTGGACCTGAAGCTGCCATGTGTTGTGTCCTGGTCCTGAGGGCGCCATGGCCTCGTGTTCTGGTCCCGAGAGTGCCACGGCTCCACGTCCTGGTCCTCATGGTGTCATCTCCATTTTGTCTTGGTCCTCAGGGTGTCATGGTGGTTTGTCCTGGTCCTCAAGGTGCCCCGATGTTGTATCCAGGTCCTCATAGTGTCACATCCTTGCATCTTGATCCTGAGGCTGCCGTGGATGCGTGTCCTTTGTCCTGAGGGTGTCATGGTGTTGTGTCCTAGTCCAGAGTATGTCATGGCAGCGTGTCCTGTTCCTTAGGGTGTCATGGCAGCATGTCCTGGCCCTGAAGGTGCCATGACAGTGTATCCTCGTGGCGTCACATACTTCTGTCCGGGTGCTGTGGGTGTCATGTCCCGGTGTCCAGGTCCTGAGGGTGTCGTGTCATTGTGTCATGGTCCTGAGGGTGTTATTGCAGCTGGCAAGTGTCATGGCAGCGTGTTCTGGACCTGAGGGTGCCATGGCCATGTGTCCTGGTCATGAGAGCACCATGGCCCTGTGTTCTGGTCTTCATGGTGTCAACCTCTTTTTGTCTTGATCCTGAGGGTGCCATGGTAGCGTGTCCTTGTCCTGAGGGCATCATGGCACTGTGTCCTTGTCCTGAGATTGCTATGGTGGAGTGTCCTGGTCCTGAGGGTGCCATGACATTTCGTCCTGGTCATGAGGGTGCCATGGTGGTGTATCCTGGTCCTCAGCGTGAAACAGTGGTGTGTCCTGGTCCTGAGAGTGCCATGGCAGTCTGTCCTGGTCCTGAGGATGTCATGACATTGTGCCCTGGTTCTGAAGGTGCCACGGCAGTATTTCCTGGCCTTCCTGGTGTCACAGCTGTGTGTCCAATGTCCTGAGGGTTTCATGGCCGTTTGTCCTGGCCATGAAAGCCTCATGGCATTGTGTCCTTCTCCTGAAGGTGCCATAGCAGTGTATACTGCTCCTCAAGGTGTCATTGCCATGCGTCCTGAGGCTGTCATGGCGCTGTGTCCTGCTCCTGAGGATCTCATGGCACCATGTCCTAGTCCTGAGGCTGTCATGGCGTTGTGTCTTGGTTATGAGGGTGCTATGGCAATGTGTCCTGCTCCTCAGGGTGCCAGGGCTTTGGTTTTCTTTATCCTAAGGCTGTTGTGGTAGTGTGTCCTTGTCCTGAGGGTGTCATGACAGCATGTCTGGCTCCTGAGGGTTTCATGGCATCGTGTCCTGGTCCTGAGGGTGTCATGGCTGTGTATCTTGGTCCTGAGCGTGCTGTGGATGTGTGTCCTGGTCCTGAGGAGGCCATGGCTCAATGTCCTTTTTTTTGTGGGAGACATGGCGTTGTGTCCTGGTCCTGAAGGTGCCATGGCTGCGCGTCCTTGTCATGAAGGTGCTGTGCCATTGTGTCCTTGTCCTGAGGGTGTCATGTCCATGTGTGCTGGTCCTGAGGATGCCATGGGACTGTGTCCTGGTCCTGAGGGTGTCATAGCAGCTTGTCCTTGTCCTGAAGGTGTCTTGGCAGTGTATCCAGGTCCTCGTAGTGTCACATCCTTGTGTCCTTTTCCTGAGGTGCCATGGCATTGTTTCCCCTGTTTCTGGGGAGACTTTATTGCGACCTATTGTGGATGCCCCCTCCCTGCAAGTGTTCGAGGTCAGGTTGGATGGAGCTTTGAGCCACCCGATCTAGTGAAAGGTGTCCCTGCCCATGGCAGGGGGGGTTTGGCTAGATGGTCTTTGAAGATCCCTTCCAACCCAAACCATTCCGTGATTCTATGATGTCCATGTATCCAGGTCCTGCAGGCGCCGTGGCAGCTTGTCTTGATCCTGAGAATTTCATGGTAGTGGGTGCAGATGCTGAGGATGCCACGGCTCGGTGTCCTGGTCCTGAGGGTGCCTTAGCAGATGGTCCTGGTCCTGAGGGTGCCACGTCCGTGTGTCCTGCTCCTGAGGCTGCCATGGAAGGTTGTCTTGGTCCTGAAGGTGTTATGGCAGTGTGTGCTGCTCCCGAGTGTGTCGTGATGTTGTGTCCTGGTACTGAGGGTGTGATGGCATTGTGTCCTGGTCCGGAGGGTGTCACATCCCTGTGTTCAGCTCCTGTGGGTGTCACGTCGATGTGTTGTTGTTCTGAGGATACCACGGCATTGTGTCCTGTCCCTGAGGGCATCATTGCAATGTGTCTTTGTCCGGAGGTTGTCTTGGCTACTTGTCCTGGAGCTGAAGCTGCCATGCAGTGTGTCCTGGTCCTGAGTGTGCCATGGCTCTGTGTTCTCGTCCTCATGGTGTCACCTCCATTTGTCTTGGTCATGAGTGTGCTGTGGCATTGTGTCCTCATCCTCATGGTGTGTCACCTCCATTTGTCCTGGTCCTGAGGATGCCGTGGCTGCATGTCCTGGTCCTGAGGGTGTCATGGCCATGTGTCCTGGTGAGGGTATCTTGTGGGTTAACCCCGGCAGGCAGCTAAGAACCACACAGCCGCTCGCTCACTTCCCACCCACCCCCAGTGGGATGGGGGAGTAGGAAAGGAAGAGTAAAAGCACGAAAACCTGTGGGTCGAGATGAGGATTGTTAGATAAGAGAAGTGGCAGAAGAGGGAAAGAAAACTGAACAAACCAAGTGATGCGAAGGCCATCACTCACCCCCCATGGGTAGACCAGCCAGCTCCTGAGCAAAAGATGTCTAACTTACCCAAACCCCCTCCGCTCCCCTTTTAGTGCTGATCGTGGCGTTACACGGCGTGCAATATCGTAGGATCCTAGAATGGTTTGGGTGGGAAGGGACCTTTAAAGATCATCTGGTCCAACCCCCTGCCATGGGCAGGGACATCTCCAAACAGACCAGGGTGCTCCGAGCCCCATCCAACCTGGCCTTGAACGTGTCCAGGGATGGGCCATCTCCCACCGCTCTGGGCAACCTGGGCCAGGGCCTCACCACCCTCAGCACAAACAATTTCTTCCTTCTGTCCAGTCTGAATCTCCCCTCTTTCCGTTTAAAACCATTCCCCCTTGTCCTGTCGCCGCAGGCCCCGCTAAAAAGCCTGTCCCCACCTTTCTTGTAGGCGCCCTCTAAGTATTGAAGGGAATACGTCATTGGTTAGCTCAGGTCAGCTGCCTGGTTGTGTGACACAGCACGGTGTCCTGGTCCTGAGGGCATCATGGTTGCATATCTCAGTCCTGAGGGTGCTGTGGCTGCGTCCTGGTCCTGAGGAGGCCATGGCTCCATGCCCTGGTTTTGTGTGTGTCATGGCAGCGTGTCCTCGTCCTGAAGGTGCCATGGCTGTGTGTCCTCATCATGAGAGTGCCATGCCGTTGTGTCCTAGCTGTGAGTGTGTTGTGGCAGTGTGTCCTGGTCCTGCAGGGGTCATGACACTGTGTCCCGGTCCTGAGGGTGCCATGGCCAGAGCAGGGCAGCGAGGCTGGGGCAGGGGCTGGAGCGGCTGGGGGAGCTGGGGGGGCTCAGCCTGGAGAAGAGGAGGCTGAGGGGAGCCCTCATCGCTCTCTGCAACGGCCTGAAAGGAGGCTGGAGCCGGGGGGGGTCGGTCTCTTCTCCCCAGGAACAAGCGATGGGACGAGAGGGAACGGCCTCAAGCTGCACCAGGGCAGGTTTGGGTTGGGTATTAGGGAAAACTCCTTCCCCCAAAGGGCTGTCAGGCCCTGGCCCAGGCTGCCCGGGGCGGGGGCTGAGTCCCCATCCCTGGGGGGATGGAAAAGCTGGGGAGATGTGGTGCTTGGGGACATGGTTTAGTGATGGCCTTGGCAGCGCTGGGTTACCGGTTGGACTTGATGATCTTAAGGGTCTTTTCCAACCTAAACGATTCCATGACTCTGTGATTCTGTGGCAGTTTTTCCTGATCCTAAGAATTTCATGGCACCATGTCCTAGTCCTGAGGGTGTCCTGGATGGGTGTCCTTGTCCTGAGGGTGTCAATACAGCATGTCCTGGTCCTGAGGGTGCCATGGCCTTGTGTCCTGATCCTGAGGATGTCATGACAGCGTATCCTAGTCCTGGGGGTGCTATGGCAGCATCATGTCCTGGTCCTGAGGGTTTCGTGACAGTGTGTCCAGGTACTGGGGGTATCATATCTGTGTGTCCTGGTCCTGAAGGTGTCATGACCACTTGTACTGGTCCTGAGCGTGCCATGGCTGTGTGTCCTTGTCCTGAGGGTGTCATGGCAGTGTGTCCTGGTCCTGATGGTGCCATGGCCATGTGTCCTGGTCCTTAAGGTGCCATGGCAACATGTCCAGTGTCCTGAGGATGCCACAGCAATGTGTCCTGCTCCTGAGGACGTCATGGCAGCATGTGCTGTTCCTGAAGGTGCCATGGCAGTGTGTCCCAGCCCTGAGGGTGCCATGGCAGCATATCCTCGTCCTGACAGTGTCACAGCAGCATGTCCTGTTCCTGATGATGTCACATCTATATATCCTGGTCCTGCGGGTGCCATGGCGTTGTGTGATGGTCCTCATGATGTCATGACAGCATGTCCATGTCCTGAGGGTGCCATGGCCACGTGTCCTGGTCCTTAAGGTGCCATTGTAGCTCTGTCCCACCCTGGGGCACCCTGCCAGCCCCTGCAGGCAGCAGCAGCCCAGCACACCTGAGATGCAGGAGGTGGAACGTGGTCTTTTTGGTGTAATGCGCGTTTGTCCCCAGATTTTCACCGCATTGTGGAGCCGTGTCTCTGGGGGTATGGGCTGCGGTGCCAGAGATACCCTTCGTGCTGTGCCGACTGTGGCGGGGAAGTGGGGTCAGGGCAGGGGAACGGGGACAGGGACTGGATGGGGCCGGTTGCACCAAGGTGGTGCGAGGGCTCCCGCCGTGGGGCCCGGTGGTGGTGGCCGGTGGGGTGCGGGCTGGGGGCGCGGGTGGGGGCGCACGCAGGGACGTGGTCCCCCTGCCAGCGCCCATCGCAGCTCCTTTCCCTCTCCTTCTCGGCAGGTGGAAAGCAGTGACACCCCCAAAGACATCGCAGCCATCCCCAAGTGCCCTGCGCCCTGCCCGGAGGCCAGCCCTGCCGAGCCGCTGCCCAACGGGGACGTGGAGGGGGACAGTGCCCAGTGGAAGGGCGCGGAGGAGGGCGGCGCGAGCCCCAAGGGCGGGCGCCCCGAGGAGGACGAGACGGAGAGCCTGCCGGACGGCGAGACGGGCCGGGCGCTGGAGAACGGCCGCTGCACCCCCAAGGAAGGCCTGGACGCCCCGGCCGATGAGGGTGAGCTGGCCCCTTCCGACCCCCAGAAGAAACGCGGGAGGAGGAAACTCCTGGAGGCCGCAGAGAAAAGTAAGACCTTAGCGTTGAGGGCTCCCCGCTACGGGGCTGCGGCTCTGCCCGCGGTCCCGCCGGCATCCACTGCGCCCCTCTGGGGACCCCCGGCCCCCACCGCCCTGCCCGGCATGCCATCCCCGGGAGGGGCCCGGGCTGCAGCAGCTCCCGGGCTGGGGAGCACTGCCTCAGGAGGAGGAAGACGGGCTGAGCCCCTCCGTGCCACCGGGGATTTGGGGTGGGGGCAGCAGATCAGAGCGGGGGGCTGCCCTCGCATGCTCGTCCTGTCACGCCGCCCTTCCCGACGGGCTTCGCTCCCCCATTAGGAACAGGGCGGGCAGGAGGGGAGGTCGGTCCTCGTCCTGCCAGCGCAGCCAGTGCAGGTGCCCTGTGGCACAGGCGTGCCCCTGCCTGCGTGCGAGCCTGCCCTGGCGCGTGCCCGCCGCCGCCGGTGCTTGTGCCGCTTTGCATGGCAGCCCTGCATGTGCCGGGGGCAGAGCGGGAGGCGCGTGCATGGTGCGGTCCTGGGGCCACGCTGCCCTGGTGCCGAGGAGGTGCCAGCTCCGGTGCCGGTGCTGCTCTGGGCGTTGCAGGGAGCACGCGAGGCAGTGGGCTCAGTGCCGCGCTGAGGATCAGCCCCAGGCACCAGCACGTGCTGGGAGCACCCAGCTCGGCAGAGAAGGTCCCGGGGGTCCCGGTGGACACCAAGCCGAGCATGAGCCAGCAGCGGGTCCTTGTGCAACGACAGCAAATGGCGTCCTGGGCTGCGTTGGGAGTGTTACCCACTGGTTGAGGAGGCCACCCCGGGAGTGCTGGGGCCAGTGCTGGGCTCCCCAGTACAAGAGAGATGCGGACAGACTGGAGAGAGTCCAGCGAGGAGCCACCAAGGTGCTGAGGGACTGGAGCATCTCTGCTGTGAGGAGAGGCTGAGGGAGCCGGGGCTGCTCGGCCTGGAGCAGAGGAGGCTCAGGGGGACGGCATCCATGGCTACAAATACCTGCAGGGAGGGTGCCAAGAGGACAGAGCCGGGCTCTTCCAGTGGTGCCCAGTGCCAGGACCAGGGGCCGTGGGCACAAACTGGGCCAGGGGAGGGTCCCTCTGGACGCCGGGACGCGCTCCGCAGTGTAGGGGTGACACGGGCACAGGCGGAGGTGGGGTCCCCGTCCCCGGTGACTGGTCGTGGTCCTGGGCGGCGGCTCCGCGTGGCCCGGCGGGAGCCAGGGGCCGGAGCGGGGGCACCCAGCGGGGGCCGGCCCGCACCGGTCCGTGGGTGTCATGTCCGTGAGTGTGGGTGCAGATCCGTGTGTGCAGCTCGGGGAGGGCTCCCAGCCCTGTCCCCCCTGCCTGCTGCGAGACCCACGGCTCCCCTGCAGACCCCAGCGCTGTGGACGTGGGGCACCCACTCCCTGGCTCATGCCGGCCCCGTGCACTGCCCACCCATGCCCATGCTCTTCTCTGGGCAGGGGCGAGCCGCCGCAGCACCGCGGGCACGGCACGCTGGCGTGCTGCTGCCAGGGCCTCTGCGAGGACCGGGCTCCCCAGGGCTGCACAGCATCTGTCACTGCCTCCCGGCTCCGGCAGAGCTGCTGCTCACCGGGGACAGGCTTTTTCCCGCCCCAGCGCCTTCCCTGGCTGTGGCTGCTCACAGGCAGGAGCAGCTCCGCTCTCCACAGCCAGAAAGGGGTGCCCGGCTCTGGCGCAGGCCCCGGCGGGGCCCAGCACTGGCCCCGGCTCCCCCCGGGCACACACTGGCCTGTGGCCCCGCTGCCACCACCCCTCTTGGCCCGGAGGTGCCGGGCGGTGGGATGGGGCAGCTCGGACCAGCCGTGAGCCAGGATGGGGGGCCGGGATGGGGGGCTGGGATGGGGGGCCGTGCGCTCCCCACAGCGGGGGACGGGCAGCTGGCAGCAGGGCGGGGACGGAGCTGGGGTGTCACAGCGCTGGCACCACGGGGCACTGGGGAGCAGAAGCAGGGTGAGAACGAGGGGGCATCAGGCTCTGGCTCTCGGGGGCTTCTCGACCCAGATCAGCACAGAGACCTACTGCCGGCCATGCTGAACGAGGGACGGAGGCAAGCAAGGAAGGGCTGGGATGGAGAGGGGAGAGGCAGGGCTGGAGGCGGATGAGGCAGGGCTGGATGGAGACGGATGAGGCAGGGCTGGATGGAGACGAGCAATGCAGATGCTGCTGCAGTCACAAGGCACAGAGCCGGCAGCTGAGGGAGCGGAGAAGCCATAGCTGGTAGCGCGGTACAGATGGGCAGGGGGAGCTTGCTGGGCCAGGCGTGCCATGGTCGGGCGCGGGTCATGGTGCAGCACGCCCCGATGTGGGGGCCAGCATGGAGTGGGGTGGAGACAGCCCCGGGGGTGCCCCGCTGCCCGCGCCCGTGCACAGCAGAGCTCTGGATAGCAGCGGGCGCCGGAGTGAACATGAGCACGGTGCTGTGAGCACAGCGCGTGAGCGTGGGCGCCGTGAGCGTGGGTGCCGTGAGCAGGTCAGGCTTCACCTTCCAGCCTCGGGCTGGTGTTCAGCCCTTTCCCCTCGGCATTACACAGCCCATCCTCCCGTGGCCTGACCTGCCCGCGGGGCCCTTGCGCGTGGTGCTCATCCTCCCGCTCTCTCACCGCACAGGCAGAGGGGCAGCTGCCTGCGTTCCTGCTGGGCAGGTGCTTTCTGATCATTGGGAGGCTCTTCCCTGCCCTCCTCTCTTCTCCAGCGCTTTCCTGCAAGCACAGCTGGTGCCTGGCTGCGGCCGTGGGCCGCCTGCCCCAGCGCTGCTCCGAGGCTCCTCCGCCAGGCTCGGGGCGAGTGCCCCGGTGACGGCGTCAAAGCGGTACCCGGCAGTGCCCGGGGGCTCTCTGGGGGATCCGTCACAGCCGCCGGGAGCTCGCTCCCTTCCCTAGAAACCATTTCCAGTGCTTCGGCCATGCCTGCACCAAGGTTAGCGGCGGCATCGTCACCTTCCAGCCACAAGCTTGGCTCCTGCCAGATCCTCATCTGCTCCTTGGTCCTTCAGCTCCTGCTGCCTCCTGCCCGGCTGGCCAGAGGGCTCTCCCGAGCACCCTCACCCCCTCCTCCCGCACTCCTGCCTCCGTCCTCGCAGACTGGCTTTTCACCTCTCGCTGCCGCTCTCACCCAGCGCGGGGCTGAGGACCTGCTCTTCCCGCGCTGCCCAAGCACGACTTACTGGCTGCCCCATCAGCTTTGCACCCCGTCGCTGTCCCTCCCGTCCCGTCCCTGCCGAAATCCCCAGTGGGGGAAGGTCTCGGGCAGGATCCCGCCGTCGGTTGGTAACTCTGCGTCCTGGCCCGTCGGCGCAGCAGGCCGGCAGAGAGCACGGGACACGGCGCTGCCACGGCGTGCTGGGACAGGCAGGAGCTGAGGCCGGGGGACTTGCCGAGCCCTGGCTGTGCCGGGCATGTGCGGGATGCTCAGGCAGTGAGCTGCAGCCATGGACCCACCGTGGCCCATCGCAGGCAGGCGCTGCGGCAGCCCTGGCACCGGTAATGGCCTGGTGCTGGGCTCTGCACCCCACAGCCGTGCAGCGGGCGGGGCGGCAGAGGGGTGGGGACGCCGGCTGCACGTCCCCAGTTTGGTCTGCGCTCCCCAGTTTGGCCAGTCCCAGTGCCTGGATTGCTGGACCCAGTGATGGAAGGGACCAGCATCTCAGAACAGGCCAGGTCCCCTCTCCCGTGCCTCAGTTTCCCCACCTGGGATCCCCGTGCCCGTGGGCAGGACCAGGAGGACAGGTTGGCCAGGCACCCCCAGGGCACACACACACTCCTGCCCCCAGCACGGGGCCAGAAAGCTTCTGTCCCCCAGTGTCCCCCGCTGTCCCCAGTGTCCCCCAGCACTCAGAGCAGGTCTCTTGGCCGCTCTCCTGCTCGGGTCTCACTGCTTCTGGGGCGGGGGCCCGCTGCTGCAGGGGAGTCGGGTCCCCATGCGCCGGCTGCAAGGGACTGTCCAGGTGTCACGCAGGGGTGGGTGGGCGCCCAGGGGGGCTGTGGCTGCAGCAAAACAGGGTGCGTGTTCAGCCGGCGAGGGGACACCGGGGTCCTGGCCGAGCCCCTCCCCTGCAGCCCAGGCCTGTGCCGGGGCGGCCGGTGCCCAGCAGCCGGGGCAAAGCACGGAGGGACGCCGGCACCCAGGAGAGAGGTGCCCTCCCTGGCGCAGGGACCCACCGCAGGGCTGCCCGCAGCGAGGCACAGGTGGGTGGGTGCCCCCGCCTGTGCACGCCGGCGTGCCCCATGCTCCGACCCCGCTGCCCCCGCTCCGCCCCGGCCCCCGGCAGCTCGGGGTGCGTGGAGGTTTGCAACCCCAGAAACGGTCGGGGTTATTTTTAGCCGCTTTCCCGGCAGCGGCTCGGCGTGTACCTGCAGCGCGCGAGATGTGCCGATAGCACAGGAAACCAGCGGGGCTCTGCGCGCTTCCCCTGCCCGCCCCGGCCCCAGTGGGGGCCGGCTCCCCCGGACCCCCCAGACCCCCGGACCCCCGGACCCCCCCGGCCAGGCTGCGGGCACGGGGCGCGGGAGCAGCCAGCTCACGTCCCGGCAGTCAGCGTCCCCCGGGCAGCGCGGCCCTGGCCTCACGCGGCGGCGATGGGTGCCCTTCCCCAGCCCAGGGTCAGCCCCCAGCCGGGTTTGGGGGTCCCAGGTGGGCCCCCTTCTCCCCCGCGGGGGCCTGGGTGCCCTGCCCCGTAGCACCGAGCTGATCGCCCCGGCTGATGGCTGCTCTCTGTTCTCTGTGCAGGCAAGGAAGAGAAGGAAGAAAACAACTTCGACACCCTGAAAATGGAGGCAAGTATGTCCCAGGGCTGGGCCCCCGCCGGGGCCGCGCCGAGGCACCCGCAGGAGAGGGGCGCGGCCCTGCAGCCCACCGGCCAGCGCAGCGCGCCCCGTGCCCACGGGAACCAGCACCTCCCGCTCCCTCGGCGCCAGCGGCCATGGGGGGCCTGCAGGGATGGGGTCCCCAGTGGGATGGGGGTCCTGGGCTCCTGCGCCCCAACGCAGCCGGGCACCGGGCAGCGCCTGCCTCTCTGCTGGGGACGACGGCACCGAGCTGTGGACAGGCCGGTGAACCTCCCTCCATCCTGCCCTGCCCGTGGGACGGTGCTTGCCCGGGCTGACCCCCCGCCTCCCCCGGGTGCCCGGGCAGAGCGTGTCGGCCTGGGGCAGATCTGTGCCCGGGACGGTGCTGGCGGCACCCATCAAGGTGCACAGCCACGGCATGGTGCCTGGCCCTGGTGCAGCCCAGGCAGGCAGTGCCCCCGTGCCCGTGTCCCCGCCAGTCCCAGCGTGCACAAGCGGGGTGCCCACCTCCAGCCCCTCCGTGCATCTTCGCTCCGTCCCCAGCCCGCTGCCCCCCAGAGCCCTGCCTGTCCCAGGCCATGGCTCCCACCGCGCTGCCATCCCCGGTGCCCGCGGCAGCGCTGGAGCCGCAGCCTTCAACCTTCTCTCTTTCCCTCCGGCGGCAGGGCTCCCGCGGGCGGCTGCGCGGTGGGCTGGGCTGGGAGTCGAGCCTGCGGCAGCGGCCCATGCAGCGGCACACCTTCCAGGCCGGGGACCCCTACTACATCAGCAAGAGGAAGCGGGACGAGTGGCTGGCCCGCTGGAAGAGGGAGGTAAGGAGCCGGACGCCACCGGAGCGGGCGGGGAGGGGAGCACCGCAGCATGGCGGTGATGCTGGGATGGGGTGGGCTGTGCAGTCCTGCGTGGTCCGAGCACCCCAAGCCCCACCGTGTTTAGCTGTCTCCAAGGCTCCCATGGCTAACGTGGCATCCCTAATGACGGCAGGCAGAGCGCCGGCAGTGCCGGGGTCACCGGCTGCATGAGGGGCGGTCAGCACAGGGTGGGGGCTCAGGCAGGCAGCCCCGCCGCAGGGCACCCCGGCTTGCGCCGTGCCGTGGGGCTGGCGGTGGAGCGGGCGCTCCCCATGGGACCGCTGCGGCGGTGCCGCTGCCCTGCCAGCACCCGGGTTTTGTGCTGCGGCCAGGGTGGGCAGCTTCGCTTCTCACACCTTCTCACCGCTGTGCCCCTCACAGGGGCCACCGTAAGCCAGGGGCGAGGGGCCCAGTGTGCGCAGCTGCCGACGCAGGGGGCCTGCCGGTGTGGGCAGCGCAGGGCCCTTCCTTCTCCCGCGGGATGTGCTGCGGGATGTGCCGGGATGTGCCGTTCCTGCTGGTTTCCTGGGGAACCAGCGCGCGCCGTGACGCAGCCGAAATCAGCAAAGCCGAGGGCAGCGGCGGGAGGCCGGGGGCGGCGGGAGCCCCCGCGCAGGCGCAGGGCTGCGGGCAGGCCGTGGTGCCGATAGCTGCTCGGGGGTGCTGTGGGGCTCTGCGGGCGCCCCGGGGCTCCCAGCCCCACCGGCGTCCCCGCCGCTCCCCCCTCGCCCCGTTCTCCGTGTCGTCCCCCGCTGCCAGCGGGTCTCCCTGGCAACAGGTCCCCTTGCACCACCGCCGCCCCCAGCACTATTTATAGCCCAGCGCTGCCGAGCACCGTCACGCTGGCACCGCGCAGGGACGGGGGGAGGCTGGCACAGCCAGAACATCCCACAGGGCATGGCTGGCACAGGCCACAGCTGGCACAGCCACAGTGACCCCATGGGGCACAGGGCACGGCTGGCACGGCCACAGTGACCCCATGGGGCACAGGGCATGGCTGGCATGGCCACGATGTCCCCGTGGGGCACAGGGCACAGCCGGCATGGCCAGCGTGGCTGTGCCAGTGGATCTCGTGGACCAGCTCCTCCTGGGGTGGCCAGCACGCACAGGGGTCCCACCGCCCCGGGGGGGCTGGCAGCCGGCGGCATGGGGGGATGACTGCTGGACCCAGGGTCTGTGGGCGGCTGCCGCCTGCGGGCAGAGGTTTGGCCAGGCACGGGGTGGGCCGGTGGAGCCGGGGGGTGTCCTGGCGGTGTCCCAGCCGGGGTGGGCACCCCCAGGCACCGGTAGGCTGTGTGCCTGGAGGGGGCTTTGCCAAACACACAGTCATGGCCAGGGTTTGCTGCCCCTGCCCGGCACGGGGGCACCAGTGATGCAGGCGTTCGCCCGCAGCCACAGAGCGGTGCGTCCCCTGGTGCAGCCGCGCTCTGGCTGGCAGCACTGCAGCTGCTGTGGCAGAGCCATGGACAGGTCCCTGCACCGCGGGCTCCGGCCACGGGCCGGTGGGGGGCTGCCCCGGCAGTGCTCGGCCTCGCAGCCCCCTGCCCGTGCCGCGTGCCGGCCAGCACAGGCAGCTGCCGGCCGTGCCGTGCCATGCTGCGTGTGCAGGGCAAACCGCCGCTCGGCACGGCCGGGGAGGTTGGTGGTTGCAGCCGCCGAGTAACGATTTTCCAACACACGGTTTGCTCGCCAAAACAAATGCAGATTCAGGTCAGCCAGAATCGCTCGTCAGCCAAAAATAATTGGGAAAAAAATGCTAAAAAAATCAAAATCCTTCTTTTGAGGAGTCTCTCATTCTCAAACAATGCTGAATTTAGCCGCGTTTAATTCCTTTATTTTTCTAATAAGAATAAGTGTTTTCTTTTCATTACGGGGAGAAAGCCTGACTCGTTTTCAGGCTGGATCGGCCTTTTCCCCCCATCTCGGCTGCCGGCCGCCCACGAGCTGCGTGCCCAGCACCAATTGTCACTTGCTGGTGTGTCAGCGTCGCGGTCCCCCGGGGCAGGGGACGGGACACGCCACCCACAGCCCGGCCGGCTCTGTCGCGGGGGGAGCCTCGCCCTTTCCCTCCCTCCGGTGAGCTCCCTGTGCCGGCCGCGGTGCCGGCCGTGCTCCGGTACGGCGCTGGCTGTGCCCCAAAGGGGTTTGCTCCTTTGGGGGTGCCGGGGACCCGGAGGGCTGGGGACAGGAACCGCTCCCCGGGAAGGGGCCCCCACGGCACGGCACGGCCCCCATGCCCGGCAAACC
The DNA here is from genome assembly GCF_047370975.1 of Nipponia nippon. NCBI lineage: Eukaryota > Metazoa > Chordata > Aves > Pelecaniformes > Threskiornithidae > Nipponia > Nipponia nippon. Next base: position 126,581,944 of record NW_028262358.1, read on the forward strand.
TGCCCGGTGCCGGCGCCAGCCCTGCCTCGTCTCGCCAAGCTGGAGCCCCTTCAGCACTGGCTGTTTCCTCTCTGCGGAGGTCCCCAAACCTGTAATCAGCCACCTCTGGGGCGTATTTTTAGCGAGCGGCGCAGGCTGGCAGCGTCCCAGCAGCCGGGCATGGCCACTCCTCATCCCCGGACGGTGCCGGGGCTTCCCCCGCCATGTGCCAGGCACGGCCCCGTGCCACCCACGGCAGGGACGCCCACCGCCCCTGCCCCAGCACCCCAGCGCTGTTTGGGGGGCAGAGGCTGCCTGGCAGGGTCCCAGCAGCTCGGCTGCGGCGGGGATGGGGGCGGCCTGGCCCCCTCCAGCCTTCCCTCCTCTTCCTCACCCCCCACAGCCTCCAGGGCCATCGCTGCTGCTCGCCGGCCCCCGCAGCTGCAGCAGTAACGTGCGGGGCCGGGCACTGGCTCTCGCCCATCCATGCTGGGGCACCCTCAGCCGGGCCCTGGTGTCAGCCGGGCACCCTGACCCTGTGCCGGCCGTGGGCAGGGATGGGGCAGGGAATAGGGACGGGGATGGGGCAGGGGCAGGGGACGGGGATGGAGATGGAGATGGAGATGGGGATGGAGATGGAGATGGAGATGGAGATGGGGATGGGGATGGGGATGGAGATGGAGATGGAGATGGAGATGGAGATGGAGATGGAGATGGAGATGGAGATGGAGATGGGGATGGGGATGGGGCAGGGACAGCGGATGGAGATGGGGATGGGATGAAGATGGAGGTGGGGATGGGGATGGAGATGGGGATGGAGATGAGGATGGGATGGGGATGGGATGAAGACAGAGATGGAGATGGAGATGGAGATGGAGATGGAGATGGAGATGGGATAGGGATGGGACGAAGATGAAGATGAAGGAGATGGAGATGGAGATGGGGCAGGGACAGTGGATGGAGGTGGGGATGGAATGAAGATGGAGGTGGAGATAAGGATGGGGATGGGGCAAGGACAGGGAATGGGGGTGGAGATGGGGATGGGGGTGGAGATGGGGATGGGGATGGGGCTGGGGGTGGGGTAGGGATGGGGACGAGGATGGAGCAGGGGCTGGGGGTGGGGTGGGGGGATGAGGATGAGGATGGGGCAGGAGCAGGGGCAGGGGCTGGGCAGGGCTGCCTGTGCCCGAGGGCAGGTTGGGCTGATTGCCTGGATTGCCCATCCCGCGGAGATCCAGTTTATCTCCGCTTTAACGACCGGCGGATGGGAGATTTCCTCCCTCGCCTGCCCCCGGGGCAAAGCAGGGCCCCCCCAGCGGGAACCAGCAGCTCTGTCACCTCCGCCGAGGGGCCCGGGCCTCTGCTGGGGCTTCTTCCCTCCTCTTCCTCCCTCGGCCTTCCTCCGCTGCCCCTCGGGTCCCTCCTGGCTCTCCCCATGGCCCCAGCGCCGGTGGGTGCCCCGCCGTGCCCCTGGGTGCCCTCGCCGGGGGGTCCCTGGCCAGGGGATCCCTGCCCGAGGACCCCCGGCAGCGGTGCGTGACCCACCCTGTCCCCGGCCGGGGGTGATGCGTGTCCGGGTCCTTTTAGTCCCGGTCCCCAAAGCAGCTTTGTTGCTCTGGCAGGGTGCTGGGGGACGGGGCGCCCATGGGCCGTGGGCAGGGGCCGGTGCCTGGCGGTGGGGTGCAGCCCTGCTGCCAGCGTTCGGGGTCCCTTGGGGTCCCTTGGGCGAGGCGGTTTGGGCAAGGGGCTGCCCCCTCGGCCCGGGCGCCCCTGGGCAGGGTGGGGGTTGGCAGGGCAGGGGGGCCGGCTGCCACCTGGGGGGCAGCCCCATGCCCGGGGGGGGACGGCCATCCGCCCCTTTGTCCCTCCGCTCTGCAACACAAAGGGGGCCCGGAGCTCAGGAGCCACCGCTCGGCAGGACACCGCCAGCCTGGGGACCCTCGGGCAGCCCCCTGCCCCCGGGCTGGCAGGGAGGGCAGCGGGGCGCGGGCAGGGCCCCTCCTGGGGTGCCGGGCGCCCCAAGCCCCGGGCTGCGGCTGCAGCTCCCGCCTGGGCTCCTTGCTCTGCTCGGCACCGGGGAAAAGCCCGCTCCCTAAAAGACCCCGGGGGGCCGGAGCCGCGGGGCCGAGCTTTGGGGTGCGCTGGCTCGCCAGTGTTGGGACATCTGGCTCTTTGGGGACGCGCACGGGACACCCCGCTGCCGGGGACGTGCCGGGGGCAGGCAGGCGTGAGGGGACCTGTTTTGGGGTGTCCGGCTCTCCACCCGGCCGCAGCTCCTCCGCGGGGCCAGGGGTGACGGGGACAGTACCTGCACCCCATCTGCCTCGGCAGCCGCTGGCAGGGGCGGCCTGTCCCGGTGAGCCCCCATCCCGGTGAGCCACTGTCCTGGTGAGCCACCCTCCCAATGAGCCCACCGTCCCGGTGAGCCCCCATCCCGGTGAGCCACTGTCCCGGTGAGCCACCCTCCCAATGAGCCCACTGTCCCGGTGAGCCCCCATCCCGGTGAGCCCCCATCCCGGTGAGCCACTGTCCCGGTGAGCCACCCTCCCAATGAGCCCACCGTCCCGGTGAGCCCACTGTCCCGGTGAGCCCCCGTCCCGGTGAGCCCCCGTCCCGGTGAGCCCACTGTCCCGGTGAGCCCACCGTCCCGGTGAGCCACCCCCGGGCTCGGGGTGCAGCCTGCAGACAGGGCAGCACTGGTGTCGGTGTGTGCAGATGGGCTGAACTGGGTGATGTGGTCCCAGACCAGTGCCGTGTCGGTGCATGCCAATGGGTTGAACTGGGTGACATGGTCCCAAACCAGTGCCATGCGGGTGGGTGCTGATGGGTTGAACTGGGTGATGTGGTCCCAAACCAGTGCCGTAGTCCCAAACCAGTGCTGTATCAGTGCATGCCAATGGGTTGAACTGGGTGACGTGGTCCCAAACCAGTGCCATGCGGGTGGGTACTGATGGGTTGAACTGGGTGATGTGGTCCCAGACCAGTGCTGTGTTGGTGCATGCCAATGGGCTGAACTGGGTGATACGGTCCTGAACCAGTGCTGTGTGGGTCTGGGCTGAACTGGGTGATGTGGTCCCAAACCAGTGCCGTGTCGGTGTGTGCCAGTGGGTTGAACTGGGTGATATGGTCCCAAACCAGTGCTGTGTGGTTCTGGGCTGAACTGGGTGACGTGGTCCCAAACCAGTGCTGTGTGGGTGGGTGCTGATGGGTTGAACCGGGTGACGTGGTCCCAGACCAGTGCTGTGCGGGTGGGTGCTGATGGGTCGAACTGGGTGACACAGTCCCAAACCAGTGCCCTGTGGGTCTGGGCTGAACTGGGTGATGTGGTCCCAAACCAGTGCCGTGTGGGTCTGGGCTGAACTGGGTGATGTGGTCCCAAACCAGTGCCGTGTCGGTGTGTGCCAGTGGGTTGAACTGGGTGATATGGTCCCAAACCAGTGCTGTGTGGTTCTGGGCTGAACTGGGTGACGTGGTCCCAAACCAGTGCTGTGTGGGTGGGTGCTGATGGGTCGAACTGGGTGACACAGTCCCAAACCAGTGCCCTGTGGGTCTGGGCTGAACTGGGTGATGTGGTCCCAGACCAGTGCCGTGTTGGTGCATGCCAATGGGCTGAACTGGGTGATATGGTCCCAAACCAGTGCCACATGGCTCTGGGCTGAACTGGGTGACGTGGTCCCAAACCAGTGCTGTGCGGGTGGGTGCTGATGGGTCGAACTGGGTGACGTGGTCCCAGACCAGTGCCGTGTCGGCGAGTGCGGACGTGCCGAGCCGTGCCGTGCCGTGCCGGCCTTCCCCAGCCATTGCCGACGGGCCAAGCTGGGCCGGCTGCTGCAGACCAGTGTCCGTAATGGGCTGAACTGGTGCCGCGGGGCCGGTGCCAGCCCGGAGCGGCCCCCCCCCGCTCCCCGACTGGGGCGCTACTGGGGCGAACTGGGCCGGTGCCCGCGCTGGGGGGGCCGGGGCCCCCGGGCGGATTCCTGCCGTGCCGGGGCGAGGCCCCCCGGGGCGCCGCCGCCCCCTTCCCCGTCCCGTCCCGCCCGGTCCCGCCGCTCCGCGGCACAAAGGGGCCGGGGCGGGGGGGCGGCCGCGACCCCGGGACAAAAGGCGGCGGGGAGGCCGGCCCAGCCCGGACGGGACCGCTGCCGCCGGGCCGGTGAGTACCGCGGGGCCCGGCCGGGGGAGCCCCCGGGGCCGGGCCTGGGGAGCGGGGAAGGGGCCGGCGGGCACCGGGCCACGGAGCGGGACACGGTGAGGGGGCCGAGCGGAGCCGAGCGGGGCCGAGACCAGCCGAGCGGGGCCGAGCGGAGCCGAGCGGGGCCGAGCCGGGCTGTCCCCTCGGCGGCGCGCGGCCCCTCCCGCCGCAGCCAACCAGCCGGGCCGGGAGGCACCATGTGACCCGGGGAGCCCAGACAAAGAACCGCGGCCCTGCCCCGCGGCCCGGCTCGGCTCGGTTCGGCTCCGCTCGGATCCCTTCGGCTCCGCTCGGCTCGGTCCGCCTCGGCTCGGCTCCCTTCGGCCCAGCCTGGCTCGGCTTGGCTTAGTTCGGCTCGGCTCGGCCCGGCCCGTTGCGGCGCCCAGCCCGCATGGGTAGGTGGCCAGCGCGGGGAGGGCGACTCGGCTCGGCTCGGCTCGGCTCGGCTCGGCTCAGGCTGGGCCCTGCCCGGCGGAGCTCAGCGGCCCGGCCCGGCCCGGGCAGCGCAGTTCAGCACAGTCGGCCCGGGGACAGCGGGGGCCGGGGGTCCGAGGGGGGCACCGGGCGAGCCGGGGAGGGTGACACGGGGCCGGGGGTCCCGGTGCTGTGCCCCGGGAGGGAGGCAGAGGGGGCCGGGGGGGGGGGGGGCTGCCGGGGGTCCCTGGCGAAGGAGATAATGGGGGGGACAGGACCCCCCCCCCATAGGACAGGACCCCCATGGGACAGACACCCCCCTCCCGTGGGACAGGAACCCCTGCCATAGGACAGGACCCCCCGTGGGACAGACCCCCCCCATGGGACAGACCCCCCCATAGGACAGGACCCCCCGTGGGACAGACCCCCCCCATGGGACAGACCCCCCCATAGGACAGGACCCCCCGTGGGACAGACCCCCCCCATGGGACAGTGCGCCCCATAGGACAGGACCCCCCGTGGGACAGCCCCCCGTGGCACAGCCCCCCCGTGGCACAGGCCTTGGGGGTCCCCCCCTGCCCAGAGAGGCCGTTGCGACACCGCTTGCTGCTTGGGGGAGGGGGGGGGTCCTGCCCTGGGGGCTGCCGGGCCCGTGCCAGGGTCCCAGTGATGCTGCCGAGTGCGGCCCCCCCCGCCCGGCTGGCCCAGGGCACCCTGCCCGCCCCTGCCCGCCCCTCGGGGCGCCGGGTGGTGAGCGACGCCCCGCGGCCCTGCCCTGACCGCTGTCCTGTCCCCCCCTTCCCCAGGCGGAGAAGAAGGCGAAGGTGATCGCCGTGATGAACGTGGTGGAGGAGACGCCGCGGGCCGAGCCCCAGAAGGAGGAGGAGGCCAGTCCCCCCGCCTCGCAGCAGCCCACCGACCCCGCCTCGCCCAACGTGGCCACCACGCCTGAGCCAGTGGTGGCCGACGCCGTCGACAAGAACACCTCCAAGTCGGCCGACGACGAGCCCGAGTACGAGGTGAGGGCAGGGCTGGCCGGGGACCAGGGGGGTTCACGGGGCCGGTGCCCCCTGAGGACGCGGGCACCCCCTCCCCACCGGCCCCTGACCTTCCCCTCGTCTCCTCAGGACGGCCGGGGCTTCGGCATCGGCGAGCTGGTGTGGGGCAAGCTGCGCGGCTTCTCCTGGTGGCCTGGGCGCATCGTCTCCTGGTGGATGACGGGCCGGAGCCGGGCAGCCGAGGGCACCCGCTGGGTGATGTGGTTCGGGGACGGCAAGTTCTCGGTGGTAAGTGGCACCCGCGGAGTGGGGTCCCGGGCAGCCCCCCCATCCCCAGGCGTCCCCCCAGGCTCACGGCCGTGTCCCGTCCCCCAGGTCTGCGTGGAGAAGCTCCTGCCGCTCAGCTCCTTCGCCAGCGCTTTCCACCAGGCCACCTACAACAAGCAGCCCATGTACCGCAAAGCCATCTACGAGGTGCTGCAGGTGAGCGGCACCGGCTGCGGGGTGGCACCGGCCCCCCAGCGCCGGGAGGTTTGGGGGACATGGGTGCCCTAGCGGGTCCGTCCTGCCGGCCCCGGCAGGGTGTGTGGGCGCAGGCAGCCGCCCTTCCACCCTGCCAGGGTCTGGCCCTGCCTCACCTCCTGCGCCCGGCAGCATCCTGGGGAGCACAGGGGGTCTCTTCAAAGAGGGGGGGGATCTAGGGGACCCTAAGGAGGTTTTGGGGGTGTCTGGGAATCTCTTCTCCCAGCCAGGGGTGTCTGGAGTTCGGCTGGGGGAGCTGGGGGGGAGGTTGGGGTCTCTGGGGAGGTGCTGAGCGCCCTGCGGGGTGATGCTGGGGGGGTCCTGGCAGTGCTGGGAGGCGTTGGGGGTTTCTCATGGGGCGATGTGGGGGAGTCTGACCGCGTAGGTCCCCTGGGGCTGGGGGCTGCCTGGCTGGGCAACGCGGGCAGCGTCTGGAGCAGCCGGGGCGGGGGGCTGAGGATGGGGACCCCCTCGCAGGGCGGGTGGGTGACGGCTGGGCCTGCGGCTCCCCGGCAGGTGGCGAGCAGCAGAGCGGGGAAGATCTTCCCGGCGTGCCCCGAGAACGACGAGACAGACACCTCCAAGGTGGTGGAGATCCAGAACAAGCAGATGATCGAGTGGGCCCTGGGCGGCTTCCAGCCCTCCGGCCCCAAGGGCCTGGAGCCCCCCGAAGGTGAGCAGGGGGAGGCGCAGGGCCCTGCTCTCATGACGGGGACCCGCTCGGTGGCCTGGGCAAGTGTCCCCCGGGACCCCCGGCCATCGGCTCCGGCATCACCAGAGCGGCGCGGGCTTGGGCAGAGGACGCGCTGGGGTCCCCGTGTGGGGCACGGGGCTGACGGGACCCCGCTGACGGGACCCCACGCACCCCTTGCAGAGGAGCGAAACCCCTACAAAGAAGTTTACACGGAGATGTGGGTAGAGCCAGAAGCAGCCGCCTACGCACCGCCCCCGCCCGCCAAAAAACCCAGGAAAAGCACAACGGAGAAGCCCAAGGTCAAGGAGATCATCGACGAGCGCACCCGAGGTACTGCCCGGGGTCGGGGTGCCCCTGCGCCCGCCCCCTCCACGGGGCTTTGCTTGGCCGTGACCCTGGTGCCGGGCGGGCCGTGCTCACCGTGGGGGGCTGCGGGGCAAGAGCTGCTCTAGGCCAGGTCCCCCTCTCCTTCGGGCCCTTCCCTCCCGGGGGTCCCCTCCCTTCTCCCCGCCCTGACACCTCTCTCCCTCCCCAGAGCGGCTCGTTTACGAGGTCCGGCAGAAATGCAGGAACATCGAGGGTGAGTGTGGGGCAGTGCCTGGGGACGGGGCTGGGACGCATCCTGCCCCCGGGGACGGGGCTGGGGCTGGAGGGTCCCTCCCCAGCCGGGCGCCAGTTCTGGCTGCAGAGCAGGGAGGCAGAGGGGGCTTGGCGGGGCAGGGGGAGCCCAGGGGGCCAGAGGACGGGCTTGTCCCATCCCTCAGCCCGGCTGTCGGCAGGGTCAGCAGCAGCCGTGACGTGACGGTGGACCGCCCCAGCCGGTGGCGGGAACCCCTGGGACGCTGCCCAGGGCTGGGGTCACCAGCACGGGAAGGGCTGAGCCTGGGCACGGAGCGAGGCAGGGCTGGGAGGCTGCTGGGGGCCAGGAGGGGGCCGGGGAGGCGGTGGGAGCCCTGCCCCGCTGTCCCCAGGGCTGGTCCCCGTCACACCGCAGTGGCTGTCCCGGTGGTGCCAGCAGTTTGGGGCTGGGGGAGGGCTCCACCGCTGCCCAGCTCGGGGGGCGAAGCTGGTCTGACCCAGACACGGGGGGGGAGAGCGTTTGCGGGGGGCGGCAGCAGGACGGGGACGGGGCCGGGCTGCTCCCCACACACCAGGCTCGCCGGCGCAGGGTGCTGGGGTGCAGGGGGTGGCAAAGCCTGGGGGTAACGTTTCCCCTCCTGGCCCCCAGACATCTGCATCTCCTGCGGGAGCCTCAACGTGACCCTGGAGCATCCTCTATTTATCGGAGGAATGTGCCAAAACTGCAAGGTACGGCGCGGCGCAGGCAGCCCTGGCGCCAGGCGAGTGGGCACGGCTGGGCCCCCCCAGACACCCTGTCCCGGGGGTCTCCCTGCCAGGCCCCTCTGCCAGGAGCTGCCCCGGTGCCCTCGCAGGGTGCCCGGCCTCGCAGCGGCGTCCCGGCCTCCCTGGCGCAGGGCTCGGGCCGTGCTGCGCTCACGCCTTGGCTCTTCCCCAGAACTGCTTCTTGGAGTGCGCGTACCAGTACGACGACGACGGCTACCAGTCCTACTGCACCATCTGCTGTGGTGGCCGTGAGGTGCTCATGTGCGGCAACAACAACTGCTGCAGGTCCGGGGCCGCCGTCCCGGCGTGGGGCTGGGAGGTTTCGGTGATACCACAGTCCCGGCGTGGGGCTGAGGAGGTTTCAGTGATGCCATGGTCCTGCTGTGGGTTGTCGGCGATGCCAGTCCTGGTGCAGGGCTGAGACATTTTGGTGATGCCACAGTCTCAGTATGGGACTGGGAGGTTTTGGTGGTGCCACAGTCCCGGTGTGGGGCTGGGGAGGTTTTGGTGATGCCCCAGTCCTGGTGTGGGGCTGGGGAGGTTTTGGTGATGCCCCAGTCCCAGCATGGTCCCGGCTTGGGGCTGGAGAGGTTTTGGTGATGCCCGAGTCCTGGCATGGGAATTTGGTGATGCCAGTCCTGGTTTGGGGCTGGGATGTTTTGGTGATGCCACAGTCTCCGTATGGGGCTGGGGAGGTTTTGGTAGCACCACAGTGCCAGTGTGGGGTTTTGGTGGTGCCCCAGTGCTGGCACAGGGCTGGGAGGTTTTGGTGATGCCACCGGTCCCGGCTGCGGGTCTTTGCATGGGGCTGGTGGAGGTTTGGGCAGTGCAGTGGGTCCCGGTGTAGGGTTGCCGGTCCCGGTGTCCCCCCCACCAGTGGCCTTGGAGGGGCAGGGCTGCAGCCTGGCCTTAGTCCCACTGGGGCCGTGCCGCGGGCCCGATCCCCCACCGCTGCTGCCGGGGGGCACCGGGCCCAGCCCTGCTGCTGACACCGGCTCCCGGCTCTCCCAGGTGCTTCTGTGTGGAGTGTGTGGACCTGCTGGTGGGCCCGGGGGCGGCCCAGGCGGCCATCAAGGAGGACCCCTGGAACTGCTACATGTGCGGCCATAAGGGCGTCTACGGGCTGCTGCGGCGGCGGGAGGACTGGCCCTCGCGCCTCCAGATGTTCTTCGCCAACAACCACGACCAGGAGTTTGTGAGTGCCCCTGCAGAAGGACCCCCCCTCCCCATCCGGGCTCCCCGCTGCCCCGCGTCTCCCCTCCCCGCTGCCCTGCGTCCCCGCTGCCCCGCGTCTCCCCTCCCCGCTGCCCTGCGTCCCCGCTGCCCCGTGTCTGCCCTCCCCGCTGCCCCACGTCCCTGCTGCCCCGCGTCCCCCCTCCCCACCTGACGCCCACCCGTGGCTTTCAGGACCCGCCGAAGGTGTACCCGCCGGTGCCAGCCGAGAAGAGGAAGCCCATCCGGGTGCTCTCGCTCTTTGATGGCATCGCCACAGGTGGGCGGGGGTCCCCGGCCCGGCAGCCACCATAGGGACCCTCCCTGGGGCATGTTTGGGACCGGCGTGGGGGGCAGAAGGGAGTGGGGCGAGCAGCCTGCCTGCACCCCGCAACTGTCTGGCTGTGGGGCAGGGGGGTCCCGCACCCATCGGGGTGTCAGCCGTGGGTGGGCAGACCTGTGCCGCCTGTGGGACTCCCGGCCCGGTGTTCCTGTGGACAGCCACGCCATCTCCTCTGCCCCTGGGGGACCACACTGGTGGGGGGCAGGGGAAGGGGGTGGCACGGGGACGGCGGTGTTGCTGGGGTGGGACGGGTCGGGACACGGGGTGGGGGCCCGTCGTCTGCGCGCCACCCACCCCAGCCCCGCTCCCCGCAGGCCTGCTGGTGCTGAAGGACCTGGGCATCCAGGTGGACCGCTACATCGCCTCCGAGGTGTGCGAGGACTCCATCACCGTGGGCATGGTGAGGCACCAGGGCAAGATCATGTACGTCGGGGACGTCCGAAATGTCACCCAGAAACACGTACGTCCTGCCCGCCGGCCCACCGCGGCTCCCCCCTCCCTTAGGCAGCGCGTCCCCCCAAAGGGTCCCCAGGATGGGTCCGGTCCCTTGTCCGGCATCTCGCCGCATGCGGGGCTTCACCGGCATGGCCTCACCCACCCCCACCGCGTGTCCAGGCGTCCCCCGCAGCAGGCACACCGTCCTCCGCACGGGCAGCAGCCTTCTGCCCGGGCAGCGTCTGGCGCCGGTGCTTGGCTCACCGGGGGCTCTCCCTCTTGCAGATACAGGAGTGGGGCCCCTTCGACCTGGTGATCGGGGGGAGCCCCTGCAATGACCTCTCCATCGTCAACCCGGCCAGGAAGGGGCTCTACGGTAGGTGTCTCCCCGCCGGGCTGGGGCTGGCCCCCGCCACCGGCCCCCCGCCACTGACGCTGGCGCCTCTCGCTCTCTCCCGCCCAGAGGGCACCGGGCGGCTCTTCTTCGAGTTTTACCGCCTGCTCCACGAAGCCCGGCCCAAGGAGGGTGACGACCGGCCCTTCTTCTGGCTCTTCGAGAACGTGGTGGCCATGGGGGTGAGCGACAAGAGGGACATCTCGCGCTTCCTGGAGGTGAGTGCCAGGGGGCCGCCGCCCTCCGGACCCAGAGCCGGGGACCCCCAGGTCCTGCCCCCGCCGCGGGCAGCCGAGCCCCACTCAATTCTCGCCTCTCTCCCTTCTCGCAGTCCAACCCCGTCATGATTGATGCCAAAGAAGTGTCTGCAGCACACAGGGCACGGTACTTCTGGGGGAACCTTCCCGGGATGAACAGGTTGGTGAGAGCGCCCCGGAGCCGAGCCGCTTGCCTGCCCGCAGTGGCTGCCTGCCTGTCGCCCTGCCCGCTGCGAGGCTGGGCTGGCCGGCAGCCCCTGGTCCGGCAACGGGAGGGAGGGCGCTGCCGGGGGCTGCGGAAAGGGCCGGACGCCTGGATCCTCCGCGGGCCCAGATGTGGCTCTGGGGGTCCCCTGACCCCGGTCGGTGCTGGGCAAGAGCAGGGGGGGCTCACGCAGTGGCGCTGGGTGACAGCACACGCCAAAAGCCCGGAGCGTGGACCCCATAGATGAGGCCGGTCCTGTCCTTGCTGCCTCGTGCTAGCGGGGTGGCATGGAGCTGCCCTCTGTGTCCCTCCCGGACGGGGGCCGTGGTGGCACACGGCTGGTGGCCGTGGGCAGGCTCCCACGGGGATCGGCTGCTTCTCGCCATCGCCTGCCGCAGCCCCCCAAAACGGCCTTGTCCACCCAGCGCCCCCCAAACCCTGGCGGGAGAGCTGCCCTGCGCCAGGCAGGTGCCAGGTGGGGACACGGGGACATGGCGCTGCCAGCCCGTGCCCACCCTGCCTCTCTCCCCCAGGCCACTCGCGTCCACAGTCAACGATAAGCTGGAGCTGCAGGAGTGCCTGGAGCACGGCAGGATAGCAAAGGTCAGCCCCGGCACGCGGGACGCACCGGGCGGGAGCGGGGACAGCGTGGCCGAGGGGGCGGTGGGGTCCTGCGGCCGTCGCCGGCCCCTTGGGCTGCAGGGGAGGGGTCCCCGGAGGGTGGAGGAGCGACACGGCGATGGCACCGGCACCCCAGGATGGGAGTCTCGGATTTGGCACCGGGCAGCATCGCCTGCCCGCGGCCACCCCACCTGCCCGCGGCCGGCGCGCCGGGGGGCTCCGTCCCACCCCCCAGCGTGACGAGCCTGTGCCTCTTGCAGTTCAGCAAAGTGCGAACTATCACCACTCGCTCCAACTCCATCAAGCAGGGCAAGGACCAGCATTTCCCCGTCTTCATGAACGAGAAGGAGGACATTCTGTGGTGCACGGAGATGGAGAGGTACCGCGGCCGGCTGTGGGCTCGCCGCGGGGCTGTGCGCGCGCCGGGGGAGGCCGGCAGCGCTGCGTCCCTCGGGGCCGGCACCCTCCTGACCCTGCTCCCCGTTGTCCCCCCTCCCCGTGCCCCGCAGGGTCTTCGGCTTCCCGGTGCATTACACAGACGTGTCCAACATGAGCCGCCTGGCCCGGCAGAGACTGCTCGGCAGATCCTGGAGCGTGCCGGTGATCCGCCACCTCTTTGCTCCCCTGAAGGAATACTTTGCCTGCGTTTAAGAGAGACAGACAGGAACTGGTGACACGGAGCAAGTCAGAAACAAAACCATCCACGCCAAGAGAAGTGAAAACACGGAATGAGAGAAGAGTCAGCACCCAGAAGAGAGACGGGATTTCACAGCCCGACAGGAACCCGGCACACGTCTCCCCGAGCGAAAGGGTTCGGTGTCCTCTCCTGAATTTCCAATGTTCAGCTTTTAGCCTATTTAAAAAAAAAAAAAAAAAACACAAAAAAAACCAACGAAAACGACAAAAAAACAAAAACGAAACGAAAAAAAAGAAACAAACAAAAAACCAAAACCATTTTTTTTGGGGGTAACCTTTTAATTTTCCGCTCTTTTCTGGCTGGGTTTTTCTGTTGGTTTGGTTTCTGCTTCTCGGAGCAGCGGGCGAGACGAGATGCCGTCACCAGCTCTGCTCTCGGAGGAGGGGAAACGGCAGCGGGAAACCCCAGCCGGGAGAGGCGGAGGCGAAGGAGACCCGCTCCGTCTGCGCCGAGCGCGCGCCGAGCTCACGGCCCGGCCGCCGGCCCGGCGAGCTTGGGGGGAGCACGAAGCGGCAGGGAGGCGCTCGGCCGGCTCCGCAACGCCCAGCGACTGAGCCTCACTCTTTTCCACCAGCACCGTTCACTGGTGATATGGAGCCAACCCAACTGGCAGGGAAGCCGAGAACACACACACCACAACACACACCTTTTCTACAGTATTTTGGGTGCCTACCACACAGGAAACCTTGAAGAAAGCAAATCCTAGAAGCCGCTGTTACCTCTTGTTTACAGTTTATATATATATGATAGATATGAGATATAGATATATATATATATAAAAGGTACTGTTACTACTGTACAACCTGACTTCATAATGGTGCTTTTAAACAGCGGGGTGAGTCGAGACATCAGCTTCCATGTTGCCTTACGTGCCGGGCCTTTCCGAGCGAGCGGCGCGGGAGGGGGCCGGGGCGGCGGCCGGGCGGGAAGCGTCTCCATCCCGAGTCATGCAATAACCTTTTTCTGTCCTAAAAGGAAGCGCCTCCCTCGGCGGCGGCGACGGCCGCCCTGCCCTGCCCAGCCCTGCCCGCGCTGCCCGCCCTGCCCGCGACGCGCACAAACGTACTGGTGCTCTTCTGCGTACGTGGCGTCCCCGGCCGGGCCGGTGCTGGTTGTCCCCCCCCGACCCGGTGGCAGCAGTGGGGTGCTCCTGCCTGCTCCTGCCTGCAGGTGCTGCCTGCCGGGGCGGCGCGGGGCACGGGTGCTGTGAATCAGGCTCTTGCCGAAAGCTGTGGCGGTGCCGCGCTGGCAGGGACGCGGGCAGGGCGGGAGGCAGGCAGGGAGCGAGCGTGGGACGGAGCGGTGCCGGAGCGTGGCTGGGGCGCTCCCGGCGTGGGACGGGGACGGCTGCAGGTCCCCGAACCCTGGTGCTACATCCGCGGGGCCGGGCCGGTCGGCAGGAGGGCGATGCCCCGGTGAGCTGGGATGGGACGCCGGTGCTGCCCGCGGCGTCGCCTTGTGCACCGGGCGGCTCGGGGCATCGCTCCTCTGTCCGAGCGTGTTTTCGGAGCAGCCGTGTCCATGAGGTGCACGGTGGGCGCGGGAATGCCGCGGGAGCAGCGGTGTCGGTGTCGAGGGCAGGCAGCCCCGGCCGCAGGGGGCCGGGAGCCGCGACGGTGTTGGCGGTGCAGAGGGGAGCCGTGGCGCGTGCAGGCAGTGTGCAGGCAGGATGCGGGCAGGTGCTGGCATTGCCGTGGATGGTGCTACTTGTCTGGCAGCTGTGGGTGCCGTGAGCGGTCGGTGGGTCCGGCTCGGTGCGGGGGCATTGCCCCACATCCCCGGTGCCCGCTGGGGTGGCCGGATCCTGTGCCCGGCGCTGGAGCGGAGGGGCTCCGGCGAGAGCAGGGACTGGTGCTACGGCACGGGGGAGGCTCACAGAGGGTCTCTGGCCCGTCGCCGTCTCTTCTCTAACTGTGAAAGGTGCTGAGGGTCCGCATGCGGGCGGGGGCCGCCGGCCGCTCGGTGCGGGGTGCTGGCTAATTGGCAGCGAGCCGCGCTGGCGGCCCTGGGGTGCTGAGAGGTGCTGGGACCGACGGCGGTGGGGACGGGCGGGGGGCGGCCCCGGGGCCCCCCCACCTCCCCACTGCGCCTGGTGCTACCGGGGGTTCGGGGGCCCCTCTGTCGGTGTTGGCGGCGCGGGGAGCTGAGCTGGCGCGGGGCGGCTGTGGTGAGGGGCACCGCGGGGCCCAGCTTTGCCGGGTGGTAAAGGAGGCGAGGCGGGACGCGGCCCCCCCAGCCCCGGGCGCTGAGCCGTGGCTGTGGGCTCTGGCTCGGTCCCGGGGCCGGATCCTGCGCTGCCCTGCAGCGCCCGGGGCAAGTCTGGCACGACAGGGCTGCTGCAGCAGCACCGGGCATGAGCCTTGCACGGCCCTGCAGCGCTGTCTGCAGGTCCTGCATGGCCTGCAGCACCGGCAGCGAGTGCTATGTGGCCCTGCAGCGCTGTTTGCAGGTCCTGCATGGCGCTGCAGCACTGTGTGCAAATCCTACATGGCCCTGCAGCATCGCATGCGAGTCTTGCACAGCCCTGCAGCACCGCTTGCAGGTCCTGCACAGCTCTGCAGTACCAGCTGTGGGTCCTGCATGGCCCTGCAGTGCTGTCTGCAGGTCCTGCATGGCCCACAGCACTGGGTACAAGTGCTGCATGGCCCTGCAGTGCTGTCTGCAGGTCCTGCATGGCCCACAGCACCAGGTGCGGGTGCTGTGTGGCCCTGCAGTGCTGTTAGCAGGTCCTGCACAGCCATGCAGCATCACATGCAGGTCCTGCACGGCTCTGCAGCACTGGCTGCAAGTGCTACGTGGCCCTGCAGCACTAAGTGCGAACCCTGCGTGGCCCTGCAGCGCTGTTGGTGACTCTTGCACGGCCCTGCGGCACTGTCTGCAGGTCCTGCGTGGTGCTGCAGCACTGGGTGCAAGTCTTGCGTGGCCCTGCGGTGCTGGGTGCTGGTCCTGCATGGCCGGCAGCGCTGGGTGCTAGTGCTGCACAATCCTGCAGCACCATTTGCAAGTCCTGCACGGCCCTGCAGCGCCAGGTGCAAGCCCGGCAGGGCCCCGCAGCACCGGCGGCGAGCCTTGCACAGCCCTGCAGCGCTGTCTGCAGGTCCTGCATGGCCCTGCAGCGCCGGGTGCAAGTCTGGCAGGGCCCCGCAGCACCGGCGGCGAGCCTTGCACGGCCCTGCAGCAACGCTTGCAGGTCCTGCAGGGCCCTGCAGCGCCGGGCGGGAGCCTGGCACAGCCCTGCAGCAGGGTTTGGGGGTCGCAGGGGGCCCCGCCGCGCTGCACCGGCCTGGCGCAGCCCTGCGGCGCTTTCCTGGGACCCTCTCGGCCCCGCGGCGCCTTTTGCGGGGTGCCAGCCCGGTGCAGCGTTGGCGCGTCCCAGGCGGCTCCGGCACCCGCCGCGGGCGCCCGCAGCTGGGACGGCCGAGCCGGTGCCGGAGCCGGTGCCGGCGGGAAGCGGGTTCCCGTCGCGGCACAACTGGAAGGGCGCTGGGGTGGTGCCGGGGGCACGGCGGCAGCTCCGCGGCAGCCGCCGGCGGTGGTGGGGACCGTGGGGACGCCTGGGGAAAGAGTTCAGTTTTTAATGTACCCGACTCACATCTTTTTTTAAAACAAACAGACAAATTTTGTTGCACAGCCCTAGATGAAACGGTAAAAACAAAAAAAAAAAGCCTAAATTCCTTAAGATCCGCCGAGGGAGTGGGTGACAAACACGGTGCTAAAACATTTTATTAAAAGTATATATTGTTAAATTAAGTCTGCTGTCTGGACAATGACTGTTTGTTTTGTTTTCTTGTAGTGGAGTTTCAAAGAGCACTATTATTTTACTCTTATATATTATTATTAAAAAAAAAAAACAAAAAACAAAAAGGCATTTTAACTTTGTACTTGAAAACTAAACGAGAGATTTCATGTGTTTTAGCCTAGGCATTGAAGTAGCTGACGCTTAACTATTTGTGGGGAATCATGTACTCATACCGAGGAATAAGCGCGTAGAGTTCGGTACCCTCCTCTCCTATGATTTGGCTCAGCCCGCGCCCGACCGCCACATTCCCGCAGCGCCGCCGCGGCCGCCCCGGCCCCGCGCCCCCGCTGCTCTCCCCCCCCACCCCCCTTTTATTTTCTACTTTTCTCTCTCTCGGTTCCTTCCTTTTGTTTTTTGTTGGTTTGTTTTTTTAGGGTCGCTTCTCTATTTATTGCCGCTGAATACTGTGCATTTCACCGTATGGTTCTGGCCCGCGGGGCTTGCCCGGCACTCTGTTGTATCTGTGTAAGTATTGCTCGTGACATAGCTGTTCTGAACTAATTAAAGGTCAATGCGTGCAGCAGATGTAGAAAGTCTGTCCGTTCCGCTTCCATCCCATCCTCCTCTTTTTTTTTCTTTGGTGCCCAGAAGAGTATAATACAG
The DNA here is from genome assembly GCF_047370975.1 of Nipponia nippon. Lineage (NCBI taxonomy): Eukaryota > Metazoa > Chordata > Aves > Pelecaniformes > Threskiornithidae > Nipponia > Nipponia nippon. The sequence goes on from NW_028262358.1 coordinate 126,598,653, forward strand.
ACGAGCTCCTTTCTAATGTACTTGTGCTGGAGAACACTTGAATAAATGTACTGTTTTTGTGCAAAAAAAAAAAGAAAAAAAGAGGAAAAAAAAAAGAGAAAAAAAAAAAACCACCCTCCTGTGGTTCTGTGCTCTGTGTCCGCTCGGCGGCCCGGGCCGGGGGTCCCGGTGCGGGGGGTCCCGGTGCGGGGGGTCCCGGTGGGCGCTGGAGTCCCAGTGCAGGGGGTTCCGGTGCAGGGGGTCCCAGTGCAGGGGGTCTCGGCGGGTGCTGGGGTCCCGGTGCGGGGGGTCACAGTGGGTGCTGGGGTCCCAGCACAGGGGGTCCCAAGTGCAGGGGGTCTCAGCGGGTGCTGGGGTCCCGGTGCGGGGGGTCACAGTGGGTGCTGGGGTCCCAGCGCAGGGGGTCTCAAGTGCAGGGGGTCTTGGCGGGTGCTGGGGTCCCGGTGCAGGGGGTCTCAGTGCAGGGGGTCTCGGTGCAGGGGGTCTTGGTGGGTGCTGGGGTCCCAGTGCAGGGGGTCCCGGTGTGGGGGGTCTCAGTGGGTGCTGGGGTCCCAGTACGGGGGCGTCCTGATGGGCACTGGGGTCCCAGTGCAGGGGGTCCCGGTGGGTGCTGGGATCCCGGTGCAGGGGCGTCCCGGTGGGCGCTGGTGTCCCGGTGCGGGGGGTCCCAGTGCGGGGGGTCTCGGTGGGTGCTGGGGTCCTGGTACGGGGGGGTCCTGGTGGGCACTGGGGTCCCGGTGCAGGTGGTGGGGTCCCAGTGTGATCCAGGCGATGGTGGGGTCTCGGTGGGTGCTGGGGTCCTGGTACGGGGGGGTCCTGGTGGGCACTGGGGTCCCGGTGCAGGTGGTGGGGTCCCAGTGTGATCCAGGCGATGGTGGGGTCCCAGTGGGCACTGGGGTCCCAGTGCAGGTGGCGGGGTCCCAGTGGGATCCCAGTGGGTGGTGGGATCCAGGCGACAGTGGGGTCCCAGTGCACATAATGGGCTCCCAGTGGGGTCCTGGTGGGCACTGGGCTCCCAGTGGGATCCCAGCGGGTGGTGGGATTCAGGCGACGGTGGGGTCCCAGTGGGGTCCCAGAGGGCTGTGGAGTCCTGGTGACAGTGGGGTCCCAGTGGGCACTGGGGTCCCAGTGCAGGTGGCAGGGTACCAGTGGGATCCCAGCAGGTGGTGGGATCCAGGCGACGGTGGGGACCCAGTGGGCAGTGGGGTGCTGGTGACAGTGGGGTCCCAGTGCACATAGTGGGGCCTCAGTGGGGTCCTGGTGGGTACTGGGGTCCCAGTGCAGGTGGTGGGGTCCCAGTGGGATCCAGGCAACAGTGGGGTCCCAGTGGACACTGGGGTCCTGGTGACAGGGGGGTCCCGGTGGGCAGTGGCGTCCCAGTGCAGGTGGTGGGGTCCTAGTGGGGTCCCAGAAGGCAGTGGGGTCCTGGTGACAGCGGGGTGGGCACTGGGATCCCAGTGCAGGTGGTGGGGTCCCAGTGGGATCCCAGCAGGTGGTGGGATCCAGGAGACGGTGGGGTCCCAGTGGGCACTGGGATCCAGGCAACAGTGGGGTCCCAGTGCACATAGTGGGGTCCCAGTGGGGTCCTGGTGGGCACTGGGGTCCCAGTGGGATCCCAGAGGGCGGTGGGGTCCCGGTGATGGTGGGCTCCCAGCAGACAATGGGGTCCCAGTCCCGGGTGCAGGGGGCTGGGGCTGAGCCCAGGGCACTGGGGGCTTTGCCCCTGCAGCACCAGGGTGTGGGGGTGCAGAGCCGGACCCCGCATTCCTGCCCCATCAGCCGGGGGGGGGGAGCTGCCCTGCACAGCTCCTGCCTCAGTTTCCCCTCCAGCCGGGCAGCGCTGGGGGGGTGGCGGGACTCTGGGGACCCCCCAGGCCCTATGCCGGGCCCCGAGGTGGCTGGGTCTTGGCCAGGGGACCCCTCGTGGGACGGAGCCCAGGGGAGTGGCCGGCAGCGACGAGGGCCGGGCAGGTTGTGGGGATGGGGACGGGATGGCGGCGGGGGCACACGGGGACGCTGGAGCTCGGCTGGGGCTGGGGCGTCGAGGGATCCCGGGGCCAGGGAGAGCACCCAGCCCCGCGGTCGGGGGCTGCCCGGGGACGGGCTGGGGCTGAGGTCGCGGGTGCCCGGAGATGGGGCTGGCGGAGGAAAACTGCCCGGAACGGAGGAGAACCAGGCTGGGGCTCTCCTGAGACACCCTGACCCCCCGGGGGCTGCACCCAAGGGTGCCCAGAGGCTGCCGGGGTCCTTGAGAGCCCCTCTGGGTCACGGCCAGAAGGTGACGGGGACAGAGGGGACATCCCTGATGGGTGGGGAAAGGCAAACGCCCCGGTGCTGAGCCGGGACGCGGGGTCTGGCGGGCGGCCACGGGGCGGGGGCGGCGGGCGGCCTGGGAGCCGCGCTCTGCCGGGGCTGGCGGTGAGCGGGGGCCGCAGGATGAAGGGATGGAGAGCAGCTCTGCCGAGAGGGACTGGGGGTGCCGGGGGATGGAAAGCTGGCCACGAGCCGGCAATGTGCGCCGGCAGCCCAGAAAGCCAAGCGTCTCCTGGGCTGCATCCCCCGCAGCGTGGGCAGCGGGGCGAGGGAGGGGATTCTGCCCCTCTGCCCCGCTCTGGGGAGACCCCCCTGGAGCCCTGCCTCCAGCTCGGGGGTCCTCAGCACGGGAAGGAGATGGAGCTGTTGGAGCGGGGCCAGGGGAGGCCACCAAAATGGTCAGAGGCTGGAGCAGCTCTGCTGGGGAGAAAGGCTGAGAGAGCTGGGGGGGTTCAGCCTGGAGAGGAGGAGGCTGCGGGCAGAGCTGATTGCGGCCTCTCCGTGCTTAACGGGGGCCGACAAGAAAGGTGGGGACAGGCTTTTTAGCGGGGCCTGCGGCGACAGGACAAGGGGGAATGGTTTTAAACGGAAAGAGGGGAGATTCAGACTGGACAGAAGGAAGAAATTGTTTGTGCTGAGGGCGGTGAGGCACTGGCCCAGGTTGCCCAGAGCGGTGGGAGATGGCCCATCCCTGGACACACTCAAGGCCAGGTTGGACGGGGCTCTGAGCACCCTGGTCTGGGTGAAGATGTCCCTGCCCATGGCAGGGGTGGGACTGGGTGGCCTTTGGAGGTCCCTGCCCACCCAAACCACTCCGTGACAACCAAATCTGCAGGGACCAGCCACCGCGCTCGAGGGCCGAGCTGCCACCAGCGGGACGGAGCCAGGCTGAGGCAGGGGCCAGCGGGGACCTTACGAGGACCCTGCTGCGGGCCACCGCGATGCTCAGGGCTGGGGGCCTGGTCGGGCTAGGGAAGGGCCAGTGCCCGAGGACTGGGTGGTACGGCTGGGGTGGGACAGGTATGGGGATGGGGATGGGGATGGAGACAGGGACAGGGACGGGGACGGGGATGGGGATGGGGACAGGGACGGGGATGGGGATGGGGACGGGGACGGGGATGGGGATGGGGACGGGGATGGGGATGGGGACAGGGATGGGGATGGGGACGGGGACGGGGACGGGGACAGGGACGGGGATGGGGATGGGGACGGGGACGGGGATGGGGATGAGGATGGAGACAGGGACAGGGACAAGGACGGGGATGGGGATGGGGACGGGGACGGGGACGGGGATGGGGACAGGGATGGGAACGGGGCAGCCCATCCCTCCAGCACCCCTGACCCAGCCCCGTGTCCCCACCCAGGTGCCAGCCCCGGCACCGCGGGCCGTGTCCTGCAGGCAGGCGCCCCGTGCACCGGACCCCGGGCTGCGCGCAGGGGACGGGGGGGACGGCGCCGCCATGGCCTCCTCTGCCCCAGCCCCGCGCGCTGGGTGCCTGGGGGCTGCTGGGGCGCTCTGGGCTGTGCTGGGCACTACTGGGTGTTACTGGATGCTGCTGGGAGTTACTGGGCGCTGCTGGGGTGTACCGGGCACTACTGGTGCTGCTGGGCACTGCTGGGTGTTACTGGGTGCTGCTGGGCACTGCTGGGTGTTACTGGGCACTGCTGGGCGCTGCTGAGCTTTGCTGGGCACTACTGGGTGCTGCTGGGCTTTGCTGGTCACTGCTGGGCTTTACTGGCCCCTACTGGGTGCTGCTGGGAGTTACTGGGTGCTGCTGGGGTGTACCGGGCACTACTGGTGCTGCTGGGCACTGCTGGGTGTTACTGGGCACTGCTGGGAGTTGCTGGGTGCTGCTGGTCACTACTGGGCTTTAGTGGCCACTACTGGGTGTTACGGGGTGCTGCTGGGAGTTACTGGTTGCTGCTGGGGTGTACCGGGGCACTACTGAGTGCTGCTGGGCACTGCTGGGTGTTACTGGGTGCTGCTAGGTGTTACTGGGCGCTGCTGGGGTGTACTGGGCACTACTGGGTGCTGCTGGGCACTGCTGGGTGTTACTGGGCACTGCTGGGTGCTGGTGGTTGTTACTGGGCTGTACTGGGTGCTACTGGGTGCTGCTGGGCAGGGCTTATGGGGCTGTCATGGGTGGCCGGGGGGAGCGACGTGCTGGTGTGGGGGTGTCGGGGGGGATGTGGGGAGGGGCTGCGGTGGGGGGCTGTAGGGGGGCTGGGGGGACTGGGGGTCCCGGAGGGGCCATGGGGGGTGGGGCCCCTGGGGGTGCCTGAAGGGCCCATGGGGCGTTGGGGGTCCACGGGGGGGGCCATGGGGGCCATGGGGACCATGGCGTCCATGGGGTCCATGGGGGGGTCGGGGCCATGGGGTCCATGGGGGCCCTGGGGGTCCCGAAGGGTCCATGGGGGGGGTCGGGGGCCCATGGGGTCCATGGGGTCCTTGGGGGGTCCATGGGGGGGGTCCATGGGGGGGTCGGGTCCATGGGGGGGTCCATGGGGGGGTCAGGGCCCTGGGGTCCATGGGCGGTCCGTGAGGGGTCCCTGGGGGCCTTGGGGGTCCCGAAGGGGTCATGGGGGGTCGGGGCCCTGGGGTCCCTGGGGGGTCCCTGGGGGGTCCCTGGGGGGTCCCGGAGGGGCCGGGGTTACTCGGGGCCGCCCCCGCGCGCCTTTGTGCGGGCTCCCGTCGCCACGGCAACGGCGCGGGCAGGTGGCCGCCGCTGGGCGGGGTCCTGGCCGCCGGCCCCGCCCCCCGCCTGTCCGTCAGGCCGCGCGCAGCCTACCCTGCTGGGGCGGCCCGGACCCGCCCCCCGGCGCGGAAGGCGGGCGGCGATTGGCCGAGGCCGTGGGCGGGCCACGCCCCCAGCCGCGCAGGTTTGGGTGAGAGGCGATCGCGGCCGGGGAGCGGCGGGCGCAGCCGGAGCGGAGCGGGAGCGGAGCGGGAGGTACCGGTGGGGCCGGGCGGGCTGGGCTGGGCTGGGCTGGGCTGTTCCCGCACGTTCCCGACCTGGCTTGTCGCGGCCGTATCGCGACGGGTGAGAGAATCGCGACAGGTGCGTGTGTCGCGACAGGCAGCGGTGCGTGCCGCGACAGGCGAGGAGGGGGAGCGCCCCGGCACCCCCCGCACGGGGCGCCTGGCAGGGGTATCGCGGGGCGGAAAGGTTGTGTGTGTGTGGCCCCCGCCGCCCCCGTACGGCGGGGTCACCTGTCGCGACAGGGCGGTGGCGTCGCGACAGCGCGAAGGGCTCGCCTCGGCGGGGTGTGGCGACGGGACCGCCCCGCCCGAGCGGGCCAGACTCCCTCGTCGGCGCCCTGTCGCGACCGGGCGCGGAGCAGCAGGTGCGGGGCGGGGGTCCCGGCGGGCGCGGGCCATTGTTCGGCGGGGCTCCGGGCGGCCCCGCCCCGGCTCGGAGCCGCCTTTGTGCGGGCGGCACCGGGCTTTGTCTGCGGGGCCGCCCCGGGGCCCGCGCCGCCCGCGACCCCCGGGAGCCGCGCCCCGGGGCCGCCCCCCGCCCCCCGCCCCGGGGCTGCGCCCTGCCCGGGGACCCCCGCCCCGCTCCCGCCGGGACCCCCCCCGCCCCGGCCCGGGCCCCCCCCGGCCGGCAGCACCCCGGCTTCGGTGGCCGCCGCGCCCCGGCCTGCCGCAGCGCTGGCTGCGCCGCACTCGCCCTGGGGTCAGCGCCCGGGGTGCGACGGGGACCGCGCGACGGGGCTGGGGGCTCCCGCCGGGCGCCCGGCACCCCTCCGCTGCGGCGGCGTGCCCCGCGCTCGCTCGGGCGTGGCCGTGCCGTGGCCGTGCCATGTCAAGGTGCCCGCGGGGACCAGGGCCGGCCGCTCGCACGCCCACAGCATCCCGGGCTCGACGGCACGGGCGGCCGGCTCTGCCGGAGCATCCCTGGCCCTCTGCCCAGGGACCGCGGTCCCTCCATCACCGCCGATCTCCCCGTCCTCCTGGGGCGGTGGCTCGGTCGCCCCGGCACCGGAGCTCATCCTCAGCCCAGGCCCCTGGCGCAGCACCGGAGCGGGATGCCGGCTCCCGGCCTGGCTGTGTCTGGCACAGAGCCGGGGAAGGGGCAGGGCTGGGGGGATGCGGCGGTCGTGACCCCAACGAGCATCCCCGGGGCAGGGGGTGAAGCCCACCCAGCTGCCACCGCCGGCCGGGGACAGGGGGTGGTCGTGGTTTGGTGTCACCAGCGGGGCCGATTCTGCCCAGGAGGGGACGGTCACCGAGCCCAACCCCTGACAAAGGAGGGTCCCGGCCAGGGCCCGGGCGGGAGGTGGGTGCCAGGCACGGTGGGTGCCGGGGGGCTCGCCGGCGCACACAAAAGCAGTGGGTGGCGGAGGGGCCGCGGCAGGCCGGGCACGGGAGCAGCCCCTGGCCTCGCCTCGCCGCACAATGCGGCTCTGTGTGCGGCCGCGCCGCATCCCCGCCATCCCGGCACAAAGGCCAGGCCCAGCAGCCGCCCCGGCCCCAACAGGTGCCCCCCGGCAGCCCCCGCCGGGGCAGGGGTCCCTTTGTCCTGCCGGGGTCACAGCTGTCCCCGCGGCTCGGGGCCGGCGGAGCAGCTGGCGGGCGCTGGGGGGGCCGCGAGCCCCCCGAGATGGCCGCACTGCTTTGTATGCCGGGAAGCGCCGCTGCGGCCCCCCGCCTGCCGGGGCTCGGCCAGGCTGCCGGCAGCGCCCAAGGACGGCCGAGCCAGGGGCCTGCGGCACAGGGGTGCCGGTCGCAGTGGCGGGGCCAGGCGGGGGGTCCCCGGGAACGCTTGCAGCCCCCCTGGCCCTGACGCCGCGTTTCTGCCCTGCCAGGGGAACCTGTTGTCTCGTAGAAACCTCCTGCCTTCCGCCGCCGCTGCCTGATGCTGGCTGTGCCACTGCGCTGCAGCGGCTCACCAGGGCACGGGCAGGAGCCTGGGTGTTCCCCGGGCAGGCTGTGCCGCGCTGGCACTGCGGTGCAGGCTGGGGGACGGGGGGGCAGAGCCCCTGGGGATGCTCAGCACGAGCTGGGGGGGACTGGTGTGAGCTGGGGGGGACTGGTGTGCCAGGCAGTCCGTGGTGACGGCAAAGCGGTGCCTGGCGGGGCAGGAGGTGGGGGCAGCAATGCCCAGTCCTGGGGGTGCGGTGCCGGGGCGGCAGGGCTCCCCCGGGGCTGGGGGCAGGGGGTGGCCGGCCGGGTCCCCGAGGAGGGGGCAGGAAAGGGGCCCGGCACGGCGGGGTGGGGGGAGTGCAGCGGCAGGGGTGTGGGCGGCTCGGTGGTGGCCAAGGCCACGAGCAGCGTGTCGAGCTGCCAGCCCTTGTCTGTGCAGCGTGTCCAGCCCACGCCACGCTCGCCCGTGTCCTCCAGTGATGCTCTGTCCCCACAGCCAGTGCCTTGCCTGCCTGCCGCGCTCTGCCACGCTCTGCCGCGCTCTGCCGCGCTCACCCCTTCCAGCAGGCCTGGCAGCCACCCGCTCCCCCAGGTCCCCTGGGGGGGATCCCCTGCATCCCGCTGGCCCCCGGCCGTGCCAAGCAGCGTGGCCCTGCCTGCGCAGCCCCAGGGCAGCCGGGCCGTGCGGGACCCTGGGGCGGGGGGGTCCCATCCTGGCCTGCGCAGCACCGGGCACAGCGACCCGGGGGGGCACAGCCACCCCATCCCCACGCTGCCGTGGGGAGTGGGGCAGGCAAGGCTGGGATGTGGCTGCGGGGACCCGTGCCCTCCTCTCCCCCGTCCCACCCGCGCCGGGGGGCCCTGCCTGCACCGCATGGCGGGGGGGTGCTGCGGCACCGCTGGCAGCCGGTGCAGGCTGCCTCCCCGCACGCTGCCGCGCTCCAGATCCGTCCATCACAGCAACCCGCTTTCATCTCGGGGTGCCGTGCACCGCTTCCCTCCCTCACCCCCATTCCTGCGCCGTGCGAGCGCCGTCCTGCCCGGCCCACCCCTGCCCTGGGGTCCCGGGGGGCTTGGCAGGGGCCATGGGCACCACCGTGTCTCCCGTGGGCACCACCGCGTCTCCCGTGGTCCCTCACCCCACCGAGGTCGGTCTCTGCCCTGACATCTCGCCCCACCCTGGCTGCTGCCAGCGCGGGGCTCGGCAGGGCTCCGGCTGGGCTGTCCCCCTCGTCCCCCCGGGGCCGGCAGTGCAGCCGTGGGGCCGGGTGCCCCCAGCACGGCCCTTGCGGGGGGCAGCAGCCTCCCTGGGTGCCGGAGGCAGAGCCCAGGGCTGGGGGCGCAGGTATGGGCAGGGGCTGCTCCTGCCCCAGCACCGGCCGGGCTGGGGTGCCAGTGCCCGGCGTGCCGTGGCGGCTTGGCACACGGCACGAGGAGCTCCCGCCAGCGGGAAGGTCGCTGCCGTCCCACCTCGGCCCCTCTGGGACCCATTTTCCTCTGCCGTCCCTCGGCAGCCGGCACAGCTGTGCATGGTGGCGGCATTCCCGGCAGGGCGGGGGCCACCTTTCCCAGGAGCGTTCCCCACGGGCGGGGGGCTGCCGGCGGGACCCCGGCAGGTGCTCACTGAGGTCCTGTGCCGGAGTGAGAGCAGCGGGACGAGGCGTGGGCTGGCACCGCCATCACGGAGCCCCGGGGCAGGAGCTGGCCTGGGAAGGGCTCCCGGGGCCCCCCAGCCCCAGCGCGGTTGTGGCCCTGCGGTGGGTGCAGCCGCTCGCCCTCCCCGGGCAGCTGCTCCTGCCCGCAGCGCCGGGAATGCTCAGCTGCTGGCAGGGCCCGGCTCAGCCCCGCCGGCCACCGCGGCTCTCCGCCAGGTCTGGAGCCCAGGGAAGCCATTTGCTGCCGAGCCGGCGTTTCGCTGGGTGGCCGGGAATCGCTGACACATGCTCAGGACGGTCCCTTCGGAGCAGTGCCCCGGCCCCAGCATCCGCACGGAGCGGCAGCAGGGCTGTGGGCACCAGGCCAGCCCCTTGCCACAAGGGACCGTGCCCCCGCCAGCAGCACCCTCTGCCCCACGGCCCAGCACTGGCCCCGGCATCGCGGCACAGACAGCGTGCGCCATCCCTGTCCGGGGGCCTGGGGACCCTGTGGTCGGGTGGGTCCTGGGGTCCTGCTCGCCCCGTGGCAGCCAGGGCTGCTCGGTGCAGGTCAGCCGCAGCCAGCACTGCCGTGGGCTCTGCCCCGTGGTCGTGCCGGCGAGGCCAGGCAGCGCCATGCTGCCCACATGCGCGCCCTGGCCTTTGGAGGAGAGGCAGCTACGGGCAGCACCGCGGGGGTCCCTGGGGCGTCCCTGGAGGGGTCCCCGCAGAGGGGTCTCTGGGGCGGGGGTTCTGGCGGGGTCCCAGCCCACCTCATGCCCCCAGGGCGAGACGCGCTCCCGGGGCGCCCGCGCGGCCGTCGCGTGCCGTCCCTGCTCAGACGGGTCGATCGCGTTTGACCTTCACCTACCAAATGAGTTATAGATCGTGTCTGGGGATGCCCCTTGCCGCCGGGCGGGCGAAGACGGCACTGGGGCAGCGCGGGGGGCTCTGGCACCGTGTGGGGCCGTGGGGCAGAGGTCCCGGCGAGCGGTGCCAGCACCAGCGTTCTCCATGCCAGCCCCAGCCTCCCTACAGTGCCGCCGGGACAAGGAGGGCAGCCTGCCCCAGGCATGGGTGCTCACACCCCAGGGAGAAGCCCCGGCAGTGTCCCCTCGGCACACACGGCACCGGCAGCCGGGGCTCGGCCCCCTCCCTCGCCCGAGGGTCCCTGCCCGCAGCCGGGGGGAGCGAGGGGGGGCAGCGGATGGGGCTGGCAGGGGTGGGGGTCCGGCAGCCCCGCTCCGTGGCCGGCTCCGGGTGCTGGGACCACGGGGTGGGCAGCGCTGGCCGGGGTGCAGGCTCACGTTGCCAGAGCAGGGGGGCTCGGCAGGGCGCCAGCCCCTGACTCGGCGCCCAGGGCCCCCCCTCTCCGTGGATTTCCCCGGATAATCCGGTGTTGACATGGCCCAGGGCGGGGATGGGCACGGCAGATGCGCAGCCGTGGGGCTGCCCGGAGCCCTGCCTGCACCGGGTTCCTGTGCCGAGAAGGGGGACTCGCCCCCGCGGCGGCAGCACCGTGCCAGTCCGGGACCCCCAGGGGCGGGCAATGGGGGTGAGCCCCCCCCGGCTCCGGGGGGCTACGCGGGACGAGGGCACCCAGCAGCCACCCCGGGGCTGACGCCTGCCCTCGCAGCGCCATGCTCGCCAACGCGGCCACCATGCGGATCCTCATCAAGGGGGGGAAGGTGGTGAACGATGACTGCACGCTGGAGGCGGACGTCTACATCGAGAACGGCATCATCCAGCAAGTGGGCCGCGAGCTCATGATCCCCGGCGGGGCCAAGGTCATCGACGCCACCGGCAAGCTCGTTATCCCAGGCGGCATCGACACCAGCACCCACTTCCACCAGACCTTCATGAACGCCACCTGCGTGGATGACTTCTACCACGGCACCAAGGTACCGCCCGGCCGCGGTCCCCCCGCAGCCCCGGGCGTGCTGCCGGCACGCTCTGCCCGCACCCCGAGCCCCCGGCGGGTGGGTTTGCTCCCAGCTTGGGGAGGCTCCCTGGCCCCCACGGTGCCCGTGGGTGCTGCAGGGGGTCGACGTGGAGCATCCATGGCCAAGGCAAGCGCATTCGGTGGCGGGGTTCCTGCGGCGTGGGCATGCTCTGTCCCCCGGCACTGCGGGCAGCTGGCTGCATCAACTCCCCGGCAGCCTGGCACCGTGCACCCGCTGTCCCCATGTCCCCATCCATCAGGTCCCCTTGCTGTGAGCATCCTCCTCCCTCGCTGGGGCCGCAGCACCCTGTGCCGGCATGGGTCCCTCTGCTCCCGTGGCTCCCCGTGTGCCACAGACCCTGCCGACGGGGTGCTCATCCAGCTCCAGACCAGGGCATGGCACGCCGGGCCTGGCGCAGCCGGACGCGCCTATAGCAGCGAGGCTGCCGTGGGGATGCTCTGCAGTGCCAGCCCGGCTCGGGGCCCTCTCTGCCGTGGGCCGGCGGTGCCATGTACCAGGTGCCACTGCCTGGGGGTGTCGAGGGACGGGCAGAGGCTTGTCCCAGGCAGCGCCGGGGCCGGCTGTCTCCAGCGCCCCGCACAGAGCAGCCATTGTGCCGGGCCAGCGCTGGCCGTGCCTGGTCCCGGGGTGCCCAGGGTCCCTGGGCAGGGGATTCGGCTCTGCCACGGCAGCTGCAGCAGCGGGGTTGGGGGGGCCAGGCAGGCCCCACGCCGTGGCACGGTGAGCGGCCCGGTGATGTACTGGAGAGCAGGGGGCTGGTGCCGTCACCGTGGGCACGCCGTGCCGTGCCTGCTCCCCGTCCCGGTCCCACCAGGCTGCGTCGCAGCACTGTGCCGGCACCACCAGCCTGCGAGGGCCAATTGGTAAAGGAGCTTTGGGGATTAGCCGGGCCGGGTGAGCTGGGGACGCCGCCGGGCGCGACGGTGCCCGCTCTGCTGCCCACACGTGCCGCGGCGGGGGGGCTCTCCCTGCGACCCCCGTGCTGCCTGTCCTGGGCTGGGCAGCCCCGTCCCGGATCGGGCCCCACGCCGGGGGCACAGCTGGGGGGGCTGCGGGGGCTGTGGTGCCCAGGCCCATGGGCAGGGCGTCTCCGTGGCTCCCTAAATCCAGCGGTTGGTGCTGGGGGGGGCGGTCGGCACCCTGGTGGGTGGCAGGATGGGGCCCTCAAGATGTGCCGTGCGCCCAGATGTGCTGCTGCAACCGGGCAGCTACGGGCAGGGCCAGGGTGCTGCGGGAGGCAGTTGCACCCCAGGGTGATGCCGGGGGATCCCTGCCTGCAGTGGGGCCAGCCCAGGGCCCCCACCTGCCTGCGGGCAACGCCGTGCCCCAAACGTGGCTGTCCCAGCCCGCCCGCCCAGGGGATTAGCCCTGCTCGTAGCCAGGCAGGATTAGTGCCACCCCACGGCGTGGGCAGCACCGGGGGCAGTTCCCCGGTGGGGCAAATCCTGCTCCCCCACCGCTGCTGTCCCCATCACCCGCAGGCAGCCCTGGTGGGAGGGACGACGATGATCATCGGCCACGTCCTGCCGGACAAGGAGACCTCGCTGCTGGACGCCTACGAGAAGTGCCGCAGCCTGGCCGACCCCAAGGTCTGCTGCGACTACGCCCTGCACATGGGCATCACTTGGTGGGCGCCCAAGGTGAGTCTGGCCGCGCCGCGCCGGTGCGGCTCTGACCCCGGCACAGCGAGGCGGGCGCCGGGGCCGCGGTGCCCGGGAGCAGCTGCTGCAGCCCGGGCTAATTCCCGGCCCTGCTGATCCCATTAGCTGCTCGTTGGGGTGGGCTGGGCTGAGCCCCCAGGCTGCCTTTTGAGCTGCCTTGATCCGGGCTCAGCGGGGCAGGGGGTCCCCGTGGGGCTGAGCCCCTCGCCGGGGCGGGGAAGGTGCTGCCGCTCCATGGAGGGAACCGGGGCAGCGGGGACCCAATCCTGTGGCAGGACCCCCATGGTGGTGGCCGCAGGGGCTGGCCCTCCTCAGTGCCCAGACCCCATCCCACGGCACGCTCGGCCCCTGCAATCCCCGCCAAAGCTGCCGGAGCAGGATCAGGCCTGGCTTGAGCCGGGCTGCTCCCGGCCGCGCTGCAGGGAGACCCCGGCCCCTGCGTACCCCACGGCCCGGCCAGACCCTCCCCAGGCAGAGCAGGGGGTGGCTGGGGACGGACCGGGTGCCCCCAGGGCGCATCCCAGCACCGGCACACTGGGGATCCGGCCAGGCCAGGGCCAGATCACAGCGTGACACGGCGAGCAAAATCCCCCCCAGCATCTGTCGCTGCCCCCATCACCCTGGGGTGCGTGCACTAATCCTGCATCTCGCGTCCCTAAGGACGAAGTGTCAGTCCCTGCCCCGTGGCGGGGGGGAGCAGGTCCCGTGGCCGCCCGTGCACCCCGGAGCCGCCATGTCCCCCCCACAGCGCGCTGACCCCCCGTCCCGGCACAGGTGAAGGCGGAGATGGAGACGCTGGTGCGGGAGAAGGGAGTGAACTCCTTCCAGATGTTCATGACCTACAAGGACCTGTACATGCTGCGGGACAGTGAGCTCTACCAGGTCTTCCGGGCATGCCGCGACATCGGGGCCATCGCCCGGGTCCACGCCGAGAACGGCGAGCTGGTGGCTGAGGTGAGCGCGGGGGCCGGGGGTGCCCGCGGGGCCCCGGCGGCCATGGGGCAGAGCCCCCCGCATCCCCCCCGGCCCTGACACCCCCCCTCCATTCCCCAGGGAGCGAAGGAGGCGCTGGACCTGGGCATCACGGGGCCGGAGGGCATTGAAATCAGCCGGCCCGAAGAGGTAGGGACTGCTGGTGTCCCCGAGTCCCAGCACAGGCGGTGGCCCGGGATGTGGCTGGGATGATCCGGGGCATCCTCATAGCTGGAATCGCCCGTGCACCCACCCGTGCACCCACCCGTGCCATCCGTGCGCCCATCTGCGTGCCATCCGTGCACCTGTCTGCACACCGTCTGCACAACCATTTGCACACCCATCTCCGCACCACCGGCACATCATTTGCACACCCATCCATGCACCACCCACCGGGCCCAACCCCGCACCGTGCCGCAGCCGGGGCGTTTTGCCGTGCCGTGCCACGCGTCTCACTGCCCGCTCTCTCCGCAGCTGGAAGCCGAGGCCACGCACCGCGTCATCACCATTGCCAACAGGGTGAGTGGTTCCAAGCCGCGTGGCCAGGACTGAACCCTGCCGCCGACGGTCCGTGCCGGGGTCCCCCCTGCCCCGAGCGAGCCGGGTGTGCGGCACACGGCAGTGCCGGAGCGCGGTGGGCATCCCGCCTCCTCCTGCAGCTGGGGCGTCCCCCCTCGCTGCATCTGTGGGTGGGCACCCCGGGGACCCCCCATGGAACTGGGGTGCCACAGGGACAATGGCACTGACGCCCTCTCCGCAGACCCACTGCCCTGTCTACCTGGTGAACGTCTCCAGCATGTCCGCAGGGGATGTCATCGCCACTGCCAAGATGCAAGGTAGGGGACCCGGGTGGGCACCCCTGGAGCAGGACGTGGCCCCTCCAAGGCTGGCAGTGGGATGGGACGTGAACCCCCGTGGGCCCGGACTCAGCGTGGGGCTCGTCCGTCTCCCCCGGGATCGTGGCCATGCGCTGTGCACATGCAGGCGTGAGCCCGTGCGGGGCTGCAGACAGGGACATGGGCGCACACCGACATGACACGCGTGGACAGGGGGCACAGGCGTGGACGCGGACACACATGCAGGGTGGGTGTGGGGAGCGGGAGGGTCATGGGCTTGAAGGGACATGAGTGCATGCAGGGCCATGTCACGTGCAGAGGCGTGGACACGCGTGGCGTGGAGGGTACGGGGCCGCAGAGACACGAGGGGTCTTGCACGGACAGGGGTGCAGGCAGGAACAGACACATGGACACGGGAGCACGTGTGTGCGCGTGGGGATGTGCCCTTGGCCACGCGTGCACACGTGGGCCCACAGCACAGACACAGGACGCAGACGTGAGCACACGTGTACACACGCAGACACGGGGCTCGTGCGCAGACAGGGGCACGTGCCGCCTGCAGAGATACCGTGCAGAGCACGCACGTGCCCCTTGCACACTTGCCCGTGCACGCACCTCCGTTGCACGCCTGCCCCGCTGCCCCCAGCCCCACGCGTCTGCCTCCGCCCTGGCAGGGAAGGTGGTGTACGCGGAGACGACCACGGCACACGCCACGCTCACCGGGCTGCACTACTACCACCAGGACTGGTTCCACGCCGCCGCCTACGTCACCGTGCCGCCGCTGCGCCTGGACACCAACACCTCCGCCTACCTCATGAGCCTGCTCGCCAAGTGAGGCACCCCGGGCACCCCGCACCCTGGGCATCCCCTCCCCAGCTGCCACGCTTGCCGGTGCTCTCCGGGCATTCCTGGTGTCCAGCATGCCCAGGCGTCCCTCTCCCGGGTGCCATGCCGTCTGGCTGCCCCGTCACCCCAGCACCGCGTGTTCTGGCACCCTGCTCCCCTGGCGCTGTGCTCCCCAGACACCCCATCCTTCGGGCAGCCCTCTCCTTGGGCCAGCCCCCGGGCACCCCGCGTCCCCGGCACCTCACTTCTTGGGCACCAGGCGCTCTGGTGCCTCACTTCCCAGACACCGTGCTCCCCTGGGGCCTCGCTCTGTGGGTGCTGCACTTCCCGAGCACTTGGGATGCTGGGTGCCCCACTCCCCAGGCACCCCACTGCGTGGGTACTGAGTTCCCCAAGCACTGAGCTCCCCAGGCAACCCACTGCATGGGTGCTTCACTCCCTGGGTACACTGCTCCCTGGGTGCTGACCTCCCTGGACATCCCGCTCCCCAGGCACCCCACTGTGTGGGTGCCCCGCTCCCCAAGTGCTGAGCTCCCTGGGCACCACCCTCCCTGGGAGCTAAGCTTCCCGGGCACCCCACTGTGTGGCTGCCCCACTCCCTGGGCACCCTGCTCCCTGGGTGCTGAGCTCCCCGGGCACCTCACTGCACGGGTGCTCCATTCCCTGGGCATTGAGCTCTCTGGGCACCCCACTGCCTGGGTGCCCACTCCCCAAGCACCTCACTCCCCAGGTGCTGAGCTCCCTGGGCACCCCACTGCATGGGTGCCGAGTTCCCCGAGCACCGAGCTCCCCAGGCACCCTACTGCATGGGTGCCCCACTCCCCAGGCAACCTGCTCCCCAGGCACTGAGATCCCTGGGCACCCCATGCCGTGGGTGCCCCACTCCCCAGGCACCCCGCTCCAAGGGTGCTGAGCTCCCAGGGCACCCGACTGCATGGGCACCCCATTCCCTGGGTAGCCCGCTCCCTGGGCACTGAGCTCCCCGGGGCACCCCGCTCCCGGCTGCCTGCCCCACCGCCGGCTGGCTGCGGCCGAGCCACCCCGGCTGTGCCGTCAGCACGGCTGCCCCGTCCTCCCGCAGTGACACGCTGAACATCGTGGCCTCCGACCACCGGCCCTTCAGCACCAAGCAGAAAGCCATGGGCAAGGAGGACTTCACCAAGATCCCCCACGGCGTCAGTGGGGTGCAGGACCGCATGAACATCATCTGGGAGCGAGGCGTGGTACGGGGTCCCGCGCCCTCCCCCGCCCACAGGCGCCCCCGGGGTGGGGGTGGGACGGGGCTGCCCCCCGGCTCGGGGCGCTCGGCAGTGGGGCGGCTTGGGCTGAGCTGGCCCCAGCTTTGGGGCGGGAGGGCCCTTTCCCCGGGTCCCACGGGACGTCCCATGGGGTGTTGGCCCTCCGGCTTGGGGGCGGGCAAGGTGCTCCCCAGTGCAGCCCAGTGGGTCCCAGTAAGGGGCACGGCCCCAGCAGCACCCCTCGAGGTGTTTGGGGGGTTCGGGGCAGGCAGCACAGAGCGCGAGGGACGGGGCGCAGGTGGCTGGGCAGCGCCGCAGGGCTGGGGCAGGATGTGGCCCGGCACATCCTCACCCCCCAGCTCCGGTGACAGGTCGGGGGCAAGATGGATGAGAACCGCTTTGTGGCCGTGACCAGCTCCAACGCCGCCAAGATCCACAACCTGTACCCCCGCAAGGGCCGGATCATCCCTGGAGCCGACGCCGATGTCGTGGTCTGGGACCCCGAGGCCACCAAGTAGGTGCAGCCGGGGCGGGGGCCGGCGAGGGGGCTCCCCGTGCTGCCAGGTGCCCGCTCACCACCCCATCCCCCCACCCAGGACCATCTCGGCCAGCACCCAGGTGCAGGGGGGGGACATCAACCTGTACGAGAACATGCGGTGCCACGGGGTGCCCCTGGTCACCATCAGCCGCGGACGCGTGGTCTACGAGAACGGCGTCTTCATGTGCGCCGAGGGCACCGGCAAGTTCTGCCCGCTCCGCTCCTTCCCGGACTCCGTCTACAAGAAGCTGGTGCAGCGGGAGAAGGTAAAGGGGTGGTGGGGGCTGTGCCGGCACGGTGCCACGGCGTGGGGCAGGGCTGTGCCGTGCCTGGCTCCCAGCCGCCGGAGGGGATGAGGGAGGTGGTGGCCACAGTGGTCCCAGCGCCACGGGTTGGTGCTGCTGATGCTGGGAGGATGGGTCTGTGCCGCCTGGTGCCGTGCCGCCCCGGTGCCGCGCCATGCCGTGGTCGGTACTGCCCTGGAGCATCGCGTGGCGGGAGCGCGGTGTGCGGCGTGCCAGGGATGGGGGTGGGTGGCAGCGGCGGTGGTGTCCCTGCTGGTGGGCGTACAGGGGAGGACGCCCAGCTCCTGCCCTTCCCTCGCCCTTGCCCGCGTGCTGGTGATGCAGAGGGTTTGGGGGCGGTCACCCTGCGCGCTGCTGTGGCCCGCGGTCACCCCGACATGTGCGAGGCACGTGCCGAGCGTCGGGAGCCCGCCGCGCCCCGCTGTCCTGGGCTCTTTGGCCTTTGTTGGCTCCCCTCTGTGCAGCCCCCCGAGGTGGTCCCCAGCTCACGGTGGCCCCACGTGCAGTGGGGCAGGGACAGGGACACGCGTGGCTGGGACAGGAGGGGACCCCGGGGCTGCAGGGCAGGTCTCGCCCACGCTCGGCGGGGCTGCAGAAGCCCCCTCCTCCTCTCTGCCCCCGCCATTGCCCCCTTGCCACAGCACCAGCCCTGCATCCCATCGCTGACCCGCTGTGGGCGAGGGGCACGGCCACTGCCCCGCTGTCCCCCTCTGCACTTGCGGGTCCCGGGGCTGTCCCGGCGTGACACCCAGGAGCTCCAGCAGACCCCGGCACTGCAGACCCCTCCGTGCCCCTGCGCCTTTCGCCTGTGGGGGATGCGCTGGGGGGCTCGACGTGGTACTGACGCTGCGAGGGAAGGGGACGGCGGGGGGTCCTGGCGCTGTCCCGCGGAGCTGGGAGCCGATGCCCGGCGCCGGGGTGCCCGGCTGTCGCTGTGTGAGGCCGGGGGGCCGCGGGGCAGGGTCGTGCTGCTGCATCCGCATGGGGCATTGCCTGCCTGCCCAGGCCGCTCTGAGCCCCTGCCTGCGCCTCGCTTCCACGCGCTCGGTTCAGCGTCAGCGGGGGGACAGGGGCGAGGGGCTGCGCCACCGGGGCCACCTGCCTCCCCCAGCCCCTGCCCTGGCACCGCGCCACGCCGGCACCTCCTGCGCCAGGAGCCCCGCAGCCCAGCCCGCGTCCCACTCAGTGCTTCTCCTCCCCACGCCGCAGCCCCCTCCCCACGCCGCAGCCCCCTCCCTAGCTGCAGCCCCCTTCCTCCCCCCCCCACACCCGGCTGATCCGCACCCCGCTGTAAGGCAGCGGCACCCCAACCCCGCTCGCACCCCAGCTGCAGCCCGCCCCAGCGCCGTGCCGCCTGGGCTGACGCTCTCTCTGCTTTTTCTTTCCCTCTGGCAGAGTTTAAAGCTGCGGGGTGTGGATCGCACCCCGTACCTGGGGGACGTGGCCGCGGTTGTGCATGCCGGGAAAAAAGAGACGGGGACGCCCCTGGCCGATACGCCCACCCGGCCCGCCACGCGACACGGGGGCATGAGGGACCTCCACGAGTCCAGCTTCAGCCTGTCCGGTAAGAGCGGGCCGCAGCGAGGGTCCCGGCAGCCCCGGCCCCACGCTCAGCCCCCCCCGGGGCTCGCCAGCAGCCCCGCATCCGGCGGCTCTCCGGCACTGGCCGGGCACTCGCCGCCCCAGGGTGTCCCCACCACCGCTATCCCAGGGTGCAGCCCCCCTTCCCCAGCGTTCCCGCGGCAGAGTAGGGCGCTGACCCCATCCCCAGGCCCACAGCCCCTCCAGCCCTCGCCTGTCCCCTCCGTGCACCGTCCGTCACGTGGCTGCGCCTGGCGGGGGTCCGGGCCGGGCAGGGGGGCCAGGGCAGGCAGGACTGAGCCGGTGCACGCATTGTGTTTGGCCCCGGTAGGCGCCTGTGTCCGTGGGAGTGGGACCGGAGGGATGGGGGGCATCCCCGCGGCTCCGGCTGGCACCCGCCATCCCACCCTCCAGCCACCGTGGCACTGCCCTGCGCCGGACAGGACCGAGCCACGCGCCACGCTCGGCCAGGAGCGGGGCTGGCTGCGTCCCACGTCCTCGGCTGCGGCGCTCCGTGCTGCCCACGCTCACTGTGGCTCAGCGCTGGCTGGGCCAGGGCTGGCAACCTCGGGCGATGCTCCCTGCCGGCAGCCCACTCGGTGCTCCCGGCGGGGACGCTGGGGCCTGGGGGGCCGCGAGCATCAGTCCCAGCGCTGCCGGTGCGGCACGAGGCACCGGTACTCGCCCACCGCGTGCGGCGCAGCCGAGGCGGGAGCGGGGCTGCGGGACGCGGAGCGCCCGCCGTCCCCACGGTGCTGGCGGAGGGCTGGGAGCCGGGACCCCGTGGGGGTGCCAGGGAGACCATCGCGCTCTTGCCCCAGCGCCGGCGGCCCTCATGCCCGTCCGTCCGTCTGTCCGGCAGGTTCTCAGATCGATGACCACGTTCCAAAGCGAGCTTCGGCCCGGATTCTCGCTCCCCCCGGAGGCCGGTCGAGCGGCATTTGGTAGAGCCGGGGACCTGTCCCCCAACTGAGGACCAGGCGCCAGCCCCACGCCGCCCCCCGCCCCGGGACCCCGGCTCCGGCGGGGCTCCCCTGGCACCGGGGCACCCTGCCCGGCTCCCGTCCTGCCCGCGGGGCCGTGCCGGCAGCGTGAGCCGTGCGCGGGGGCCGGGGGCCGGGGGGCCGCGGCCGGCGGGAGGGGATGGGGGCAGCGGGTGGGCCTGCCCCGGCCCTTTTCTGTTTGCACGTTGGGTTTGGATCAGTGAATTTTTGACTTGTTTGTGCATCACGTGGAAATACTCTGAAGTGGTTTGTGTCACTAGCGTTAGGGGAGAAGCAGGGACCCCCACCCCTCTTCCGCCCTTCCCAGCCCCGGGCTGCCCCCCCATCTCTGCACCCCACACCCCGGCCCCCGCCGCACGCAGGAGCCCTCCCCACACCCCGGCAGCAAGCGGCGGCACGGCACGCACACGCCTGCACGAGCGCGGTGCCTGCAGCTGCCCGCCGGCACACGGGTGCACACGCGCGTGCATCCCTCCGTGCAACGTGCCGGCAGGCTCTTCACCGCCCCGTGTGTGCCCACACGCGTTGCACCGTGCATGGTCTCCGTGAGATGTTCATTGCACACACGTGTGCACACGTGAACTCCACAGCAGGTGTGTGCACGCCTGTTCCCATCCCTCCCTGCATGACGGCGGCCGCCTGTTTCACGCCGTGCCGGGAGCACCCCTCCATCCTGCCCCTCCCCGCCCCGCCGCGGGGCTGCCGGGGTCCCCGGGGCTGCCGACGCTCTCCAGCACCCGCGGCGGGCGCCGGTGGGGCTCCGGGTGCGCGTGGCCCCGGCAGAGCAGGGTCCCCGTCCCCGTCCCCGGCCGTGCACTGGTGCTATCCGGCGGGTGCCGCGGCCCGCTGCCCCCTCCCCAGCCCGTCCCCCGGGGCCCTGTCAGATGTGAGTTGTCCCTTGTGCACTTTCCCTTGGTGGTCCCTGTAGGTGTGCGGGGGCCGGGTGGGCGCAGCCCGGCGCGGGGGTCCGCCCGCCCCCGGGTAGTTGCATATTGGCCGTTTTAGGAACCTGCAGTACGTTTCTGTTTGCTCATTAAAGACCGTTCTCACAGCGCCCGGCCTCGACGCCTGCTTGGGGGGCTGGGGGTCCCGGCTGGGGCCTGGGGGGCTCTGCATCACCCCCCGCCTCCAGGCGAGCACGGCCGTGTGCCCGCACCCCAACCCCGCCGGGGCCCGGGCCCGTCCCCGCGTCCCCCCGGCACGGCCATCCGTCGCCCCCGCCACGCGGCCCCTCGGGACGGAGCCCCCGGCCGGGCAGGGCTCCCGGGGCGGGGGGCTCCGACCCCCGGGTGCGGCCGGGTGCTGCCTGGGCGGGAGGGTGCGTGCGAGCCCACGCGTGTGCGGGCACAGACGTGCCAGGTCAGCCCCAACCCCTGCGGGGTGCCCCGGCCTGAGCTGCTGGCACACGGCCGCCGCGGCAGCACCGGATCCGGTGTGCGGTACCGGATCCCCAGAGCTGCGGCACCGGCGGCGAGTGGGGCCCAGGAGGCCGCTGGGAGCATCCGCAGCCCCGCTGTGGGGACGTGGGGACACGGGGGTGCAAGGGCACACGTGGGGACGCGGAGCTGGCCCTGCCGCCACGCGGCTGAGGGCACCCCGGCAGCACGGCAGCCGTGCCGGTCACGCGTCGCCGCGGCGGGAGGGCGCGGGCACACACGGGCACACGCGGGCACGCTGCTCGGTGGCACAGACACACACAGGGGTGAAGGGGGTTGCAAGGTGGGGAGGGGTGCGGGTGGGGTTTGGGGGGGGGCTGTAGGGCAGGGGGGGGTGGGGGGGGGGGGGGGAGGGTGTGTAGGGCAGGGGTGGGTGCGGGTGGGGTTTGGGGGGGCTGTAGGGCAGGGCTGGGTGCGGGTGGGGTGTGCGGGGTACTGGGGGGTGCGAAGGGTCCCGGGGGGCCCGGGGCTGCACAGGTCCCAACAGCACAGCTGCTCTGGGTGTCCCGGGGGATCCCGGGGGGCTGGGGGGCCCCTTAGGGGCGTCACAGGGGCTCTGGGGGTCTCCGGGCTGCCGGGGGGGGGTCACAAATGTCCCAGGAGACTCCGGGGTCCCGGGGGGGGTCCCGGGGGGGGTCCCGGGGCTCCCGGCGGTGCGGAGGCCGCCGCCTGCCGCCAGGGGGCGCTGTGGAGGCGGGCGGGGCCGTGGGCGGTGTTGCCGGGACGACGAGCGGAGCCGTGGCCCCGCCCCCGTTGCCATGGCGGCGGGGGGCGGGGCGAGGCCGGTGCCGGTCCCGCCCGCGGCGGGGGGGGGGGGGGGCGGTGGCGGCGGGGGGGGGGGGGGGCGGCGGCGGCGGCGGCGCATGCGCGTGCGGCGCGTGCGGTCCCGGCCCGGTCCCGGCGCGGTGCGGAGGCAGCGGAGCGGTGGCGGCCGCGGCCCGAGCGCGGTGAGTGCGGGGCGGGGCGGGGCGGGGCCGGACAGCACCGCGCCGGGGCCGGGCCGCCGCCATCAGCCCGCAGCCCGGCCCCGGCCGGCGCCGCCTCGCCGGACCGGGCGGGGGGGGGGGGGCGCACCGGAGGCTCGGGGGATGATGGAGCGGGCGGGGCGGGGGTGTCCGTCCGGTGTCCCCGGTGAGGGAGCGGCCGTGGCAGCTGGGGGGGGGGCCCGGGGATGGAGCGGCGGGGGGGATGGAGCGGCCGGGGCCGGGGTCCCGCGGGGCCGGGGGCGGCGGGGACCGGCCTGACTCAGCGGCGGCCGCCCCTGCGCCCCGGCTGCGTCTCCCGCAGGGCCGCGGCCCCGGTACGGCGCGGCACGGTGCGGCGCGGCACGGCACGGCACGGCACGGCACGGCACGGCACGCCGGGAGCTGTAGTCCTGGCACCGCGCATCGCCAGGTACCAGGCATCACCGGGTACCGGGCATCGCTGCTGGGTACCGGGCATCACCGGGGCCCGGGCATCACCCGGGGAGACCCCCGGGCCCAGCGGGGTCGGGCCGGGCCCGGGTTGCCTCCGGGAGCAGGGCTCGCGCTGGTCCGGCAGGGCCGGTGCCGGTACCGGTGCCGGTGCAGGGCGATGCTCCCGGGACGGCGGGGCGGCCGGCACGGTGACCTGCCAAAGCGTCACCTGCCACAGCGTGACGCGCCCCCGTCCCTCGTCCTCGCGGCTGCGGCTCACGGCGGGGCGCGGGCAGGACGGCGGCGCAGGCGTCAAACGGTGCCCGCACCGGTGCGTGTCGGAGCTGGGGGGACGGTGCCCTTCCCGGTGCTCCCCCCGCCATCCCCAGGCGTCTCTGGGGACACCCAGCCCCGTCTCCGGCCGACGACCTTCCCGCCGCCTGGGGAAGAGCAGGTCCCAAAGCCGGGGCACGCAGACCCCGGACCCCGGTGCCGCCCTGAGACCCCCGCAGCACCGCCGGGGCTCCCCGGGGATGTGGTGTGCCGCCACGGTGACCCCCTCCCGTTACGTGCGTGGGGACGGCTCTCCTGGCGAGCAGCACGGGCGCGCCGGTGCGGCCGGAGCACGTGGGGCCTCTCCTCGAGGGGCTGCCCGGGCTGGGGGATGCTCGGCTGCGGCACGGCCCTGCCAGCGTGGATGTCCCCTGCCCGGCCGTGGGGTGCCGGCGAGCGGCTCTCCCCGCGCCGGCTCTGACAGCCACCCCGTTTGAATCATCAAAAGGCACTCAGCATTAATATTTCAGGGATGCTGTGCAGGATAAGGGTGCCAGCGAGGGGGGAGCAGGCGCGGTGGGAGGCGCTGCCGGCGGCACCGCGCTCTGCACATGCTCCTGCCGCTGCTATTTCAAGTTATTTAGGTTAGCGAGAGCGGAGCAGGCGGGGGACCCGCGGGGCCAGGCCACCCTGCCCGTGCTCCTCCGCGTCCCCGTCAGCCGAGCGCCGCGGCCGCGCCGAGCACCGCCATCGGGTGCCACGAGCTCCCAGTGCGTGAGCGGACGGTTTCCCTCGCCACGGGCTGGGATGGGCGCTGCCATCTGCTAAAGAGCCGGGAAACCAGGAAAGGTGCCGGGGGACGGACCCGGCGAGGAGCTGGGTGCCGCCTGTGCCCGGGCAAACCCATCTGCCACGCACGGGCTCCGGCACGGCGTGGCGTGGCACGGCACAGCGCGGGGACGCTCCCCTTGGGGTTGGGGAAGCGGTGCCGGGAGGGACGCCGGTGGTGGCCGGGGGGCGGGGGGGAGCAGCCTCCCCTGCCAGGGCCTGGGCGATCCGGCCCGCTGCTGGAGCTGCCTGCCAGCTGCCAGATCAGCCGGGCAGCACCGCAGCGGCTCCGCACGGCGCTCAGCCCCCGCTGGGTTGTCTGCCACCCCCATCACGTATTTGTCACTCGAGAAGCCACTGGGATGGCTCCCAAAATAGAAGCTGTGAGTCGCAGCAGCCCAGCTCGCCCCGGCACAGCGGTGCTGCCGGGCCGGCGCAGGAGGCGAGGGGCCAGCACCCACCCGCAGCCACGGTGGGCAGCGCTGCCCGTCCGGCTCCTGGGCAGCTGCAGAGGTGCACAGTCGGTGCCCGGCTTTGGCAGCCGGCGCTGGCACTGTCGCCTCAGCGCCGAGCAAACACGTCCGGCGCGGCCGCCGGCCTCATTCTCCTCCCGCTTTGTTTGGCCAGAGCGCACCGGCCCCGGCCCGGCGAGGGCTGCGGCGTGGGACGCCGGTGCCTGCCGCCACCTCCCTGGCAGCGTCGGCGTGAGGAGCCGGGCTGGACGACCTCTCCGCGCCCCGGCAGCACCGGCGGGACGGGGCAGAGACACACGCCCGAGTGTTTTGTTCACCGTTGGGCCTTGATTAGCAGCTTGGCGGCCGGACAATTAAAATGCAGCGGTAAGCGTCCCCCCTGCCCCGTCAGCACGGCCGGCCGGGCGCAGCCGCGGCGCCCTGCGCAGGCGGCATGGGGCGGGGGGGCTGCCACGCACGGCGGGGGCTGCGGCCTGGGCCCCCGCATCGCCCCGCACCGCCACTGCCTGCAACCTGCCTGCGCGGTGGAGGCATGGCCGGCATCGAGGGCAGCCGGCAGGAACCGTGCCGCCGAGCCAGGCGCTGCTCCCCGGGGACCTGGCGCCCGCAGAGCCGGGCCGGCGCTCACCCAGCGCCGAGGCAGCCGTGTGCCAAGCCCTGTGCCGCAACAGCTCCTCTCCCCAGGGCTTGCTGGGAATCGGGGTTAAATTCTTACTTTTATTATTTTTTTTGCAAGAGGCAGTGGCAGAGGCAGCGTGCAAACCGGCCGGGCCGGAGGCTCCCTGCCTTGGGCGCGTCCATCACCTGGCGTCAGGGCTGGCGTGGGCAGCGGGGCCGGCTCCTGCCCCGGCCGGAGGGCTGCCGCGAGCGTGCCCTTCCCTGTCATTACGCTGGGGCGTGCTCGGCGCTGCGGCGGAGGACTTTGAAGCCCGGTGTGGCATTTCAGAGGGTGGAGGTGAGCTGGGTGGCACCGCGTGCTCCGGCGAGCGTCCCCTCGCAGTGCCAGCGGCTCCGGCTGCCCCACCTCACTGCTGGCTGCCTGGGGCTGTGCCACGCCGGCGCTGCGTGCCAGAGCGGGGTCAAGGTGCTCCCCGTCAGGCTTGCACAATCAGCGGCGTGCGCAGGAGTCGGGGTGCAGCTGGCGGCAGCACGTCGGGAAGCAGCTGGCACGGTGGCACCTGAATTCATCCCGCTGTGAAACCCGTCCCTGCGGCTGCGCGCTGCCGGCACGGGCCTTGGCTTGCTTTGGCAAAGGGGAAGCCGTGGCTGCACCGAGGTGTGGGGCATCGACGGCACGGTGGAAATCGCCGGGTGGCGAGGGGTGGGGGCGTGGGTGCGTCACCTGCCCGCGGGGAGCTGCGCGGGGCTGCTCCCCCCTGCCTGGCCCCAGCCCTTCGCTTGCTGGGTTCTGTACCGGGGCGCGATGATGAGGAAGGCGCCGGGTTCAGCCCTCGCTTAGGAGCGGCCGAGGTTTCTGCTGGGGCTGTGCCCCGCTGGTGCCGGCTCTGCGCCACCTCGCCTGCCCGAGGAGCGTCGCCGGCGGGGGCTGCCTGCAGCCCGGGCAGCCCGGGGCTGTGGTAGGGGCTGGGGGGCTCACCTGTGGGGCTCACCCATCCCGGCCCGGGCAGCAGGTGCTGGGTTTGGGGTGCCAGCAGCGCGGCAGCTCTCTGTGGCAGGAAGGCTCGTGCCGGGGCTGTTTGCCGGAGCCGGCAGCGAGCCCCGGTGCCTTCCCACATCCCCTCTGCTTCTCAGGGGTCTGGGGTGCGCCAGCCGCCCCCATGCCCCCGCCCCGGCCCCCGCCAGGCCGCTTTGGAGGGGGCACCCCCGGGGCAGGCACGGAGCAGGGCTGTGCGCCGGGGCTGGGTGCTGTGGGTGCTCCCGGGCGTGGGGCTGGGGCAGTTTCCCTGCTGCCATGGCTGCAGCCGTGCCGGACCTGCCCCGTCCCACGGCATGCGCCCCACGGGCAGGGGGCCAGGAGAGGCACGGCGCATCCCCCAGCTCGAGCGGGGCGAGACCTAGCCCCATGGCTCGTTGTGGGTGCCGGCTCCGGCACCCAGCCCAGCCCTGCTCTGGCTCTGCCGTGTGCGCAGGGCGCTGGCAGCTGCTCCCGGCTATTTCGGGAAAGGATGGTGATGGGGGGGGATGTCAGCCAGCCGCTGGCTCCTCACCAGGGTGGGCAAGCAGCCTCCTGCCCCGCAGCAGCCCCCCAGCCTGCCGGCCCCCTGCCCACTCCAGCAGCAGGCAGACGCCGCTGCTTTCCCAGCTGCACCGCGGCGGCCGCACCGCAGTGCGCGTGGCTCTGGCTCTGCGCCGCGCATGACTCAGCTCAGCGCTGCTGGAGGGAGGGGACCCCTGCCCTCACCCCAGCCTGCACCGGGCGGCATTAGGCTGCTGGGATGAGTGCTGTGGCCAGCGTCATGGCTGGCTTCGGTCCTTGCCGGCCGCCGGGGAGTGGGACGGTGCCCACCACACCGTGCCGGGGGCTGCTGGGGGCTGGCAGCAGCCGCAGGGGCCTCGTTTCCAGCTGCTTCAGCAGCTAAAAATACCGACGTCCCTGCTGGGTGCCAGCGAGACGGTCCCGTGCAGGGCAGGATGGGACGGGGTGCTGGGGTCCCGGCCCTGGCGGGGGGACGGGCCGGCACAGCTGCCGGTGGCCGTTCAACCAGCCAGGACGTGCGGCTGTGCTGGGGCCGGCATCGCCAGTGCTGAGTCACAGCGGTGCCGAGGCCACGAGTGCAGGGGGGCTGCGGCCGCCGGCACCTTCTCCCCTCGCAAGCGGGCACCCAGGGAGGTGTCGGCACCCCGGGGTGCAGCGCCCCACGGCCACCCCGCCATTCCACCCGCGGCCCCCATCCGTGCCCAGGGCTGCGGCAGCGGGAGAGCGGGGCCAGGGGGGGCCGCCCCCCCAGCTGGCAGCTGGGCCTGAGCCCCGTGGAGAGGGAAAGCGGATTAACGCTGCCGCTGCTGCGCGGGGGGGGCACGGGGCAGGCGGCGGGGTGGGACGGGGACCCCGCTCTTGCAGCGGGGACGGTTCCTTCTCCAAAGCATTTGGTGGGAGCCGGCGGGATGGCGTCTCTGTGCCCCCTCCCCGGCAGCCCCCCCCAGCTCCATGGCACAGCTCCCCGGCACTCTGCCGTGCCGGGGCCGCGGCCGCAGGGTCTCTGCTCCCGCGGTGCCCGGGCAGAGCCCTCCACCATCTGGGGGCGGGTTTGCAGCCGTGCCTGCCAGCAGATGTTGCCCCTCTAAGCCCTGCTCTAATGGACCCCGATCCCGGCCCCGGCAGATTAGGCAGCCAGCGAGGGCTGGGGGGGCCATAAGCTGCTTATGGGCCAGCAGCGGCCCCCGGCCCCTGGGAGCCCCGTGGCCACGCACAGGGAAGGAGCTGCCGGCGCAGGGGCAGTGCCCCCAGCGGTGCCCGTGTCCCCCGGGACCCCCTGCCTGTGAGCCGCATCCTGCGCCGCATCCATGTCCTGCGGTGGGCCCCGCTCCCAGCGGCACCCCCGGGGCTGTGCCCCCAGCGGGGCAGGGGTCCGCCTGGCTGGGTGGGAGGCCACGGGGCTGCCGGGGACCCTCCTGCCCCCTCCTGCTGTGCTCCCACCGTACCGGGGGTGCAGCCGGGGTGGGGGGTCCTGTGGCATCCTGGCCCCACCGTCCCCTGATGCTGGAGCCCGGGTGGGACGGGCGCCCCGAGTCCTGCCACCCCCGGCACGGCGTGGGGCTGGGCTGGGCGGCACAGCAGCGAGGTGCCGGCATGACACCCGTCTCTCAGCAGCTGGGGCATGGCCGTCAATGTGTACTCGACGTCGGTGACCAGCGAGAACCTGAGCCGCCATGACATGCTCGCCTGGGTCAACGACTCCCTCCAGCTCAACTACACCAAGATCGAGCAGCTCTGCTCAGGTGGGGTGCGGGTCCCGGGGGGGTGGGCGGACACGGTGGCGGGGTGCCGCCGGCCCCCACTGACGCCATGGTGCGTGCCCGGCGCAGGGGCTGCCTACTGCCAGTTCATGGACATGCTGTTCCCTGGCTGCGTCCACCTGCGGAAGGTGAAGTTCCAGGCCAAGCTGGAGCACGAGTACATCCACAACTTCAAGGTGCTGCAGGCCGCCTTCAAGAAGATGGGAGTGGACAAAGTAGGTCCATGGGTGGGGGGTCCGCAGCGGGGCGGGGGCCGTGCCGGGCAGGCCGCCGTGCCGGGAGGGCCGCCGTGCCGGGAGGGCAGCCCCGCCAGCCCCCCTCTGCGTTCCCCCAGATCATCGCGGTGGAGAGGCTGGTGAAGGGCAAGTTCCAGGACAACTTCGAGTTCATCCAGTGGTTTAAGAAGTTCTTCGACGCCAACTACGACGGGAAGGAGTACAACCCGCTGCTGGCGCGGCAGGGCCAGGACGTCGCGCCCCCCCCAAACCCAGGTGATCACATCTTCAACAAACCCAAGAAACCCATTGGCACTGCAGGTAATGTCCGGGTCCCCCGGCGAGTGCTGCCCCCCGCCCTCCCGCCCGGCCTCCTGCACCCCACGTCGCTCCGGCCGCGGCCAGGCCTCCCCCCGCGCCCCCGCCCCTGCCTGCGCCCCGCTCCGCTGCCTGCCTGCCTGCAACCGGGGGGGCCGAGCGGGTCTGCAGGGACACGCGGGGCGGAGGGGACGGCGGAGGGACCCGCGGGGAGCTGGGCAGGGCTCGCCTGCCTCCATCTTCCTGTTCGCCCTGGCTCTGGGGGCGGTTCGTGCCCCCCAGGCCCCCCCATGGCTGCCATCCCCCCCCGTGCCGTGCCGCCGCGGTGTCCGAGTGCCGCTGTGCAGCCAGGCTGCTCCCGGCCACGGGCAACGCTCCATGGGCACCGTGGGCTCCTTGTGCCGGTGCCGCAGGGCCGGCCCCCGCTGTCCCACAGCAAACCCCAGCCAGGCAGCAAGCACCCCTCGAGGGGGCTGAGATCTGCCAGGGGAAACTGAGGCACGGGGGGAGGCTCGGGGCAGGACAGCCCGGAGTCGCGGCTCAGCCCCCGAGCACGCTGCCTGCCCTTGCTGCCCGCTGCTGCCTCCTGGCCCCTGCCGCCCCGCACAATGCAGGGGTGTCCCTGCCGGCAGCCCCCCGGGCCGGCATTAACCCGCTGGTCCCCATCTGCTGTCAAGTCCCCCAGAGGACCTCTCCCACCGGCCCCAAGAGCACGCCGAACCCGGCCCGCCTCAGCAACGTCCCCAGCAGCATCCTCCGGAAAAACTCCCCCGCGGCCCGCAACGGGGGCACCGAGGCCGACGCGCAGATCCTGGAGCTCAACCAGCAGGTAGGCAGGGGCCCTGCCCGCCGCTGCCTGCGCCCGGCTGCCGGCAGGGCCAGGGGACACCCCGGCGTGGGAGGGAGGGGACGGGGACGGGCCCCCCCGGTGCGGGGAGCTGCGGGCTGAAGGCGCCGGTTGCCCCGCAGCTGATGGACCTGAAGCTGACGGTGGACGGGCTGGAGAAGGAGCGGGATTTCTACTTCAGCAAACTGCGGGACATCGAGCTGATCTGCCAGGAGCACGAGAACGAAAACAGCCCCATCATCACCGGCATCATCAGCGTCCTCTACGCCACGGAGGTGAGGGCTGGGCACCGCTGCCCCCCCCGGGACCCCCACCCTGCTCTCTGGGCTTCCCAGGGGCGAGACCCCCTTTCCCGTGGCCGCTCCCGGCCTCCGGCCCTCGTTCGCTCCCCGGGGCGGGGGGGGGTTTGGGCTTTGCCGAAGCCCTTGCACCGTGCCGGGAGGGGCGGCAGGGACGCGGCGGGAGCCCCCAGCCCACGCAGCCCCCGGGCTGACGGCTGCCCGTGCCCCCCAGGAGGGCTTTGCCCCGCCAGAGGACGACGAGCTGGAGGAGCAGCAGCCAGAGGACCAGGACGAGTACTAGCCCCGGCACGCTCCCGCGCCCCGCGCCGCCCCGCGCCGTTCCCCCACCATAGACGTTCGAGGTCTGAGCCTGTGCGCCTCGCCCTGCACTGTCACACGCCATCACGGTCTCCGGCGGCCGAGCCCACGGCCTCGGCGCCCAGCAGCTCCGGTGGGAAGCCACGCTGTCTCCATACTCGATAGGTGTCCATCCAGCGAGGAGCGCGGCCGTGCCTCTGCCGGGGGCCGGGGGCCGGGGGTGGGGATGGGCTCTGGCCGCCGCGCCCGGGGTCCGGCCCTCGCCACCCCCACCCCGTATTTATTTCCGTTGTCCCCCCCGGTGTGGGTGCCGCAGCCGCCCCGGTGTCCCCGCCTGCCCCGCTGCGTGAGAGCGAGAGGGAAAGACCCGAGGCCTCGGGGTGTTTTCCCGGCGCGGAGCGTGCTGCCCGCGCTGCCTGCGCCCTGCCGGCCCCGCGGCCTGGGGACGGGGGCCAGAGCCGGCGGCCCCGGCACGGCTGCACGGGGGTCTGCGCCCGGCCGGCAGCCCGCGGCGAGGAGGCGGCTCGCAGGAGGGACGTGTTGCTTCAGGTTCCTGGGAAGACGAAGAAGAAACCCCAGCCCGGCTGACGAGGCGGCCGCCTGCCCGCGCGGGCAGGTGCAGGCAGCGAGGCGGGGGGACTTGGCCACCACGGGCCAGGACAGGGGATCCCGGCCCCCTCCCCTCGCCCCTGGCCACCGCGGAGCCCCGCGCGGCGCTGGGGTGGGTTCGCCGAGAGCGGCACGCAGCGCCTGCCCCGGCCGTCGTCTTCCCCGTTGCATCGCTTGTCTGGTCCGTCACTCCGGTTGCAAAGCCTGCATCTGTGTTTAAGTTTTATTTAAAATAAACTCGTGTGGTAAAAGCTCGTCCCGCTCCTCTCTGGGCTGCGGGCGGGGCGGGAGCCGCTGCGGGGCGCGGAGCGGCGGGGCGGTCCCGGCCGAGGGGGTAACGGCGCTCTGCTCCCGGGGAGGGGGGCGACGGGAACCCGCGGCTCCTGCAGCCACCGGGGCTGCACCACGGCCACCGAGGCCCCGCCGCCACTCCGCCCCCGGCCCCGGCCCCAGCCCCGCTCAGCTCTGTCCTTGGCACCGCCACGCCAGGGGAGAGCGCGAACGCAGTCCCCCACTACCACAAATTATGCAGTCGAGTTTCCCGCATTTGGGGAAATCGCAGGGGTCAGCACACCCGGAGTGCAGGGGGGGAGCCTCGCCCTGGGAAAACCACCTGCCTGATCATGGTGTCTCCCCTGCCAGGTAAGTATGCACCCCCACGCCCCGCCACACCCCCGCACCCCCGCCCACACACACTCAGCGCACGCACACGACACCCCGCACGACCACGACCACGACAACAACCCGCGCCGCACGCGCCCCGCGACACGACGCCACGAACACCCCGCGCCGCGCCCGCGCGACACGCTGCCCCTCGCCGACCCGGCGCCAGGGGGTCCCGGCAGCCCGCGCGCCGCTCATCTCCATGGGCACGCCCACAGACCGACACGCCACGCCCCCCGGAGCGGCGCCGCCGGCAGCGGCGCGGGGCGCGGGCCGAGGGGCGGGGCCAGACCGGGCGGGGCGGGGCCTCCGCTCCCCCTCCCGCCCGGCACCGCTCCGTCGCCGCCGCGCAGGGCCCGCTCCCGCCGCCCGCAGCCTCTTCGCTCCCGCCGCGCCGGTGCCGGGGGCCGCTGCCCCGCGCCCCCCGCCGGCAGCCGGCCCCGGCCCCGGCCCAGAGCCGCTCCGCTCGGCGGGCCCCGGCGCTCGGCTCCCCGCGGCCGGGAACGCCGGCGCCGCCCCCCGACCCGCGGCCCCGGGCCGCCCCGGCCGCGCCGCGGCGGACGATGAGCCCCGCTGCGAGGGGGCCCGGGCGCCGGCGGGAAGGGGCCCCCCGGCTCCCGCCGTGCCCGGGGCGGGGCTCGGGCGGGCGGCGGGGCCTGGCCCGGCCGCGGGCACCGCCACCCGCTGGGGCCGCCGTCGTCGGTGTCGGGAGAGAGGAGGGCGGCCGAGCGGCTCCGGGGGAGCCGGGGAGCCGACCCCGAGCTGCTCGGGGAGCCCCTGCGCGGCGGCCCCGGGGAACCTGCCCGGGCTGAGCGGGGGCCTCCTCGTGGGGCGCGGAGGACGAGGACGCGGCTCCGTCCCGGGAGGCGAGGTCGGGCGCCGCAGGAGGCGCGCGGAGCCCTGGTTCGCACCCGGGGGAGCAAACGCCAAAGGCCGACGCTCGGCTGGAGCTGGCGCTGGCTGGTGCCGTGGCAGGCGAGAAAGGCTTCCGAGGGCGTCACCAGCAAGGGGAGGCCTAAGGAAAACGTGGGACCGAGGCTTCTCGAAGATGGACGCCCAGCACCCGGGGGGAAGGAAAGGCAGAGGCGTTCGGTGCGGCTTTTGCCTCCGTCTTTAATCCTGCTGACGGACCGGGGGCTGCCCGGTCCCCGAGTCGGGGGACCCCGGCTGCGGGAACAGGGACTCCCCGCTTGCGGGCACCGACGTTGCCGGGGTCCGGCTGTACCCGCTGAACGTTCGCAAGGCCGCGGGGCCCGGTGGGATTCACCCCGGAGCGCTGAAGGGGCTGGCGGACGTTACGGCAGGACCCCTCTCGATCGCCTGCCGAAGGTCTCGGGAGTCTGGGCAGGCCCCCGCTGGCTGGAAGCTGGCCGAGGTTGTTCCAGCTGTCCCGAAGGGCGTGGGGAAGACCCGGCAAGCGACAGACCTGGGAGTCTGGCCTCAGCGCCCAGGAAAACCACGGAGAAGAGCGTCCCGGGTGCTACCGAAAGGCGTCTAAAGAACACCGCCGTCGTCAGGCGCGGTCGGCACGGGTTCCCGAAGGGAAAGCCCTGACTCACTGGGTATCTTTCTGTGATAAGGTCACCCGCCCAGCGGCTGAAGGGAAGGCGGTGGATGTAGTTTCTCTGGATTTCAGCAAGGCTTTTGGCACCGTCCCTCACGGCATCCTGCCGGACAAGGTGTCCAGCTGTGGGACGAGCGGGTTCGCGGTGCGCCGGGTGAAGAACTGGCTGAACGGCAGGGCTCAAAGGGCTGCAGGGAACGGGGCTGCGTCTGGCTGGCGACCGGTCACCAGCGGTGCTCCTCCGGGCTCAATCCTAGGCCCAGCGCTGGTCAATATATTTATCGGCGATCCGGGTGCAGGAGTTGAACGTCCCATTAGCAAGTTCGGCAACGATACCAAACTGGGAGGTGCTGTTGACTCTCCCGAGGGCCAAGAGGCCCTGCAGAGGGATCCAGATGGGTTGGAGGACTGGGCAATCATCAGCGGCATGAAATGTAACAAGAACAAATGCCGGATTCTGCACCCGGGACAGAGTAACGCCGGGCACAAGTCCAAACTGGGAGAGCGGCGGCTGGGGAGCAGCCCTGCAGGAAGGGGTCTGGGGGTGCTGGTCGGCAGCAGGCTCAACAGGAGCCAGCAGTGTGCCCTGGCACCGAGGGGGCAAACCGCGTCCCGGGGGACATCGAACACAGCGTGGCCGGCCGGCCAAGAGGGGGGATTGTCCCGCTGTAGTCAGCGCCGCTGCGGCCTCACCTGGGGTACTGTGCGCAGGGCTGGGCCCCGCCGTTTGGGAAGGACGTGAAGGTCCTCGAACGCCTCCGGAGGAGGAGCGCTCAGCTGGTGACGAGGCTGGAAGGCATGGCCTCTGAGGAGCGGCTGAGGGCTCTGGGCTTCTCTCGTTCGGAGGGAAGGAGGCTGAGAGGCGACCTCATTGCTCCCCGCAGCTTCCTGCGGAGGGGACGTGGACAGGGAGGCGCTGATCTCTTCTCCCTGGGATCCAGGGACGGGACGCCTGGGAACGGCTCAAAGCTGCATCAGGGGAGGCTCAGGCTGGACATGAGGAAGCATTTCTTTACCGAGAGGGTGGTCAAGGCCCGGCACAGGCTTCCTGGCGGGGTGGTGGATGCCCCAAGCCTGTGGGTGTTGAAGAGGCCTTTGGACGATGTCCTTAATAACGTGCTTTAACTTGTGGTCGGGCAGTTGAACCAGATGATCCTGGTAGGTCCCTTCCAGCTGAAATATCCCACCCCACCCCACCCCACCCCACCCTTTTACCCCTGAGCAGGACAGCCCACAGGGTGCAATACCCCTGGGGTCGGCTGTCCCTGCTGGGTCCCCTCCGGCCCCTTGCCCCCCCCAGCTGCTGCCCGGGGATGCAGAGGACGCCCCGGTGTGGTGCCAGCACCGCTCCGCAGCAGCCGAAGCGCGGGGCATCGCCAGCCCTGCGCCAGCCACGCGTGGGGCAGAGCGCGGCACCGCCGGGGCTGCTGCGCCGAAAGGCGACTCCATCCCGGCCGAGCCGGCACGCGGTCAGCTGCGTCCTGAGATACACTCCCGCTTTCCCGGCGTGGCCGTTAGCTCGGTGGCTTTGCTAAAGCTCTCCCTTGCTCTCGTCCACCCCGGATTAACGTCGCCGACAGAGAAGTAACTGGGCAACAGGCGCAGGAGAGACAGCTGGAGCCGAGCGATCCTGCGGCACAGCCGCCAGCCGCCTGGCTGGGGTGGGCCCGGCGGGCACGGGAGCGGGGCGGCTGTGCCGCTGCTGTAGAAGGAATTTGATTAACTGCCGCCTTCTCGCTGAGCAGCCGCGTTTGGCATTAGCAGCTTAGCACCGGGAGCTAAAGCAGTGGAAGCCTTAGGCCACGAGGGCTGACCGAGAGTAAACGTTTTGATAGAACTGGTGCTGCAAACACAGACCTCGCTGAATCCAGCAGAGAGGAGCGGAACGAAGAAGATAAGGACCAAGGAGACGATCCCGAGGGAACGAGGTCACTTCGGAAGCAGGCCAGCCCAGCGACAGCGAAGGCTGATAAGAAAACGGGGGCCCACTGGGCAGACTCAAGCGATGGGGCTTGGGGATCGCGTGCCGGGCGGTACGGGTATAACTGAGGGGGTGACCTGGGGGGCCCCTCCGGAGGCAGCCAGCTCGAGCTGTGACCTGGGAGCTGATAAAGGAGGAACGGGAAACCTTCGCTCGGCGCTGACGTTAACTGGCAGGATCCCAGGGTCGGACCCCGTCCTGGCGGCCGGCGCGCGTAGATCCGTAACAGCCGGCTGCGGCGGCCGCGCCAGAGCCGCGTGCCGGTGGGGGGAGCCGAGCATCGCCGGCCAGGTTCCTCGGGGGGCTGGTGCCGTCTCAGCCCCTTCCCCTGCACGGCCCCCGAGCCCCGAGCGCTGCCGCTGCGGCTACCTGCAGCGCTTCGGGGCGAGGGGAGGGGGACGGCGCCCAGCCCGTCCCCGTCCCGTCCCTGTGCCCGGGCCGCCGGCGTGCCCGAGGGCAGAGGCTTTGGAGGCCGCTGGAAGGGCCCCAGCGCCGCGGGGGAGGAACCGGTAAAACCCCTCCGCCTCGGCGGCCCGGGGAGGCGTCCGCGGGCCCGTGGCGAGCGGGGCCCCTCGGGCCAGCGGCGGCCGGAGCTCGTGTCCCTGCGACGCCCCCGGCCCCCGACACCTCCGGCCCCAGGCTCCGACACCCCGGGCCCCCGACAGCCCCGAGCCCCCGACAGCCCCGGCCGCTCCGCCTCCCCGCCGGAGGACCCTGCCCCGGGCGGTCCCTGGGTCCCCTCCCGCCGCTGGCCCCGCGGCGGCCGCGCTCTGCCGGTGCTGCGGCTGCAGCCCGGTCCGGCTCGGCTCTGGCAGAGCGAGGCCCGCGCGGGGCCGGGGCGGGGCCGGGGCGGGGGCCGGGGCGGGGCCGGGGCGGGGGGCGGGGCGCGGGGCCGGGGCGGGGCGCAGAGTGCGAGCGGCGCGGGGCCTGGGGCGGGGGCGTGGCGTGTCGGTCTGTGGGCGTGCCCATGGAGATGAGCGGCGCGCGGGCTGCCGGGACCCCCTGGCGCCGGGTCGGCGAGGGGCAGCGTGTCGCGCGGGCGCGGCGCGGGGTGTTCGTGGCGTCGTGTCGCGGGGCGCGTGCGGCGCGGGTTGTTGTCGTGGTCGTGGTCGTGCGGGGTGTCGTGTGCGTGCGCTGAGTGTGTGTGGGCGGGGGTGCGGGGGTGTGGCGGGGCGTGGGGGTGCATACTTACCTGGCAGGGGAGACACCATGATCAGGCAGGTGGTTTTCCCAGGGCGAGGCTCCCCCCCTGCACTCCGGGTGTGCTGACCCCTGCGATTTCCCCAAATGCGGGAAACTCGACTGCATAATTTGTGGTAGTGGGGGACTGCGTTCGCGCTCTCCCCTGGCGTGGCGGTGCCAAGGACAGAGCTGAGCGGGGCTGGGGCTGGGGCCGGGGCCGGGGGCGGAGTGGCGGCGGGGCCTCGGTGGCCGTGGTGCAGCCCCGGTGGCTGCAGGAGCCGCGGGTTCCCGTCGCCCCCCTCCCCGGGAGCAGAGCGCCGTTACCCCCTCGGCCGGGACCGCCCCGCCGCTCCGCGCCCCGCAGCGGCTCCCGCCCCGCCCGCAGCCCAGAGAGGAGCGGGACGAGCTTTTACCACACGAGTTT
This sequence comes from Nipponia nippon, assembly GCF_047370975.1. NCBI lineage: Eukaryota > Metazoa > Chordata > Aves > Pelecaniformes > Threskiornithidae > Nipponia > Nipponia nippon. Next base: position 126,635,142 of record NW_028262358.1, read on the forward strand.
ATTTTAAATAAAACTTAAACACAGATGCAGGCTTTGCAACCGGAGTGACGGACCAGACAAGCGATGCAACGGGGAAGACGACGGCCGGGGCAGGCGCTGCGTGCCGCTCTCGGCGAACCCACCCCAGCGCCGCGCGGGGCTCCGCGGTGGCCAGGGGCGAGGGGAGGGGGCCGGGATCCCCTGTCCTGGCCCGTGGTGGCCAAGTCCCCCCGCCTCGCTGCCTGCACCTGCCCGCGCGGGCAGGCGGCCGCCTCGTCAGCCGGGCTGGGGTTTCTTCTTCGTCTTCCCAGGAACCTGAAGCAACACGTCCCTCCTGCGAGCCGCCTCCTCGCCGCGGGCTGCCGGCCGGGCGCAGACCCCCGTGCAGCCGTGCCGGGGCCGCCGGCTCTGGCCCCCGTCCCCAGGCCGCGGGGCCGGCAGGGCGCAGGCAGCGCGGGCAGCACGCTCCGCGCCGGGAAAACACCCCGAGGCCTCGGGTCTTTCCCTCTCGCTCTCACGCAGCGGGGCAGGCGGGGACACCGGGGCGGCTGCGGCACCCACACCGGGGGGGACAACGGAAATAAATACGGGGTGGGGGTGGCGAGGGCCGGACCCCGGGCGCGGCGGCCAGAGCCCATCCCCACCCCCGGCCCCCGGCCCCCGGCAGAGGCACGGCCGCGCTCCTCGCTGGATGGACACCTATCGAGTATGGAGACAGCGTGGCTTCCCACCGGAGCTGCTGGGCGCCGAGGCCGTGGGCTCGGCCGCCGGAGACCGTGATGGCGTGTGACAGTGCAGGGCGAGGCGCACAGGCTCAGACCTCGAACGTCTATGGTGGGGGAACGGCGCGGGGCGGCGCGGGGCGCGGGAGCGTGCCGGGGCTAGTACTCGTCCTGGTCCTCTGGCTGCTGCTCCTCCAGCTCGTCGTCCTCTGGCGGGGCAAAGCCCTCCTGGGGGGCACGGGCAGCCGTCAGCCCGGGGGCTGCGTGGGCTGGGGGCTCCCGCCGCGTCCCTGCCGCCCCTCCCGGCACGGTGCAAGGGCTTCGGCAAAGCCCAAACCCCCCCCGCCCCGGGGAGCGAACGAGGGCCGGAGGCCGGGAGCGGCCACGGGAAAGGGGGTCTCGCCCCTGGGAAGCCCAGAGAGCAGGGTGGGGGTCCCGGGGGGGGCAGCGGTGCCCAGCCCTCACCTCCGTGGCGTAGAGGACGCTGATGATGCCGGTGATGATGGGGCTGTTTTCGTTCTCGTGCTCCTGGCAGATCAGCTCGATGTCCCGCAGTTTGCTGAAGTAGAAATCCCGCTCCTTCTCCAGCCCGTCCACCGTCAGCTTCAGGTCCATCAGCTGCGGGGCAACCGGCGCCTTCAGCCCGCAGCTCCCCGCACCGGGGGGGCCCGTCCCCGTCCCCTCCCTCCCACGCCGGGGTGTCCCCTGGCCCTGCCGGCAGCCGGGCGCAGGCAGCGGCGGGCAGGGCCCCTGCCTACCTGCTGGTTGAGCTCCAGGATCTGCGCGTCGGCCTCGGTGCCCCCGTTGCGGGCCGCGGGGGAGTTTTTCCGGAGGATGCTGCTGGGGACGTTGCTGAGGCGGGCCGGGTTCGGCGTGCTCTTGGGGCCGGTGGGAGAGGTCCTCTGGGGGACTTGACAGCAGATGGGGACCAGCGGGTTAATGCCGGCCCGGGGGGCTGCCGGCAGGGACACCCCTGCATTGTGCGGGGCGGCAGGGGCCAGGAGGCAGCAGCGGGCAGCAAGGGCAGGCAGCGTGCTCGGGGGCTGAGCCGCGACTCCGGGCTGTCCTGCCCCGAGCCTCCCCCCGTGCCTCAGTTTCCCCTGGCAGATCTCAGCCCCCTCGAGGGGTGCTTGCTGCCTGGCTGGGGTTTGCTGTGGGACAGCGGGGGCCGGCCCTGCGGCACCGGCACAAGGAGCCCACGGTGCCCATGGAGCGTTGCCCGTGGCCGGGAGCAGCCTGGCTGCACAGCGGCACTCGGACACCGCGGCGGCACGGCACGGGGGGGGATGGCAGCCATGGGGGGGCCTGGGGGGCACGAACCGCCCCCAGAGCCAGGGCGAACAGGAAGATGGAGGCAGGCGAGCCCTGCCCAGCTCCCCGCGGGTCCCTCCGCCGTCCCCTCCGCCCCGCGTGTCCCTGCAGACCCGCTCGGCCCCCCCGGTTGCAGGCAGGCAGGCAGCGGAGCGGGGCGCAGGCAGGGGCGGGGGCGCGGGGGGAGGCCTGGCCGCGGCCGGAGCGACGTGGGGTGCAGGAGGCCGGGCGGGAGGGCGGGGGGCAGCACTCGCCGGGGGACCCGGACATTACCTGCAGTGCCAATGGGTTTCTTGGGTTTGTTGAAGATGTGATCACCTGGGTTTGGGGGGGGCGCGACGTCCTGGCCCTGCCGCGCCAGCAGCGGGTTGTACTCCTTCCCGTCGTAGTTGGCGTCGAAGAACTTCTTAAACCACTGGATGAACTCGAAGTTGTCCTGGAACTTGCCCTTCACCAGCCTCTCCACCGCGATGATCTGGGGGAACGCAGAGGGGGCTGGCGGGGCTGCCCTCCCGGCACGGCGGCCCTCCCGGCACGGCGGCCTGCCCGGCACGGCCCCCGCCCCGCTGCGGACCCCCACCCATGGACCTACTTTGTCCACTCCCATCTTCTTGAAGGCGGCCTGCAGCACCTTGAAGTTGTGGATGTACTCGTGCTCCAGCTTGGCCTGGAACTTCACCTTCCGCAGGTGGACGCAGCCAGGGAACAGCATGTCCATGAACTGGCAGTAGGCAGCCCCTGCGCCGGGCACGCACCATGGCGTCAGTGGGGGCCGGCGGCACCCCGCCACCGTGTCCGCCCACCCCCCCGGGACCCGCACCCCACCTGAGCAGAGCTGCTCGATCTTGGTGTAGTTGAGCTGGAGGGAGTCGTTGACCCAGGCGAGCATGTCATGGCGGCTCAGGTTCTCGCTGGTCACCGACGTCGAGTACACATTGACGGCCATGCCCCAGCTGCTGAGAGACGGGTGTCATGCCGGCACCTCGCTGCTGTGCCGCCCAGCCCAGCCCCACGCCGTGCCGGGGGTGGCAGGACTCGGGGCGCCCGTCCCACCCGGGCTCCAGCATCAGGGGACGGTGGGGCCAGGATGCCACAGGACCCCCCACCCCGGCTGCACCCCCCGGTACGGTGGGAGCACAGCAGGAGGGGGCAGGAGGGTCCCCGGCAGCCCCGTGGCCTCCCACCCAGCCAGGCGGACCCCTGCCCCGCTGGGGGCACAGCCCCGGGGGTGCCGCTGGGAGCGGGGCCCACCGCAGGACATGGATGCGGCGCAGGATGCGGCTCACAGGCAGGGGGTCCCGGGGGACACGGGCACCGCTGGGGGCACTGCCCCTGCGCCGGCAGCTCCTTCCCTGTGCGTGGCCACGGGGCTCCCAGGGGCCGGGGGCCGCTGCTGGCCCATAAGCAGCTTATGGCCCCCCCAGCCCTCGCTGGCTGCCTAATCTGCCGGGGCCGGGATCGGGGTCCATTAGAGCAGGGCTTAGAGGGGCAACATCTGCTGGCAGGCACGGCTGCAAACCCGCCCCCAGATGGTGGAGGGCTCTGCCCGGGCACCGCGGGAGCAGAGACCCTGCGGCCGCGGCCCCGGCACGGCAGAGTGCCGGGGAGCTGTGCCATGGAGCTGGGGGGCTGCCGGGGAGGGGGCACAGAGACGCCATCCCGCCGGCTCCCACCAAATGCTTTGGAGAAGGAACCGTCCCCGCTGCAAGAGCGGGGTCCCCGTCCCACCCCGCCGCCTGCCCCGTGCCCCCCCCGCGCAGCAGCGGCAGCGTTAATCCGCTTTCCCTCTCCACGGGGCTCAGGCCCAGCTGCCAGCTGGGGGGGCGGCCCCCCCTGGCCCCGCTCTCCCGCTGCCGCAGCCCTGGGCACGGATGGGGGCCGCGGGTGGAATGGCGGGGTGGCCGTGGGGCGCTGCACCCCGGGGTGCCGACACCTCCCTGGGTGCCCGCTTGCGAGGGGAGAAGGTGCCGGCGGCCGCAGCCCCCCTGCACTCGTGGCCTCGGCACCGCTGTGACTCAGCACTGGCGATGCCGGCCCCAGCACAGCCGCACGTCCTGGCTGGTTGAACGGCCACCGGCAGCTGTGCCGGCCCGTCCCCCCGCCAGGGCCGGGACCCCAGCACCCCGTCCCATCCTGCCCTGCACGGGACCGTCTCGCTGGCACCCAGCAGGGACGTCGGTATTTTTAGCTGCTGAAGCAGCTGGAAACGAGGCCCCTGCGGCTGCTGCCAGCCCCCAGCAGCCCCCGGCACGGTGTGGTGGGCACCGTCCCACTCCCCGGCGGCCGGCAAGGACCGAAGCCAGCCATGACGCTGGCCACAGCACTCATCCCAGCAGCCTAATGCCGCCCGGTGCAGGCTGGGGTGAGGGCAGGGGTCCCCTCCCTCCAGCAGCGCTGAGCTGAGTCATGCGCGGCGCAGAGCCAGAGCCACGCGCACTGCGGTGCGGCCGCCGCGGTGCAGCTGGGAAAGCAGCGGCGTCTGCCTGCTGCTGGAGTGGGCAGGGGGCCGGCAGGCTGGGGGGCTGCTGCGGGGCAGGAGGCTGCTTGCCCACCCTGGTGAGGAGCCAGCGGCTGGCTGACATCCCCCCCCATCACCATCCTTTCCCGAAATAGCCGGGAGCAGCTGCCAGCGCCCTGCGCACACGGCAGAGCCAGAGCAGGGCTGGGCTGGGTGCCGGAGCCGGCACCCACAACGAGCCATGGGGCTAGGTCTCGCCCCGCTCGAGCTGGGGGATGCGCCGTGCCTCTCCTGGCCCCCTGCCCGTGGGGCGCATGCCTTAGGTGGCCTAAGGCTTCCACTGCTTTAGCTCCCGGTGCTAAGCTGCTAATGCCAAACGCGGCTGCTCAGCGAGAAGGCGGCAGTTAATCAAATTCCTTCTACAGCAGCGGCACAGCCGCCCCGCTCCCGTGCCCGCCGGGCCCACCCCAGCCAGGCGGCTGGCGGCTGTGCCGCAGGATCGCTCGGCTCCAGCTGTCTCTCCTGCGCCTGTTGCCCAGTTACTTCTCTGTCGGCGACGTTAATCCGGGGTGGACGAGAGCAAGGGAGAGCTTTAGCAAAGCCACCGAGCTAACGGCCACGCCGGGAAAGCGGGAGTGTATCTCAGGACGCAGCTGACCGCGTGCCGGCTCGGCCGGGATGGAGTCGCCTTTCGGCGCAGCAGCCCCGGCGGTGCCGCGCTCTGCCCCACGCGTGGCTGGCGCAGGGCTGGCGATGCCCCGCGCTTCGGCTGCTGCGGAGCGGTGCTGGCACCACACCGGGGCGTCCTCTGCATCCCCGGGCAGCAGCTGGGGGGGGCAAGGGGCCGGAGGGGACCCAGCAGGGACAGCCGACCCCAGGGGTATTGCACCCTGTGGGCCGTCCTGCTCAGGGGTAAAAGGGTGGGGTGGGGTGGGGTGGGGTGGGATATTTCAGCTGGAAGGGACCTACCAGGATCATCTGGTTCAACTGCCCGACCACAAGTTAAAGCACGTTATTAAGGACATCGTCCAAAGGCCTCTTCAACACCCACAGGCTTGGGGCATCCACCACCCCGCCAGGAAGCCTGTGCCAGGCCTTGACCACCCTCTCGGTAAAGAAATGCTTCCTCATGTCCAGCCTGAGCCTCCCCTGATGCAGCTTTGAGCCGTTCCCAGGCGTCCCGTCCCTGGATCCCAGGGAGAAGAGATCAGCGCCTCCCTGTCCACGTCCCCTCCGCAGGAAGCTGCGGGGAGCAATGAGGTCGCCTCTCAGCCTCCTTCCCTCCGAACGAGAGAAGCCCAGAGCCCTCAGCCGCTCCTCAGAGGCCATGCCTTCCAGCCTCGTCACCAGCTGAGCGCTCCTCCTCCGGAGGCGTTCGAGGACCTTCACGTCCTTCCCAAACGGCGGGGCCCAGCCCTGCGCACAGTACCCCAGGTGAGGCCGCAGCGGCGCTGACTACAGCGGGACAATCCCCCCTCTTGGCCGGCCGGCCACGCTGTGTTCGATGTCCCCCGGGACGCGGTTTGCCCCCTCGGTGCCAGGGCACACTGCTGGCTCCTGTTGAGCCTGCTGCCGACCAGCACCCCCAGACCCCTTCCTGCAGGGCTGCTCCCCAGCCGCCGCTCTCCCAGTTTGGACTTGTGCCCGGCGTTACTCTGTCCCGGGTGCAGAATCCGGCATTTGTTCTTGTTACATTTCATGCCGTTGATGATTGCCCAGTCCTCCAACCCATCTGGATCCCTCTGCAGGGCCTCTTGGCCCTCGGGAGAGTCAACAGCACCTCCCAGTTTGGTATCGTTGCCGAACTTGCTAATGGGACGTTCAACTCCTGCACCCGGATCGCCGATAAATATATTGACCAGCGCTGGGCCTAGGATTGAGCCCGGAGGAGCACCGCTGGTGACCGGTCGCCAGCCAGACGCAGCCCCGTTCCCTGCAGCCCTTTGAGCCCTGCCGTTCAGCCAGTTCTTCACCCGGCGCACCGCGAACCCGCTCGTCCCACAGCTGGACACCTTGTCCGGCAGGATGCCGTGAGGGACGGTGCCAAAAGCCTTGCTGAAATCCAGAGAAACTACATCCACCGCCTTCCCTTCAGCCGCTGGGCGGGTGACCTTATCACAGAAAGATACCCAGTGAGTCAGGGCTTTCCCTTCGGGAACCCGTGCCGACCGCGCCTGACGACGGCGGTGTTCTTTAGACGCCTTTCGGTAGCACCCGGGACGCTCTTCTCCGTGGTTTTCCTGGGCGCTGAGGCCAGACTCCCAGGTCTGTCGCTTGCCGGGTCTTCCCCACGCCCTTCGGGACAGCTGGAACAACCTCGGCCAGCTTCCAGCCAGCGGGGGCCTGCCCAGACTCCCGAGACCTTCGGCAGGCGATCGAGAGGGGTCCTGCCGTAACGTCCGCCAGCCCCTTCAGCGCTCCGGGGTGAATCCCACCGGGCCCCGCGGCCTTGCGAACGTTCAGCGGGTACAGCCGGACCCCGGCAACGTCGGTGCCCGCAAGCGGGGAGTCCCTGTTCCCGCAGCCGGGGTCCCCCGACTCGGGGACCGGGCAGCCCCCGGTCCGTCAGCAGGATTAAAGACGGAGGCAAAAGCCGCACCGAACGCCTCTGCCTTTCCTTCCCCCCGGGTGCTGGGCGTCCATCTTCGAGAAGCCTCGGTCCCACGTTTTCCTTAGGCCTCCCCTTGCTGGTGACGCCCTCGGAAGCCTTTCTCGCCTGCCACGGCACCAGCCAGCGCCAGCTCCAGCCGAGCGTCGGCCTTTGGCGTTTGCTCCCCCGGGTGCGAACCAGGGCTCCGCGCGCCTCCTGCGGCGCCCGACCTCGCCTCCCGGGACGGAGCCGCGTCCTCGTCCTCCGCGCCCCACGAGGAGGCCCCCGCTCAGCCCGGGCAGGTTCCCCGGGGCCGCCGCGCAGGGGCTCCCCGAGCAGCTCGGGGTCGGCTCCCCGGCTCCCCCGGAGCCGCTCGGCCGCCCTCCTCTCTCCCGACACCGACGACGGCGGCCCCAGCGGGTGGCGGTGCCCGCGGCCGGGCCAGGCCCCGCCGCCCGCCCGAGCCCCGCCCCGGGCACGGCGGGAGCCGGGGGGCCCCTTCCCGCCGGCGCCCGGGCCCCCTCGCAGCGGGGCTCATCGTCCGCCGCGGCGCGGCCGGGGCGGCCCGGGGCCGCGGGTCGGGGGGGGCGGCGCCGGCGTTCCCGGCCGCGGGGAGCCGAGCGCCGGGGCCCGCCGAGCGGAGCGGCTCTGGGCCGGGGCCGGGGCCGGCTGCCGGCGGGGGGGCGCGGGGCAGCGGCCCCCGGCACCGGCGCGGCGGGAGCGAAGAGGCTGCGGGCGGCGGGAGCGGGCCCTGCGCGGCGGCGACGGAGCGGTGCCGGGCGGGAGGGGGAGCGGAGGCCCCGCCCCGCCCGGTCTGGCCCCGCCCCTCGGCCCGCGCCCCGCGCCGCTGCCGGCGGCGCCGCTCCGGGGGGCGTGGCGTGTCGGTCTGTGGGCGTGCCCATGGAGATGAGCGGCGCGCGGGCTGCCGGGACCCCCTGGCGCCGGGTCGGCGAGGGGCAGCGTGTCGCGCGGGCGCGGCGCGGGGTGTTCGTGGCGTCGTGTCGCGGGGCGCGTGCGGCGCGGGTTGTTGTCGTGGTCGTGGTCGTGCGGGGTGTCGTGTGCGTGCGCTGAGTGTGTGTGGGCGGGGGTGCGGGGGTGTGGCGGGGCGTGGGGGTGCATACTTACCTGGCAGGGGAGACACCATGATCAGGCAGGTGGTTTTCCCAGGGCGAGGCTCCCCCCCTGCACTCCGGGTGTGCTGACCCCTGCGATTTCCCCAAATGCGGGAAACTCGACTGCATAATTTGTGGTAGTGGGGGACTGCGTTCGCGCTCTCCCCTGGCGTGGCGGTGCCAAGGACAGAGCTGAGCGGGGCTGGGGCTGGGGCTGGGGCTGGGGTGTGGGGGCCCGTGCTGCAGGCGGCGGGGTCCGCGGCAGCCGGGGCTTGGGGGGCGGGCGGAGCGGGGCGTTGGGCGGCGGGAGCGGGTGGCCCGGTGCCCGAGGCGATGGCCGCGGCCCGGCGGCGTGTGGCGGCCCTGGCCGCCGCGGGGTGCCGAGTCGGGCCCCGCCGGTACCGGCGGCGTGCCCAGCCCCGGCGCGGCGGGCGCCGGTGCCCGGGGCGCTCGGGGTCCCTGCTCTCCCGTCCCCTGGCCTCGCTGCTGGACTTGGTCCTTCCCGTCCCCAGCGCAAGCCCTTCCTCCCCCTCCTCCTCCTGCTCCTCCTCCTCCTCCTCTCCCCATCCCATCCCCTGAGGCGCTCAGCACCGTGCCTCTGCCCTCCGCTCGCACCATCCAGGCCCCGCTCCAGCCTCTCCCGTCCCCGCGGGATCAGCCCCGCACCCCGCGGCCACTGCCCTGCCCAACCCGGGAAGCAGTCCCGGCGGGAGCCGCGGGGAGGCGCCACCGAGGCCCCGCCAAGCCGTTGAGATACCGGCTCGGTGACACCGGCCCCGCTCAGCTCTGTCCTTGGCACCGCCACGCCAGGGGAGAGCGCGAACGCAGTCCCCCACTACCACAAATTATGCAGTCGAGTTTCCCGCATTTGGGGAAATCGCAGGGGTCAGCACACCCGGAGTGCAGGGGGGGAGCCTCGCCCTGGGAAAACCACCTGCCTGATCATGGTGTCTCCCCTGCCAGGTAAGTATGCACCCCCACGCCCCGCCACACCCCCGCACCCCCGCCCACACACACTCAGCGCACGCACACGACACCCCGCACGACCACGACCACGACAACAACCCGCGCCGCACGCGCCCCGCGACACGACGCCACGAACACCCCGCGCCGCGCCCGCGCGACACGCTGCCCCTCGCCGACCCGGCGCCAGGGGGTCCCGGCAGCCCGCGCGCCGCTCATCTCCATGGGCACGCCCACAGACCGACACGCCACGCCCCCGGCGCTACCCCGCCGCGGCCCCGGCTCAGGGCGCTGCCGGGGCCCGGGGAGCAGCGGGAGCCCTTCCCCCTCGGGGCGGGGGTGGAGGCGGCGCCCCCAGCCCCCGGTCCGTCCCCCCCAAAGCGGCCTGCGGGGTCCCGCACCCTGGCTGCCCCGGGAAGGAAGGAGTCGGACAGACACACGGACAGGGTGCTGCGGGCTTTATTCATCACATGGCAAGCCAGACCCCAGGGCACAGAGCCCCGAGGGCATGGAGCCCCCCGGGACCCGGAGCCCCCAGCAGCCCGAGTCCCCCCGCCCTGCCCCTGGCCTCAGCAGAGGGGCTGGTGCAGACCCCCGCTCCCCGCTCAGGGGGTCTTGGCTTTCCGGCGCTGGGTGCCCCACAGCAGCAGTGCCAGGGCCAGGGTGACGGCTCCCAGGATCCCGCAGAAGAGCAGCACGGGGAACGTGCCCTGCGAGGACGCGGCAGTGAGCGGCGCTGCCCCCCGCCGCCTCGCGCAGCCCCAGCTCCGGCCGGGGGGCGCTCAGAGAGGGGGGGTCCATCCTGCGGGCGCTCACCTCGCGCAGGCACTTGTAGCCGTGGAAGGGGCTGTCGCAGAGGCACTGGATGAGGCCGGGGCCATCCGGGGCACAGGCGGCGTTCTCAGGGCACGGCCAGGCTGGCGGAGCAGAGCGGGGGGTCACGGGGCCAAGCCAGGGCCAGCCCCCACCTGCCAGCCCCATGGCACCCAGTGCCAGGGACGCGACCCCCCGGCCCCCCACCCTACCGAGCTCCCCGGAGCTGTTGCAGGGGCTCCTCTGGCCCTGGCAGAGCCGGCTGCTCCCGTCAGTCGTCACCTCCTCCCAGGCGCTGCTCCCACCCGGGCACTCCAGCGCCAGCGGCACCGCGCTGGGGAGCAGAGCTCAGCACCCGGCACCGCGCTGGGGAGCCGAGCCCAGCACCCGGCACTGCGGCGGCGCCCACGCCACCCCCCCAGTACTCACAGGCGCTGCAGGTGGATGAAGCCCAGGAAGGAGCCGTCGGGGAGGGCTGTCAGGGGGTTCCCCGTCAGGTCCCTGCAAACACACCAGGCGCCATGGACCCCTGCCTGCCACTGCCCCCAGACAGCACCGGCCCCAGCCCGGCCCCGGGGGTGCCCCTGTGCAGGGCAGGCGAGGGCTGTGGAACAGGGCGGGGGTCCTCTCTCTGCACCGCATCACTGCCTGGGGCCAGGCTGCTCCCCGGCAGGGACAGTGGCCCCAGGGAAGGGACAAGGCACCTCTGGGATGGTGTCAGAGGCTCACAGAGAGGTTTGGGTTGGACCTTAAAGATCACCTGGTTCCAACCCCCCGCCATGGGCAGACACCTTCCACCAGACCCGGGTGCTCAAAGCCCCGTCCAGCCTGGCCTTGAGCACTGCCAGGATGGGGCATCCACAGCTTCTCTGGGCAGCCTGTGCCAGTGCCTCACCGCCCCCATGGTGAAGAATTTCTTCCCTATGTCCAATCTAACCCTACCCTCTTTCAGTTTAAAATTGTTGATCCTTGTCCTGTCGCCGCAGGCCCCGCTAAAAAGCCTGTCCCCACCTTTCTTGTCGGCCCCCGTTAGGCACGGAGAGGCCGCAATCAGCTCTGCCCGCAGCCTCCTCCTCTCCAGACTGAACCCCCCCAGCTCTCTCAGCCTTTCTCCCCAGCAGAGCTGCTCCAGCCTCTGACCATTTTGGTGGCCTCCCCTGGCCCCGCTCCAACAGCTCCATGTCCTTCCCGTGCTGAGGACCCCCGAGCTGGAGGCAGGGCTCCAGGGGGGTCTCCCCAGAGCGGGGCAGAGGGGCAGAATCCCCTCCCTCGCCCCGCTGCCCACGCTGCGGGGGATGCAGCCCAGGAGACGCTTGGCTTTCTGGGCCGCCGGCGCACATTGCCGGCTCGTGGCCAGCTTTCCATCCCCCAGCACCCCCAAGTCCTTCTCGGCAGGGCTGCTCTCCATCCCTCCGTCCCCCAGCCTGTGCTGATACCGGGGGTTGCCCCGACCCCGGTGCAGGACCTTGCCCTTGGCCTTGTTGGACCTCAAGAGGTTCACATGCGCTCACCCTCCCCGGTTCCTGGGGATGCCAGCCCCCCCTCCAGTGAATCAACCGCACCACACAGCTCAGTGTGCTTTGCAGACCTGCTGAGGGTGCACACAACCCCACTATGTCGTTAATGAAGACACTGAACAGTACCGGTCCCAGCACGGACCCCTGAGGGACACCACTCATCACCGATCTCCATTTGGACATTGGGTCGTTCGTTGACTGCAGCTCTTTGGAGGTGGCCATCCAGCCAGCTCCTTATCCACCAAACCGGACTCTCTCCAATTTAGTGACAAGGACGTTGTGCAAGACTGCGTCAAAAGCCTTACAGCAGTCAAGACAGACGACAGCGGCTGCTCCTCCCTCATGCACCAGCAGGGCCCCTCCGTCGCAGAAGGCCGCCAGGTCAGGCACGATTTGCCCTTGGGGAGCCGCGCTGGCTGTCCCGCATCACCTCCCTGCCACCCCTAGGCCTTGACAGAGCTTCCAGGAGGATCTGCTCCGTGCGCTGACTGGGCAGAGGTGAGGCTGCCCGGTCGCTGGCTCCCAGCGTCCCCCCGTATAAAAATGGGGGTGATGTTTCCCTTTTTCCAGTCACCGGGGACTCCCCCGACTGCCACCGCTGCTCAAACGCGATCGAGAGTGGCTGGTGTCCCCTGGGTAGCGGGGTGCTGGGGGCCTGGGGACGGCGGAGGTGGTGCTGGGGACCGGTGAGGCAGGGCTGCGCTGGCCCAGGGGCCCATCGAGGGGGGGTCCCACCAGACCTGCCGCAGACCCCCCTCCCTGCCTGGCCCAGCCCCTCGTGGGGAGCAGCAGGGGCACGAGGGGATGCGGACTCACAGGACGACAGCGGCGGCGGCCTCGGCCAGCCCCGGGGGGAGGCTGCACAGGGAGCAGTTGCTCAGGTCCAGCCTGGGGCAGGAGGGGGCAGCGGTCGGGGAGGGATGGCAGCATGCCAGGCACCCCCATCCTGCGTGCCCCCCACCCCCTGCATTCCCCTGACCCCCCACGTGTCCCCCAACACCCACCCTGTCACCCCCCTGCGTCAGGCACCCTCCCGCACCCACCCCCAGCACCCGCACCCATGTGGCCCCCCGACTCCCTCTGTGCACCCCCACTGCACGCCAGCCCGCGCACCCCCCGCCCGTGGACCCCCATTTCCCCCCCCGGTCCCCCCCGGCCCCTACCCGAGCAGCCGCTCTGGGCGGGCGCCCCGCTCCCGGCAGCAGCGCCCCTCGCTCTCGGTGCCGGCCCGGGACGCGCAGTACTGGGCCACGACGGAGCCGTGCTGCAGCGGCCCGGGGCAGAGCCCGCACACCTGGGGCGGGGGCGTTCGCTGGGGCACGGGCGGCGCCCGCACGGGCACCCCCCGACCCCCGGGCCCCCCCCCCCCCCCGGGCACCCCCACCCCGGGCACCCCCCGACCCCCGGGCACCTCCCACCCGGGCACCCCCACCCCGGGCACCCCCCGATCCCCGGGCCCCCCCCCCCCCCCCGGGCACCCCCACCCCGGGCACCCCCTGACCCCCGGGCACCTCCCACCCGGGCACCCCCCGACCCCCGGACCCCCTCCGGGCACCTCCCACCCGGGCACCCCCACCCCGGGCACCCCCCGACCCGCGGGCCACGCCCAGAACCCCTGACTCCCGGAGCCCCCCGATCCGAGCACCCCTGGCCCGGGCACCCCCCGACCCCCAGCACCCCCGAGCCCCGGGCCCCCCCGGAGCCCCCCGACGCCCGGCACCCCCGAGCCCTGGGCATCCCCGCCCCGGGCCCCGCCGCTCACGGCCGCGCCGGCGGCGGCCCGGGGCAGCGGCAGGAGGAGGAGGAGAAGGAGGAGGAAGGCGCCCATGGCCCCGGCCGAGCCCGGGCACGCCCCGCCCCCCCGGGGCTCTTCCGGCACCGCCCCACCGGACACGCCCGGTGCGGGAAGGGCGGGGAGTTCCGGGCGGCCGAGGGACCGGACCGGGGCATCCGGAGGCCCCGGAGGGGTGGGCGGCCGCGGGGCGGGACAGTGCCGTGCCCCCCCCCCCCGCCCCGGGCGCCCTCTGGACCCCGGGCGGCGGCGAGGGGCTGCCGGGGCGCGGTGACCTGCCCGGGGCAGCGGGGCGGGGCGGGGGCGGGGCGGGGGCGGCCCCACGTGGGACCCCGCCTGCGGCGGCCGCCACCGCCATCACGGCGCGCGGGGGCCGGGCGGAAGGGGCGGGGAGGGCAGCGCTGCCCCCCCCCCCCCCCGGGCGTCATCAGCGCGCGCCGGCGGCGGTCAGCGCGGCACGTGGGCCGGGCTCAGCCGCGCCGCTCGCCGCCGCCGGTGAGTGTCGCGCCGGGGCCCAGCAAGGTCACCGCCCGCCCCCGACCGGCAGCGGCCCCGCCGGGCTCCGACCGCACGCCGGGGCCGGTGCGGGGGGTCGCGGTGCCGGGGCTCATCCTGCGGCCGCCAGCCTCGGCCGACACCGGCGGCACCGGGGAGCCGGGGCTGGGGTCAGCGGGGACACCGGGGAAGGGGAGCAGGGCCGTGGCCCGGCGTCACCGGGGACACCGGGGCTGGGCGGCGGCGCCTCGAGCGGGGTCACCGGGGACAGCGCGGAACAAGGAAGTTCGAGGCAGGGGCACCGGGGACGGGAGGGGCCGGGCCTCGGCGGGGTCACCGCGGGCACCGGGCGGCGGGAGGCGCGCGGCGGGGAGCGGGGCCGCAGCCCGGGGGCGCCGCGGTCTGGGGACACGGGGACCGCAGAGGCAGAGGAGGGGGCGGCGGGGCCGGGGCCGCCGGCGGACGCCGCGGGTGGGGGCAGCGGGGCCTCAGGGCCGCCGGGGAGCCTTGGGCGGGCACGCGGGGCCGGCGGAGCCCCGTGTTGAGTCTCCGCTGTGGAATGCGGCGGGGCGACCTTGGACCCTGCCCAGGAGCCGCCGGGGACGGGACGGCGGCGTGCGAGGCGCTGCCCTCTCACCCGCTTCCCCTGCCAGCACAGCCGCCCCGACCCCCGCGGCGGGCAGGCCCGGGCGAGCCGTGGGGCGCAGGGGTGCCAGGCGGGGCCCGGCCTCATCCCCCCGAGCACGCCGCAAGCGGGCGCTCCTCCGGGGATCGCGGGGGGCGCAGCGCCGGCCCCCTGCCTGCCCCCGCCACCGCCGGCCTGGATTCATCCTCCGTGTGCCCCGTGGCAGCCCCCAACGCCGCCCCGCCGGTGCGGCGGCGGGGGGCCCCTCCGCATCCTGCAGCCCCTGCCCTGCCGGTGCCCGCCGTCGCCCCAGCACTCGCCGCTCCTGGCTCCCTGCTCCCTGCAGCCCCGTGCCCGCTGGCGGAGGCGGAGGGGGGGTCGCTGCTCGTGCCCCCTCCCTGTCCCGCTCCCGGGGCTGCCCGGCCGCCCCCTCCTGCGCTGCAGGGGCTGGGGGCAGAGGCTGGGTCGGGGCCCCTGAGGATGTGCCTGTGCGTGGGGCAGGGGGGGTGCCAGGGCCAGCAGTGGCTCGGGCGTCTGCTCCATCTGGCTGCTGCCCAGAACCTCTGCGGCTGTCAGTCCTGCTCCGTCCATCTGTCTATCCCTGGCTGCATGGGGCACGTGTTGGGGGTCACCCTGCCCAACCTTTGCTCAGCTGGGCCTGGGCGCTCCTCCTGCATCTCCTCGCCGGTGCAGACTGGGCTCTGCTGCCCGTCCGTCTGCCCTCCCCAGCCCCGTCCGTGGGTCCTGCGGGGTCAGGGGCTGCCAGCGGGGCCGATCCTGCAGGGTGGGCCGGTGTGGAGGCGGCCGCTCCAGCACCAGCAGAGCTGTGCCAGCACCGGGACAGCTGGCTGGCGCCAGGGCCGAGGCAGTTGTGCGAGGCTTGGCTGGGCTCTCGCACCCCGGGCGGCTCTGCTGGGCTTGGTGGGGTGCGCGGTGCCGGGGTGGGTGGGTTGTGTTGTGTTTGGCTGCGGCAGGATCGGTGCTGCCGGGCTTGGCGGGGCTGTCCTGCACCGGGGGCGGTTGTGTTGGGTTTCGACACGCAGGGCTGGTTCTGCCGGGCTTGGCAGAGCTGAGTGGGGCTGGCAGGGCTGGTGCTGCCGGGGTCCTGGGTGGGACTGTTTTTGCAACCGTGGCCTCTGTGCTCTTTGGAAGAGGCTTCCGTTTCCCTTGGCGGGGGCAGGTTGAGCAGCCCAGGGGGTGGGCGCCGCAGCGCCGAGCCCAGCCCAGAAGGAGGAGGAGGGTTGAGGGGACGTTCCTCATCCAGCCTGGCCCCCCTGCGCCGGGTCCTTGAGGCTGAGACGGCGGCAGAGCGAGCGAAGGTCCCTGCAGTGTCAGGTGCAGCTCTCGGCGTCACCCGCCCAGCACTGACACCCGTCCCTCCTGCTGCAGCTCTGAGTGCCGGGAAGATGCCGGCCAGGACCTGCTGCCGGGGCGGCTGCCGGGGCTCGGCGTGCCCATGAGGCCAGCGGGGCGCAGCCGGGGTGGGCAGCTGGGCAGCAGCGGTGCCAGCAGGGCAGCAGCAACAGGAGACACTCGCCATGGAGTTCACGGTGATCGACTACAGCATCTTCGCGCTGCTGCTGGTGCTGTCGTCAGCCATCGGGCTCTTCTATGCGCTCAGCGGGGACCGGCAGCGCACGGTACAGGAATTCCTCCTGGCCAACCGCAACATGGGGTTCCTGCCTGTGGCCCTCTCCCTGCTGGCTACCTTCCAGTCGGCCGTGGCCATCCTGGGCGTGCCGGCCGAGATCTATCGCTTTGGCACCGAGTACTGGTTCCTTGGCTGCTCCTACTTCCTGGGGCTGCTCATCCCGGCCCACGTCTTCATCCCCGTCTTCTACCGCCTGCGCATCACCAGCACCTACGAGGTGAGCGGGCTCATCCCCGTGGGGACGGAGGGGGGCACGCGTGGAGCCCAGCGCCCGGCGGGACGTGCAGGCAGGTGCGTGGCCTCGGGGGACGAGCTGAGGGCGCCCGCCTGGGGTTTTGGCTCCCGGTCCCTCGCTGCCCTGTGCCCCTCTCCTGGTGCCCAGCCTGCCGTGCCCCACAGACGGGGCTCCCCCCCCCCGGCTTGTCCAGCACCCTGGGCACCTCGCCTGCCCTGGGCGGCGCTGGCCGGCCCTGTTGTGTCTGCGGCAGCAGGAGCCGAGGTGCTGGGACAGGGCTGCCTGCCCCCCTCCCCTCCCCCGCTGCCGTGGGGGAGACACGGGGGACGTGGGGGATGTCCCCCCTGCTCAGGACCCCGCATCCCTGCGGGACAGTGCCCTGACCCGTCTCCCCCGCAGTACCTGGAGCTGCGCTTCAACAAGACGGTGCGGATCTTCGGCACCGTCACCTTCATCTTCCAGATGGTGAGTGGGGCAGGGGGGTGTGGGGGGCAGGGGGGCCCGTGCACGGCTGCAGCGCTGCTCTCCCCGCAGGTCATCTACATGGGGGTGGTGCTCTACGCGCCCGCGCTGGCCCTCAACGCAGGTGAGGGGGGACGGGAGCTGGGGGGGCGACGCTGGAAGCCCCATCCTGCATGGGGGGGGGCTGCCACCCCCCACCCGTTAACGGCCTCTGCCACTTCTAGTGACGGGCTTTGACCTCTGGAGCGCGGTGCTCACCATGGGGCTGGTCTGCACGCTGTACACCACGCTGGTGAGTCCCTGCCTGCCGTGCCGCAGCGGGGCCGGCCGCTGCCTGGCCGTGGGGCGCCCTGTGCCCCCGCGGGGCTGCGTTGACGGGCGCCGTGCCTCCGCAGGGCGGGCTGAAGGCCGTCATCTGGACGGACGTCTTCCAGACGCTGGTGATGTTCGCGGGGCAGCTGGCTGTCATCGTGGTGGGCGCCCAGCGGGTGGGCGGCATGGCCCGCGTCTGGCGCCTGGCGGAGCAGGAGGGCAAGATCTCCGGCATTGAGTGAGCGGCCCGGCCCTGCCGTACCCTGTGCCGTGACGCCTTCACCCACCCGGGGCCGGGCGTCCCGTGTCACGCTGTGGGGACGTGGGGGGCAGCCAGGAAGGGCCTGGGGCGGGGGAGAGGGACCCCGGCACAGCAGGGGGGGTCATTCCTGCCGCCCCCTTTCCCGTGCCGTGGGGTGCCGGTGAGGACCCAGTGCCGTGACCCCCCCCCACCGCTGCCTCTCCGCAGCCTGGACCCCGACCCCTTCAAGCGGCACACCTTCTGGACCCTGGCGGTGGGGGGCGTCTTCATGATGCTGTCGCTGTATGGGGTGAACCAGGCGCAGGTGCAGCGGTACCTCAGCGCCCGCAGTGAGCGGGAGGCCAAGCTGTGAGTGGGGCCGGGGCTGGGGGTCCCGCGGTGGGGACGGGCCCCCCCGCCGCTCCCCCCACCTCTGATGCCTGCCCGGCGCCCGCAGCTCCTGCTACGCCGTCTTCCCCTGCCAGCAGATCGTCCTCTGCCTCAGCTGCCTGACGGGCCTCGTCATGTTCGTCTACAACCGGGAGCACCCGCTGGCGCCCGCCCAGCGCCCCAGCTCCTCCGACCAGGTGGGTGGCCAGGCCCCCTCCTTCCCGCAGCCTGCGGGGCCGGACCCCGCTGCCCTCAGCCCGCCGGCCCCACGGGCGCTGACCCCCCTGCCCCAGCTGGTGCTGTACTTCGTGATGGACGTGCTGCAGGACCTGCCAGGGCTGCCCGGGCTCTTTGTCGCCTGCCTCTTCAGCGGGTCCCTCAGGTGAGTGGGTGGCCCTGGGGCCGGCGGGGCTGGGGAGGTCCCGGCCGAGCCCTCTCCTGCTCCCTCTCCTCCCCAGCACCATCTCCTCTGCCTTCAACTCGCTGGCCACGGTGACGATGGAGGACCTGGTCCGGCCCCACTGCCCCGGGCTGTCGGAGTCGCGGGCCACGCTGCTCTCCAAGCTGCTGGGTGAGCGGGGGGCTGCACGGCGGGGGCTGGCACTGGCGGTGGGGGGTCCCCAGTGCCACCGTGACCCCCTGCTCCTGTCCCCAGCTCTTGGTTACGGATTGCTCTGCCTGGGGATGGCCTACGTGTCCTCCATGCTGGGCCCCGTGCTGCAGGTAGGGGCAGGGGTGCAGGCCCCCCAGCTCCGGCACCCAGCCGGCGGGCAGCCGGCAAAGGCTGCGGGCTGGGGCGAGGGGCCGGCGCTGAGGGCTGTGTCCCCACAGGCAGCCATCAGCATCTTCGGCATGGTGGGGGGCCCGCTCCTGGGGCTCTTCTGCCTGGGCATGTTCTTCCCCTGCGCCAACCCCACGGTGAGTGTCCCCTGCCCGGCCGGGGGCACGGACCCCGCGGGGGGCAGTGCCGGGGGGCCGGGGCGCCCCGAGCCCGGCCAGGGGTCAGCACTCTCCCTCTCCGCTGGCACAGGGTGCTGTCGTCGGACTGCTGGTGGGCCTGGCCATGGCCTTCTGGGTGGGCATCGGCAGCCTGCTGAGCAGCATGGGGGCGAACGGGGGGGCCCCCCCACCCAACAGCACCGCACTCCCCCCCGCGGGCAACCTCACCACCATCCTCGCCACCACCCTGCTGCCCTCCACGGCGGCCCCCCAGAGGTGAGCAGGATGGGGGGCTCGGCGCCGGGACGGGTGGTGCGGGGGTGCTGCTCTGTGCCCCCCGCCCCACCTCGTCCCCCCTGCCGACCCCCATCTTCCCCAGCCCCACGGGGCTGCAGAAGTTTTACAGCCTGTCCTACATGTGGTACAGCGCCCACAACTCCACCACCGTCATCTTGGTGGGGCTCCTGGTCAGCCTGCTCACCGGTGAGTGTGGGGGGGTGGGGGGCCGGCGGCAGGGCCCCCCTCGCTCACCCTCTGCTCTGCCCCCCAGGTCCCATGCCGGCAGCGGCCGTGGACCCCCGCACCATCTACCCCGTGCTGCCTCGCCTGCTCTGCTGCCTGCCCCAGAAGTACCGGCAGAGGCTCTGCTGCGGGGTGCGCTTCCCTGCTGAGGTGAGGGACCCAGACCCCAGCACCCTGGGGAGGGGAGCATGGGGTCGGTGCCCCTCCGTGCTCCTGCTGCCCCCCTCTCTGTCCCCGCAGGACGCCGACCACATGGATGCCACGGTGAAGAGCAATGGGGTGGCCAACGGCCTGGGCCCCCCCGGCCCTGGGTGGCAGGAGGAGGAGGGACAGGGCTACATCCGCGGGGCTGGGGCCCCCGCCTACGCCCTGCAGGAGACCTCCTTCTGAGACCCCCCCCGGCACGGGGGTCCCGGCCACCCCCCGTGCCCTTCCCCAGCACCCCGCTGGCCAGGGGGCTCAGACCCCCCACGGGGTGCCCGCACACGGCCAGAGAGCACCAAATAACCGGGAGGGACTGGGTCCCTGCCCAGGGGGGCTGGCCGGGCTGCACCCCGCCGCGGGCAGCACAGGGCTTCTCTGCCTTCGTCCGCACCGGGCTGGCCCCGAGCCCCGGGCCCTGCAGCTGCCTGCGCCGGGGCCGCTGCCGGTGCCCACGCCAGCCCCTGCCCCCTGGCCAGGGGGGCTCTGGGACCACGGCTGTGGGGGTCTGCCCGAGCGGTGCCCTCTCCCCCCCGGGCCGGGACCCTGCCCGGTTCCCCTGGCCTGGCCTCGTGCCTTACTGCACCGCTCCCGGGCCGGGGGCTGCCCAGGCCCCCAGGGCGCCGCGCGCCGCCCCCTCCTCCCAGCCCACCGTCACCCGTCTCCGTGTTTGTTGTCCCCCCAATAAATGGTGTGGAGCGCAGGTGTCAGAGGAGCCCTGGGACCAGCCCCACACATTGCCCCCTCCCCACCATGCCCCAGGAGCCTGCCGGGACGTGGGACCCCCGTCTGCCAAAGCAGCGGGGGGGCCCTGCTGTCCCCCGGGAGCGGGAACCTCGCCAGCCGGGGAGATTTATGGTGGCAGCCTTGGCTCTGGCCCCTTTCCCGTGGCGTGGGGCCGGTGGGGGGGCCCGGCCGGGGGAGCCAGGTGAGCGCAGCCGGTGGGGCGCCACGGCATGGCCGGGGGGTGCAGGGCCCCCGTTGCCCCATCCCCCCACCCTCTGGGCACAGCTGAGCCAGGGCAGGGCCCAGGGTGAGGGTCCCATGGGGGGCTTGTCCCGCAGCCCCTGGTGCAGCCGAGGCGGGTGGCGGGTGCTCGTGCCAGTTTATTGCTGTGGGTTGGGCCGGGTGGCCCCCCAGCCCCCATGGGCAGTGGGGGGGGCATGCACCCCCCACCCCCATCTCTGCCCACCCCGAGTGTCCCTGGGGTCCTGCCCCGCGTCCTGCCCCGCTGTGGCTGTGGGCAGGGTGAGGGCAGGGCTGGGCAGGGAGCCTGGGCATCCTGCTGCCCACCCTGTGCCCGTGGAGCTCAGGGACCCCTATGCAGGATGGGGGTGTGGATCCCCTTGGCACCCTCCCCCCCCCATCCTGGCCGCTGCCCCCTGATCCCCACCTGGGGCACGGCCTCCCTGTGCTGGGGGGGAGAGCAGGCGTGGGGGCCCCCGTGGCCGTGGGCACGCTTGGGGGTCGGGGGGGCTGTCCCCCAGGCCTGCGTGCTCGTGGCTGCTGGCGGCGGCGGCTGCCCCGGGGGGGTCAGGAGCGGGTCCCCCCCAAGGGCCGGCGTAGAGGCGGGAGCGCATCGGCCACTTCTGCAAGAGAGGGAGAGGGGTCGGTGCTAGGGGGGGTGGCCCCTTCTCCTCCTGCTCCCGGTGCCCCATGCCTGGGAACGGGGGGACCCCGGGGACCAGCTGCTGGTGTGCACGGGGCACACTGGGGGACCCCAGGGCGGAGGGGCTGCAAGCCGAGGCAATGGGTGCCGGCATGCGCTGGGGAGCCCAGGGACCAGCTGCGTCGTGCACTGGGGGACCCTGGTGGCTGGCTGCTGGCATGCATGGGGATAACGGGGGACCCCAGGGACCAGGTGCCATCATGCAAGGGGGACCCCGGGGACCGGTGCTGCGGAGCCCTGGGTCTCACCTTCACGGGGTGCAGGAGCGGGTGTCCGCGGCACGGGTGGGAGGGCAGGGGCGGGGGGGGCCCGCGGCCCAGCGCGTGGCTGAGGTGGGCGATGTAGCTGGTGGCCAGGACGAGGACATCCAGCTTGGAGAGCTTGGTGCCGGGGGGCACGGCGGGCAGGGCTGCCTGCAGCAACAGGAAAGCCCTGCGCAGCGCTCGCACCCGGCTCCGTTCCCGCGCTGCGTTCTGCGGGCACGGCAGCCCCGGGGGGGCCTGTGGCGAGAGGGCGTCTGAGCCGGCCCAGGGCCTGCAGCCGAGGCTGGGGCAGGCACCGTCACCCGCAATGGGACGGGGACAGCAGCCATCCACGATGCCACCTCTCCCCTGGGGAGCCGGGTGGCCCCAGCCCCTGGACCTGTGGGGTGTCCATGCCCCCGGGGCTGCGTCCCACCCACCCGCATGCCATGGGGCAGCCCGTGACCCCTGCCCGCACCCCACCGGCAGTCCTGCCCGCGACCTGCTCCCCCTCCCCGGCAGTCCCCTGCGGCCCCCTGCACCATCCGGCTCCGGTGCAGCAGGGCAAGGGGTGCAGGTGCGACCCCGAGGCTCCCTGCTGCCACCGCATGTGGGGTCCCGCTCTCATGCTCAGCCGGCTCCTTACCCGTCCTGCTGCTGGGGGGCTCCCCAGGTCACCAGGGTGGGCAGACGAGAGCCCCGGGCTCCTGCCTGCGCCCACTCCCCGGCAGCGCCGGGCGGCTCGCGGGGGGCTGCGGGTCCCTCTCCTGCCCTGGGAGCCGGGGGCGGCGGTGGTGGCGGCGGCCGGGGAGCAGCCGTACATGGCGGCCAGCCCCGCTCCGCACCCCCCGCCGGCGCCTGCCCCCGCGCTCTCGGCCATGCTGGGCCCCACCAGGCAGCCCCTGCCCACGCTCCTGCCTGCACCTCGGCCCCGCGAAGCGCCGGTGGGTCAAGGTGCCCCGGGGAGCGCCGTTGCGTCCCCCCGCCGCCTCCCGGCACAGCGCAGCCCGCAGCCTCGTCTGGACGGGCGTCTCGCCTCCCCCTCCTTGGCACCGTGGGATGAGCGGGAGGATACAGGCTGTCCCAGCCGGAGCCTCCCCCGGCCTGCAGCCGCCCACGGGAGCCCCGAGAGCCCCACAGCCCAGCCCCAGCGCCACCGGAGCCACCAAGCTGCAGGCAGGGCACCGAGCTGCAGGCAGGACACTGAGCCACGGGCAGGGCACTGTGCCAGGGGCAGGGCACCATGCCACAGGCAGGACACCCACACAAGGTCACACCTCGCCCTGGCCCCACGCGCAGCCTGTGCTCTCGAGGCCCGTGGGACAGCAGCCCGCTGCCGGCACGGGGGGCAGGCAGCTGCCTGCACCCACGGGCCCACCCCGCAGGGGGGTCCCTGCACCCGCTGCCGCCTGGCACGGCCCGAGGGGGTCCCCGGGGGCTGCGCCGTCCCCATCCCCCTGTTCCCGGGGGGCTCCCCGGCACCCGCGTCCTCGGCCGGGCAGCGGGGGCAGGACCGGGGCAGGACCGGGACAGGACCGGGCAGCGGGGGCAGGACCGGGGCAGGACCGGGACAGGACCAGGGCAGGACCGGGGCAGGACCGGGCAGCGGGGACAGGACCGGGGCAGGACCGGGGCAGGACCGGGACAGGACCGGGGCAGGACCGGGCAGCGGGGGCAGGACCGGGCAGCGGGGACAGGACCGGGGCAGGACCGGGACAGGACCGGGGCAGGACCGGGCAGCGGGGGCAGGACCGGGCAGCGGGGGCAGGACCGGGGCAGGACCGGGAGCCCCCGCCACCCCTCGCTGCTCCGTCCCCGGGTGAGGGCGCGCGGACGCCGCTCGCAGAGCGGAGGGCGGGCGGGGACGTGGCGGCCGTGCGCTGACGCAAGCAGCGGCGCGCTGACGTAATCACCGGCGCAACCATGGCGCCCCGGCGACCGGCGGAGCTTTACCGGGCGCCTTTCCCGCTCTACACCGTCCGCCTCCACCCCCGGCGGCCGCTCGCCATCACCGCCGGCGGCGGCGGGGCCGCCAAGACCGGCATCCGCAACGGCGTGGTGCGGTTCGAGCCCGGGGGGCGGCGGGGGCTGCGGGGGGCGGCGGGCACCGGCGGGGGGGGGGGGGCGGCCGCGGGGGGCCCGGGGCTGAGCCCGGCGGCGGCTGAGGCCTCGCCCCCGTCCCGCAGCACTTTCTGCAGCTGGAGCAGATCGGGGGGCAGCTCTGCGCCTCCCTGCTCCACTCCCACGACACCGAAACCCGCGCCACCATGACCATGGCGTTGGCCGACGACATCATCGCCGCGGGGCAGGACGCCAGCTGCCACATCCTGCGCTTCAGCCTGCAGGCGCCCGAGGCCAAGAGCGGCTCAGCCGGCTGCGACGGTGAGACCCCGCTCTCCCCCGGGGTGCTTCGGGGACGGGGCAGCGCTCCGGGGGCCTCCCGCCTGCCCCGGGCCCCCCGGCGGCGCGGAGCCGTGTCACGGCGCCGTGTCCCTCTGCCCCGCCGCAGGCAGCGGGGAGAAGGGGCCGCGGAAGCGGAAGGGCCCCAGCCCGGCGGGGCAGGGCGACACGCAGAGCCAGACGAGCGAGGTGACGGTGGAGAGCCTGCACAGTGTCCGCACGGATTTCAGCCCCGACGCCCTGCAGAAGGCTGTCCGCTTCAACGCTGACTGCTCTCTGCTCGTCACCGGCGGTGCCGACGGCTTCCTCCGCCTCTGGGAGGTAGGCACGGGGGGAGCTGAGGCCGGGCGTCGCTCTGCCGGCAGCAGCGTGCGTCCGGTGGGGAAGGCCAGGCCCCGGTGGTGCCAGATCAGCAGCGCTTGCGGTTCTGTAACGCTGCGTCTTCCTGATGCCTTCCCCAAGCGACCCCGGGTGCTGCGCCCGGCGGGGCCCTGGGGCTGCCGCGGGGCGAGGCTCCGACGCCTGCTCTCCCCTTGCAGTTCCCCAGCATGAAGAAGACACTGGAGTTCAAAGCCCACGACGGGGAGATCGAAGATATCGCACTGGGCCCCGACAACAAGGTGAGCGTCGGGTGGCTCCCCGGCCCCGCGGGGAGAGCTGTCCTCGGACACCCGCGCTCTCTGTGCGCAGGTGGTGACAGCGGGACGGGACTTCCAGTGCTGCGTGTGGCAGCAGGACCAGCTGGTGACGGGGCTGCACTGGAACGAGAACCTGCCCGGCATCCCCGACAAGGCTTACCGCTACCAGGCCTGCCGGTGAGGGCAGGGGCTGGGGCACGCGGGCAGGGGGCCGGGAACGGACCACCCCCACGGACTGAACCTGTGAACGCTAGTACGGGGCGCGCCGAGCTTTATCCCAGCCCTTGGCGCGTCTGCGGGGAGGGGGCTCCCCCGGGCTGGGGGAAGGAGCGGCTCTGCGGTGTGCTTCAGCGGGGTGGGCTCTGGGTGCAGGTTCGGGCCCCGCCGAGCCCCTCTCGCAGCACCGGGGGAAGGGGGGGCGGCGGTGCTGGCTGTAGGGGCCAATGCACCCCGTGCTCTCCCGGGGCAGGTTCGGGGCGGTGGAGGACAACGCCGGGGCGCTGCGGCTCTACACGGTGCAGGTGCCCCACAAGCGGGAGCGCCGCCCCCCGCCCTGCTACCTGACCAAGTGGGACGGGAAGAGCTTCCTGCCGCTGCTGACCCGGCCCTGCGGCAGCGAGGTCATCTCCTGCCTCTCCGTCAGGTACCCCGGGGCCGGGCGGGTGCGGGGCCGGGGGCCGCGCCAGCACCGCTCACTGTCCTCCCCCCCGCAGCGACTCGGGCACCTTCCTGGGGCTGGGCACGGTGACGGGCTCTGTCGCCATCCACATTGCCTTCTCGCTGCAGGTGAGCTGCGGGGCGGCGGGGCTCCTCGGGGAGCGGCTGGCTGGGCGGGGAGGGGCGCGGGGGCAGCCCCGGTGCCCCCCCGGGGCTAGGCTGCCTTGGACCACCCTTCCCTCCTCCCCCGCAGAGGCTGTACTATGTGAAGGAGGCGCATGGCATTGTGGTGACGGACGTGGCCTTCGTCCCCGAGAGCCGGCGCGGGCGGGAGCTGCTGGCGGGGAACGAGGCTGCCCTGCTCAGCGTGGCCGTTGACAGCCGCTGCAAGCTGCACCTGCTCCCCAGCCGACGTAGGTGCTGGGGGCTGCCCTGGGTGCTGGGGTGCCCACGGCCGCTCCCCAGCCCGGAGCGGGGCTGCCTGTGGACGTGCCGGGGGGCCAGGGGCCGCAGCGCCCGTCCTCACCCCTCTCTGCTCTGCAGGCTCCCTCCCTGTCTGGCTGCTGCTGCTGCTCTGTGCCGGGCTCATCGTGGCCGCCATCCTGCTGCTGCAGCTTGCCTTCCCGGGGTTCCTATAGGACCCCCCAGCGTCAGGACGGACCCCCCAGCGTCAGGACGGACCCCCCAGTGCCAGGACAGACCCCCCAGGCTGGCCAGCCTCTGCCGTGCCTCGGCCCACCCCAGCCGAGCAGACTGTGAAGCAGACAAGGGACCAGCCCCGGCCCAGCCGCCCCCGCTGGCGCTCGGGGAGCGGACAGGGGGCCCGGGAACCGTGTGGGGCCCTGGCCCAGCAGGACTGTGCCAGCCGCGGCGCAGGGCTGGCCCCGGGAAGGAGGGGGTCCCGCCAGCCCTGCGCCCCACTGCTGCCATTAAAACTGGAGCACAAAGGCAGTGCTGTCCCGTCTGTGCTGGGGGGGAGCAGGGCTGGCCCTGGCGCTGCTCCCGGCTGGGGGGAGCTCGGGGCCCTCCCTGCCCAGCCCGCAGACACCCAGCTGCGGCTGTGCGGGTTTGTTGTGGGGGCGGGCAGCCCCCTGCCCCGCGGCCGCCGCCGCCGTCCCCGTCCCCCTCCAGCTGCCGCGGCTCCTGCCCGTGCTGGAAGACAGCGGTGACGATCCAGGCGAGGCGTTGCTCCGTGCAGCTCGGGGTGGGGGCAGAGCCCCTCCGGGAAGCCGACGTGGGCCGGCACCGGCAGCGCCGCGTGGGGCAGCTGGCCTCCATGGGGATGGCTGGGCAACCGCCGCGGGAGGGGGTCAGCCACCGGCGCGCCCCGCCATGGGGCTGCGCCCTCTGCGCCCCAACGCCCCCGCTCGCCGTGTAGCGGGGAGAAGGGGTCGTCGGAGGTGTTGAGGCGGAGCACGTGCGAGGCGGCGGCGGCGAGGTGCTGGCACCGAGGGGCTGCTCCGGCGACGCGGCCGAGGCGCGGGGGTCCCAGCTGGGGGAGGCGGCCGTGGCTACCGGCAGCCCCGCCGCCCGTCCCCGCCGCCCCGGCTGGTTCAGCACCCGCATCCCGTGGCGCAGCCGGTCACGGGCGGCCGCGCCGCCATCCCGGCCTGGCCCCGCTGCGGTGGCTGCCCGTACCGGCCCGGGGAGGCGCCCGCGGGCAGCAGCGGGGCCCGCGGGTACCGGTGCTTGAGGCGGGCGACGGCCGCCCCCAGCTCCCGGGCGCTGCTGGCGCAGAAGGCCCGGGAGCGGGGCTGGGGGCGGGTGCTGCCCCCCCGGTGCCGGCGCCCCGCGGCTCTCACCCGGCAGCGGCTCCTCGCCCCGGCGGCCCCGGCGGTGAGGGGGCGGTGCCGGGCCCGGGGTGGCCCCGCCCCCGCGGGTGGCCCCGCCCCGGAGCGGGCGCGTGTGGCGCCGGCGGCCATCTTTGAGGCGGGCGCGGGGCGCCGGTTAACCCCTGCGCTGCCGGCGGGGGCCGCCCCGGGGCGCGGCGGGCGGCGGCGGAGCCCCCCCGGGCAGGGAGGGGCCCGGCGGGCAGGGCTGGGGGGGGCCCGGCCGGGGCCGGGGCCGGGGCCGGTGGCGGTGCCTGTGCGGGGGGACGTGGCGGCTACGTGGCCCGGGGCGGGGCGGGCGGCACCGAGCGGCGCCGGGACGCGAGACCGGGGCCGGGTGAGTGGGCACCGGGGGCTCCGGGGGCTCCGGGCTGCGGGGGGCGTTTGGGGAGGGCGGGTGCGCTGTGTGTCAGCGTGCGTGCAGTGTCAGCAGCGTGAGCAGTGCGAGCATCACGAGCAGTGCGCGCAGTGTGAGCCGTGTATGCAGTGAGCAGAGCAGTGTGAGCAGTGCGAGCAGCGTGAGCAGTGTGCACCGTGTGCAGTGAGCAGCGTGTGCAGCGTGAGCACCCTGAGCAGTGTGTTCAGTGAGCAGCGTGAGCAGTGCGTGTACTGTGTGCAGTGAGCAGTGTGTGCAGCATGAGCACCGTGAGCAGTGCGCTCAGTGAGCAGCGTGTGCAGTGTGCACTGTGAGCAGTGTGAGCAGCGCGAGCAGTGCGTGCAGTGTGAGCCGTGTATGCAGTGAGCAGAGCAGTGTGAGCAGTGCGAGCAGCGTGAGCAGTGTGCACCGTGTGCAGTGAGCAGCGTGTGCAGCGTGAGCACCATGAACAGTGTTCAGCGAGCAGCGTGAGCAGTGCGAGCGGTGTGAGCAGTGCGTGCACTGTGTGCAGTGAGCAGTGTGTGCAGCATGAGCACCGTGAGCAGTGCGCTCAGTGAGCAGCGTGTGCAGTGTGCACTGTGAGCAGTGCCTGCAGTGTGAGCAGTGTGAGCAGCATGAGCAGTGCGTGCAGTGTGAGCGAGCACCGTGAGCAGTGCGTTCAGTGGGCAGCGTGAGCAGCGTGTGCAGTGTGCGCTGTGAGCAGTGCCTGCAGTGTGAGCAGTGTGAGCAGCATGAGCAGTGCGTGCAGTGTGAGCAGTGTGTGCAGTGTGAGCACCGTGAGCAGTGCGCTCAGTGAGCAGCGTGTGCAGTGTGCGCTGTGAGCAGCGCGTGCAGCGTGAGCAGTGCGTGCGGTGCGCGGTGCGGGCCGTGCCCCGCAGGGTCCCCGCGCCCGCCGCTGCCTGCGTGTCCCCGCCGCGCTGGCGCCCGCGGGCTCCCCGGAGCTCCCCGCCCCCCCCGGGCGCTGCTGCCGCCGGGACGCGGGGCCGAGGGGGGCCGGGCCGGGGGGGGGCCGGGCACCCCGGCGCAGGCAGGGCCGCAGGCAGGGCCCCCCCCCCCCCCCCCCCGCCCAGCCGGGGGTGCCCACCCTGCCCCTCTCGCCCGGCTGCAGCCCAGGGCGCGGGATGGGGACCCTGCGGGCGGCCCCGCCGCCGCCGCTGCTGCTGCTGCTGCTGCTGCTGCTGGGCCCCGCGGCGCGTGCCGCCCCCAGGGCGGGGGGGCACAGGTACGGGGGGCACAGGTGGGGGGGGTGCATGGGTATGGGGGGGCAGAAGCACGGGGGGGGGGGTGCATGGGCATGGGGAGGGGCGCAGGTGTGGTTTGGGTGCAGGTGGGCACCTGGGCAGGGGGGGGTTGCACAGGTGCGGGGGGGTGCATGGGTGCAGGGGGGGTGCACGGACGTGGCTGTGAGTGGGCGCAGGGGTCCGGGGGGGGGGTGCACGGTCAGGGTCGGGGCTTGAGGGCACAGGGCTGCGTGCAGGGCTGTGGGGGCCGTGGGTGGCGGGGACACGGTGTGGGGCACTGCGGGGACGCCAGGCCGGGGCGGGCAGCCCCCCCTCGCTGCCCCCCACCCAGGGCACAGGTAACCCCCACCCTCCTGGCCAGGCCTGAGGCCCCCGACCTGCTGAGCCCGGAGCTGCCCACGCTGCCGTGAGTCCCTGCCCCTTGGGGAGCCCCGCGGCACCGGGCCCTGCACCCCTGGCCGGGGGCTGCGCATCGGGGGGTCACCCAGCGGGGGGGAGATGGGGGGGACACCCCGGAGGGCTGTGGGGCAGGGTGGTCCCGGGGACAGCTACAGGGCAGAGCAGCCCCGGGGCTGGCTGTGGGGCTGGCTGTGGGGCTGGCTGTGGGGCAGGCCGTGGGGCAGGGTGGTGCGTGCCCACCCCCAGCCCCGTCGCCCCCAGGCTGCTGCGGAGCGCGGTGCGGAGCCTGGGGCCGCCGGAGCGGGACGTGGAGGCCATGACGCGGGAGCAGGGTAAGGCCGTGCGGCGGCGGGGGCCGGGGGTCCGGCAGGGGCAGGGATGCAGCCCCGGCCCCACGGCGCCCCGTGCCCCACAGCCCTGCTCTACCTCTTCGTGCTGCACGACCACGACCGGAGCGGGCGCCTGGACGGGCTGGAGCTGCTGCAGCTGCTGGGCACGGTGCTGGCGCAGCGGGACGGGGGGCGGCCGGACCCCGACGTGGTAGGTCCCACGGGGACGGCCCTGGCACCCCACGGAGCCCCCGGGCCGGGCCCTCACCCCGTCCCCACTCTGTCCCCACAGGTGGCCGCGCTGGTGGACCGAGCCCTGGAGCAGCAGGACCTGAGTGGGGACGGGCTGCTCGACCCCCCCGAGCTGCTGCTCTCGCCCGGCCGGGGCCAGGGACCCCCGGGGCAGCCCCTCCTGCAGCCACCCGGGGAGCCGCTGGCAGGGGCCGGGGCTGTGCCCGGGGGGGACTCGGAGGTGAGCGGCCCAGTGCAAGGCCTGGCAGAGGGGCAGGCAGCCCCCCAGGCTGGAGCCATTGAGGCAGAGGAAGCCCCCGAGGGAGAAGCCCCCGATGCTGGAGCCATGGAGGCAGAGGAAGCCCCCCCAGGCTGAAGCCCCCGAGGCTGGAGCCCCCGAGGGGGAGGCAGCCCCAGTTTGGGGGGGACCCTGGGGAGGGGTAGGGGGTGGGGGGCTGTGGGCAGGGCTGTGCCAGCCCCGCAGCGGCTGTGGGGGGCGATGCCCCGGCTGCTCCCTGCCCCGCTCGGGGCACATGGTAGTGGGGGGTCCCCGCACCCCCCAGCCTGAGGTGGGGCTGGGGAGGACGGTGGGGCCGGGGCTGCGGTCGCCCCTGTAACGCAGCAGGACAGAGAAATACAGGCGCTGCTGCCGGCACTCGCCTGGGCCGTGGTCACTGCGGCCCCGCGGTCGCTGCGGCCCCCAGCTGGGGCGAGGGGCCGGGCAGGGCCCGGGGGGCAGCGCGGGGCTTTATTGGCAGTGGGGGGGGGGCGGGGGGCTCCTGGCACAGGGCGCCCGGCTCAGACGATGCCGTCGAAGCCCTGGACCCCACATTTCCTGCCCGCAATCTGGCAGCCGAAGGTGAGGGCGTCCTGCAGGCTCTTCCCTGGGGAACAGGCGCCTCGTCAGCCCCGCCAGGCCAAGGGGGCTGAGCTGAGCCCGGCTGTGCCGGGCTGTTCCGAGCTGTGCCATGGCCATGCCGGGCCGTGCCGTGCCATGGCAATGCTGTGCCATGGCCGTGCCCACCTTCCGAGAGCGCGAAGATGACGGCGGCGTTGAAGGTGTCCCCGGCCCCCAGCGTGTCCACGAGGGTCTCGGGCGGGAAGGCGTCCGAGTGCACCAGCTCCCCGTCGGGCCCCATGGCGTCGGCCCCCTCCTCTGCCCAGGCGCAGATCAGTGTGGCCCTGGGGGGGGTGAGGGGGAGGTGGGTGTGAGGTGCGGCCGTGCCCCCCCGCCCCGCCCCCTCCCGCACCCCCGTACCCCAGCTGCACGCGGCTGCGCAGCCCCCGCACCGCCTCGGGGGCCGACCGGTACCCCAAGTGCCGGGCCACGTCCTTGCTGATGAACACCTGCGGGAGAGGGGCTGGGACGGGGGCGACGGCCCCGGCCCCCCCAGCCATGCTGCGCCCCCAGACCCCCACTGCGCCCCCGCATCCCGCCTGCGCCCCCCGATCCCCGCTGCCACCCCAGACCCTCGCTGTGCCCTCTGCAACCCCCTGCGCCCCCAGACCCTGGCTGTGTTCCCGTGTGCCTGCTGCACCCCCCCCCCAGACTCCCCACTGCAGCCCCCAGACCCCCGCTGTGCCCCCGCATCCCGCCTGCACCCCCAGACCCCCGCTGCCACCCCAGACCCCCGCTGTGCCCCCTGCAACCCCCTGCGCCCCCAGACCCCCGCTGCCACCCCAGACCCCCGCTGTGCCCCCTGCAACCCCCTGCACCCCCAGACCCCCGCCCCCACCCCGGACCCCCCCTGCGCCCCCGCACCCCTCCTGCGCCCCCAGACCCCCACCACGCAGTGCTGCACCCCCCGTACCCCGACCCCCCCCACCCCTGCACCCCCCGCCCCGTGCCGGTAGCCCCGCCCCCTTCCCCGGTAGCCCCGCCCCGCACCACGTGCCCCAGGCCCATCAGCGGCAGCAGCTCCTCCCGGGGCTTCTCCACCTCCACCGAGGTCCGGACCCGCTCGGCCGCCGGCCGGGCCCGGTTGTGCTCCTCCACCCGCCGAATCATCGCCGCCTGCTCCGCCGCGTTCCGGGCCTGCGGGCACGCACCGCCTGGCACCGGCACCGGCACCGGCACCGGCACCGGCCGCCCAGGGGGGCCCCCGGCCCCGGGCTCACCTCCCAGTGGATCCACTTGTACTGGGAGAGGTCGACGCGCTCGAAGTCGCGGGCGGTCACGTCGGGGAGGTCCCTGCGGGGCGGGGGTCAGGCGGGGCGGGGGCACCCCCTGCTGCAGCGCGGGGCGGCCCCGGGTGACCCCGGCCGGGGCGAAGGGCAGTGCCGGGGGTGGCACCGCCCGATGAGTCATTAACGGCAGCGCGGCCGGACCCTGAGGCGGACTCAAAGGGCAGCGCGGCGACGGCCCGGCTGGGGCTGCCGGAGCCGGAGGGGTCGGCGATGCCCAGCAGCCCCCTCCATCAGCCCACATGAGCACAGCCGGCCTGCTACCGGGCAGCTGCCACACGCAGTGCGGGGTGACCCATGGCACTGTGCCGGCTGTCCCGCGCACCGGAGCACACGGCCACGCGGCAGTGCCGCCGCCAAGCGCGGCCGCGGCACAGGGGGGACTGATCGGGGGCTGCGGGGACAATTGGCAGTGATTGTGTGTGCAGAATTACGGGGAATCACCCAAAGCGGCAGGCGGGACCCCAGCAGGCAGCGCCGGGCCGGCACCGGCAGAGCCTCGGGGTGGCCCCGGGCGCCCGGCTCGGCTGGGGCGGAGGCAGGGAGGGGGCCGCTGCCCACTGGGCGGTTGGGGCCGGGGCTGGCGCCCTTACGTGTCGTAGAGCACGATGGTCCGGGAGCCGCTGGCGGCGCTGACGACGCAGCAGGCGCAGGGCACGTCCCCGCGGGGCTGCCAGGCCACGTGCGACGCGTCCACGCCGCGGCGCCGGAAATCCGCCGCAATGAAACTTGGGGGACAGAGAGCGGGGTGAGGGGCCCCACGCACCCGCCGGCGTGCAGGATGGTGCGGGTGCCCCGGCTGGCGCTGACGACGACGACGGAGGCGGGCAGGCGGCCGTCGGGCTGCGGCACCGCGTGGCCCGCGTCCACCCCGCAGCGCCGCAGGTCGGCCAGGACGAAGCTGCCGGCGGGAAGAGACGCGGGGGGGCCGGCGGGGGCGTCAGGGCGGGGGCGGCCCCGGGCCCCGCCGGCAGCCCGGCCCCCCCCGGGCCCCCCCACTTACTCGGCGGCGGGGCCGGGGGCCAGCGAGCCCATGAAGGCGCAGGGGGCTCCCAGCAGCGCCAGCACCGTGCAGGAGTTGGAGGCGTTCCCGCCCCGCTGCCACCGCTGCGACAGGCACCTGCAAGGCCGCGGGCCGTGGGCACCGGGGCCGGCCCCGGGAGCGGCCCCGGGGGCGGCCCCCCGGCCCGGCGGTACCTGGTGTCGGAGTCCTCGGCGGGGTAGGCCTCCGCCACGCTGATGATGTCCAGGCACACCAGCCCCACGCACAGGATCCGCTTCTCCCCCGCGGGGCCGGGGTCCCGCCGGGCCGCCCCCGCCGCCATGCTGGGCCCGCTCCGCTCCGCTCGGCCCCGCCACCGGCCCCGGCCCCGCCGCGGCCAATCAGGGCCCGCCCCCGCCGCGCGCCCCTCACGGCGCGGCCAATCGGAGCCCGCCGCCGCGCCGCTCCCTCCCCGGGGGCGGGGCGAAGGAAGGGCGGGGCCCGCCCCAGGGGCCGCGCCCCGCCGCACTCCGCGCATGCGCAGAGCCCCCGGGGCGGGGGCCCGCGGAGGGGGCCGAGGCACGCGCGCCGCTCACACGCACGCAGGCGCGCTGCGCGTGCGCGTTGTGCATCCCACCCCCTTGCACACGCGGTGCTCACCCCCCCCGTGCACACACACGCTCCCGGTGCACACCCCCCGTGCACACACCCCCGTGCACACCCACCTGTGCACACCCCGCCCCGTGCACACCCCGCCCCGTGCACACGCATACCCATGCACACCCCGCCCCGTGCACACTCACCTCTGTGCACACCTCCCGCTTGCACACGCAGCCCCCCGTGCACACTCCCCCGTGCATACACACACCCGTGCACAACCCCATTGCACACCCCCTCTTGTGCACACACCCCACGCACGCCCCACCTTGCACACCCTCCCGTGCACACTCCCCCGTGCATACACACAGCTGTGCATATGCACCCGTGCACACCCCCCTTGCCCACCCCACCTCGTGCACACCCCCCTTGCACGCCCCCCGCGCCTGCGGCCGCAGCCCCCGTAGGCCCCGTAGGCCGGCCACGCGCAGCACCCACGGCCGGGGGGCAGCGGGGGGGCCGGGGGGGCCGGGGGCCCTCAGCCCTGGGGGCCCTGGGGGAGCCGGACCGGGCACGGCTGGGGCCGGGGGTGCCATGGCGGGGGGTGCCGGGGGGCGAGGACATGGCTGGGGCAGCCGGGGGCACCTTCGGGGCCCGGAAACACCGCAGGGTGCTGGGGGGCCCCTCACCCCACAGCCCCCCCAAGCACGGGGCACAGGTTGGGGCGCAGGGCTGGGTGCAGGCTGGGTGCAGGCTGGGTGCAGGCTGGGTGCAGGTTGGGGCGCAGGGCTGCGAGCAGGCGCGGGCGTGGGTGGGCACGTGCTGGGCGCAGGCACGGGAGCGCCGCTGGGCAGGTTAATGCGTCACCGGGCCAGGGGGACGGCGGCGGGAGCGGGAGCAGTGGCACAGGTAGGCGGCCGGGCGCGGGATGGGGAGCGGGGCTGAGCCCGGGGCCACCGGCAGCAGCCGCGGCCCAGGGTGCCCGGCTGGACGGGACGGGTCACCGCATCCTTGCACCGTGCCGGGGGGCTGCGCCAAGGCCCCTCCGCGCTCCCTCGTGCCGGCGGCACAACCTTTGCACGGGGCAGGGAGCGCCCGGGCACGGCGCCCATGGGAGCCTGCACCCACCTCGCTGCGGGGCCACGGTCGGGGCAGGCCCTGACGGCGGCTGCGCGGGGCTGGGCCCCCACCCGGGGACCCCTCCTGCCCACGCCGGGGCCCTGCCCGCGCTGCCCCTGCAGAGGCTGGGGCCAAGGACTGGGGGTACGGCGGGGGCTGAGCGCCCGGCACCGCTGGGTCCTGGGTGTCCCTGGCCATGCCGCGCCCAACCGCACCGTGCCGGGCCCACCTGCGCCACACTGTGCTGGGCAGCGCAGAGCCAAGGCCGCAGCACCGTGCTGGCCCGGCTGTGCCATGGGGGGCCGTGCCCCCTGCCCGGGGGGCATCTCTCCTCTGTGCCGGGGGGACGCGGGCTGGCTCTGGGGCCGTGGCAGGGTGCTGCCGTGCCGCTCGCTGCCCGCCTGCCCGCAACTCCAGAGCGCTGGGAGCGGGCAGGGTGCTGCCGTGCCGCTCGCTGCCCGCCTGCCCGCAACTCCAGAGCGCTGGGAGCGGTCACGGTGCACGGGGATGGACGAGCGGCTGCGGGAGCTGCGGCTGCAGGAGGAGAGGACGTTCCTGCGGAGCATGGTGCGGGAGGAGGCCACGGAGCAGCCTCCCGGCCGGCGGGACAGCCGAGCACCGGCCATCGTCCCCGAGCCCCTCGCCAGCGACGCCGCCCTCTGCGTGCCCAACAGCCCCAAGTCACACAGGTAGCTGGCGGGGCGGGGGGCCGCGGGGCCGGGGGGCCGGCGCTGCCCTGCCTGCGTCCCCGCACCCCCAGGGACCTCAGCCTGATCGCCGAGGCGGTGGGACGCAGCCAGTTCCTGCGGCGCCTGGGCGAGGGCTGCCCCGAGGCGCTGGCCCAGAGCTTCACCCCGGTCTGGCACGGCCCCGGCGACACCGTGCTGGCCGAGGGCGCCGAGGGCACCGCCATGTACATCGTGGCAGGTGAGAGCGTGGCACCGGCACACGTGGGGGTCATGCACGTGTGTGCAGGCGTGCATGCGGCTGTGCCCGCTCGCGGGTGTGCGTTGGGGTGAGCTCGTCTGCCACGCGTGCCGGTGCGTCGGGCTGCCGCACGTGTGTGTGCCTGTGCACACCCGCGTGTGCGTGTACTGGGCGTTCACCCGCTGCAGGGGATGCACCACCCCTGTGCACAGGGTGCCCGTGCAAGGCCACCAGCCGCAGGGCAGTCCCGTGTGCGCACACGTGCGTGTGTGCGTGCACGCGCGTGCGATGCCACGGGCCGTGTCTCTCTGCAGAGGGGCAGCTCAGCGTGAGCCAGCGGGGCCGGCAGCTCCGCACGCTGGGGCCGGGTGACGTTTTCGGGGAGCTGGCCATCCTCTACCACTGCAAGCGCACCGCCACCGTGCGGGGTAAGGGCAGCCCCCGCCCCACGGGCCCCGTGTCACCCCCAGCCCCCCGCTGACGCCCCTCTGCCGCAGCGCTCGGCCCCGTGCGCCTCTGGGCCATCGACAGGCAGCGGTACCGTGCCATCGCCACCAGCAACGCCAAGCAGAGACGAGCTGAGATCCTGGGCTCCCTGCGGACGTGAGTGGGGCCCGGCACCCGCGGCGCCCTCCGCCCCCGGGCCCCTCACCCTGACCCCCCCGGGGGGTGCCAGCCCCTCCTGCCAGCCCTGGCTGCAGGGTCCCCTCCCAGTCCCAGCCTCATCCTCATCATCATCCCCATTCCCATCTCATCCCCATCCCTGTTCCCATCCCTGTTCTCATCCTTGTCCCCATGCCCATTCCCAGCCCCGTCTCATCCCCATCCCTGTCTCATCCCGATCCCAATCCCTGTTCCTATCTGATCCCCATTCCCATGCCCATCTCATCCCTGTTCCCATGCCCAGCCCCACCTCCGCCATATCCCCATCCCTGTCGCCATTCCCAATCCCTGCTCTCAGCCCCAGCCCCAGCCCCGTCCCCAGCCCCGTGCTCTCCATCCCCTTCCCCAGCCCTGCCCTGCTCACTGCCTGCGCTGGGTTCTGGGCTGCAGGGTGCAGGCAGGGCCCAGGCAGGGCAGGGTGCAGGCAGGGTGCAGGCAGGGTGCAGGCAGGCTGCGGGAGCCCAGCCGGCCCCTCTCGCCCGCAGGGTGCACTGGCTGCGGGACCTCTCTGACAGCCACCTCTCCAAGCTGCTGGACGCCATGGAGGAGGTGGGTGGGTGCCCGGGAAGGGTCCGCCTGTGCGGAGCCCTGGGGGGTCCCGGGACACATCCCCATGGGGCCGCAGCCTGGGGCTACTGGGATGTGCCGGGGGTGGCGGGTCTGGGACCGGCTGGGGGGGCTGCCTGCCCCCTGCCCGCCTGCCTGCCCGGTCCCGTCCCTCCCCGCAGTGCACCTTTGCGCCCGGCCACGTCATTATCCACGAAGGGGACGAGGGGGAAAACTTCTACATCATCCTGAAGGGAGAGGTGGGTGCGACAGCGCGCACCCCACCGCACCGGGGAGCCCCCCGCCCCAGCGAGGGGCCGGGCCGGGCTTTGTGCCCCCCGTCCCCATCCCCATCCCCGCTCAGCCCTGTCCCCACGCTGCAGGTGCGGGTGAGCCGGCGGGTGGACGGGCAGGAGAAGCCGATCCGCGTCCTGGGCGCCGGCGAGCACTTCGGGGAGATCTCCCTGCTGCAGTGGGTGCCGGCTCACCTGCACCAGCCCCCTGTGCACGCCCCCATGCACACCCCCGTGCCCCCCCATCTCTCGCCCCCTGTGACCCCCGGCCTCTGTGCAGGAACACACGCCGGACGGCGTCGTGCCAGGCCCAGGGACACGTCACCTGCATCACCGTGGCCAAGGCGTGGGTGTCCCCGCACCCCCCCCGCCCCAGCCTGTCCCTGCGGGGGCACGGCCGGGACCCCCCACCCCACTGACCCCTCCTCTGCCCCACAGAGACTTCCTCGAGATCAGCCCCTTCTGCCCCTGGCAGCTCTCGGAGCCGTGAGTGTCCCTGGAGCGCCCGGGACCCCCGACCCCTCGGGGGACCCCAGGGCAGCGCTCGGCTCCATGGGGAGCCCCAGGAGAAACCCCCAGTGTGGGGGGCCCTGCTCGGGTCCTGCTGGCTGGGGAGGCAGGGAGAGGGGGTGGCC
Organism: Nipponia nippon; assembly: GCF_047370975.1. Lineage (NCBI taxonomy): Eukaryota > Metazoa > Chordata > Aves > Pelecaniformes > Threskiornithidae > Nipponia > Nipponia nippon. The sequence goes on from NW_028262358.1 coordinate 126,672,429, forward strand.
ATGGCCTGGGGGGGTCTGGGGTGGGGGGAGCCGGGAGGATGGGTGCAGGGCGGTCGGGGGCAATGGCCTCAGCAGGGAGGTGTCCCCCCACCATGGACCACCCGGCCAAGGGGGCTTCACTCTGGCCCCACATATGGGTGGGGGTCCCCGCTGCCCCCGCACCCTGGGGGCCGTGGGGCTTGGGGGGCCATGGGAAGGGGACTGTGCGGGTGCCCAGGGCTCAGCAGGCGCTGGCCCCACGGCCCCCACACCCATGGCTCCTTCCCACCCCAGAAACGCGGCTGAGACAGAGGTGCCGGCTCCAGAGGATCCCGGGCGGTCAGTGCAGGATGGGGATGGGATGGGATGGGATGGGATGGGATGGGATGGGATGGGATGGGATGGGATGGGATGGGGTGGGATGGGATGCAGTGTCCCCATGGCCCAGCCCGATGGCACTGGGGTCCCCAGGGTCCTGGTGCTGGGGGGTCTGACCCAGCACCGTCCCTGGGGAGCAGCAGGGGGGTCCCATACCCCAGCAAGGCTGGGGGTCGGCAGCCCCACGGTGCTGGGGTGGGTGCTGCAGGGACATGGTCCGCACCGGCAGGGGCTGGGGGTCCCCGAGCCTGCGGCAGCCCCCGGCACCCGTACGACTGGAGGACCTGGTGGCTGTGCGCTATGAGGAGGGGCAGCGGCAGGGCCAGTGCGTTGTCCTGGGCACCGGCGGCTTTGGCAGGGTCGATCTGGTAAGAGCTGGACCCTGTGCCCCCCGCGGCTCCTGGCACCCAGCCCCATCCTGTGCCAGTACCCGTCCTGACGCCCACGGCCGCCCACGCCCAGGTGCGGTGCCGGGAGCAGCTCTTTGCGCTGAAGCGGATCCGCAAGGACTGGGTGGTGCGGACGCAGCAGCAGGAGCACGTGCGCACCGAGCGGCGGGTGCTGGCGCGCAGCCACAGCCCCTTCGTCGTGGGGTGAGAGCGGGGGCTGTGGGCTCCGGGGGGGCAGCAGGGGGACAGTGCAGGGGTCGGGGCCGCTGGTTGTGCCCAGGTCCTGCCAACCCCTCTCCGCCGGCAGGTTTTTCGGCACCTTCCGGGACAGGCAGTATGTCTACCTGCTGCTGGAGTTCTGCCAGGGCGGCGAGCTGTGGACCAAGCTGCGTGAGATGTACAGAGCCAGGCCGAGCGCGGGGCTGGGGTGGCAGTGCCGTGCCATGCTGTGCCGTGCTGCCTGACTGCCGGTCCCTGCCATGCAGGCGCTGCTTCGAGGAGCCGCTGGCCGTGTTCTGCTGCGCCTGCGTGGTGGAGGGCCTCGAGTACCTGCACAGCCGCGGCATCGTCTACCGTGACCTGAAGCCTGAGAACCTCATGCTGGACCGGCGCGGCTACGTCAAGCTGGTACCGGGGCGGGTGTCCCGGCAGCGCCAGCGCTGCCACAGCAGTGCCCAGGGAGGGGGCGGCAGGGGCTGGGGGGGCTGCGCTGGCTGACGGTGGCACCGGTGCCTGCAGGTCGACTTTGGCTTCGCCAAGGAGCTGGGACGGGGGGAAAAGACCTACTCCTTCTGCGGGACCCCCGAGTACCTGGCACCCGAGATGCTGCGCCACGAGGGCCATGACTTTGCCGTCGACTTCTGGATGTTGGGCATCCTTGCCTTCGAGCTGCTGGTGGGCAGGTGAGTGCGCGGCCCTGGGGCCGGCCGAGCCCCCTGCGGCGAGGGCCCATCTACCCGCGCCCCGCAGGCCGCCCTTCCACAGCGCCGACCCCCAGCAGATCTACAGCCGTATCCTGGACGGCATCTTCTCCTTCCCCACCTTCCTCGGCGAGGCCGCCTGCTCCCTCATCGGCAAGCTCTGCAGGTGCTCGGGGCACGCAGCGCGGGGTCCTGCAAGGGCAGGGGGCACGGGGGGTGCTGGGTGCCATGGGGTGCCCTGGGCGGGGCCGAGGCGTCTTGGGAGGCACTTGGGTGCCCTGGGTGCGTCACTGCACCCCGCTGTGCCTGGGGGTCCCCTGGGGACATCATTGCACCCCGCTTGCAGGCGCCGTCCAGGGCAGCGCCTGGGGAACACGGCCAGCGGCATCCGCGGCATCAAGAAGCACAGGTGAGGGGGGGGCGGGTGGGGGCCCTGCGCCCCCCCGGCCCCTCCTGCAGCCCCCCGCTCCCCAGGTGGTTCGGGGCTCTGAAGTGGAGGAAGCTCTCGCTGCGGCAGCTGGAGGCGCCCACCCTGCGGCTCATCAAGGAGGTGAGGGGGAGCTCGGGGGGCCGCGGCTGGGGGGCAGGAGGGGCCGGCTCTGACCCCGCGTCCCCACCCAGGGACCCCCCTACGTCAACTTCAAGCGTTTCTCAGTCGACTGGACGCCAGCGGAGGACGAGTTCTCAGGCTGGGATGAGGATTTCTGATGGCAGCGGGACCCCCAGGACCACGGTGGGACCCCCACGCCGGGCCGGCTGGGCCCCCTCCCCACCACAGCCCTGGGCCGGGGCGATGCCGGGGGCTGCCCTGCGGCCTCGCGCTCTCTGGCGCGGGGGTCCCTCCCGGGGCAATAAATTGTGGGCGCAGGGAGGAGCCGGAGTCGCGGTTACAAAACCCGGTGCCGCATCTTTATTTCGTGGGGGGCAGTGGGGGGCCGGGGGTGGCGGGGCAGTGTGGGGGGCCAGGGCGGGCGGTGTGGGGCGGGGGCGTGTGGTGGCAGGGGAGCGAGGGGTGGGGGGTGCTGATAAATAACGAGGTGGGGTGGCGGGGGTCCTGCCGGGGCGTGGGGACCCCCCGGCCCAGCTGTGCCCCCGGCTGGCCGGTAGCCCCGTGCCGGGGGGGCGTCCGGGGTCCAGCGGCTCTAGGGCTCCTCGGCGTCGTAAAGCAGGGCCCCACTGAAGACGGTGAGGGGCTCGTCGGGCGCGTGGGCCAGGCGCCCCGAGACCAGGTCCACGCAGAGCGTCTCGCCGGCCGCCAGCGGCAGCAGGAGGCTGAAGACGCCGAGCGCCCCGGGGCTGGGCTGCAGCGCTGCCACCGGCTCCTTCTCCAGCCCCTCGGGCTGGAAACCGGCCGAGTCCAGGCGGGCGATGCCCTGGTTGGAGCGCGACAGCACGGCCTCCAGCTTCTCCCCTTTGTGCCCCGTCAGCACCGCACTCACCAGGTACCGCCCGCTCACCGGCGCCGTGAAGGTGCCTGCGGCAGCGGGCAGTGGGCATCAGTGCCGGCAGCCGCCCTGTCCCCAGGGACCCCCGGGACGGGCTCTGCGCCCCCAGGCTCCCCCACTGCACCCCCAGGACATGCACGGCACCCCCTGAGGACCCCCCCATCCCATGGCCACCATCGCACCCCAGGATCGTGCTTCACCCATGGCCATCAGTCCCATCCTGCCCCACAGCCCCCGTTGCAGCCCCATCCCGCCCTGCAGCCCCATCCCTGCCCCACGCATGGCCGTGCTGCACGGGCACTCACCCGTCTCCGCGTCGTAGGCGCCGCCGTCGTTGAGCAGGACCTGGTCGAAGGGGACGGTGCCCGACTCCGTGCGCTGGGTGCTCAGGGCGGCCGAGAAGGCGATGCGGGGCACGGAGCCCGGCTCCCCCACCTCACCTGGGCACCGTGTCAGGACGGGGCACCCTGGCCCGGCACCAAGCCCCCCACGGCTCCCCCAGCCCAGCAGCCCCCGGCTCCCCCCCCACCTGCCCCTTTGCTGTGTCCGTGCCCCCCGACCACGTCCCCCCGCCGTGCCCCCAGCCCCTCTGCCCCCAGCCATGCCCGTCACCCCAGGCTGCCCTGCCCGGTGCCCGGTGCCCTGCCATGCCCCCACCCCCCCAGCCGCCATTGCAGCCCCCCAGCCCCCCCGGACCCCAGCCCTACCTCTCTCTCCTGGCAGCCCTAGGAGGGAAGGAGAGGAGGGGGCTGCAGGGCCGGCACGGGGCAGGACCCCGCGGCACAGGGTCCAGCCATGCCAGCGCTGCCCCGCTGCGGGGGACAGGGCATGGGGGGCTGCTCCTTACCGCGGGGGCCCACGGGGCCTTGTTCTCCATCCTTGCCGGGGGGCCCAGCGGGGCCGGCAGGGCCCATCTCACCCATGGGCCCGGCAGGTCCAGGGGGGCCGGGGGGGCCTGAAGGGAGGATGGGGTTAGAGCCGCCCCGGCCCCATAGCCCTTCCCCTCACCCCACAGCCCCACGCTCCCACGCCCTGAGCCCCCACGTCCCCATGCCTTGCGGCCCCACGTCCCACACCCCACATCCCCATGCCTTGTGTCCCCACGTCCTCATGCACCGCAGACCCACACCCCCATGCCTTGAGCCCCCCTCATCCCCATGGCTGGCATCCCCATGTCCCACACCCCACAGCCCCACATCCCCATGCCTTGTGTCCCCGCGTCCCCATGACTTGCCCCCCCATGGCTTGTGTCCCCACGTCCCCATGCACCGCAGCCCCATAGCCTGCAGCCTCCTGTGGTCCCGTGTCCCCACACCCCAACACCCCCAATTCCCACAGCTGTGCCCCCCAGCCGCTGCCCCCTGATTCGCTCTCCGGTGACCCCGTGTCCCCACCGCTGTCCCCAAGCACCGGCCCCGCAGCCCCGTGCCCCCCAGCCCCGCGCCCCTGCCCGCCCCGCGATGCCTCGCGTCCCCGCGCCCCCTGCGCACCGGTGAGGTTCCTCTGGGTCAGGCGCAGCAGCTCCCCGCGCAGGTGCTGCAGGCTGGCGTTGAGGGCGCCGAGCCGGTGCGGGAGCTGGGCCTGCAGCGCCTTCTCCAGCAGCGCGGCCTGGGTGCGGGCCGTGCCGTTCAGCTCCCGCACCGCGCCCCACAGCCCCGCCACGTGCCGGCCCAGCCCCTCGCGGACGCCCCGCAGCCCGCCCGCCACGGCCTCCAGCTGCTCGCAGACGCCTTCCAGCTTGGCCAGCCGCGGCTCCAGGCCGGCCGGGCAGCCCTCGGCCTGTGTCAGCTCCCGCACCAGCCCCTCCAGCCGCTCCTCGCTCTCGGCCTGCCGTGCCGCTGCCGCCGCCGCTGCCTGGTCCAGCTCGGCCACGATGCGGTCGGTGATGGCGCCCAGCTCGCGCTGCCGGGCATCCTGCTGGTCCAGGGCGTCCTGCAGCCCCTGCACCGTGGCGTTCAGCCCACCAAGGGAGAGCAGCGCCGCTGCCAGCTTGCCCCGCAGCTCCCGCAGCTCCGAGGGCGAGGTGCCCCCGAAGACGCCGAACCCCTCCAGAGGCGGCTCCAGCTCTGGCTCCGGCTCCAGCACGGTGGGGTCAGGCTGGGGCGGGCGGCAGGCAGCGGTGCAGGCATCCACCTCAGCCCACAGCCGCTCCAGCTCCTGGGGCGGCAGCGGGGCGCAGGGCCGGGGACAGGAGCCGCTGCTCAGCCCCTCCAGCTCAGCCTCCAGCCTCCCCGTCCGGTTGCGGAGCTGCACCAGCTCCTCCGCTGGCGCTCCCCCGGCCTCCAGCCGCCCCAGCCGCCCTGCCAGCTGCCCCAGTGCCTCCCCCTGCGCCCCCAGCATCTCCCGCAGCTCCCCCGCCTCTGCCCGCAGCCCCCGCAGGGTCCCGGCCAGCCCGTCCCCACCGGTGCCCAGGGCCTGGAGCTGCCCCTCGGTGTCCTGCAGCCGCCGCTCCAGCTGCCGGAGGAAGGGGCTGAGCCCGTCCTGCCCATCCCGGCTGCCTGCCGTCGGCTCTGGGGGTGCCGGGCAGGGCTGGCCACAGCGGGCCAGCAGCCCCTCTAGCTCGGCCAAGCGGGCGCCGCGCTGCGCCCCGCTCGCTGCCAGCCCCTCAACCGCCTGGCTCAGGTTGGCCAAGCGTCCCGGCAGCCCGCTCTGCCACCCCTCTGCCTCGGGGGACCACGGGCCGGCCCGAGAGGCGTTCAGTTGCCCCTCCAGCTCTGTCAGCCGCCGGGCCAGCACTGGCCCCTGCCCGCCCGGCCCCGCTGCCGCTGTGGGCAGCCCCTCCAGGCGCCGCTCCAGCTCGGCCAGCCGCCGGTGCAGGTCGTCTGGCGGGGGCGGCGGGGCGGCGGCGGGGGCCAGGCGGCTGCTCAGGCTGCTGATGTGCCGCTGCACCGTCTCCACGGCGTCCCGGTTGCGCTGGTCCACCGAGCCCACCAGCTTCTCCAGTGCCCGCATGCGCTCTCGGTCCTCTGCTGCCTGCCGCCGCAGCCCCTCGGTGCCGGCCATGCAGGCGTCGCAGGCCTCCTGCAGCCGTTGCTCCAGCTCGCGCAGTGCCGTGGCCGCCACTGCGCTCCCCGCCGCCACCGGGCCCTCCCGGCCGCTCTCATGGCGGTGCAGGCGGCTCTCCAGCTCCTCCAGCCGCCGCTGGACGTGGCTCAGCGCCTCCCGCACCTCGGCAGGGGCGGCTGCGTCGGCCGGCTGCTTGCCCTCCGGTCCACTGTCCGCCACCTGGCGCGGGCGCTCCGGCGGTGGCTCCTGCCCGGCCCGCAGCTCCTCCACCTGCTCGCTCAGCCGCCGCACCTGCTCCTCCAGCCGCCGCACCTTCTCCGCATCCCCACTGCCTGCGCCGCACCACATCATCAGGGTCACGGCCCCGCCGGGGCTGCCCCGCCACTGCGTCCCCCCTGCCCGCCAGCACTACCTTCGCCCCCCAGGCCGCTGAGTGGGTTGCCGAAGCCGGAGAGCGTGGGGCGGCCGGGTCGGGGCCGGGGGCGGCCGGTGGGCAGCGGGGGTGCCGGCGCCGGCCCTTCGGTGCAGTCCTCGCCCGAGTAGCCCTGGCAGCAGCGCCAGGCCAGCTCCGACACCGTCCTCTGGGACACCTTGTAGCGGGGCCGCAGGAAGCTGCGGTACCTGCGGGCAGAGGAGACCCTGCCGCAGCGGGGAGGGGGGACGGGAGCCCCCGGCCGGGCAGCGCGGCCAGACGAGGCGGGTGCTGGGTGGGGGTCCCGGGCGTGGGCAGCGGGGCTGGTCCTGGGGCAGCAGGAGTTGGGGGGAGAGCCCTGCGGGCACAGGGCTCCCTGACAGCACAGCTCCCTGCCTGCACACGGCCCCCTGCCTGCACTGAGCTCCCTGCCCGCACTCTGCTGCCCGCTGGGTCCCTGCTCTTGGGTCGCGCCGAGCGCCGCCAGCCCCGTGCGTGTGGAGGCGTCGGGCAGCAGCTCGGGGCCGGGCAGCCGGGAGCAAAACCAAACACAGGCCGCGGTCTGGCTCCAGCGGCACGGCCGGGCCCCTGCCTGCGCCCAGCCTCTTGCTTAACCGCCAGCGGCCGGAGGGGCTGCCCCTGCCCAGCCCCGCCACCCTGCCGCCGGCATCGCCCCGCGCTGCTGGCCCCACCGCCGAGCCGCCAGCCTGGAGACCCGCCCTGGGTGCGGGGTGCCAGGGGTCCCGGCGCGCGCGCCTCGCGGGAGGGCAGGGGCCGCTCACCCATCCAGCACCGCTCCAGGCCGCCCGGCTCTTGCGAAAAAGTAAACACAACCCCGGGGTGGATAAACACCAGTGGCGGCGGCGGCGGCAGAGGCGGTGGTGGGGCCGTGGCCAGACCCGGCTCTGCTTCGAGCCCCCCCAGCCCCCAGCCCCGTCCCCACTCACGCCAGGATGCGGGGGCACTGGAGCTGCCCCCAGCCGCAGGGCTGGTAATCTGGTTTCACGAAGCTCTCGACGCCGTCCTCCACCACGCAGCTCACGCTGCGCGTCACCACGTAGGCACACCAGTTCCTGCAGGAAGGGGTCAGGGCGCCCACCTGGGACGCGTCATCCCGGCATGCTCCCAGGTACCCTGCCGGCACGCACCAGGCATCCCCAGCACACACCCAGCATCCCACCCCCCCGGCATCCCCCGGCACACACTGGGCCCCCCTGCACGCCCCAGTGCTTGCCCTGCCGGTCGCACCGGTAGCAGCCGTCACAGCCCAGTGCTGTGGGTTAATGGGCCGGATCCTGCCCCATGCCGGAGCCCTTTCATCCCTGCTCTGCCCGGCAGCCTGTAGCACCGGGGCCCGTTGCTGAGCCCCGGCAGGGGCTGGCGGCACCGCAGGAGCAGCCGCAGCTCCCGGCCACGGGGCAGCCCCTGGGGAGCCCTGCAGGGGCGGAGGCTCCGCCTGGGGGGTCCAGGGCGGCCAGGCAGGGTTTGGGGTGCCAGGCACCCCGTCATGCCGTGCTGTGGGGCCCGCGCTGCCTGTCCCAGGGACGGGCACCCCACGCCCTGCCCCATCGCTGCCCCGGTCCCCTCTGCACTGGTGGGGCAGGGGCAGCCGGGGCGGCCACCCACTGTGGGGGCTCAGCCACCCCACGGCCACTGCACCCCCCAACCAGGAGTCTGCAAGTGGGGGTCAGCCCCTCCCTGCACCAGAGCGGACGGCGGGGGCAGAGGGACGGTGTCCCTGCGGGGGCGCTGCTCCCCCCAGCCCAGCCACACCTGGGATGGACCCCAGCCCCGCCGGCTGCAGGGACCCCGGCCCCACGGCGCGGGACCCCAGCCCAGCCCCGCCGGCTGCAGGGACCCTGGCACAGCCTTATATGGTCTGAGCCCAGAGCCCAGAGCCCAGCCCCGTCCCCAGCACCCCCAGCCCCACACAGAGCAGCCCCCGGGGCAGCCCCATAGGGAACGGCCCCCCGGACCGCCCGCGGCGGGAGCTGGGCCGCGCTGTGGTGGGGGCCCACGGAGCTGCGGCCGGTTCCCGTCAGCCCGGCTGGTTCCCCTCAGGCCCCGGCTGGATTCCAGCTCCTCCCCGGGGGCCGCCGGGAATTCCTGCGCCGACCAACGGCCCCCCCTCGCCTCCCTCCTTCCCTTCCCTTCTCTTCCCGGCTGCCCTGTGCCCCCTCAGCCCCACACCCCTGGGACCCCCCGGGCTGCCCTGGGGTCCCACCGCCCAGGACCAGGCTTGTCGCCATCCCAGGGATGGGATGGGATGAGATGGGATGGGACGGGATGAGAGCCCTCCTGAAATGGCAGGGCACGGGGATGGCCCCTGTGCCCCCCGCGCCATGGGGACGGGTCGCTGTGCCCCCCATGCCATGGGGACGGGTCGCTGTGCTCCCCAGCCCGTGGGGAGACCCCGCTGCACCCCCAAAGCTGCAGGTACACACTCAGCCATGTCTGTGCCCCGCCACGGCGCTGCAGGCCTGGGCTGGGGCCTGGGGGTCCCCCCACCCTACCCTGGGCTGCCGGGGCTGCCGTGGGGCTGCCGTGGGGCTGCCGTGGGGCAGCGATGGGGCAGGCGCTGGCTGTGGCCGTGCCGGTGCAGCTCTACCCCACACGGCCGTGCTGCTGCGGCGCTGATGTGGCCGCAGCGAGAGCGTGACCCCCAAGCCGGCGCGGGGCTGCCCCAGCCCTGCGCCCCCCAAGCTCCCCGACCTGCAGGCTCAAGCTGCCCCACGCCGGCCCCACGGCCCCACACTGCCCGTCCCCAGCTCCCAGCCCCTGGCACGGCACAGGCAGGGATGGGGACCGGGACGGGGACAGGGTGGGTCCGGGCCCCTCGCCCCCTCCCCATCCCCGACAGCGCTGACCCTACGCCGGGGCGCACCGCGCGGGCGCGTGGATGCTGAGACAGGACCAGCCCCGGGATCCCCGGCACCGCAGCACCCAGCACACACAGCTGCTGGCACCCGCCCGCACCGGGCCCCGCACACGCACCCACCCCTGCAGGGAGCCGAAACTCGCGGGGCGCCCGCTCCCTGGGCTCAGGTCTGCGCCCTGCGCCTGAGCCCCGCTGCTGCCCTGCCCTGCGCGCGCCTCCGCGGCCCCGGGTCCGGCCCCTCCACGTGCCCCTGTCCCGGCCCCTCGCGGCCCCCCCGTCCCGCGCCCTCCACGTGCACCCACCGTCCCCGGCACCCGGCTCGGCAGCACCCGCCGCGGACAGGACCCGCCGCCCCTCGCCGCGCACCCCGAGCTGGTGGCACGTGCCGCTGCCCGGCCAGTGCCAGGGGCCCCGTGGCATCGGGGTGGGCAGCTGCACCCTGCTCCCCACGGCGCTCCCGGGCAGCGGAGCCGGCGGTGCTGTCCAGCTGCCTGGGTCCCCTCCCGGCACGGCCCGACGGTCACGGCTCCTACCTGTGCCGGCTGGTGGCCCGGGCAGCGCCATGGGCCGTGGCGGGGCCCTGCGGGGCCGCGGCCTGACCGGAGCTGAGCGGGGCAGCCCCCCCAGTGTAGAGGCTGTACCTGGGGGGGAAGTTGGCGGCCAGGGCCTGGGCGGCCAGGAGGCACGGCCAGAGCCAGGGGGCCATGCTGGGCAGGCGGCTCGGCGTGGCACGGCTCGGCGTGGCACGGCTCGGCTCGGCACGGCACGGCGTGGCTCGGTGGGCACGGCCCAGCTCAGGAGCGCATGGCGCGTCCCGTCGCGGCTCCGTCCCTCCTGGCTCTGTGCGGCTCGGCACGGCACCGCTCGGCTCAGCGGCTCTGCCCTCCCCTCGGCCGCGCCTCGGCCAGCCCCTCGCCGCCAGAGCCGCCCCGGCGCTGCCCAACGATGGGGTCCCCGGGGCCCCCCGCTTCCTGCCCGCCACGGCCCCCTCCCCGGCCCGCGCAGCCCCCGGCGCGCCCCGGCCTCCGCCGGGCACCGCGGCCCCCGCCGGCCCCCGCCCCCGCCGCCCGCACATCTGCTTCTCGTTAGGCCGGGACGCCAGCGAGGACGGGAAGGAGGGACGGGGGAAGCCAGAGAGGCCGGGCAGGGGGCCAGGGCTGCAGGCAGCCAGCGCGGCCGGTGCTCCCGCGACGCGTCCCCCCGTCCTGCACAGCCACAGCCTTGCTCGGCCACCGCTCCACATGGCACCCTGCTCCGTGCACAGCCGCGCCCTAGCGTGGCTACCTGCACCCCGCACGGCCGCGGCCTCCCGCTCCCCACATGCCCGTGGTCCCCGCGCAGCGGCGCTGGCCCGTGGGGGTCCCCCTCAGGGCTCCCTGGGCCAGGCTGGGGATGCCGCGGTCCCCTGGGCCCCGGTGCCGCTGGCGGGGTGGCCCCCGGCACTGGGCGCAGCCTGGCCTGGCCCCGCCGGTGCCGCCTGGGGCCTCCTCCAGCCCGGCACACGGTAGCCACGCGCCTGGCACACAGCATCCGACCCTGCCACGTCCCTGTGTGCCCGTGGCGCCATGTCCCCACGGCAGCGCCGGCACCCTGTGCCGGTGCTGGTCCAGAGCTGGGCACAGCCCTGCACCCCCGGCCCCACCCTGACGCCGCCGGCACCGCGCCGGGGACAGCAGGGTCGCCGGGGCATGGGGACCCGGCGGGGAGCAGGTGGTGATGTCACGGCCACCCCGGCCCCACGGCGGGATCGTGGCCACCCTGGCCCTGGGGCCGGCAGCGACACCATGGCTTCCCCAGACCAGGCAGTGATGTAACAGCCTCCCAGTGACATCACACCTTGGCCCCAGCCCCGGGATGATGTCAGGGCCTGGCGCGGCAGCGCGGGAACCCGACGCGTTCTGGGGCTCAGCCAACGCGGGTTAAGCACAAACAGCTGCCGGCAGCTGGGCGGGGGAGGGGGGCTGGGGCTGGGGGAGGGGGCCCTGGAGGGCCGCGGGGGGCCCAGGGGGGTCCTGGGGGCCGTGGGGCAGGCGCTGCTCAGCCCGGGGCCGCCCTGGGCCCATGCCAGGGGCTGGCACTGGGGCCGGGGGCGCTGGCCGTGCCGTGCCGTGCCGTGCCACACTGCGCCGTGCCGTGCCGCGGGAGCCGCCAGCCAGAGCCAGGGAGGGGACAGCGGGGCCGGGGCCCGTCCCCGGGGCCCAGCTCTGTCCCCAGCGTGGGCGGGGGGGCACGGGGGGGGCAGGAGCCTGGGGGGGAGTCGCTGCTGGGACCCCCTGGCTGTGACCCCTCCTGTGCCCAGCCCAGTACATCCCAGTATGGCCCAGCACAGCCCAGTAGGGCTCAGTACATCCCAGCACATCCCAGTATGGCCCAGCACAGGCCAGCACATCCCAGCAGGGCTCAGCACACCCCCGCCCGCCCCCCGCAGCGCTCCTCAGCGCCGGCCGCCCCGCGGCTCTGCCCCCCGCCCGCAGCCCCGCCCCGGGCCCGGGCCCGGCCTTGTATGGAGACGGCGGCGGGGCCGGGGGCCCGGGGGCTCCATCCCCCCTGCCCGGGGCGGGGCCGCCGGAGCCCCGGGGCGGCACCGGGGCCGTTTCTCAGGGTCCCCCCGCCCCTGCCGCGGGCCCCGGGGGGAGCCGGGCCCTGACGCCGCCGTGGGGCCGGGGCCAGGCCGCGACGTCACTGCGGGCCTGCGGCCAGGGGCCGTGACCTCACTGCCGCCCGGGGCCGGGGCGAGGAGAGCCCCGAGGCAGCCCGTGATGTCAGTCTGTGGCCGGGACCACGCCGTGACGTCACCGCGGAGCCCGAGGCGGCCGTGACGTCGCCTCCCGGGGCCGGGCCGCTCTCCCCAGGCCCCGCCCCGTTGCCATGGCGCCCGGCCCCCCCCTCCCCTCCCGCCGTGCCCTGCGGCCGGAAGTCGCGCGCGGCGCAGCGAGACGTGGCGGTAGCGGCGGCAGCGCGTGAGCGCGGGGGGGCGGCGCGGGGGAACCGGTCCCGTCCCGGGCGGGGGGGGGGGGGGGCTGGGGCTCCGGGGTCCCACCCGGGGGTCGGGGTCCTGCCCCGGGGGTCCCGGGGGGGGCGGGAGGGGGATGCGGAGGGCCCGGCCCCGGCCCCGGCCCCGGCCCCGGCCCCGGCCCCGGTCCCCCGGCGCGGGCGTGAGCCGTTCCCCCCGCAGGATGATCACGGACGTGCAGCTCGCCATCTTCGCCAACATGCTGGGCGTCTCGCTCTTCCTCCTCGTCGTCCTCTACCACTACGTGGCCGTCAACAACCCCAAGAAGCAGGAGTGATGCTGGCGGACGCTGCACCGGCACCGCCACGGCACCGGCACTGCACCACCACCGGCACCGCCATGGCACCGGCACCACCATGACACCGGCACCGCCACCGGCCCCGCTCTCCCTCCCGCCAGGCCGCACCGCGCCACGGCAGCTGTGGGGAGCGGGGCCCGGCCGAGCGCCCCGGTGCCCCGCCGAGCGCCCCGGTGCCCGCGCGGGCGGGAGGCCACGCTCCTTCCGAACCAACTTTAACGGCAACACGAGAATTCCAGACATAAACCTTGTGACGTAAAAATGTCTCCCGCCCGCCGCCGGGTCCCGCCGCCGGGTCCCTCCGCCGGTCCCGCGGGGAGGAGCGGGGCTGGCCCCGGGTGGGAGCCCGCCGAGCCGCGTTCGCCGGCGATGGCCGCGGCTGGTGCGGGGCGAGGCTGCGGCTGGAGCCTGGCGGGAGGGGGCGAGCGGCGCAGCGGGTCCAAGGCTCCCAGCGCCGGGCTCCGTGCGGGCGCAGCTTTGGTGTGGGGGTGCCGCGGCGGGGCCGGTGCTGGTGGCTGCGGTCAGGCCTCAGCGCAGAAGAAGAGGAGCTGCCGGTAGGAGCTGAGCGAGAGGGGCCCCGCGGCCGGGCCCGGCGGGCGCTGCGGTGGGGAGAGCGCGGTGGAGAGGGGCTGCGGGGGCCGGAGCCCCCGCCCAGGCCCTGCCGGTGCGGGGCAGAGCAGGGCTGGGGTCCCCCCGCCTGCACCGCAGCCCCCGACGCCGCGGGGCCGTACCTGGGGGTGCGGGCCCTTGCCCTGGCGCGGGAGGAGTCCCTGGGTGCCCCGCTGCGCCCCGGGGGGCGCGGGGGCCTCCTGGCAGAGCCCTGCGGGGACAGAGACCGGCGTCACCGCCAGCGGGCCCGGGCCATCCCGGTGTGCCACCGCCAGCCCCCACGCCTGCCCCTCCACCTGCTGCAGCGTGCCGGGGTCACCCGGCCGGGGGTGATGTCCCCTCCCGTGCCACAGCAAGCAGGTCAGATGCAGGACGGGCGCTGCGGCCCCCAGGCCCTGCTGGAGCAGGTACCCCGGCAGCCCCGGTGCAAGGGCCGTGCCGTGCCCTACCTGACGGAGGCTGCGAGGCCCGGGGCCTGCCGTGGCTGTGCTTCCCGGCCCAGTGCGCTGCGGTGCTGTCGGTGCGGAGCCCCGGCAGGCTCTGGCCGGTCGCTGCCCCCTTCCTCCGCACGGGGATCCTGCTGGGGCGCGGAGGGGGCCCCCCCGGGCTGCGGGGAACCACAGGCCGCTCCTGAGGCGGCTGCGGGGAGTGGGGGGCTGCAGCGGGGGCAGGGGGGCCTCTGCCCAGACCCCCCTGCAGCTCCAGCCCCGCTGCCCGGTGGGGGCTTCGCTCGGCGCCCCGGCACAGGCTGGGGTGGCCCCACGCCGCAGCCAACGCCAGCACCTACCCGGGCTGCTCCGGGGCTCTCCTGGCCTCCAGCTTCTTCGGGAGCACCTGCGGAGAGCAGGGAGAGGGGGGTCGGTGCCCGGGGGGGGTGTTTGGCCCTGGTCTTGCGGAAGCCCCCCACGGCTGCCGGGGGTCCTATGGAGCCGGACCCCGGCCACCTGAGGTGTCTGCACATGGCATGGGAAGCAGAAACTCCTGGCAGAGCCCCCCAGACGGGGGTCCCGGCCCCACAGATGGGGGGGTGTCAGCCCCCCAGACGGGGGTCACCCAACTCTTTGGAAGCCCAGGTGGTTGGTGCGCAGTGCCCCACACTCGGGGGGAGTCCGGCACCTCCCAGCACAGCCCGGGCACGCTTTGCCCCCCAGCATTCCCCAGGCCCCTGGCCCGGCTGGCGGAGCCGTGGGGCAGCCCCCTCCCAGGGCTCGGGGACCGCGGGGCCCTGCCGTCCCCCCAGGCTCCCCTCCCTGCCCCAGACCCCGCCGGGGCCCAGTGGTACCTGCAGCAGCACTGTGCCGTGGGCAGCCGCCGGCTCTCCCACGCCGCGCTGGGCCTCCCATGGTCCGTGGCTGGTGCCAGTGCTCGGCGCTGCCCGGGTGCCCGGTGGCAGGGTCCCTGTGTGACAAACGAGACGGAGCTCAGCCCGTGCCGGGGTTGGTGAGGGGGGGGCTGTGAGCCACGGCACGGGCACCGGCTGCCTGCCCTGGGTGCGCAGAGCCACCGCGGTGTGGATCGGTATGGCCTGGCCAAGCCCTGAGCGCTGCTGCGGTGGGAAGTGGCCGCAGCTGCCGGTTGCACCCAGGGCGGCTGCAGCAGCCTCAGTGCCTGGCAGGCCGGGCGCCGGCATGGCAGGCATGGCGGCACTGCTCTGACCGTGGGCCCTGTGCAGGCAGGATGCCGCGTGCCACACTGCGAGGGTGCAGGATGGGCCAGGGCCCGGCGCGGCACAAGATGAGGCAGACACACAGACACCCCTGTGCTGGCGGTGCTGGCAGCAACACCAAGCTGCTGCAGCTCTGGCAGGAGGAGCCAGGACCCTGGCAGCCACAACGGCCTGTGGTGGCCATCAGGGCCCAACGCCTCCCTGCACCCACCCGGGGCCCAGGCTGGTGTGTGCCGTGGGGCAGCAGCCCTGTGCCGGCACCAGGAGCCGGGCAGGCCGGCGTTGCCCCCAGCGCGGCACTGTTCCCTGCAGCTGCAGCAGCCATGCACCGAGCCCCCGTCCACCCTGGGGCCTGGCCGTGGCTGTGCTTCCTTTTAACCAGGAGAGCCGGGATGGAGCTGCCCGCCAGCCTCGCCGGGGCCCCCACCGCAGCATGGGCATGAGGCACAGCCCCAAAGGCGAAGAGCGAGAGGAGCCGCTTTGGCAGCTGCCAAAGTGCCAGCGGGGAGGCCCGTGACAGGCACTCGACAGCTCAGCGTGGGGCCGGGGCCGCTGGTGGGAACCAGAGCTGGAGCCAGAAGCAGCAGCACCAGGCACGCGGCTCAACTGCGCAGGACAAGGCTGCGGCTGAGGACCGGGCTTTGCGCCCGCGCTGGCGCTCAGCAGCGGTGTGGGTGACGGCCAGGGGCAGGCAGGGCTGCGGTGCCGAGCCCGTGGCAGGACGGCGTACCGGAACAGCCTGCGGGGAGCTGGGACTCAATCCCGGTTCACGCTCCTGGCCTTGCTGGTGTGATGGGTGCTGAACCAGCTGTGCCAGGTCGACCTGTCCCAGGCCCAGGGAAGGTGCCCATGAGCACCTCTCGGGACGCGGCAAAGCCAGGCCGTTGCCTTGGGGCCGCAGAGGAGAAGCCTGGAGGGAGCAGGCAGCGGCTGGGCGTCATTTACCCTGCGTCCAGCAGTTTCCAGCCTAGCCTCCCACAGCATCCTTGTGGCCGTACTGGGAGAGCTGGGACAGGCCCAGCAGCCGGTGGTCCACCGTGGGGGCTGCCGGGCACCAGGGGCTCTCCTCAAGGGGTGGCACCGGTGCCAGTGTTTGGCACCTGCCACAACTGGCTGGGCAGCACCGTAGTGGGAAGTAACCGGTGCCACGCGGGCTGCCGGGACGGGGCAAGGGACTCCTCGGGCAGCTCAAGGGCAAAGGCAGCGCCCTGCGCCCAGAGAGCACAACCCGGGGGATGGGGACGGCTGGGCAGCACCAGCACGGGGCCGGCAGCGCGCCGAGCACGAGCCCCCAGCGTGCCTGGCCACGCTGACGGTGCTGCACGGACGCGCAATGGAGCCCTGCTCTCCTGGGGATGGCTGAGCACCTGCCTGCCGATGGGAAGGAGGGAAGCAATTCCTTGGTTTGCTTTGCTCGCGCAGCTTTTGCTTTCCCTGTTAAAAACTGTTTTCATCTCAGCCCAGGAGTTTTCTCATTTTTACCCTTCCCATTCCCTCCCCGTCCCACTGGGGGAGCGAGCGGCTCGGGGGGCTGAGCTGCCCAGCGGGGTGAAGCCACAACAGTGTCCCCTGGGAACGGGCAGCACGTCAAATGCCCGAGCAAGCCACAAACAACGGTGAGCCCCATGGCAAATGAGAGCCTGCGAGCAGGAGCAGACGGGAGCCAGACTGCAGCAGTCTGTGCCGGGGCAGGTTCGCGGCGTGCCCTGCTCTCTGGCGGTGGCTGTACGGGTGACAGCGGATGGTACCGGTGAGGGACAACTCAACCTTGGACTTGTCACAACCAAAACGGCACAATTGGGTGACGAACTCCCGCCAGCAAAGGCCAGCGGCAGCTGAGGCACTCACCAGGGGCTCCTGCAGAGCCCCCCCTCGCCCTGGCACCCGCGAGGCCGCGGGCAGAGCACAGGTCCAGTCTGGGCTCCCTGGGGCTCGGCCAACGTGGGCAGGCCAGAGCAGCAGCCATGGAGAGGGTCGGGGCATCTGAGGAGAGCCCGGCAGAGCAGCCCTCTGGGAAAGTGGCTCCTGTGGCAGCACCACGCGGGCACAGGCTGTGCCCACTCCTCCCGCGCTCGCACAGAGACCTGCCCTTCCCCTCCCCGGCTCCCTTGTCAGACTCCTCAGACGTGGCAGCCGCGAGATGAGACCTGGCCCAGCAGCACCCGTGGCTCCGCCAGCCAGCGGTGAGGGCTGCACCCCTGCAGCCGGCTGGGCGAACTCCCCACCGTGTCCGCGGGGGCACCGGTCCCCGCCATGGCCAGGGCTCGCAGGCTGGCACGGAGCAGAGACAGCAGGGCAGGGGCCTGGCGTCCTCAGTGGAGGCTAGCAGGCTGCTCGGGCATGCGCTGCACCGGAGGGCTGCGGCCCAGAGGAAGCAGCTGGGAGGGGGACGCATCGCCAACGCTTGCCAGGTCCTGGGCAGGACGTCCTCCCTGTAACCCGGCCATCAGCAGGGGACGGCTGTCCGGCTGTCCTGCAGGGCCACGGCGGCGGCAGAGCAGCCTCCCCTCACGGCACGGCCGGTCCTACCCCGTGTCCCTCCTGTGGGGACAGGCTCCTGCCCCTTCCACGTGGGCCAAGAGCTCAGCAGCCTGTGTGCAGGAAGGGGAAGGATGGGACACGACCAGGGCACAGCGCCTTCATCCTGCACCATCTGACCACCGCCTCATCACACCCGGCTGGGGGCAGCCGGGGCTGCGGGCAGGGTCTCGGCATTCCCGAGAATTCCCAGCAGCCAGCAAGCGGCGAGCGCAGGCGAGGGAGGCAGAACGACGCTGATCCATCCTACCGAGACAGGCTCGTCCCCTCCAGCCCCACACGGTCTGTTCCTGCTCACGCACCCGACTGTCACCGGCTCCCCGGCGGCCGGGGCTCAGGCCAGTGGGTTGCTCCCGCGGGCTCCGGGGTGGGCCAAGCACGCGCGGCAGAAGGAACAGACGTTACAACATGCCCATGAGAACACAAGCCTTTTATTTCCTCCCCACCATGTTCTCATGGCAGATGAGAAACAGTCACTACAAAGTGCTGGAAAGCAAACATGGAGGACGAAGCAACGCAAGAAACACAGGCGGAGCACAAGAAAGAAGCCGACAGTCGGAAAGGCAGCGATCTCTCCCGAGAGCAGCACCAGTACACAGAGCCTTGACACAACCACAGCTTCGGAGTCACACCTCGAGTCACACAGGCAGCCCCCTCCGCCCGGAAAGCAGACCCTCACTCACACATCTCCGCTCTTTGGGCACCGGGACACATCAGAGCACGGTGCTCACTGGGGCCCAGAGCCCCACAGCAGACTGGGGCTCCCAGTCCAGCCCTGTTTCCTTAGCTGGGGGCCTGCGGGACCAGCCCACAGAGTAGCATGGGGCACTGGGGCTTCCCCCACCATCGGCTGGCCGCAGCACCGAACTGCCGAAGGGCCTGGAGCAGCGCTGCCCACCCTGCAGCGGCACTGAGCCCCCTGCCCAGTGGTGCGGAAGCCAGCACAGGGGGCACAGCGAGCGCCTTGCCTTGCTTGGGCAGCCCCTGCTGCCAGAGCACGGTGCAGCCGCAGGGCTCACCGGGTGCTGGCGGCGGGGCGGTGAGCCGAGGCCTTTTCCCCCGCCATGCAGGCGGCTTGGCAGCTCGGTGCTGCGAGTCGGCCCCCGCTGGACAGGACTAGCCGCGCGTTCAAAGCCCCCAGTGACTAATGACAGCTCTGCCAGCCTGCCTTGCCATGACCAGAGTCATGTGCCACGATCGACTGCTGCTCTGCAGGTGCCTGGGAAGGGAAAAGGCACTTTGGTGTATCCCTGCAGGCCTCGGGAATGCTTTGGGAGCAGCTGAGGCCGAGGGAAGTTGAGCGGAGGTTTTCCATGCTGGCTTCTCCAGAAGCCCCGTGGCCCCTGCCCCAGGCAGCTGCACTGGGAAGGGCCGCATGTTCCGGCAGCCCACAGCGGGCAGAGTCCCTCTGATCTCGTTGCGGCAGAAGCAGCGGGCAGCTTCTGCCTGGCCAGGGGCGGCAGGGCCGTGGGGCAGGAGCTCAGCTGGGCCCCCTCGGTTCCCTGCAGAGGCCGGGCTGGAGAAGCCACAGGTCTCGCCATGAGGCGTCTGTCCTGACCCAGCCAGGGCCACTCTGCTCGGGACGGAGTGCGGAGCTGAGCACGGCATCCAGGACCCTTCCGAGGGGACGGGGCGGCGGTTCACACGCACTTCTTCCACGCAAAACCACTTTTATTACGTCAAAGCACACGGTTACGCTGGCACAGCGCTCTCCTCAGGGCTGCGGCTTCGCACAGCAGCTCGACACGTACTGGATCAAGCGCACGAGAGGTCCCCAGCCCAGCTTACCTCTGCCCGGTGCCGGGGCTCTGGTGCTGCCTTTCGGAGGACTCTGGCTCGCAGCGGCTGGACCCGGGGGCCTGCTGCAGCTGAAGGTGAAGCTGGGGGAGGCTTTGATCTGCGGCGAGTCCTGCTGGCTGCTGCCGCTCCCGCTGGTGCCGTTGCTGAAGCTCCTCATGCGGGACAGGGCGTTATCGGAGGCCGAGGTGGGGAGCCCGCTGGAAGGGGATGAGAAACAGGAGGCTCAGCCCGGCTCTGTGGGGGCGGGGTCCCCTCCGTGCTCCCCCCGTCCTTCCCAGCCCGCTCTGCCCCGCAGCCCAGGCACTGAGCGTTAGGCTGCTGCTGCTGCGGCACCATCTCCGTTAGCTCCTGCACCATCTCCGTCAGCCCCCACGCCTCTTCCCCAGTGGCTGGTGAGCAGCTGGGGACAGGAGCGGAGCCCCCGTCACAGGGGGCTGTTCCCTGAGCAGCAGCAGACCCCAGTCCCCCCCACTGCACGTCGCTGTCCCGGCAGCCTCGGGGCAGCAGCACCATTTCAGAGTTCCCACTCCCTCACCCCCAGTCCCAAATCCATCCCAGTCCAGCACTGGACTGGGCTGGGGAGAAAGAGAAGCAGAAGAGACGCTGGTTCTCTCTGCAGGCAGGTAATCACTTCCCAGTTACTGGGGCGGGTGAATCCCAAACAGCTTCATCCCGCACGGCTGCGTGCCCCTCTTGCCTGCCGATGAGTCGGTGCTGAGGGATGCCTACACCTGCGGGTCACAGAGCAGGGACAAGCGCGGACCCCGACAAGGTGGGAAAGCAAGCAAATAAACCTTGGCTTCGTTAGCTGCAGGGTAACTCACTTGGAGTACATTTATCATCTCTAATTGGCGTTATCCTGCAGCTCTTGAACACTCAACCCGGCAGGCCCTTACGTGGAGCTCCTGGGGGGGGTCTTGGCACCTCCTCTCCGCCGCGGGCCCCCGCCTGCGCCCTTCATGCCGCGCACGTGCTTCAGCATCCAGGCTCGCAGGTTGCTGAGGCAGCTGTGCTCCGACAGCACGATCCGGGGCCAGGGATTGCACTCTGCCATGTCCAGCGCCGCCACAGCCAAGGCTCTCCCAACCTGCCAGGGCAAGAGGCAACCGGTGAGCGTGGCCTCGAGAAAGAGCGGCAGCTCTCTGCGACTTGAGGCAGGAAAATGAACAAAGAAAAGAAAACCCAACCCCAAGTCCCAGACAACGCTCCAGAGCTCGTTTCGTCTCCGTCACAGGCTCCAGTCAAGCTCCCTGGCCACAGGAACGTTCCTGTAGGAATTCTCTGGGTGTGCAGCACACGTGCAGGGCAAGGGCGAGCCAGGTGCCCACGGCCACCGGGACCCACTGGTTCTCGCTGCGGGCTGTGCAGGAGCAGGCAGCCCCACAGTGGGCAGGGAGGGGATGGGTGCAGCGGCGCAGTACGCACAGGGACAGCCCCGGGCTGCCCCAGCAGCGGAGGGCACGAACCTCCAGTCCCAGCAAAGCGTTTTGGGGCTGGGGGTAGCGGCGGAGGCAGGCACAGATGGTCCTGCAGACCAGGACGTACTGACAGGTTATGGCACTGCGACTGAGAGCACCCCGGCTCCCGCACACCCCTCCAAACCCACACCACGGACTGGCGCAGGAGTTTTCATGGCGACAGGCAAGCGCAGAAGCAGGAGAGAACGTGGAAGTTTCTTCCTGGGTGCTGAAAGCGCTGCCTGCAGCACCCAGGCAGGGCAGGGCTGCGCACACCCAGCCACCCCCACCGCTGGGGATCCCCTTACCTGCTCAAACAGCTCCACTGTGTACTTGGAGGGGAAGGCGGGAGGGGGCGGCGGGCTGGCCCGCCCGTTGTCGTGGCAGGCCACGGGGATGCTGTTCACTGAGCGCCCCGTGTTGTAGTTGCACTCCAGCGTGTAGCTGCGAAGCACAAGGAAGCCCATGTTACCCGACGCAGATCCACGCCTGCCTGAGCACAGGAGCGCTACTGCTGCGCTGCCGCCGCGCACACAGAGCCGGGGTCCCCCCGCCTGCGAGCCGCCAGCGAGTCTGGAGAGAAGACGCAGCTCCTGCCATCGAGCCGCAGCTCTTGCTGCGACCTGCTTCATGTGCGCTGCCGTTTCTCATCTGCTGAGGTAGGAATAAAGGGGGGAAAAAGCAGCATTCAACCATCAGGTGGGAGGCAGAGGTGTGCCGAGGACCAGAGCGGCACCCGTGACACAGGACCCCAGGAACCGGACCCTGAAACCAACGCAAAAGGACGAACCATGGCGGGGCTGGAGAGCAGGAGCGGCCAGTGATCACTGAGCACCGAGCTCCCAGAGCACCCGCCTCTTCTCTTAAATCAACAGCCAAGACACCCACAGCTGCTGGGGATACCCCAACTGCTTTTCAGGGTGAAGCAACTACCAAAAGATGCTCTCTGGTTACCCTAAAAGAGTCCACAGTCATCCCTGGTGAGTTCACGCTAAGGACAGGGCACGAGATTCGCAAAGGGCGTGGGAGAATGGATAGCACGTCGCTCCCCAGGAGCAAAGCCTCACGCCGTACCGCTTTTCTGGCAATGAGACACTGGACCACCGGTGTGGCACAGGCTGCAGGAGGCTTCAGGAAACGGCAAGAGAGCCGCAGAGCCATCTTGTCTCTCCACTTCCAGGGAAAACCCAGTGAGAAGTCACTGGGACGGAGCCGTGGGTGCGACACTGAAGGTCTGCACCGGCGAGCCCTGTGCGGCAGAGCAGCCCGGCGTGCCGCCGGCAGAGCCAGCAGCGCGGGGCGCAGGAGATCAGTGGTCGAGGAGGGAGGGAGGTGAGGGCTCGGAGGTGCTGTGCAGCCAACACACGGAGCCGAGGCATTTGCGAAGCCACATAGGGCTGGGATGCATATCCTGGTAGTTTGCAAACTGATAGCAGGAGCGCGGGTAAGGAGCAAGGGGAACCGGGGACTCTCACTGAGGAAACTCAATGGAACTGGAAAAGCCGAAGCTCTGTGGGAAGGTCGGCGTGCGGGAGGTGTTACACAGCCCAGCTGCAGGGGCCCCCGCTGGGGAAGGCCTGCTGCTCAGCCTGCTGACGGCAGAAACTCGCCTGCATCTGCCACGGTGTGCCGATGCTGTCCCGGCACCCACAGGGCCAACCACCGCAGCACCGACCACCACGGCAGCGTGAGGCCGACTGAACACAGCTCGGCGGGCTCCAGAAGGCCGAGGGGATCCCCCCTCTCCAGCCACCGTTCCCAGGCTGCCACCGTGGGGCCAGGGGCCCTTCCCCGTGTGCCCCCCCAGCTGCGGAGGGGCTGGAGAGCAGCCCCGGATCACCCCTCCCCAGGGGCAGGGGTCCCGTAGCTGGGCACAGCCGCCCCTCGCTCGCTCCAGGCCCCAGCAGCTCGGCGCTGGCACTTTGCAGGCAGAGCAGGGCAGGGTGGGAGGGGACAGACCGACAGACCAACAGACCGACAGCCTTCCCCAGCTGCCTGGGCAAGGCGCCACGCAGGGAGAAAGGCAGGAGCTCGGCTCAGGGGGCCAGAGCGGGGCTGAGCCTATGGCAGCGATGTCGAGCCTATGGCAGCGATGTCAACCTTGCCCATTAATGACAACGACGACCAATTTTCTTTAAGAACTGCCAGGCCCTGACCACGTGCCTGGCTGGACTTTGTCAGGACAGCTAAAGGCAAATTAACCTCCGGGCTGACGTTGCCCGCTGTCTGAGAATCACCCGTCTCCGCCTGTGCGTGAGCCAGAAAGCAGAAAGCACGCAGCAGCCCCCCGAGGAGCCCCATCTTCTCCCCAGCTCCCCTCTGAGGAGCGGCCCTGCCTGGGGGGCTGCTCTAGCGGGGGTGGGCGCTGCTGGACCTCACGCTGACGGAGGAAGGAGAACTGGTTGGGGGTGTGCAGGTCGGGGGCAGCCTCGGCTGCAGCGACCACGCGATGGCGGAGCTCAGTAGCCCGAGAGAAAGGGAACAAGGCAAAAAGCAGGATCACAGCCCTGGACTTTGGGAGAGCAGATGTTGGCCTCCCAGGGATCTGCTTGGAAGAGTCCCCTGGGACATGGCCCTGGCGAGAAGAAGCGCCCGGGAGAACCGATTCACATGCAGGGCTCACCTCCTCCAGCTCGGGAACAGTCCACTCAGGTAGGCGGGAGTCTAAAGGTAGCAGGAGACCTGCATGGATGAACACGGAGCTCCTGACCGGACTCTGATAAAAAAAGGAATCAGGCAAGAGGTGAAAGAAGGGAGAAGTGGCCTGGGAGGGACCCAGAGATGCTGTCCGAACAGGCAGGGATGGGGCTGGGAAAGCCAAAGCCCACCCGGAGCTGAATCCAAAGGGCTACGAGAAGGCTTCTAGAGATGACTCAGTAGCAGGAGGAGGACGAGGGAGAGCATGAGCCCACTGCTGACCGGGGCAGGGGCCTCCACACCTTCTTCCCCTCAGTCGTCACTGGCGAGCTCTGTGTTCAGCGCTCCCCGGCCCCTGAGACCAGAGGAAAGTCAGGAGCAAGGGAGACGTCCCCGCAGGGGCGGAGGAGCAGCTCAGGGAGCACCCGCAGAGCCTGGACAGGCACAGGGCCGTGGGACCCACGGGACGCCTGTGCGAGTGCCGAGGGAGCCAGACGATGTCCTGGCGAGGCTGCTGCTGATTATCTCAGAGAGGTCCTGGCGACCGGGGTGGGTCCCGAGGACAGGGAGAACGCAAACATCACCCCTGTCTGCGGAGCCAGAGACCCACAGGCCAGTCAGCCTCACCTCGGTCCCCCGAAAGGTGGTGGAGAAAATAACCCTGGAGACCCAGGAAGGACAGAAGGTGCCTGGGAGCAGTCAGCAGATTTACGAAGGAGAAATCGTGCTTAACCACCCTGGCAGCCTTTGGCGACATAACGGCCAGTGCCGAGGCCAAGGGAGAGCTGCAGGTGATGGCTTATGGCTTTGGACACAGTCTCCCACCCCAGGCTCGCAGGCGATGCCAGGGGACAGGGAGGTGGCCTGGCTGACACACCAGGCTGTGAGCGTGGCACAGAGCCCGGCTGGAGCCCCGGCACCAGCGGCGTGCCCCAGGTTGATACCAGCTGTCAGGCTGCTGAGCCCCGTCCCCACGGTGCCCCCAGCAAGGCCAGGGAGGACGCAGAGCTGGGGGCGATGCTCCAGGGGGTCGCGCTGCCCTCGGGAGGGACACGCCGGGCCAGAGAAGGGGTAGGCAGGGACTTCCCCATGCTCCCGTGGGGAAAGACAAAGTCCCGCTGCAAGGAGGAATAACCCTGCAGCCGCACAGCCTGGGGCCGGACGGGGAGAACGGCTCTGCAGAGACACACCTGGGGGTCCTGGTGGGCACCGAGTTTTGTAAACTGACCCCAGCGGTGCTAAGCGGGGTCCCCCCTTTTTCCAGTCTCTCCATTTGCTGCCTTACTGTGTTCTTTATTCCAAGCTTTCACCTTTCTCCACCAGCGTTTTCAAGGTGGGAAAAAAACCCAACGGCTTTTAAGATACGTGACGAATGCCTGCACGTGGCTCCTGGTCGCTCTGTGCATCTCAGCTGCACAGTGCGATGGGTGCTAGAAATTCACCCGTGCTCAGCAGCAGTAAGAAAAAAATAAAATAAATAATCTATTAAATACTGCTTCTATCCCCAGAAAGTCCTGGAGTCCTCCAGATTTCTGGAGGGTGTTGGGGAATAACTTCCCCATCTGGGCGTAGCGGTGCTGGACGGGCCACCCGGGGATGACGCACGGCTGGATCGCGGAGAAGGAGGAACCTGGGGATGTGATCACAAACGTCAGCCTTGTCTGCAGTGACCATGAAATAGTGGAGTTCATGATCCTGAGGGGAGAAGAGAGCCCAGACCCGGGGCCTCAGAAGAGCAGATTTTGGCTAATGGAGGGCACCAGTAAGGGGGATCCTGTTGGAGAGAGCGCTGAAGGACAAAGGAGCCCAGGAAAGGTGGCAGGTTTTTCAGGACAGCATGCTCCGATTGCAGGAACGGTCCATCCTGGTACTCGGGGAGACGGACAGACGGACCAGGAGATCAGCTGGCTGATGGGGAACGTGTGATGGAGCTGCACTGCAGAAAGCAGCAGGCGGGGTGGGAGGATCGCTCTGCCTGGAGACGGGGCTCCAGGACGAAAAACCCACCAGAAATGGAGGATAATCAAGTCGGGGATCTCCTAAGAAACACGACCCATGCAAGCCCACGGGCCCTGAGGGGCAGCACCCAAGGGTGCCGAGGGGCTGCCGAGGTCCTTGTGGGGCTCCTCTCGGTCGCCTCCAGAAGGTGACAGGGCGGGGGGGGGGCAGTCCCTGACGGGTGGAGAATGGCAAATGTTGCATCTGTTGTTAGAAAAGACCACCCAGGGCCTGAGAGGCTGGACAGCCTCACCTCGGTCCCCGAGATACCACCGAGTGGGCCCTCCTGCAGCACGTTGCCGGAGGCGTGAAGGAGAAGAGGGTGACTGGGCGCTGTCAGCCGGGATCGCCTGCATCTGTCCGACCGCTCAGAGACAATTCAGCTTGCTAATCCCGCAGAAAACCAGCGAGTCTCCCTCCCTGTCCGTCCGATGTGCTTGCACAGCACCACACCGCACGGGCACCGAGAGTGCTCCTGCCGCCAGCAGAACACCCGCCACGTTTCCAGATGTCGCTGTTGGCTTAACCACGGGCGCTGCCCTGCCAGCGCCAGCAGATGGGCGCAGAGCAAGCTACATCAGCAACCTGAGCCTAAAAAACTCGTGTACTTGTTATCACAGGCTGGTTTTAGCTGGGTCAGCACGCTGCCTGGCCCGGCCTGCGGCCTGGCGCAGGGAAGCGGCACAGTGCATAGCAAGTGCTGAGGAAATGGGGGAAAGAAAGGAGCCGAGGGAGCCACCATCGCTGCTGGCAGCCTGGTCCTACACCAGCCTAAGCCAGCAAGGAGACTGCACCCGCAGAGGGCAGCTGTTCACAGGAGGAGGGGCGCAGGGGTTTCGGGGGAAGTGCAGGGCTGGTCGGAAGCCTGGCACTACTTTCACGTTTCCTCAAACCACGGATTCCCAGGGAATGCGGCATCTGCTGGAGAAGCAGCACACACTTCTCTTCTTGTACTCTTCCCTCAGCATCTGCGACTGGCCACCAGCGGGGCCAAACAGGGCAAGACAGGCATTTTTACATTCCCAGCAACCACAACAGAAACAGACCAAAAATATCCCACCCGTTGCTGGAGAGAGGCACGTGGCTGCTACGGGTCACACAAATATCCTCAGCTCGCAGAACGACGGGTTGGTTGGGGCTGGAATCTTGCATGCGAGTCTGGGGAAGCTGAGCCCATTACAGCTAAACAGGTTTTAATTACAGCTAAATACAAATGTACGAAGGTCCATCTGGGAAAGAGAATTCCTTCTGGAAAGCAGCGCACGAGCAGCTCTACAGCGGCGAGGCCAAGAAGCCAGAGCAGCTGCAGGAGGGATGTGAAGGGACCACAGGTACAAGAGGAAGAGGAGCCAGGCTGCGAAGCAGGACAACGCCTGCGGCTCCGGAAGGCAGCGGTAGCTGGCACGGCCGGCTCCCGGCCCCTGCCCGCGCTGTACCAAGTGCATAACACGATTCTTGGCCGGTTCAGACAGCAGGCAATTCCTGACCCCCCCGGAGAGCCGTGCAGGACACAGCTGCCCCCACAGAAATGCTTCCAGCTTTCCTTAACAAGCAACACCACCCCCTTGCAGGACGGAGAAGAGCTGGGCCAGATCGGCTGGCACTGATGTTTCGCACGGGAGTGGAGCTTTGCCTACCTGTGGATGATCCCCAAGGCCTTGTAGACGGCCACTCGCCCGCTGCCCTCCTTCGACTGCCCGTCCCGCTTGTCTTTGGCGTACATGTTCTTCTCCGAGAAGTTACAGCCCGTGAAGTCAAAGTGAGGTGAGTTCAAGGAGATGAGTTTGGGGAACAGCATGTTCTCCACCTGCGACGCACAGAGAGGAACACGGGTGACCTCGGTTGTTCGTCCTGCTGCAGCACCACCAGTGCTAGGCACTGGGATGCACTGGGGTGTTGGCCGAGGCTGGGCCCACTCTGCCCAGTTCCAGCATCCAACACGCTCCAGCCCTGCCCGGGGGACGCTGCCCGCCCCCAGCATGGAGAGGCAGCAGCTGCTTGTGGAGGCAGAGAGGAGGGAGCCTGGTGGCACGGCTCTCCCCCACTCTCCTCCCTTCGGAGAAGAAGGGGCAGCTCTTCCATCCTCCCCACCCCAGCTCCTGGGGGAAAGCTGAGACCTGCTGCAGGCCTGGGAGAGGAGGAGGAGAGCAAACTCCACCGAGCACCGAAGGCAGGGAGGGCAGCCAGCCCAGCGCCCTCTCCTCGGGCACCAGCCCTGTCCCGACAGGGAGCTCAGTTTCTGGCGTGACGGGGACCTCTGGCCCCCTCTCCAGCAGCGGGAGGGAGCGTTCGGGACCCTGGGGAGGGGACAGAGCAGCGAGGGGGTCCCAGCCCACTCCAGCACCTTTGTGCTCCTGCCCTCACCTGATCGTTCTCGTCACTGAAACTGTTGCCGTACATGAAGCAGCCGCGTTTGGAGGCATGCCCGTGGAGATCGACGTAGTAGGCCAGCCCGCTGTCCTGGGGCAGGATGGTTTCGGGGAGAGGTGCTGGCGGAGGCCTCCTGGCTTCCTCCTCACAGTGCTCCGCGGTCTGGCTTGAAGGGAGGATCCAGACAGCTCGGTCCTTGCTGCCCAGCTCGGCGGCCGGCGCTCCCGAGAGCCGGGGTTCCTGAGAAGGGCTGAAGTACGTGCTGGCATGCCAGGTGCTGGGTGAGTTGCGGAGGTTATTGGCTTTCTCCAGCTCCGACAAGGCTGCCTCCAGGGACAGGGCGCTGCTGCGGATGGAATGGTTGGAAGATTTTGTGCTTAGCGAGCTGGTGCTGAGTGGCGAGATGTACGTCCTCCAGTCAGGAGAGCCTGGCAGGACGCGGCTGTGAACGTGGTGGTAGAGGAGGACAGCTTTGGCCCCGTACACTGCGGGGTGCAGCTCGGCGTCGGGGTTGAGATACTGGCGGTTCAGGTTTACCCCACGGGAGTCGGTTCTGCAGAGAGAGCAGAGAAGACGTGAGGTCCTTCGCACAGCACTGTCCATTCTGCAAAGGCAGACCTGACCTTGCCTCGTCACGGCCGAGGCTTTGGGCTCCATCCTGGAGTACAATCGGCCAAACCGTCCCCTCGCAGGCAAGCGGGCAGAGGCTCTGCCCCAAAGCAGCTGAGAACCTCTCTCCTGGGGTGGCACTTGCCTCAGCGAGACAGAGCCCCGAGACATCTCCCTCCCTCCTCCCTGAATCATAGAGTTGTTAAGGTTGGAAAAGACCCTTAAGATCATCGAGGCCAACCGTCAACCCAGCGCTGCCAAGGCCACCACTAAACCACGTCCCCAAGCACCACATCTCCCTGGCTTTTAAATCCCTCCAGAGACGGGGACTCCACCACTGCCCCGGGCAGCCTGGGCCAGGGCCTGACAGCCCTTTGGGGGAAGGAGTTTTCCCTAATACCCAACCCAAACCTGCCCTGGCGCAGCTTGAGGCCATTCCCTCTCGTCCCATCGCTTGTTCCTGGGGAGAAGAGACCGACCCCCCCGGCTCCAGCCTCCTTTCAGGCAGCTGCAGAGAGCAATGAGGGCTCCCCTCAGCCTCCTCTTCTCCAGGCTGAGCCCCCCCAGCTCCCCCAGCCGCTCCTCCCCAGCCTTGGGCTCCAGCCCCTGTCCCAGCCTCGCTGTCCTGCTCTGCCCACGCTCCAGCCCCTCCAGGTCCAGCTCCGACACGCCAGGGAGAGCAAGGACAGGACAGTGTCTGAGCGCCTCAAAGGCGCAGGGCAGTGCTGCTCACCCGAGCTAGAAAGCCCTGATCCAGGAGGTGACCTACGTAGGCAACAGCAGCCCCAAGCCCTCGCCGGAGATCCCCGGGGGGCAGCAGGGAGAGGGGAGAGCAGGGAGAGACCCTGGGGCTGTCCTTCACAACCATCGCGAAAGGCACAGCAGGCTCCAAACCAGGAGACCAGCCCAGCTTGGATCCTGACGCAGCTGCAGCCCGTGCTCGCTCACCGATAGTGGCCTCGCACCACCCCGTCGGGGTTCAGCATGGGAATGAGTTTAAAGACGAACATCCGCCGCAGCATCTGGGCGCGGGGGTCCTCCTCCCGCAGGATGAAGTCCAGGAAGCCGTTGAAGACAAAGCTGGAGGGTGTTTCTCCGGGGTGGACTCTGCTGCTCAGGAAGAACACCTGGGGGCAAACAGACGGGGTAACGGGCAGGTTCCTGCCTGCCCCGAGACACTGCGATCCCTTAGCTGAGGGGCCAAATGCTCTCTGGGGCTCCTCCCCTGCGCCGCAGCCAGGCACTGTGCTGCCCAAGGCAGAGCCAAGGCCTCTCTGGAGCACACCACTGGGTACCGGGTGCGGCAACGCAACAGTTTTCGGTGGCTCCTTTGCCCAGTGCCTCTCCTAGGTCCTGCCTGGAATAAGGCTGGCCATCCCTGCGCGAGACTAAAGGGACAGAAACCCCGCAGCCTGCTACCGAGAGAAACCGGAGTGCGGGCGGCAGAGAAGCAGAGCCGCAGAAGTGCCCCAGGGCAAAGCCCCAAGCGATCCCGCAGAGCGGGAAACTAGCCTGGCTGCAACGACCACATAAAGCACCTCCTGAAGAGCCGTGCTCTGGGCGGGAGCTTCCCCACAAGAGATGCGCGCGCAGCCTCCCTGCCGCGCACCCCAGCTCTGGGCAGCCGCAGCGGGAGCTCCCCGCCAGCCCCGTCCCTAGCAGGCAGGGCCCACCCACCGCAGCAGGGGTGACACCCCAAATACTGCACTTCCATCGGTTTCTTCACAGCTTAACGGAGCAACAGCATTAAAAGGAGGATAGAACAAAACTCCTAGGAAACGAGACGCTAATTTTTGCACCGAGGAACATGCGTGTGGTGCTACCAGAGGGCATTTTGTGGTGCTGAGATGACCTGGATGCGCTGGGGGTCCTGGCAGGCTACTGGTTCCCATGCCTGACACCGGATCTCACGCTCCACCCAGTCCAACGCTCCAGCCCTCCAGGACACGACGCCTTTCACGTTGTTGGTTGCGGTTGCGAGGGCGGCAGCAAGGCCCCGGCGCGCGGATCACCTCACAGTCTGCTTGCCGCGCTCGCTGTCCCCCGCGCAGCCCCAAAGCCGGCGCAGCAGCTCACCCTCTTCCCTGCGAAGCGGCGTGGCCGCGGAGTGGTTGTGTCTGGGAAGAGCTTGTCCAGCCGGGGCTCCCGCTTCTCCAGCATGCCGTGGCACGAGGTGACGGTGAGCAGATCCACTCGCAGCTTGTCCAGGGAGTAGCAGAGCAGCTCCCGGTGGTAATAGACAGAGTCGAGGGGGCTGCAGGGCGAGGAGGGACACTCAGCCAGCCTGCCCGGTCAGCTGGCAACGCGCGGGCCAGAGCCTCCCCCTCCAGGGGAGAAAGCGGTTGGCCAGGGCCGCTGCCATCTTGGCTGAGCATGCTACTGGGCTGGGGACCGAGGGACGGGGCACCGAGCCTGACCCTGGGCAGCTGCTGGAGATGCCCTGAAGGAGCGACGGGGGCTCCCAGCCGCGCAGGGGACGCTCCCCGCACCCACAGCCCTCTGGCCACTCATCCAGGACCACGTCCCTGCTCGCTCTGCTCCCCAGGAGGTCGACAGCCCCAGCCTGACCAGAATCACCAAACCCTCTCCTGCTGCCTGCAGGCACCTGCAGCCGAGCTGGTCACTGCCGGCTGCCCTTGGAGCCCACCAGGAACACGAGTGCTCCCAAGCAACCCCTCATTCGGAGGAAAGAGTGGTGGCCCAGGCCCTGGGGTCACGCTGCCTGGCCCCACCGGCCGCAGGGAGCGGTGGGGGAGCGGCTCCTGCACAGCCGGACCCGGGGGAGGTGCCTGCGGCTGTCAGACCGCCAGGTCACACCCCCCCCCCCGTGGCGGCGTGAGACTGGTCAGGCGGGGAAATAAACCTCCGAGGGCGTCAGGCAGAGCAAGCCGGGGAGGCAGCAGCCCCCACCCTTTGGGAGCCCACCGCGGCCAAGGCAGCAGCCAGCAGCAGCGAGGTGTGCGCGGGGTCACGGACAGCCCGGGCCCCGGCCATCCTGCCGGGGGGTGCTGCCGCAGGACCCTTCTCCGGCCTCGGGGGTTCGACGCAAGGATGGCACGTGGAGGGGAGCGCGTCCCGCCTGTGCAGTGCAGCAATCCCCCCTCGCCCTGCCAATGGCCTCACCTGGGCCCCCGGCAGCTCCCGCTGCGCCGAGGGAGCTGGGGTCTCCTGTGGAAGGGTTCGGTCGGGACCACCCAGCCCTGCCGCGATCCCGAGGGGCTCAGGGGCCCCCCGTCAGCAGGCGAGTTTGACCCACAGAGACTACGATATCGCCGTCAGGCCCTTGCCAACCAACTGCCGGGTTTTGGAATTCTCATAGTTATCCATCGCGTGACAACGTAAGAACAACCCCCTTTCAATAAACCATTGCCCACCCCTTGTCTCAGAAAAGGTATTTATGATCCCAGCCCCACGGCACGGAAAGTCTTTGTGGCCAGGAGGGGCTGCAAGACAGAGTCACCCGCAGGGACACCTGGAGACCGACTCCGTCCTCCTCCCCTTCAGCTGGGCGTTAAGTTCTCCTCTGACCTCTGAGAAGAAATTCTTGAGCTCAGAGGAACTTCCCAGCATGATCCACAAAGAGCCTGGTGCTAAGGCTGGCTCTCAGTGGCAAGACCTCCCTCTGGGACAGCAGTGGTAGAGGAAGGGAGCAGCGGGAGAGAGATGCCCTGACCTTCCTGCAGCCGGGAGGGGGAAAGCAAACGAGGTCTTGGCCTCCGAGAAGCCCCCTCTGTAAACCGAGGGCTGCGGTTCTACTACAGCCCCTCCTCAGCTGCCCACCTGCTGGGAACCTGCCCTTGGGAATGCCGGGGGATCCGGCCCAAAGCAATAAAGGACCCTCCAGAAGCCCCTCGGAAGCGCACGCTCGGGGGGAGCTGCTGCAGCCGCTTGTGCAGAGCTGGGGCCCAGAGGAGCAAGCACCAGGCAGCAACCAGGGGGAGCAGGGGGCACAGGGACCCCCCCTCCGCAGCCAGAGCTGGACAACACCGTGCTTCCGCAGCGGGGGCAAAGCCAAGCGGGCGAGGGCTGGGGACGGGGAGCACCGCACCTGCTGGGAGACATGTGCCTGCACTCCTGGAAGCGGCCGTCCAGCTGCGCCAGCATCTCCTGGCACTCCGTGTAGGAGAAGGGGTAGCAGAAGGCAAAGTAGGTGGTGGCACCGCGGTGCTCCAGGAAGCGGTGCACGAAGGACAGCACAAACTGCGTCTCCACCATCTGGGACAGACACAAAGCAGAGGCTGAGCGGAGGCACGGCCCCAGGAGCGGCCGGCCGAGGCCATGCAGAGCCACCTCCCGGGCACAGGCCAGGCAGCCACGGCCGCCGCAGGCCCCCGCGGTTCTCCCTCGGCAGCGCCACGCCGGTGCCCTCATGCATCGGGGGGTGCCTGCAGCCGCTCGCCCTCCTCCAACCACGCGGGAATCAAAGCTGCGCCCCAGCAGATCCCAGCCCGCTTCACTCGGATCCCCGAAACGCCAGGCTGTTCCCTTGGCTCCCTGCTGGCCCCGCTGCGCAGCACTCGGGTCCCTGGCGGGACGCCGAAGCCTTGCCGCGTGCCTGGCTCTGGGGCAGAGCTCTCTGGGGAGCCCAGAGGGCTCCTCTGGTCCTGGTACCCCCCCGCCAGCACCCAGAGGCTGAACGGTAACTGCTCTATCTCGGCACGCTTTGCAAAGGTAACGAGCGCTGCAGAGCTCAGCTCTACGCCTTGTCTCTCCCTGGCGCTGGCAGAATCGAGCGCCGTCTCGTCCTGAGCCAGGGGACGGGAGATCCTCTCTGGCCCCTGTCCCGTGGGGCGGAGGGGGGCATGCTGGGGGGTCGCCGCCTCCCCGCAGCAGCATGTGCGGAGCAGGGACGAGGCAGAGCACCTGCAGGCGACTCTCCCCCAGGCAGCTCCTTCCAGACCGGAGACAGAAAACGCCAGGAACAGCAGACTCCTGTTTGAGGCCCGAGCACCTTAACGGGGCTGCGAGAGCCGGCCTGCTGCCGCGGCCGTGCCTGCTGGCTCCGGTTCCCAGGGCTCCCGCCCCGGCGCTGTGGCCCACGGGGGGATCCCCGCTCTGACGCCACCCGGCTCGCCGTCACCCGCCGTTTACCGGCCACTTGGACAACGGCCGAAGGGGAAGGGAAGCCCCGGGCGTGCTTCCAGAGCGGTTCCAGCGTTCCCCCGTCGCGCAACAGGGAAATCGCCCAGCGAGAGCCTGCGCCCCGGCCCGAGCCGGCCAGCAGCAGAGAGAGCTGCCGGGCCGAGCGCTCGGCCCCGGGGAGGAGGCTTTGTCCCTAACCCCCACCCGCTCCCTTGGGGCCCCCCGGTACGACGCAGCCGCGCCGCGGAAGGCTGGGGTCCCCCCGGCGCGGCGAGCGAGGGGCCCTGGCGTCCCCAGAGCCGCCCCGAGCGCGGGGCCCGCTCCCCGCCCGCCGGCCCAGGCCCCCCCGGCCCCGGGCCGTACCTCGAAGCTGGGCCGCTGGCGGATGCGCTCCCAGCGGGGCCGCACGGGCAGGGTCCGGACGAAGGGGGACATGCCCTGGGAGTACAGCCGGCTCTGCTTGTTCATGTTGAGGATGTGCAGCTTGATCAGCTTCCCCGGGGCGCCCCCCCGCACGCTGAAGTAGAACCAGGACCTGGGGCGGGACAGCAGCGCCGGCTCAGGCCCTGCCCCGGGGTCCCCGGGCGCCCCCCGCCCCGGGAGGAGCCGGTCCGGTCCGGGGCGGGGGGGGGCGCGGACCCCACCGGCATCCTCGGCCCTGCCACCCCCGGCCCTTCCCGGGGCCCCGGCCCCGCTCCGCAGCCCCCGGCCGCCCCGTTACCTGTTGCCGTTCTCATAGGGGGTCTGGGCGCAGTCGGGCCGGGTCCAGACGTTGAACTCGTAGTCGGCGGCGGGGAGGGCGGCGCCCCAGGCCGCGGGGCCGCGCCCCGCCCCCACCTG
Organism: Nipponia nippon; assembly: GCF_047370975.1. Lineage (NCBI taxonomy): Eukaryota > Metazoa > Chordata > Aves > Pelecaniformes > Threskiornithidae > Nipponia > Nipponia nippon. The sequence goes on from NW_028262358.1 coordinate 126,706,753, forward strand.
CTCCACGTGCGCCAGGTTGCCCGAGTCGAAGCGGGAGCTGAAGAGCAGCCCCCCGCACCGGATCTCCATGGCCGCCGGGGCCGCTCATCGCCGCGCCGCGCCCCGCCGCCCCGGCCCCGGCCCCGGCCCCGGCCCCAGGCCCCGCCGCGCCGCCCGGCAACAGCAACGCGCGCACCCATTGGCCCGCCGCGCCTTAGCAACGCGCCCGCCCGTTGGACGGCGCCTGCGCAGGGGGCCGCGCCCCCGCTGGCCACGCCCGCGCGCGCCGGCCCGGGGCGGCACGTGCACGGGCACGCTCGCGCCCACGCGCACCTGCACAGGCACGGGTGGGCAGGCCTATAGCCACGCGCATGCAACGGCGTGCTCCTGCCTCGACACGCGTGCATGCACGGGTACGCACACAGGTGTGCAAAACAGCACGTGCACGTGCACATACACCCACACGCGTGCACAGAACATGCGTATGCGGGCACGCGTGCACACGCCACACACACAGGTGCACACGCACCTACAGACACGCGCACGCACACACGTGAGCACACACACAGGTACGCAGACACGCACACACACACTTAGGCACACCTGTACATAAGAACACACACGTGCGCACACCTATACACACGTGCAGATGCACACTCATATATGCACGCACGTACACACATGCAGCCCTGCGCACACACACATCTATATGCACGCTCATATACAGGCACACGTGTACATAACACGTGTACGCAGGCACGTATGCACACACCATGCACACAGGGGTGCACACACACTTATGCACACCTGTACATGAGAACACACATACACACACGTGCACGTCTATACACACACGCGCACATATATGCACACACGTACACAAGAGCACGTGTGCATGCACACGCGTACGCACACAGCCATGCGCACACGTCCATATAGACACATGCTCATACAAATGCACACATGTACATAACACGTATATGCAGACACGTGCACACACCTACATACACACGTACACACACACGTGCACATACGTTTGCAGACATGCACACCTGCACACAAGCACACACACACGTGCACATCTATACATACACGTGGATGCACGCACACACGTACACAAGAGCATGTGTGCACACGTACGCACGCGCACGGAGCCACGCGCACGTGTCCATACAGACACACGCTCCTAGACGTGCACGCACGTACAGCACGCACAGATACACAGGCGCATGCCTGTAAGCACGCGTGTGCATACACACGTCCATGAAAACACGCGTCCACAGGCAGCGCCCCCGCCCCGGGGCAAGGGGCGCTCGTCCGCAGCAGAGCCCCCTCCGGGAAGGGGCAAGGAGCGCCCGTACTCGTTAAACGGGGAAAAAACACCCAAAAAATCACCGGTCCGGTTCATTCACCCCCGGTTCATTCACCCCCGGCATCGTCCCGCCGCCAGTGGCCGGAACGGCGGGAGAGGGCCCGACGGCGTCCCCCTCCTCGCGTCAGGGTCCCGAAATCATGGCCAAGGCCCAGTTTTTGAGGGCTAGGGTTGTGTCTCGCAGGTAAATCCAGGAGGAAGAGGCGAAGCTCGCCAGCTGCTCTCTCACGCAGGCCCACGTCACTTCTCCGCTGGAAAAAAACAAGGAAAAGGGGTTTTGGGCAGGGAACCCGGCGGCTGCGGGGCGACCCAGCCCCAGCGTCCCGAGCGCAGGAGGGGCACGGCAGGAGCACGGCAGGAGCAGGGCAGCGCGGGGACAGCCGGTTCCGCCAGCAGGCGGTTCCAGCATCGCCCCGCTCCCCCTGGACCTGGCTGCGAACCCCAAGTCATCCCTCAACGGCCCCGCGGGAGCATCGGCCCCGTCGCCTCCTGGGAGGGGGCACGGAGCCGGTTCTGCGGTGAGAGCAGGAGCACCGCGCCGGCGGTGTGTGGCTGCTTCCCGCGGCGGCAGGGGGGTGACGCTGGGCTCGGACGCCCACGGGTGGCCCCGCTGTCAGGGCGCAGCAGGAGTCGGGGACGGGGGCGAGCACAGCCAGACCTCAGCGGGTGCAGAGCTCAGGGCGGCCGCAGGTTGGGTGGCAGAGGCACGGCTCCCTGCAGGACCGCAGCTCCGCCGCACCGGCCATGGTGCCGCATCCCAGTCCCTCTGCCAGAGCAGGAGCCACCCCCCCAGCCAGGACAGGGAGAGACCCCGCTGCCGCCGCAGCGAGGGACCGACCCCCCGCAGCGGGGCCCCAGCGCACCCCGGGGGAGCGGAGCGGAGCCCTGCCAGGGCCCGCAGCACCGGGGATGCTCACTTGCAGGAGTCGACCCAGTGCTTCCAGCCCCGCTCGAACGCCGCGGCCACGCACTCCAGCAGCGGCAGCAGGCAGCTCCGCACCAGGAAGAGCAGCAGCTCTCTGACGCACTCGGCGAAGTGCAGCAGGGACTCCGGGACCCGGGACTGGAGCTGCAGGGGCAGAGAGAGCCGGCGCAGGTTTAACACCAACCTCCCCCTCACACGCCGGGCTCGGGGACCCCAAGGAGCCTGGTGTCCTGGTTACCCCTGAAGGAGGCTCTGCCGAAGCAGGCTGTCCCACAGTCGCGCAGGCATCACCCCTCCCTCCTCCTCATGCTCTCCCCCATCGTCTGGCACTACCAAGCCCTCCCCACAGTCACCGTTGGGCTCGTATATGGCACATCACCAAACAGCAGAGCACCCACGCTGCTTGCTCTGTGGGATGCTAAAGTCACCTCCCTTCCACCAAACTGCTGCTCTTCAGGAAACCAGTGAGTTATCTTTGAGCCTTTTCCGAGCCGACGGGGTCACTGCCAGCAGCCGGGGTGAGCGCGCAGGGGCTGGGGCAGCTGCGGCCGTGGGGCGAGGAATGGCACCCGAGACCGGCTGCGGTGCTCCCTGGACCCGCCAGCACCGGCGGGCTCGCAGCCAATGGCCGCGGCAAGAGTTGCGACAGAGACGTCGCCTTCCTCCTCTGGGCCTCTCCCCGCACCTCCGCCCTCGGCGTTGCCACCTGGCAGGAGCCCGACACCGGCTCTTCAGCCTCACAAGCCCCTGCGAGTGACAGCCACGCCGGCGTTTGTCTCCTCCAGCAGCTGGGACGTCCTTCTTACCCACTCGGGGAGCCAGGGCAGGCCCTCGCGGACCCAGGACAGCAGGGAGGAGCACTGCTCGGACGCGTACAGGGCCACCTCGCCGCTCTTCGCCCAGAGCAGCTCCAGCTGCGGCTGCAGGACGGCTGCCGCCTGGGAGCCGTAGACCGGCAGGCTCCGCTCCAGCCACCTGGAAGAGAGCGAGCGCCGGCTGAGGGCAGTGCTGGCTGCCCCAGCACCACCGGCTGCCCCGGCACTGCCAGCAGAGCCACGGGGACACGCGGGTACCTGGAGCTGCTGCCCCAGGCCAAGGGAAGAGGAGAACTGAGCTGAAAGCCCTTCCAGGCAGAGCTGGGGAACGCTTTCCCAGCAAAAAGAGATCACTCTGTGCTGCACCAACAGCTTCAGGCCCACCCAGCCACGCACACCGCTGACCAGCGCCGGTGCCACTGACCTGTACCCCTCGAGGCAGCAGTGGGAGACCTTCTGCCAGGCTTGCTGCGAGGCCGGCAGGATGCCAGAGGAACGAAGCAAGTGAGCAGAAGAGGAGGCTGGAAGAGACAAGAGCCATTCCCTGAGCAACCCTTTGGCTTTGTCCGCAGAAGCTGCGTGCTGTCTGTCCCCAAAGCCTCTCTCTGGGGATGCACAGCCTGAGCTGCTCTGCAAAATGTCTCGGAAAACGCTCTGATATGGGACAAAGAGGGGCAGAAACTCCTGAGCAGAGAGAAAACCTGGGTTCGGGCACCCCCGGGGAAAACCCTCCCGAGAAGGGACAGCAGGGGGGCCTGTCCGCACAACCTGCCAGGAACACAGCGCACGTACCCCCCAAGCACGCCCCGCTCAAAGGCAGACGGATGGGGCCACGCTGCTCGAGGGCAGCCAGCGCACAGGCTCAGGGTGAAGGCAGGGCTGTGGAGGGGCTTCGCTCCGGAGAAGGGTGAAGTTATTGCTCTCTGGGGACATTCCTCCACACGCCCTTTCGCACAAAGCCAGCAGCAAAGCCGCAAGTGGAGCCGCCGCCTTACCCTGGAAGGAGCCGTGCGTCCGGACGTCGTGCAGGAGGAAGCCGGCCGCGAAGACCAGGAGGACAAGCAGCAGCCGCGACCAGGGGAAGCCCCGGCCCTTCATCTTGCGCAGCAGCTCCTGAGCAGGCGGGAGGACAAGGCCCTGTCACCGCACGGCTCCCGAGGCTGGTGAGGTTCCCACGCAGCCACACCGCTCTCCGGCAGCACGCCACCGCGCTCACAGCTGCTCTCGCCGCCCACCCCCGGCTTCCCAGTGGAAACCAGTGTCATCTGCCGAGCAGCTGGGAGGATGGACGAGGGCCAGCACCATCTGTCCCCGGCGCGTCCTGCAGAGGCGCCGCTGCGGGGCCCTCACCCCGGCGCGTGCCGGCGGCAGGAGAGGCTGACCACAACCCCAGCACGGAGCTGAAATCCGGCCACTGGCTGACCGCAGGCACCACCTGGCCCTGCCCGGGGCTCACCTTGCAGGCAGCATCGCAGGCAGCCACATCCTGGTCGCTGTTGGGCCCTCTCGCCGCCAGCTCCTCGTTCGTTACTTTGAATGAGCGAACCGTTTCCTGCAGCGACTGACGCACCTGGGGGAAAGCAAGAGCTGCGTCGCGGCCCCAAGCACCCCGAGCCGGCAGCACCGTGCACCCATGCAACCCAGCACCGCAGTGGCTGCAGGAGGGAGCAGAGCGAGAGGAGATGGGAAGGGCAGAAACACCGAGGACCTGCAGGACGGATCAGGCTGTGGGGACGCCTCCAAGGCTCCCGCACCGAGACCAAGTGCCTCGGCCGACCCAGCCAGCCGTCGCTCCAGAGCCGCAGGAGCTGTGCTGCTCCTCTGGGAACGCCGAGCCGTGGCCAGCACGACCTCCCCGCCTGTCACAGCACCAGGACAGCGAGGCCTAACAGGGGTTGAATCTGGAATACAAGTCCTGATGCAACATGTCGAGGGAAAGAGGCTCTCCTCTCTGTCAGCAAGCAAATAAGCGCCCTGCCCGCGGGCAGCGTGTTGCCTGTTCCCAGGACAAAGTGCCAGCTCTCAAGCCTGGCAGGCACATGCCCGTGCTGGCAGACCCAACTGAGCCGCCGGCGTGCTGGAGCGGCGAGGTGTGGGCACACACAGGTCCCACGGGGATGCTGCTTGGGCAGCGACCTCCTGCAGCAGCACAGCTACGTTGCCTCCCCACCCTGCGCAATTCCTCCTTTCCGCAGCTCCTACCTTCTTGCTGCTGCTGTCCCAGGACTCCAGCAGGTGGTTCAGCAGCAAACTATGGGAGGAAAGAGAATGCAGGGCTCGGTCAGGAGCTCTGAGAAGCAATTTAACACACTCCTAAATGCGAGCAGGCTGGTGCTGGCCCTGCTGAGAGCAGCGGGCGGGCAGCAGGCACGAACCGACCTGGACTGCGAGAGGTGCTTGGTGTAGAGCTGCCTCCAGACACTGAAGCTCAGGGGGTCCAGGCTCAGGCACTGGCTCATGGAGGTCAGGAGCTGGGAAGAGAGCACAGCAGGCCGTTACACCTCATCCTTACCCCCACAGCGACACACATCACTCGGGTCTGGCACATCGGACACACCGTGCCCCAGGCTGTACGCTGGCACAGCCGACCAAGCCCGCCGGCTCGCTGCTCTCATCCCAGCCAGCTCCTGGGGCACCGAACAACTTGCAGGTCCAGCATTCCCAGACCCCAGCTGCGGGCAGCAGGAACCCCAGCCCGCAACCGCCATCCTCACCTTTAGATGGCACGTGTCCAGCCTGCCGCAGCCCCGTGGGCCCTCCCCAAGCCCCCCTCCCCGGGCAGCTGGGGGACCACCGAACCTGACCCGTCCTCCAGTGCCTCGCAGGCCGGCCGGGCTGGGCGCTAACCTGACGCTCACTGCTCCCAGGAAGGTCCTGCTCCCTCCCTTACCAGGACACGCTCCCACCACGACCTTACGCTCACACCTGCCCGTTCAGCCTCCCACGCAATGGAGCCGAGCCTGTACGAGGGGCGGCCAGCGCCCGGCGTGCCAGGGAGCCAGGCCGGCGGATGGCAGAGCCCTACACCCACCGCAGCGGGTAGGGGAGGGAGGACGGGACCCGCTTGGCTCTCTCTCCTTGCTGGTGCAGCAAGGCTGCCCCAAGCCATGGGGCCAGGCTCACCTCTTTTTTCATGCCGGGAGGGCAGCTCGGCGTAGCTCGGGAGAGGAAGGAGGGGAAGTAGGTGTGCAGCGCCGTCTCCGGCTTCGCGCCAAACGCCAGCACCTTCAGGCGAGGGTAGAGCCGCCGTAGCTGCTCCTGCAGGCTGAGGGGAGACAGCAGCGGGGCTGCAGAGAGCGGCCAGCGAGGGGATCCGGGTGCTCGCCCCACAGCGCGGCCCACGCTGGGGTCTACTGGGGGGGTGCTGGCATACCTGGGCGGCAGCGAGTTGTTGGGCATGAAGGCAAAGTCCAGGAGGGGAAAGAAATCCTTGGGTCCAATCATACCGAAGCCTTTGGTCAGGTTCGAGTGCATCCTGCACAGCAGAAACAAACACCGTGAGCTGTGACAGATGTGCCGGCGGCCGAATGTGGCCCGGGAGGGAAGGGCTGCCCTGGCCCCAGCCCTGGCCGTTTCCCTTCAGCTGGACACACCGCTTAGGTACATGCTGGTGGTTTCTGGCCACCACGGTTCTCCACCTTTGCTGCTACTTAGAGCCACCCTGCACAGTCAGCAGGCAGCTCTGGGGCTCCAGGGGCTCTATCCCCTCCCAGCAGCGACCGGCCAGGCAGGATGGACACAGGCAGCTACCTCCACACTCCTGGGACAAGGCAGGTGGCCTCAGGGGGCCGACGGGGCCGGCCAGCCCCTCCCCGGGCTGCAGTGGCCAGGGAGCCCCCCCGGTCCCTGGTGCTCTCGGTGTCCCCGCGCTCCTGCCATGGCCCCACTGCCAAAGCACAGGGGGAAAAGGGGGGAGCCGCTGGCAGTGACCGGAGCGAGGGGTGGCGTTGGCACCCGCTGCTGCTGTCAGGCACAAGGGTTCCTGTGCTCTTTTCCCCCCAGGCGGCTGCGGGCGACCGAGGTCTGGCAGGCCTGTGACTGGGCTTGCCAATAAATGAAATGCAGTCAGAGAAGAGAAACCAGATTGTAGAAAACTGATTAAATAAAGGTTCAGAAAGATCAGGAGGAACTGTGAAGATTGGCTTAATGAACCTCCACAAAATCCTCTGGCAAAACCAAATGCAACATTCTTGTTACTGTGAAGCAGGAATTAAAAAAAAATCAACTTAAATAAAACCGCTCGAACCCTTTGGAAGGGCAGGGGATGCCCCTCGGTGCCCACCACGAAACCGCTCCAAACCTCCCCCAGTACCAGCTACCTGCGCTGTGTGGCAGGGTGCTGGAGCCGCTGGAGTAATGGTTCAGCCCCCTGTGCTGGTCTGGGCTGGGAGAGAGGTAATTTTCTTCACAGTAGCTGGTATGGGGCTGTGTTTTGGATTTGTGCTGGAAACAACGCTGCTCACACAGCGATGGTTTGGTTCCTGCTGAGCCGTGCTGACGCAGAGTCAAGGCCTTCTCTGCCTCTCAGCCACCCCACCCGCGAGCAGGCCGGGGGCACGGGGTTGGGAGGGGGCACGGCCGGGACAGCTGCCCCCAGTGACCAAAGGGCTGCCCCACACCACAGGACGCCATGCTCAGTAACAAAACTGGAGGAAAAAGGAGGAAGGGGGGGACATTTGGTGTGACAGTGTTTGTCTTCCCAAGTCACCGTTACGTGCGACAGAGCCCTGCTTTCCTGGGGATGGCTGAGCACCCGCCTGCCCATGGGAAGGAGGGAATGGATTCCTTGCTTTGCTTTGCTTGCATGTGCGGCTTTTGCTTTACCTATTAAACTGTTCTTATCTCAACCCATGACTTTTCTCGCTTTTACCCTTCCCATTCTCTCTCCCATCCCACCGGGGGGAGCGAGCGTGGGGCTTAGCTGCCGGCTGGGGTTACACTGTGCCAAGGGGGCAATGCCGGAGACATGGCTGCCCTCGCCCGTGCTGAGGCCAGCAGAGCCGCCTGTCCCCGACCTCCAGCCAAACGCCACCTCCCTTCTCCTCGCAGGGAAAAGCTCATCTGCCTGCACCGGCAGATACTGCCAGCACCTCTTGCCGCAGCTGGGAGCCCCAACGCGCCTGTGCGCCGCAGCAGCCGGCAGCAATGGGACCCTGTCCTCGGCGCGCTGTCCCTCCAGGCACAGACACCACCAGCCCTCAGAGTGGGAGCTGCTCTTCCAGGCATGCGGGGACAGGCGATAAGGCACGCCGGCACCGGAGAAGCCTTTTCCTGGCACAGGGCACCCACAGGGTCGCACCAGCGCTGCTGTGGCCTCGAGCTGTGGCACCAGAGCACCCTGTCCCGCCGCCCCACCTGGAGCTGAGGGGCAGCTCAGCCGCTTGCCTGCCTCAGGGAGGCGAGCAGGGCCGGCCAGGGAAGGGCTCTGCTCCCCCTCCACCGCCTGCCCACCTCATTTTAGGAAAGGCACCAGCAGCGGCAGAGAGGAAACCTGCACAGAAACCCGGCATTTCTACAGAGCCATTGCAGAACCAGCAGCCATCACGGTGCCAGATGCGATCGGGAGGTGCCACGACTGCTGTCTGGACACCCGACACAACAGGCAGCCTCCAAAGATCAGAGCTAACCCGCACGGCAAGCCCACGGCTGCAGGCTCTGCAGGGCCGCACACCCACTCCTCGCGCTCTCGCGCATGCCTTCCACCAGCGCAACGCAGACAGTCACAGCGCGCCCAGCAGCCCAGGCAGGCGTTCGTTCCTCTTAACGAAGATACCCCAATAATGAAAGTGAGGCGTAACTCACATCAGCAGGCGGTCCAGGTAGGCAACAGCGTATGGGGAGAGAGACTTGATGCCGAGCACCGGGAGCATGACGCCGAGCCACACTGCGGGAGAGAGGCAGCGGTCAGATCGGGGAGCAGGAGAGCTCCTGCTGTATCCCCATGCCGCAGGTGACACCGAGTGCTCCCCGGCCGCACCGCCTGCTCCTTCCATCAGCACAGGTGCTCCTCGGGTCCGCAAGCAGCAACTGAAAAGCAGAGGAACGCTCAGGTGCTAGGAACGCAGCTACATTTAAACCCAGGACATTTTCCCCACTCAAAAACGCCTGGCAGGTGACCGGACAGACAGACTGACCCTTCAAGAAGGGCTCCAGGGTGGCTGCGCTACCTCGCCTGCTCTGCTCGCAGAGGAATGGCAGAAGAGCACGCTCCCCGTCTTTCCAGGCAGGACGGTTCCTCCTGGCATCCAGCGATTTCCCTCTCCAAGCCGGAGGAAGATGCTCTCCAGAGACAAGATGCCATAAGGGCAGTTTCTGTCGTTGCAGAGGGGCCACCAAGGCTCGGCAGGAGATCTGAACTCCCCCTTCTGTAAGCAACGTGCTTCTTGCGACGTCTCCAGCTTCCCCCAAAAGTAATTAACCACTTCAGGCAGCTCTACAACGTCGCCACTCTAAGCACCGAGTGTTTGCGCCTCTATAAACACACTTCAGCACAAGTCGCTCCCCTTCTGCGGTGGCGACTAGCCTGAGCATATATGGCTGAGGAATGAGGGCACGCACGAGGCACAACGAGCAGTCTGTCCCAGCGAGCAGCGTCGCACACAACATGCCAGGCAGCAAACCCCGACCCAGCCCCACCGCAGCGCTGGGGACACCACTGCTCGGCTGGATTCGATGATCTTTTCCAATGCAAACAATTCTACAATTCTGCTCCCAATTCCTGCATCTGACAGGCCTGGTGTGCCCGTGCCGGCAGGCACTCACAGCAGCTGCAGACATCCCCGTTCCCAGGAGTCCCCCTGGAGCCGTTTGACTACCACCACCCCCAGGACCCCCTTACAGCCCCCTCTCCAGCATTTCAGCAGCGGGACAGCATGTTTTGAAGCAGACCCCGCACCTGAGCGGTAATGCCAGCGGGAGTGGAGACATGCAGGCAGCACTGGGCGCCAGCCCCGCTCTCCCCGTGTTCCCAGGGGCGGGGGAGCCCCCTCGGCAGGGACAGGCACCCAGCCTGCTGCTCCCGGCTCTCACCTTTCAGGCCCTCGTGGAGATCCGCAAATCCAGCCTGTCCCAGCGCCCAGAGGACGGTAAGGCATTTTGCTGGCCTGTTCTGGTGGGACCGCAGCACCTCCAAGTACTGGGGCGAAGACAAGGACGCGTTAATCGAGAAGAGCCTCAGCCCGTCCCACCTCAACGCTGTCGCAAATGAGTCCGGAGCCACGTCGCTTCACGGGGCCGCCAGTGCTGCGGGACCACGGCGGCTCCACCGGGCCCTGGGCTGCCCGGCCTGGCAGGGAGCAGCCCCCAGAGCAAGGCAGAGCCCCCAGCCCCCCGGGAGGGACCCTCAGCACCAGGCAAATCCAGGAGCCGTGCCGGCTGGGGGCAGGCAGAACCCCAAACCCCGGCCCTGGGGAAGCAGATCTGCCAGCACCACATGGTGTTGGGCGGCAGCCGAGCCACAGCTGCAGCCATCGCCCGCTTGCTTTGAAGGAGTGGGACCCCAAAACCCCTCATTTCTGTCCCACGGCTGTCTCACCACTGAGCTCAGCCACACATCCCACTCCCTCCGAGAGCAGCGGAGCACAGAGCGTGCGGCAGAGAGGGAGCACAAGCTTGGGACAAGGTTTTTAAAGAAAAGACACCGGGGGGACGCTGGTGCTGACAGCGGCTCCAGCACATCTGGGGAGGAGGGGAGATACTGGAGGTACCAGTCTCTCTGCGTGGGCTGCCAGCACAGAGAGGCCCAAGGGCTTTGCGCGCGGGACAACCCCGACAGCTCCCAAAGGAATTCTGATTAACAGGAATGATGCTCATCGTCCGGCCGCTCTGGGAGATCCTTGGGGCGGGAGGAGGAGCAGCACCGCCAGGTTAGTGCATCTGCCTGGAAAGCGCCTGCCAACCCAGGTGTCCCGCTCACCTTGCCCAGGTTCATCGTGGCGATTTTGGGCCTGTCCAGAAGCACCGCCTGGATGCAGATCCTGTACCCGTGCAAAGACTCCCCTGAAACAGAGCACAGAAGAGGCCTTCTCAGCCACGGGCCGCTTCACGCGTCTCCCTCCCCTCTGCACAGACCTGCCCTGCTCACCCGGGCACGAGCCCCAGCACAGCAGCGTGGGGCCTGCTCCCTCCCTGGCACTGCCCCCCACCCGCCCTCTGCCCAGGACCCCCCACTACAGGGCTCCAGCCCACAGGAGCAGGACAGGCCCCACAGACCCTCAGAAAACCATCGGCAGCTTCCTCAAGCCCCCCCGGCCCAGCTCTGCCCTCCAAAGCAGCGGCAGGCAGGCACGGTAACCATCACCCTCACAGCCCCAAGTCCGGGAACTTCCAAGGGCTCATTTCCCCCTTGTTCACATTCAAAGGAGGGTTCAGGGGACCCCCTTGGCTCCCAGGCACCATCCAGCGACCCCCTCCAGCTCTGCTGAACCCTGGGATGGGTGGCATGGCCACGGCAGGGGCTGGTTGCCCCCCAGGCAGGGGCTGGCTGCCCCCTGGGCCAGTCCTGCTCTCCAGCACGGTCCCATTGCTGCCATGACCCTCCCCTGGGACGCACCCGGCTTTCGCGCCAGATGCATCGGCCACACCAGCCCACAGCGGTCGGGCCGACGCAAGGGCAGCGGCTGTGCGAGGTTGCAGCAGTGGCGGCAGAGCCCGGCACAGCCGCAGCGCCCCATGGAGCCCCTCAGTCCTCCCCGTCACGGACCGACCTCGCAGCAGCTCCACCAACACCAAGCATCTTCCCGAATTACACACGAACGCAACTCCCAAAGCAAAGCAGCGCCTCGACCATTTGCTAACAACTGTTTCGTGCTATTACGTCCCGTCGTTTTGATCAAGTCAGGCGGGTTTTGTGATGGAAACAAACCGCGCACGGGGCCACTGGCCCTTCAGCACAGGAGACAGCAGAGCCGGGGCTGGGGACAGGCAGTACTCGGGTGCTGCTGCTAAAGCTACCGGCAGCCGACGGCGTGGCAGGTGATGTACGGCAACGGGCGTTTAGGGTTTGTGTCTGACACCCGGGTGAAAGCAGCAGGCCATCGCTGTCATTCGGGATGCCTGAACACCCAGGGAATGTCGCTGGGCGTTCGCACGCTCTGTGTCAGAGGGCAGAAACAGCTGCCTGCTCCCCGCACGGCCGCTCAGACGGGACCCCTCGCTTCGTAGGGAACACCATTACCGCAGCACAGCAGCAAACCAGCTTTTGCCAGGTTTCTTAAGGCCAAAAGACCCCACTTTACAAGCTGCAGCAACACACACCTGTGCTGGTTTTGGCAGCAGAAATGTGAAAGCCCTCGGAGAGGCACTTCCCACCACGTATCCTCCCTTCTGCAACTCTCTCCCTGACAGCACCGTGATGGGCTCGTATCTCATCCCCAGCTACGCCTGCTATGGCTCCTCCAGCCTGAAACCCCGGAGGCCCAGCAGCAGCATTTTGCACCACACCAACGAGCCGCCTGGGTGGGAACAGCCCCTCACCGCAGGCAAGAGGTGCAGAAGGAGTTTCCCACCTCACCTTCTCCACAGAGGAGTCCCGAAGAGCTCTTAGAAGAGGTGACGAGGAGCAGCAGCATCCCCACGGTCAGAAAGCCTCAGCACCAGACCGCCTTGCAGAAGGATGGCCACGCTAAGAGAGCACAATGGGCGCGTCGGTGCCCCGGACCTGCACCGACTGCATCTTACCTGGGGTTTTGTCCAGCTCCTGTAGCATGGTATAAATACAGTGGTCGAAGAAGAGCTCCAGCACGCTAGACGACCTCGCCAGCAGGGATCTGATGATGTTCTTCAGCTCCTTGCTCACCAGGCAGTACGGATAGTCTGGAGCCAACAGAGGAGGAGGAAGAGTTTAGTGAGCACCAGTTTGCAAGACTTTCAGCTGCAGCTGCAAGGAGAAGCTGGCCCAGCGCGCGAGGCGCTCGCAGAGAAGCGCCTTGTCCTCATACACCACAGGGTCAACAAGCGACTTCTTTCTTAGTTATTCTACGTTAGACGCATCTAATTCGGCAAGAAAGGATTGCTTTCTGTCAAATGTTGGTGCTGCAGGATATACACAGGTTTTGAGAGGAGATTCTGCTCTTTGACCCATTGTCACCCAGCAACAAGTGCTCAAAGCAAGTGTAGACCAACACATCAGGCACGAAAGGGAAATCCAGCCGGAATATCCCTTTAAAGCTGAGTGCGGATACCTGCGAGCAGATTCCTGAATCCCACAATAGTAGGAACAGGTCACGGGTCCTTATGGAGAAGGGGCAACCAGGGAAAGTCTCTAATTTGCCAACTGGATACACAATTTCATTGTCTTTGTAGTCAAGGGAAGTCAGTTGTAGTGATATCACAGAATCGAGCAAATAATCCCCATGTTATTTGTTGAATAAAGAACACAGTCTTGTGCCTTTTTGCACTACCAAGTTTCCTAAGACGGTTTTGGCACAGAAAAAAACCTGTTTGGGGGGGGGGGGGGGGGAAGTAAAGAAAAGCCCAAACATCTCAGTTGACAGGGAACAAGCCCGGACTGTGAGACAGGCTGGACCCCATTCGCCTCAGGTGAAAACGAGAGACTTTTTCCGTTCCCATCTGTGACTGTTTTGGTCCTGTCCGCTCCCACGTTCCTGAAAACTGCCTCTTTAGCGAGCTGCCCTTTAACCTGTACTCTTAAGAAACCTGTACAAAATGAACCTGGCACGGATGGAGCCAAAGGGATTTATGTGGCACTGAACCCCTTCGAGTCTTCCTGCTGGGACCAAGACTGTTGGACCCGGTGACCTTAAGGCTCTTTTCCAACCCAAATGATTCTCTAAGGTTGGCGGGGGTGGAGCGGTCAGAGGCTGCTTCTTCCCGGCTGCGTCCCGAGCCGCTCCCTGTGCCCGGCTGCCCCATCACCCCGTGGTTTTAAGGGCCACGCTGAGCTGGCCCAGCCGCGGGGAAGCGCTGGCCCCATTGCTCTGCGAAGCACAGAGCCGCTCCAGAGCGAAGGTGCGGGGTGGGGACCCCCCGGCCGCGGGGCAGGGTAAACGCCACTGACCATGGGGGTGCTGGCTGAGCATGGGGTCGCTCCTGGGCGCCTGCAGCTTGTAGTTGAGATAGCTGGCCAGGTCCTTCACCCAGACGGAGGGGTTCTCGGGGAACACGCTCTGGCTTTTATCCAGTTCCTTCTGCAGATCCGCCAGGTTGAGCTGGAAGCGACAGACAGACAGACGGACAAATTCAACCCGGGATGCACAAATCTGGTCAAAACGCGTGGAAAGAAGAGAGTTAAGTTCAGCTCCTAAGGAGCTGCTGGGCACGGAGGGAAACGCTCCCCACCTTCACCCCGAGAACACCGCCCTTCCCGCATGGAACCCCCCTCCAATCCACCAGCCGCCAATGCGAACAGGAGTGCTGGCCTGGAAACAGCATTTAGTTTTGTACTGGAAACACGTTTTCTTCAGATCAGCAAAGACTGCTACTGGGGAATAACAAAACCCACGTGGGGAACTGCAGACGCCCGGCACCAGAGGGGCTGCAGAAAGCCCCAGAGCCAACAGAGACGTCAGGAGGACGGGTTGCGCTGGCACAGCCGCAGGAACCAGCTCTTCTCCCTCCTCAGAGCCGCCCCCGGGGAACGCCGGGGTTTTCCTCGCTCCCCGCTCCACCTTCGCGCCGGCGCCAGCCGGGGCTCCGCCGCTCTGCGCTCCCGCATGGCCTGCGGCGAGCACCGCCTGGGACCGGCCGCCCGTGGAAACCGCCGAGGAGCGTGCCGGCGTCCTCAAAGGCTCGCTCCGGGCAGCGAGCAGCACGAGGCCACAGCTCAGTGTGGATCAGCCCAGCGTCACCAGTTTGTACCAGCACCGTCAGGCAACTCTGCGCCCAGCGTCCGCGAAGGAGAAAACAGCCAAGATCATCAAGACCAACCTGATTAACGACCTGCAACCGACAAACCACGAGTACAGACAGCAGCTCGCATCCCCTCACCTTCCTCCTCCTCTATCTGCCGCGAAACGTGCTTATCGTCTGCTTTTAAACTCAGATGATCCACAAGCTCGCGGGGACAGATACCCTGCCTGCACTTCAGGGAGCTGAGGAGCTGCAGCACAACTTTAACGCCTGTTCCAAGTTTTGCAGTCTAACATTTCTGTAGGCGGTGGATTTCAGCCACAGCACGTTATTACGTCTGAGCTGGGCACCTTTCGTTGCATGTTTATTTCAGCAACCATTTTGAAAAGAGGAATAAGAAAAAAAATAACTGCTGCTATGTCAAAAAACTGACGCTGTCAACGGAGCTGATGGAGCGACAGTTGCACGGTGGCATTTGTCACTGCTGAGCTGTGCAGAGCAGCTACAGGGCAACCGCGCTTCAGCCCCCGGCCGCTCTCCCTGAGCAATATCTGCCATGACACACAGAAATAACAGACGTGAATTCTGCTCTGAGCTGTCTCTGTGCGCAAAAGCTGGACGTGGAGAACCGCTTGTGCTCAGTGGAGCGGAGGGAACCCCCACCCCTGTGGCGGGGGAGACCAGAAGCGCTCAGGGCACGAGCAAGACGCGGCACCTGGGTGAAAGCGAGGAGCCGGACGGGCGACGGCTGCGGGAGAGCTCTGCCAGGCAGCCGCTTTCCCAGCGGACACGTTGCCTCCATAGAGTTAATTCAGGGTTCCTTTCTAAAACCTGTCCATGCTCAGACACCACAAGAGCAGGCGGGAGGAAGACAAACGAGTTCTGCAGATTCATCTGAAGCGCGGGGAGCACGAGCTGCAGAAACGGCTCCCCAGGACCTCAGCGGTACGACAGGGAGGAGGCTTCACCGGTGGCACTTCTCAGGATTCCTCCCAGACAGCAGACAGGGAGTGGGTGAAGAAAGAAACCAGAAATTCCCTTCCAGCTGCCTCCTGCCTACAGCAAAAGCACCACTTCAAGCACGAGACCGATCTCCCAGGCCAGCCCCGCGCTCGCCAAAGCGCCGAGCGCCATCTGTTCCGCTCCCATGGCAAACGCGACCGCCCTGGGCTGCGGCCGGCGGCAGGCAGGAGTGCTCGTCCCTGCGTGAAGGCGAGGACGCGGTAACGAGCCCGGGGGTCTCACGGCACAGAGGGGCTGGGGTGCTGGCTGCCTCCTCCTCCTCCCAAGGTGCGAGGAACCCCCGTGGTAAAGCTGAACCGAAACAGGGCACCGTGCTCTGTGTCGCTACTTTCAACCAGATTTAACAACGCGCCGGGCACCCAGGCTCTCGCTCCCGATGCGGCGGAGAGCGCGTGCTGCCGGAACACCAGCCGGCCTCGGCGAGGGCCAGGGAACAACAGCGCCCGGAGCTTCGGCTCCGCTGCAGCAGCACGGGTCAGGAGCGACCTGGGCGCCCTGAGGCCTGCAGGCACGGGGCAGCCTGGGGACGAGTGGCCGCAGACGTGCGCGGGCAGGGCACCCGAGAGGCCCGGCCGGGCACACTCACGGCTCTCAGGGCTTCCTCCAGCGAGCGGCATTTGCCGGCCTTGACGCTGGCGTCGTTGGCCGAGGGCTTCTTCGCGCTCTTCCCTGCGTGCGGCTTACGGTGGGGCTGCTCGGGCGCAGCGGCGGGAGGGACCTGCTCCTTGTTCTGCTTCTTCAGCGCCTTCTCGAAGCCCAGCTCGAAGATGGTGTCGGAGGTGGCGATGGGAGCTGGAACCCGGGAAAAGGGGAGAAGGTGGCGGGGGGCTGCGAGAGCACCGGGGCGGGGGGACGCTCCCCGGGCCCATGGGCGAACCGGGCCCGAGCCCCGGCACTGCCCCGGGGCGCCGCACCCCCGGCCTCGCCGTGCCCGCAGCGGGGGCAGCGCAGGGGCCCCGCATCCCGGCCCGCAGCCCCTCGCCGCGGCCGGCCCACCCGCCCCACGGAGGCCCCACGGAGGCCCCACGGAGGCCCCCACCGGCCCCAACCAGGGCCCCCCCGAGCCGCGGGTCCCACGCACGGCGCGGCCCGAGGAGGCGGCGGCCGCGGCACCACACGCGGCCCGGCCCCGCCGCGCTCACCCGCCAGAGGCAGCGTGCGGCCGGCGTTGGCCTCGCCCAGGGCGCGGCGGCTGCTGGGGCCGCCCGCGGGCCGCCGGCCCTTCCGCACCACCTCCCAGCGGCCGCCGCCGGCCGAAGCCGGGCCCGGGCCCGGGCCCGCCGCCGCCGCCGCCGCCATCGCCGCCGAGCGCAGGGGAGCGGGAGGCGGCGGCACCCGGCGGGAGGGGGGGCGGGACGCGTGCGCCCGTCGCCCACGCTGATTGGCTAGAGCCGCGCACACGGGCCCCACGCCGCTGCTGCCACGTCTTCGCCCCGCCCCGCCGCGTCACGTGACGGGGCAGCCGCGGTCCCGCCTCGGCCGGGGCGGGGCCTACGCGCTCCGCCCCGTATGGGCCCCGCCCTGATCTGCCCCGCCCACAGAGCGGCCCCGTCTTCTCCGCGGCCCCGAGGGCGGAACGGCCCGAGGGGGCGGGGCTGCAGGCCAGGAGGGGCGTGCCCATGGAGATGAGCGGCGCGCGGGCTGCCGGGACCCCCTGGCGCCGGGTCGGCGAGGGGCAGCGTGTCGCGCGGGCGCGGCGCGGGGTGTTCGTGGCGTCGTGTCGCGGGGCGCGTGCGGCGCGGGTTGTTGTCGTGGTCGTGGTCGTGCGGGGTGTCGTGTGCGTGCGCTGAGTGTGTGTGGGCGGGGGTGCGGGGGTGTGGCGGGGCGTGGGGGTGCATACTTACCTGGCAGGGGAGACACCATGATCAGGCAGGTGGTTTTCCCAGGGCGAGGCTCCCCCCCTGCACTCCGGGTGTGCTGACCCCTGCGATTTCCCCAAATGCGGGAAACTCGACTGCATAATTTGTGGTAGTGGGGGACTGCGTTCGCGCTCTCCCCTGGCGTGGCGGTGCCAAGGACAGAGCTGAGCGGGGCTGGGGCTGGGGCTGGGGTGTGGGGGCCCGTGCTGCAGGCGGCGGGGTCCGCGGCAGCCGGGACTTGGGGGGCGGGCGGAGCGGGGCGTTGGGCGGCGGGAGCGGGTGGCCCGGTGCCCGAGGCGATGGCCGCGGCCCGGCGGCGTGTGGCGGCCCTGGCCGCCGCGGGGTGCCGAGTCGGGCCCCGCCGGTGCCGGCGGCGTGCCCAGCCCCGGCGCGGCGGGCGCCGGTGCCCGGGGCGCTCGGGGTCCCTGCTCTCCCGTCCCCTGGCCTCGCTGCTGGACTTGGTCCTTCCCGTCCCCAGCGCAAGCCCTTCCTCCCCCTCCTCCTGCTCCTCCTCCTCCTCCTCTCCCCATCCCATCCCCTGAGGCGCTCAGCACCGTGCCTCTGCCCTCCGCTCGCACCATCCAGGCCCCGCTCCAGCCTCTCCCGTCCCCGCGGGATCAGCCCCGCACCCCGCGGCCACTGCCCTGCCCAACCCGGGAAGCAGTCCCGGCGGGAGCCGCGGGGAGGCGCGCCGGCCCCGCCAAGCCGTTGAGATACCGGCTCCGTGACACCGGGCCCGCTCAGCTCTGTCCTTGGCACCGCCACGCCAGGGGAGAGCGCGAACGCAGTCCCCCACTACCACAAATTATGCAGTCGAGTTTCCCGCATTTGGGGAAATCGCAGGGGTCAGCACACCCGGAGTGCAGGGGGGGAGCCTCGCCCTGGGAAAACCACCTGCCTGATCATGGTGTCTCCCCTGCCAGGTAAGTATGCACCCCCACGCCCCGCCACACCCCCGCACCCCCGCCCACACACACTCAGCGCACGCACACGACACCCCGCACGACCACGACCACGACAACAACCCGCGCCGCACGCGCCCCGCGACACGACGCCACGAACACCCCGCGCCGCGCCCGCGCGACACGCTGCCCCTCGCCGACCCGGCGCCAGGGGGTCCCGGCAGCCCGCGCGCCGCTCATCTCCATGGGCACGCCCACAGACCGACACGCCACGCCCCCCGGAGCGGCGCCGCCGGCAGCGGCGCGGGGCGCGGGCCGAGGGGCGGGGCCAGACCGGGCGGGGCGGGGCCTCCGCTCCCCCTCCCGCCCGGCACCGCTCCGTCGCCGCCGCGCAGGGCCCGCTCCCGCCGCCCGCAGCCTCTTCGCTCCCGCCGCGCCGGTGCCGGGGGCCGCTGCCCCGCGCCCCCCGCCGGCAGCCGGCCCCGGCCCCGGCCCAGAGCCGCTCCGCTCGGCGGGCCCCGGCGCTCGGCTCCCCGCGGCCGGGAACGCCGGCGCCGCCCCCCGACCCGCGGCCCCGGGCCGCCCCGGCCGCGCCGCGGCGGACGATGAGCCCCGCTGCGAGGGGGCCCGGGCGCCGGCGGGAAGGGGCCCCCCGGCTCCCGCCGTGCCCGGGGCGGGGCTCGGGCGGGCGGCGGGGCCTGGCCCGGCCGCGGGCACCGCCACCCGCTGGGGCCGCCGTCGTCGGTGTCGGGAGAGAGGAGGGCGGCCGAGCGGCTCCGGGGGAGCCGGGGAGCCGACCCCGAGCTGCTCGGGGAGCCCCTGCGCGGCGGCCCCGGGGAACCTGCCCGGGCTGAGCGGGGGCCTCCTCGTGGGGCGCGGAGGACGAGGACGCGGCTCCGTCCCGGGAGGCGAGGTCGGGCGCCGCAGGAGGCGCGCGGAGCCCTGGTTCGCACCCGGGGGAGCAAACGCCAAAGGCCGACGCTCGGCTGGAGCTGGCGCTGGCTGGTGCCGTGGCAGGCGAGAAAGGCTTCCGAGGGCGTCACCAGCAAGGGGAGGCCTAAGGAAAACGTGGGACCGAGGCTTCTCGAAGATGGACGCCCAGCACCCGGGGGGAAGGAAAGGCAGAGGCGTTCGGTGCGGCTTTTGCCTCCGTCTTTAATCCTGCTGACAGACCGGGGGCTGCCCGGTCCCCGAGTCGGGGGACCCCGGCTGCGGGAACAGGGACTCCCCGCTTGCGGGCACCGACGTTGCCGGGGTCCGGCTGTACCCGCTGAACGTTCGCAAGGCCGCGGGGCCCGGTGGGATTCACCCCGGAGCGCTGAAGGGGCTGGCGGACGTTACGGCAGGACCCCTCTCGATCGCCTGCCGAAGGTCTCGGGAGTCTGGGCAGGCCCCCGCTGGCTGGAAGCTGGCCGAGGTTGTTCCAGCTGTCCCGAAGGGCGTGGGGAAGACCCGGCAAGCGACAGACCTGGGAGTCTGGCCTCAGCGCCCAGGAAAACCACGGAGAAGAGCGTCCCGGGTGCTACCGAAAGGCGTCTAAAGAACACCGCCGTCGTCAGGCGCGGTCGGCACGGGTTCCCGAAGGGAAAGCCCTGACTCACTGGGTATCTTTCTGTGATAAGGTCACCCGCCCAGCGGCTGAAGGGAAGGCGGTGGATGTAGTTTCTCTGGATTTCAGCAAGGCTTTTGGCACCGTCCCTCACGGCATCCTGCCGGACAAGGTGTCCAGCTGTGGGACGAGCGGGTTCGCGGTGCACCGGGTGAAGAACTGGCTGAACGGCAGGGCTCAAAGGGCTGCAGGGAACGGGGCTGCGTCTGGCTGGCGACCGGTCACCAGCGGTGCTCCTCCGGGCTCAATCCTAGGCCCAGCGCTGGTCAATATATTTATCGGCGATCCGGGTGCAGGAGTTGAACGTCCCATTAGCAAGTTCGGCAACGATACCAAACTGGGAGGTGCTGTTGACTCTCCTGAGGGCCAAGAGGCCCTGCAGAGGGATCCAGATGGGTTGGAGGACTGGGCAATCATCAGCGGCATGAAATGTAACAAGAACAAATGCCGGATTCTGCACCCGGGACAGAGTAACGCCGGGCACAAGTCCAAACTGGGAGAGCGGCGGCTGGGGAGCAGCCCTGCAGGAAGGGGTCTGGGGGTGCTGGTCGGCAGCAGGCTCAACAGGAGCCAGCAGTGTGCCCTGGCACCGAGGGGGCAAACCGCGTCCCGGGGGACATCGAACACAGCGTGGCCGGCCGGCCAAGAGGGGGGATTGTCCCGCTGTAGTCAGCGCCGCTGCTGCCTCACCTGGGGTACTGTGCGCAGGGCTGGGCCCCGCCGTTTGGGAAGGACGTGAAGGTCCTCGAACGCCTCCGGAGGAGGAGCGCTCAGCTGGTGACGAGGCTGGAAGGCATGGCCTCTGAGGAGCGGCTGAGGGCTCTGGGCTTCTCTCGTTCGGAGGGAAGGAGGCTGAGAGGCGACCTCATTGCTCCCCGCAGCTTCCTGCGGAGGGGATGTGGACAGGGAGGCGCTGATCTCTTCTCCCTGGGATCCAGGGACGGGACGCCTGGGAACGGCTCAAAGCTGCATCAGGGGAGGCTCAGGCTGGACATGAGGAAGCATTTCTTTACCGAGAGGGTGGTCAAGGCCCGGCACAGGCTTCCTGGCGGGGTGGTGGATGCCCCAAGCCTGTGGGTGTTGAAGAGGCCTTTGGACGATGTCCTTAATAACGTGCTTTAACTTGTGGTCGGGCAGTTGAACCAGATGATCCTGGTAGGTCCCTTCCAGCTGAAATATCCCACCCCACCCCACCCCACCCCACCCTTTTACCCCTGAGCAGGACAGCCCACAGGGTGCAATACCCCTGGGGTCGGCTGTCCCTGCTGGGTCCCCTCCGGCCCCTTGCCCCCCCCAGCTGCTGCCCGGGGATGCAGAGGACGCCCCGGTGTGGTGCCAGCACCGCTCCGCAGCAGCCGAAGCGCGGGGCATCGCCAGCCCTGCGCCAGCCACGCGTGGGGCAGAGCGCGGCACCGCCGGGGCTGCTGCGCCGAAAGGCGACTCCATCCCGGCCGAGCCGGCACGCGGTCAGCTGCGTCCTGAGATACACTCCCGCTTTCCCGGCGTGGCCGTTAGCTCGGTGGCTTTGCTAAAGCTCTCCCTTGCTCTCGTCCACCCCGGATTAACGTCGCCGACAGAGAAGTAACTGGGCAACAGGCGCAGGAGAGACAGCTGGAGCCGAGCGATCCTGCGGCACAGCCGCCAGCCGCCTGGCTGGGGTGGGCCCGGCGGGCACGGGAGCGGGGCGGCTGTGCCGCTGCTGTAGAAGGAATTTGATTAACTGCCGCCTTCTCGCTGAGCAGCCGCGTTTGGCATTAGCAGCTTAGCACCGGGAGCTAAAGCAGTGGAAGCCTTAGGCCACGAGGGCTGACCGAGAGTAAACGTTTTGATAGAACTGGTGCTGCAAACACAGACCTCGCTGAATCCAGCAGAGAGGAGCGGAACGAAGAAGATAAGGACCAAGGAGACGATCCCGAGGGAACGAGGTCACTTCGGAAGCAGGCCAGCCCAGCGACAGCGAAGGCTGATAAGAAAACGGGGGCCCACTGGGCAGACTCAAGCGATGGGGCTTGGGGATCGCGTGCCGGGCGGTACGGGTATAACTGAGGGGGTGACCTGGGGGGGCCCCTCCGGAGGCAGCCAGCTCGAGCTGTGACCTGGGAGCTGATAAAGGAGGAACGGGAAACCTTCGCTCGGCGCTGACGTTAACTGGCAGGATCCCAGGGTCGGACCCCGTCCTGGCGGCCGGCGCGCGTAGATCCGTAACAGCCGGCTGCGGCGGCCGCGCCAGAGCCGCGTGCCGGTGGGGGGAGCCGAGCATCGCCGGCCAGGTTCCTCGGGGGGGCTGGTGCCGTCTCAGCCCCTTCCCCTGCACGGCCCCCGAGCCCCGAGCGCTGCCGCTGCGGCTCCCTGCAGCGCTTCGGGGCGAGGGGAGGGGGACGGCGCCCAGCCCGTCCCCGTCCCGTCCCTGTGCCCGGGCCGCCGGCGTGCCCGAGGGCAGAGGCTTTGGAGGCCGCTGGAAGGGCCCCAGCGCCGCGGGGGAGGAACCGGTAAAACCCCTCCGCCTCGGCGGCCCGGGGAGGCGTCCGCGGGCCCGTGGCGAGCGGGGCCCCTCGGGCCAGCGGCGGCCGGAGCTCGTGTCCCTGCGACGCCCCCGGCCCCCGACACCTCCGGCCCCAGGCTCCGACACCCCGGGCCCCCGACAGCCCCGAGCCCCCGACAGCCCCGGCCGCTCCGCCTCCCCGCCGGAGGACCCTGCCCCGGGCGGTCCCTGGGTCCCCTCCCGCCGCTGGCCCCGCGGCGGCCGCGCTCTGCCGGTGCTGCGGCTGCAGCCCGGTCCGGCTCGGCTCTGGCAGAGCGAGGCCCGCGCGGGGCCGGGGCGGGGCCGGGGCGGGGGGCGGGGCGCGGGGCCGGGGCGGGGCGCGGAGTGCGAGCGGCGCGGGGCCTGGGGCGGAGGCGTGGCGTGCTGGTCTGTGGGCGTGCCCATGGAGATGAGCGGCGCGCGGGCTGCCGGGACCCCCTGGCGCCGGGTCGGCGAGGGGCAGCGTGTCGCGCGGGCGCGGCGCGGGGTGTTTGTGGCGTCGTGTCGCGGGGCGCGTGCGGCGCGGGTTGTTGTCGTGGTCGTGGTCGTGCGGGGTGTCGTGTGCGTGCGCTGAGTGTGTGTGGGCGGGGGTGCGGGGGTGTGGCGGGGCGTGGGGGTGCATACTTACCTGGCAGGGGAGACACCATGATCAGGCAGGTGGTTTTCCCAGGGCGAGGCTTCCCCCCCCTGCACTCCGGGTGTGCTGACCCCTGCGATTTCCCCAAATGCGGGAAACTCGACTGCGTAATTTGTGGTAGTGGGGGACTGCGTTCGCGCTCTCCCCTGGCGTGGCGGTGCCAAGGACAGAAACGGTTGTACCTCGCTGGTACCGGTTTCCTGGGGCGGGCGCGGTGCTCGCTCCCGCTGCGGCCTCCTCCCGCCGCCATCCCGCGCTCTGCCCTGCTGAGTGGTGGCGCCCGGTGCCGTCACGACACCGGTACCGGCCCCGCTGCCCCCCCCGCTCC
Organism: Nipponia nippon; assembly: GCF_047370975.1. Taxonomy (NCBI): domain Eukaryota; kingdom Metazoa; phylum Chordata; class Aves; order Pelecaniformes; family Threskiornithidae; genus Nipponia; species Nipponia nippon. The sequence continues at coordinate 126,730,531 of NW_028262358.1, forward strand.
GCCCCACGCCCGGCCCCCCCGCGGTGCGGGGCCCCGTCCCGCCCGGGCGCCTCCTGTTCACGCGCGGACGCGTGCGGTTGCGGCCCCGCAGCCCCGGTTCCGTGGGTCGCGGCGGGACGCGGGGCCACGCGGCCCTGTCACGTGGCGGCGGAGGGCGCGGAGCGTTGCGGTAATGACGTTGCAGGCGTGACGCCATCCCGCCGCGCCGCGCCTTCCGGATCCGGTTCCGTGCTGGCGGCGCGGCCCGCAGCGGGGCGGCGGCGGCTCCGGGAGCCCCTCGGGACCCGCCCGCATGGCGTCCAGCGCCGCCCGCGGGCCGCGCTGCCGGGAGCGGAGTCGTCGGGGCCGCTCGGGGCGGGGATCGGCGCCCGACGGCCGCGGCCGGGCGCGGGAGGGCGAGCCCCGAGCGCTCCGTACGTACCGGGGGCGGGCGGCGCCCGCGGCCGCCGCTGCGGGAGGGAGGGGCGCGGGTCGCTCGCCCCGGCACCGCGTCGTGCCCCGGGGAGGCGTCGGGCCGCGGGCCTGCGGAGCTCGGAGCTGCGGGGAGGCGGAGAGCAGCCGGCGTGTGCCCAGGCAGGGCTGGTGCTGCTGCCTGCGCTGCTGCCTGCGCTGCTGCCTGCGCTGCTGCCTGCGCTGCTGCCTGCGCTCCCGTCGCTGCTCCCAGCCTCCGGCTTCGCGTGCCCTGGCCCGGAGCTGAGCCGGGCTCCCCGCGCCCGGCGGCCTGTCCGAGGCGCCGCCCGGGCGCAGGCGTCTGACCCCGTGTCCGTGTGTCCCTCCCGGCCGGGGGCCTGGCCCCGGCTCCGTGCCGTCGTGCAGGGAGCTGCTGCTTGGCTGCTGCCCGAGCCCCGCTGCGGCCTGGTGCTGCCGCGGCCGCCCGGGCTGGGCCGGTGCCTGGCGGGGTGGTGGCAGCCTGGCCGGTGGCTGCGCCCAGGGGCGCTGGGAGAGCCCTGCTGTGGTCTCGTGCTAACTCTGGCTGTTCTTTTTGGGCAGGGGAACCGTCGCCGCTCACAGATCCGGATGCTTTGGGCCGCTCTGACGAGGGAACAGAAGCTGCCAAGTCCCAGAATAACACTGTCCGAAACCAAAAACCAAAAAGTAGTCCTAGCGACCCCAAAGGCCAAGGCCCTGCGGAGGCTGAGGCTCAGGGCGAGCCCTCGAGGACCTCTGAGAACGGGTCTGTGCCACCCCCGAAGGCACCCGGGAAGCGCGGGCGGAAGCCCAAGACAGAGATGCTGCTGCTGAAACTGTCTCAGGACCTGGAGTGCCCGGCCTCGGAGCCCATCTGTGTGCAGAAGATGCTGGGGAGCAGCGAGGCAGCAGGAGGCCTGGAGACCCCCGCCGCCGGGCGCCCCAAGAGGCGGGCGGCCAAAGTGTGAGCAGGGGCAGCGGGTGGGGGGGTCTGGGGACGGGTGCTGCGGGGAGATCGGAAGGACGGGCGGGTGCCGCTCTCAGAGTAGTTCCTTGAGACCTCTGCCTCGCCTTGGGGGGGGCTCGGTGTCTTTCCTGAAGGACTTTGTCCCACATTGGTGGGACAAACTGGTTCCCCGTGGAACAATCTTTTCCCATTTTAGGAGAATGTGTTTGGATCCAGGAGCACGGGGATGTGGGGAACAGCAGGGGCTGTAGACGAGCTCACATGCAGCGGGTCTTTGACAGCAACGGGCTGTCTGCGGTGGGGAAGAGGTTTCCTTGGCTCCAGACCAGCCAGGAGGAGGCTTGTCTGGGGGGGGAGCAAGCCATGCACTGCTTGCAGGGGAGTCCTGGGGGGGGGCCTGTGGGCTCTGGGGCTGCTGAAGGCAGCTCAGGCAGTGCCCGGGCTCTCCGAGTGCCTGCGCGAGCCCTGGGTTTGCAGGGGCAGAGCTGGCGGGGTTGCAGTGCCCCGGTCCCCTCGCTCCGCTGCGCAGAGGGAGGGCGGGGCGCCTGCAGCGAGGTGCCTGGTCTGGGAGCTCCCTTTGCCGAGAGCACTGGCAGGAAGATCTCTGGCTTTCCCACTTTCTGGCTGGCAAAGGGCCATGCACCGCTCTGCCTGCTGGGTGCATTCCCCTGCCTGCTGCCGGAGACCCGGGTAGGCTGGCGTTCCCTGGGGAGGGGCAGGGGATGCTGGCTGTCCGAGTGGCCGGCCTGGAGGCTGGCAGTGCATCCAGACGGGCTCTGCCGCAGCCGGGCTGAGCAGGGCTGGAGCAAATTGCTCACGCAGACCACGAGCCGGAGCGGTGTGTCTGCCTGGTCCTGGAGGGGGGGTGGCTGGTCCCTGTGTGGTTCCTCTGCTCACCTCTGGGCAATGCCTTTGGTGTCCTAGGGCTTTGCTATACCTGCAGGAGCTGGCAGAGGAGCTGACATCAGCGTACCAGCCTGCGGCTCCCACCGAGGGTGCCCAGGAGCCGGAGCCAGAGCTTGAGCGTGTCCAGAAGAAGCGCCGGAGCCGGAAGAGGAAGGAGGAGGAAACAGATAGCGATGATCCTGCGCGAGATGCTGACTTTGTGCCCTCGAAGGAGGTGTTGCTGCAGGCGGAGGAGGAGGAGGAGGGGAGCGATGCGCCACTCAGTGAGGTGTCAGAGCCAGAGCTGGAGGCGCTCCGAGGACACGGTGGGAAGGTGTCGTCCGCAGGGGTAAGGGCAGGGTCTCTGCCTTGGTCGCTTCTTACCTTTGGCCCAGCATGAGCAACACAGTGTCCGAGCTGTTGTGTGGTGTCCCCACCCCCGGCTGTTTGGGACAGGGCAGCCCTGAAGCAGGACTCGCTCAGGGTGGCAGAGTGCCCATCAGCCGTGAATCTGGGCATGAGCTCTTTGGGCTTCACTGCGGGCAGAGGCAGCTCCGAGTGAGGGTGGATGGGGACAGGGTGACAGATATTCCTGGGAGAGGGCGCAGGGCTCTTGGGCTCCTGCCGAAGCTGATGGGAGGTAAGGGCAGGGTCCTGGAGGCCGTCCTGTAGTGCACGGAAGCTCCCAGAATGGGACTTTGTGTCTTTAGCCCAGTGTGACACAGTCTTGGTGACTGCTGCTGCTGTGGCTGGGGGAGAGCTTTGTGCTTTGGGGTCCATTGGTGCCGTTTAGGACAGGCAGGTCCCCCCAGGAGCTCGTGGGAACATTTGGGCAGGCAGAGGCAGCCTGTGCCGGGCCTTTGGCCAGGTCCTGCTCTGAGTCTGCTCTTGTACCCAGAGATCCAAGCCCCAGTGCCGAGGCCTTGCTCCCAACGGCTTCCACAACTCCATCATGGCCCCAGTGGAGAAGTGCTCCAGCCTCACCTGCAGCCTGTGAGTGGGGGCCTAAGGAGGTGCTGGGGGGTTCGGGATAGGCGGTGGGGAGCGGTGGCTGTCGGTGCCCTGCGTACCATCGCTATCGCAGGCGTGAGGAGAAAGGAGCACGTGCTGCCGGGAATGTCAGCATTCTGCTGGCGGCTGCTGGGATGGGGCCCCGTCACCTGCGGGAAGCACCGTGGTGGGCCGAGCGGCTGAGCCAAGCCAGGGGTGTGGGGAAGGGCAGGGGCTGAGAGCCCTCGGCGTGGGTCTGCCTGTGCCGCAGGCAGGGTGCGGGCAGGCTCGCTGTGCTGCAGGCGGGGCCGGGAAGCAGGGCTGTCGCTGACGTCTGGCACATCTGCTGCAGGCGGGATCAGAAGTACTCGCAGTGGGAGTTTCCCGACTGGATCCCTTTGGCACAACAGTGGACGTGTCTGTCTGAAAGGTGCCTTCGGAGCGGCGTGGGAAGGGAGGGGCTGGGAGGGATGCGCGGCACAGGCGCTGCCTGCGCTCGGGCTGCATGCTGAGGCAGGTCTCGGCAATGTTTGGGGTGAGCTGGGGCGGGGAGAGCGGGTGGCCGTAGCCATCGGAGCTGGGGGAGAGTGAGGGCATGGTGGGTGCCGTACTCCCCCATCCCTCTGGTGGGATCACGCCCCAGCAGAAAGGATGGGACTTCCTTGTTGTGGGCTTTGGGGGGGTCTCACGGATTTGGCCGTGGAGCCTTAGTAGCCCTCAGGGTGGCCTGCAGCAGGGCACGCCAGGCTGTGTGGAGGCTGGGACGGGTGCTGCGGCATGGTGCTGCGCCGAGGCGTGACTGGTGGGTGGGGAGGCGCCCTCTCATCTTCTTCTGCCTCCCCAGCGAAGCTGCCCCGTACCTGCCGGCAGAGGAGAAGTCTCCCCTCTTCTCCATCCAGCGGGAGGGCATCGAAGACGACGGTGTCTTGTACAGGGTAAACAGGTCTGTGACGGGCCGCCCCGCGGCACTGCTGGGGCTGTGGGTGTCGTGCCTGGGACAGGCAGTCACCTCCAGGGCCGTGGCCCTGCTGGGTCTGAGGGCCAGGTGGCTGCCCCGGGCGGCAGGAGCGGCCGTGGGCTGAGCAGCGAGCCCGTGCAGTGTGCCCTGGGATCCCGCTGTCCCCCGGCCCTGTGCCAGGGCTCTGCGCTGGCTGGGCGCCGCCCTGCCCAGCCCACGCGCTCCCCCTCTGCGGCGGCGCGCCGCTCTCGCCCCGTGCCCTTACCCACCTCCCCGCTGGCAGGTTCAACTCCCTGCAGCCCCACGAGGAGCGCCTGGACGTGTCCTTCTTCGTGGGCGGCCCTGTGTGGGCAATGGAGTGGTGCCCGTCCCCGGAGGGCTCGGCGGCCCCTCAGTACGTGGCTCTCTACTGCCACGGGAGCATGGAGGAGACACACAGCGTGGCTGGGCTCCACGGGGGCCCTGCGCTCCTGCAGCTCTGGGGCCTGGGCACGCTGCAGCATGAGCAGGGGTGAGTGGCCTGGCCTGGGGAATGGCCCCCTGGGGAAGGGGCTGGGGGCTGCCCGGCTCCCAGGGACGGGGCAGGGCCCGTACCTCTTGTCCCTCCATGGCTGAGCGGGTGGGGAGGTTTATCCTCTCCCAGAGCTGCCAGCCACGGCCTGAACCCCACGGGGCCTGGGCTGGTAGCCAGCTTCACTGCTGGCATGCACTGGAAGCTGCTGGTGTATACTGGAGCTGCTGGGCACCAGCTGCCGCATTCCTCATGGCTCAACCCATGCCTGCAGCTCTGCCGACAAAGCCGAGCTTGCCTACGCCATTGCTGCCGATCACGGCTGCGTCTGGGACATGAAGTTCTGCCCCAGCGGTGCCTGGGAGCTTCCCACCACCGCCAGGAAGGTGGGTGTGCTGCCGGAACGGCTGCCGAGGCCCTGGGGGCCACTTTTGGTTTCCCTGGGGCTCCTAAGTCTGTGTTGTAGCTGAAGCCTTGCCTTCCCGGGTGACCCTGTGGCCCTCAGATGGTGACCCCGGGGCTGAGCCTGTGTGTCGTTCCGCAGCACCCGCAGATGAGCCGGCTGGGCCTGCTGGCTGTGGCCTTCTCGGATGGCAAGGTGCTGCTGTACTCCCTCCCGCACCCTGAGGCCCTGCAGCGCTCCAAGAGAACCCAGGTAAAAGGTAGGAAGAGCCGCGCCGCTGGGCAGGGGTGTCCTGGCCCTCGTCCCACCGTGCCGGGGTGGGAGGTGTGCGAGCCCCGGGGCTGGGGCCCCTCTGCCCGTGCGGGAGGGAGCCTGCTGTGCCGAGGGTGCTGAGCAGGGCAGGGGCATGGCCGTGGGGCAGGCCCCACTCACCAGATGCCGCAGGACCGTGCCCAGGCCAGCGCCGCCCTGCCCGGGAGCTGCGTCCAGTGGGACAGCGAGTCCCAGCACGCCTCCAGGCTTGGGACCAGCAGCGATCCGTGCTGCTGCCGCCCCTGGGCTGGCTTCTGGCCGAGAGGCACAGCAGGGGAGGGGAGGGAGGCTGCTTTTTGATGTCAGAGGATGTCAAAGCACTGCTGACCCAGAGGTGAGCTCAGTCTCTGGGGGACACTGCAGCAGCCCGGCCGGGGCATGGCTCCTGGGGCAGCCCTGCCTGGAGCTGGGCACACTGGGAGGGCGCTCTCAGCAGCGTTGCTGTGACTGGAGCGGGGTTGCAGGTCAAGGCGTAGCTGCAGTAGTGTGTTCCCAAGCCTTTTCCCACCTCTCTGCTTGTGTCCTGTTGTGGCAGAGCTGCTTATTCCAGCCCGGCTCGAGCTGTTTGTCATAGCAGGGATCTGGGGCTCTGAGCGCTCAGCTGGCTTGGGCTAATGGTGCTTGTAATAGTCTCATCTGCTGGGCGCCGAGCGAGATTGATGACCTGTGCGTGCTGCTCGTGGTCACTCAGCCATGGCCGACAGCCTGCGTGTCCATGGCTGACAATGGGAAATTGGTTCCCTGCATCCGAGCGCAGCTGCCGACCCTCATCAGCATGTCGTGCTGCTGCCTGCACCGGCCCTGCACCGGCCGCTGGCACTGCCTTTCCCGCCCCCCTCGCGGAGTGCCGGCTGCGGGTGGTTTGCACTGGCTGCCGCAGCCCCCACGTGAGGAGCTTGCGGCAGGCACGGATCCTTCCCCAGCCTGCAAAGCTCCTGCGGACAGGCTGGGTCCCGTCACGTAGCGTCAGCCTGGCTGCGGCTGCACGTACTGTCCTTGTGCCTCGCAGCTGGGCTGGGGGTGCTGGTTTGCAGCCGCAGGATCAGTGCCAGACTGCGGTGTGCCAGGGCCCTGCTGGGAGCTCCTGGGTCGGCGCGGCTGTGCTGGCTTTCCCTGGGGCTGCAGGTACCTGCACCCGGTGTTTCTGCCTGACAGAGCCTGGGGCTGCTCTCCGTGCCGTGCCCTGGCTGTCACAGAGGTGCCAGAGAAGACGCATGGCTCCTCCATATCTCTGCACAGCACCGCCTCTGCCTGCGGCTGCCGCGCTCCGGGGCGCAGACGTGCTTGTCTGGTGCTCGCTGTGCCTGAGGGCAGCCCTGCGCTGGGGGACAGGGGGGCCCTTCTGGCCCGAGAGGCACGGGACGGGGGCTCGTGTCATGTGTTGCTGGCAGGGGAGATTCTCCGGCAGACAAAGCTGCCAGAGGTGTGGGGGGGTCCTGCAGGCACCTTGTCCTGAGCCGTTTGGGCACAGGGATCTCTGCCCTCCCCAGGAGTGGCTGCCCGGGCTGCTCCAGCCCCCATCGCCAGCTGCCTTGGCCAGCTTGGCCACCTTTGCCTGCTGGAGCAGTCTGTCCCGCACAGCTGCTCCTTTCCCCCCCAGGGCGGTCACGGTCTGGTCTGGCCCCTATGTGTCACCAGGTCCCCTTGAGTTTGGTGAAGACGTTCTCCGTCAAGGCAGGGAGCTGGTCGCAGTGGGGTGAAGGTTGCTGGGGTGGAGGAGTGTCAGCCCTGCCCCATCTCTGCTGGCAGCGCCTTTCAGGGTGCCGTTTCCACCAGCACAGGCAGGTCTGGCTCCTGGAGGTCCTGCCACTGCCTGCTCTTGGATTTGCTGCTCCATGTGCTGTGTTTTCTGCTGCTGGGTGTGCGTGCCTGCCATTTGTCAGCTGCAGTGGAGACGCTGGTCTGGATGGGTGGCAGGACAGGGACTGGGAGTCCTGGCCAGGGCCGTGGGGAGCAGTGAGCCAGGCTCCGGGCTGCTGAGCAGCTCCTGCCCCAGGGAACTTCTGGGAGAGCTGTTGCCTGTCCTGACCCTCCTCTGCTCTCTTCTAGATGGGTCCTTCCACAAGCATGTTATCTGCAAGGTCAGTGTCCTCTACCACTGCGCGGTCCCCCGTCGGGGCTGGCACCCATCGGGCCTCCTGGCTGGTGCAGGTGGGAGAGCTGGGGAGGGAGTCAGGACGCCTGCAGAGCTCGCTGGCCCCGAGTGTTTGGGGTGGCAGAGCAGAGCCGAGCCATGCTCCCAAACCTGGGTGTCCCCGGCTCTTGGGACACGGATGGCACCAGCATGGGGCTGTGACTGATGTCTGTCCTCTGGCTTTCAGGTGCAGTGTATTGCCACGCTCCAGGTGGGCTCTATCCAGGCAGGGAATGCGTCTGAGTGTGGCCAGTGCTTCAGCCTCTCCTGGATGCCATCCAAGCCTCATCATCACCTTGCAGCTGGTTTTTATGACGGTGAGTCCCCTCCTGCACAAGAGGGGCTCGTGTCCCACGGCAGAGCCTTCGGGGAGCAGCCCTTGCCCTGCAGCAGGCAGACGCACACACAGAGCTTTGTGCTCCTTCAGCCTTGGCCTGGGGCAGGGAATGGGGGAGCCTGAGGACGAGGTACGGGGACAGCGTCGGGGTGACCAGCAGCAAGTGGCAGGCACTTCCCTAGGACAGTCCCCCCTAGGGACAGGGGGAAGGCTTATTGTGGGCTGGCCATTGGCACCCTCACCTACCTGTTGGCTCCAAGACGTGGGTCTGGCTTAATCCACATCTGTCTGACTTGCCTGGATGCAATTTTGTGTCTGGCCTCAGGCGATCCGCAGCTCTGTGCTGCGCTGCCCGGACCTGCTGTACCTGAGCCATCCTGTCCCGCTCTAAGCCCCAGCTCCAGCCCTGGCTCGGCCACGCTGCCTTGCAGCTCCTGCAGCCCCTGCCTGTGCCGCTGCTCATCCCCCAGCCCTGCGCTGCCTCGGGTCCCACGCTGCAGCACTGGGCATCCTCTGCAACGCTGGTGCAGTCACTGGGCAGCTGCCGGGGCAGCTCCTCATGGGCACGGGTCTCGTCCCACAGGCACCGTGGCCGTCTGGAACCTGCTCACCAAGTCCCTGCTGCAGTGTGTGCACCAGCCTGATGGCTCCCTCAAGCTCTACCCTTTTCAGTGCTTTCTAGCCCACGACCACGCAGTCCGGAGCATCGAGTGGTGCAAGGCCGACAGGTGAGGGCAGGGGAGGTGGCGCTGGTGCAGGCGCTGCCTGGGAGAGCAGGCTCGCTCCTGCGGGTGAGGCTCCTTTGCCAAGATGGGTTTAAGAGGACCCGGTGCTGATGGCACTTGGCCCTCTGAGGCACCGAAGAGGTTGGGTTGGGCTTTCTGGGGTGAGGGGGGTTGAGCCACTGCCTGTGGGAGCAGCGCTGTGCTGCGGGACCGGGGCCACCTCGTCCCCGCAGCAGGGATGGGGCACGGCTCTGCGCTGGGGTCTCAGTGCTGCCTTTCTCCTGGTTCTCAGCAACTTCCTGGTCACGGCAGGGAGCGACCGTAAGATCAAGTTCTGGGACCTGCGGCGGCTCTACGAGCCCATCAACAGCATCAAGCGGTTCCTCAGCACTGAGGTGGCCTGGCTGCTGCCCTACAACGGGGTCACCGTGGCCCAGGACAACTGCTACGCGTCGTGAGTGCCAGGGCCATTGCAGTGCCCGCTCTGTGCCCGGGGGCCCCTTCTGGTCTCCCTCCCTGGGAGCACCTGGCTGTGCCATGGCCAGGGCAGGCCCTGCTCGTGCTGGGTCATGCCACAGCTGCGCAGTGCTGGCATCAGCCGCACCATCCTGGGGCACAAGCAGGGGGGCAAGGGGAAGGATGAGGCCCCTGAGCTGGGCTGGGCAGCGGGGCTCCTGCACGGCCCCAGGCTGACACAGGTGGGTGGATGGGTTCTGGGGCCTTGGTGTGTTCTCAGCCTCTGGGAGCTGCCCTGAGCTGCCTCATGATGCTGTGACATGCTGCTAGAGCGAGGACAGCCCCCCTCCACCTGCCTGGGTCCTGGGGTCTCTGGGGAGGTGGGCTGCTGCCTGGCTCTCACAGTCTCGGGGTGGCAGCGCAGAACTCCGTCCTCATCCGTTCCCTTTCTGTTGCAGTTACGGTCTCTGTGGGATCCACTACATTGACGCCGGGTACTTGGGCTTCAAGGCTTATTTTGTGGCCCCTCGCAAGGGGACCGTGTGGGTAAGAGGCTGATGCAGGGCAGGTCTGTCCTGGCGTCCATGCCAGAGGGGTCGGCACCTGCCCCAAACCCAGCACCAGCTGGGTTCCACGGCTCGCAGGTGGGGATGACGCCGCCCGGCCGTGTGAGGCCCTGGCTCTTGGAAGTTACCCCCTGCCCCTCGGACGAGGGACTGTGGCAGCCATGTGAGGTGGTGTCCCCGCCTGTGTCCAAGCTGGCTGCGCTTCTGAGCCCGTCCCTCCCCGGGGGGTGGAGGGTGCTCCCCACGGGTTGGCATTGGCGTTTGCGGTGCTGCAGCCCAGCTGGGGGTGGTGGGGAGCCCATTGGGACCCTGTGCCCTAGAGCCGTCTGTTCCTGCAGAGCATATCTGGCTCAGACTGGCTGAACACGGTGGCTGCAGGAGACATCACCGGTGAGCTGGTGGCTGCGGTGCTGCCCGACCTGGCTGTCAACCCCCTCAACGTCAAGCGATCCTCGGACCGCAGATTTGTAAGACGCCGTCGTGCTCAGCAGGGCCTGTCCGCGACACGCGTGGGGCTGGGCAGGGTGGGAGTTGTGTTCCTGGGTTGCTGGAAGAGCGTCCTGAGCCGGCCTCGGGGCCTCTGCTGCCCCACACACGCGTGTGCATGCTGTGCATGTGTGTGTTGTGCCCTTCCCTCCCGGGCAGGGGCTGTGTGGTGGGGAAGGGCGGTGGCAGCAGCCTTGGCCCTGGAGATGGGACCTTTGGGGTTAGGCTCATGCGTGTGGCAGGCCTGGACCTGTTTGTCCCCTGCCTTTATGGTAGCACCTCCTTCCTCTCCCCTGCCCCAGCCCCGCCATGCTGCAGGGCAGGGCTCCCGGGGCCACCAGCCCCGCTCGGTCCCTGGTGGTCCCTGTCTGCGGAGGAGCAGATGGACCCTCCACCCTGTCCTGAGCCCCGTCTCGCCCGCAGCCGGTCTACAAAGCCGATCTGCTGCCCTGCAGCCCCACCGGGTCGGAGGGCGGCGAGCAGGCGCTGCCGAAGACCAGGCTCTACAGTGAGATGGTGACCAAGAGCTACATCCGATTCCGGGACACGGATCTGGTAGGAGAGGGCAGGGGGCAGGCCTGGGGCTGGGTGGTCCTGACTGTGAGCGGGACCCGTGGTGGGGTCGTGGCCGGGCAGTGGGAGCAGCAGGGCCAGGAGATGCCGCTGAGATGTGGCAGCCCCTCGCCTCCGGCAGAGCGCAGGCTGGCTGCCCCGAGAGCATGGGGATGGGCTGCTCTGCCGCCCGGCCTCCGTGAAGCCTGGGCCTGGCTGCCTTGCCAGCCTGAGCTGGGGTCCCCCAGGCAGGGAGCCCCTGGTTGCCTGGTCGCAGGGGACATAGTTGGGGGCATCGGCCCCGGGCAGAGCAGCGCTCTCGGTGTCCTGGCTGTGGCAGCAGTCAGGAGCGCCCAGCCCTGGGAAGGGGTCTGGGGGGTCACGGCCTGCCTGGGCCCCCGCTCCCTGGTGCGCCGGGCCATGTTTGGAGGTGCCGGCATGGGGCACCAGGGCCAGGCTGTGCCTAAGGGCCCCCTGGGGAGGCGGGGGTGAGTCTGTGTGTGTCAGAGCTGCTGCAGAGGCACCGGTGGGGTGGGCTCGGGTCTGCCACGCTCCAGCCGCCCTGCCCAGGCCCTCCCTGGGGCCTGGCTCCTGCTGCCCTTGGCCGTGGCTGTCTGGTGGGTGACCCCGAGGGTGACACGCGTCCCCTGGCCAAGCAGCACCTGCCCGTGCTGTGGTTCTGGTGCCGCCAGGACCACCGTGCGTGCAGTGCTCCTGCTCGGGGCACGCTGACCGTTGCGGTGCCGCCACTTCATAGCGCAGCTTCAAGAACTTCCCCAGCCGGGAGCCCATGCGCAGGATGCACACGCAGGAGGTGAAGGCAGAGCTGAGCCTCGACCGCCTGCAGCTGGAGTCCCTGCACAAGGTGAGAGGGCTGCGTGTGCCTGCAGCCCCGCGCGCGCTGGGAGGGCACAGGCAGGAGGCTGCTGCAGGGCGCCAGGGTCCTGGCACCTCGGCCCCCTCCCTCCCACCCCCCTTCTCCTCCCGCAGGTGCGCTTCAGCCCCAACCTGGACTCGCACGGCTGGCTGGTGTCGGGGGGGCAGGCGGGCATCGTGCGGGTGCACTGCCTGGTGGGGCTGGCCTCCGGCATGGGCTGCCAGCTGCTCCCGGAGCGCCGTGCCCGCTTCAGCTCCCTCTACGGGGACAAGCCCGGCAGCCCCAGCCCCGCCGAGCGCTCCCCGCTGCCGGCAGAATAGCACAGTGGATCCCTCGTGCTGCCACCACATGCGCTCGTCCTGGCAGGAGCCTCGGGCCAGGGACAGGCTGCATGCCCCCTCTCGGTGCTTCTTACCCTCTGGGCCCCCACCTCGGGGGAGGGATGGCTGCTCCTGGCCGTCACCTGGAACGCTCAGGACGCTTGTCCTCGTTCGATCCTTTTGCGCTGTTTGGTCTGAGCGGGTGCGGGGAGGGCAGTGGGACTGGTGTGTGTCCCTGGGTTGGGCTGTGGGTCTTGGGGCCTGATGCTGCGGAAGCGCCCGCGGGCCCCCACCTGTGTGGGGCTGTGCTTGCTCTTGCCTCCTGCCCGCGGTCCCCGGCTGAGCCCCCTGTGCGGGTGCAGGCAGGGGCGCTGGGGCCAGCCTTGTCCTGGGCAGGGCGGACGAGGCTGGCAGAGGTGCCAGGAGCTCTGAAGTCGCTCACATTGAGCCTGTGTTCAACTGTGCAGTAAATGTGGTTTGTTTTGTAAAGGCTGGTTGTGGTGCTGGCACCAGGCCCCCGGCACAGGCACCGGTGCCTGGGGCGGCCGTGTCTGCGGCACTGCCCTGGCTGCGCTCTGCCCCTCGTGGGGCGCCAGGGCCGTCCCCCCTCCCCAGTCCCCTCGGGGCTGCCTGTGCCGCTGCTGCTGCTCTCCAACAAGTTTATTGGTGGCTGCAGGCTCTGCCACTGCCTGCTGGACTCCTTGCACAAAGAGACGGACAGACAGACACTCCACAGGTGCAACAGACACGGACTCACAATGGTGGGAATGGATCTGGCCATGGCATGGCAGGATGCAGGCCTGGCCTGGGCTGGGCAGCAGGGAGCAGTGCCAGGGAAGCCGGTGCTCAGGCTCTGGCTGCGCTGTCGCCCTGCGCCCCGGTGGGTGCAGTGGCAGCAGCCTCCCTGGCCCCCCCCCAGCCCAGGGAGCAGCAAGCCCATGGCCGCGGGGGCAGTGGGGCAGCCCCTGTGGCCATGGGGGCACAGGAGCATCTGGGGCCATGGCCGGGTTTGGGCTCCCCCCCGGCGCTGTCCCCTCCCTTCCCTGGGCCCTTCAGCAGCTGCAGCGGTCCCCTCCTGTCCCCTCTCCTGCGGGGGACAGCGGGGCACGGGGTGGGGGGACGTGCGGTGGTGGGGCAGGATCCCCCTGCTCCTTCGGGGCTGGTCCCAGCGCGCCTGAGGCTGTGGCAGGGCTGGTTCCCTCCCGGCACAGCTGGGGCTGGAGGTTCCCGGGGCAGCTCCTGTGCTGCGGGGCCAGGCTACCTGCGTCCCCCCGCGCCCGGCACGCTCAGGGGCGCGGTCCCACCCCAGGGCTCCGCAGCAGTGGGGTGGGTGCAGCGCAGGGACAGGAGCCCAGGCACTGCCCCAGCTCCTGTCCTGCACTCCCTGCTCCCAGGAGTGGGGTGGGGGGCCGGGGCCAGGCCTGACCCAGCTCTGCAGCGGGCGAGGGTCTCAGGCACGGGGGTCCAGGCAGTGCTGGCAGGCTGCCATCTCCTCCCGGTACCGCTCCACCTGCACCGTGCACGAGGCGAAGCCGAACTTGCTCTGCAGCTGGGTGCTGGCTTCCCGCAGCACCGTCTCGGGGTCGACACTGGCGTCTGGGGATGGCAGGGCAGCGCGGCTCAGCCGCAGTGCGTGGGCAGCCAGGGGCTTCCTCCTGGGCCGGGGGCCGGGGGCTGCACGCGGGGCACTCACCGACAGCCACGTGCGCCGACACCGCATGGTGACTCGGTGTCAGGGCCCAGAGGTGCAGGTCGTGGGCGCCCTTCACCCCGCTCACCCCCAGCAGCACCTCCTTCACTGCATCAAACTCGAGGCCCCGCGGCGTCCCTGCCGGTGGCGCCTGGTCACGGGGGCGCCAGCCCTGGGCCCCCAGCCCCTGCTGGGGTCAGGGCTTGCGGTGGGAGCAGCCAGGGGTGGGGGCTTCCCCAGGCTGTGACCCGGCTGGGGATGGTGGCTCCAGGGTGAGGCAACCTCTCGCCACGGGGCCGCTTGCCGGGGGCGGAGAGGATGGGCTGGGGGCGCTCGGGAAGGAGAGAGGAGTGGGCTGGGTTGTGGCTGGGTGGGCAGCAGAGGTTGCGAGGGGCTGAGGTGCCACGTGGGGAAGGGGCTGCGGCCCTGAGGAGCTCCTGCAAGCCCCCCTGTGCCCGTGGTCCCGCACCCTCCTCGCCCCCCACTCACCTTCCATGAGGACTCTGAAGACGTCCCTGAGGATGGTGAAGGTGGAGCCGAGGACGAAGACCGAGAAGAAGAGGGTGCTGATGGGGTCTGCGATCTTGTACTGGGGCTGCAGAGAGCAGGATCTGTGTGAGGCTGGCGGGGGCAGAGCCGAGCCGGGCACCCCGGTGTGGGGGTGCCAGGGCCCCAGCGCCCCACGGCACCCTGCGCGGGGCTGAGGGAGTCGTTCCTGCGGGCAGCGGAGGGGAGTCCAGCCCAGGCACCTTGAAGTAGATGATGGTGGCAGCCACGAGGACCCCGACGCTCTGCAGCAGGTCACCCACCACGTGGATGAAGGCCGCACGGACGCTGGTGCTGCCAGGCAGGGGGGTATGGCTGGGCAGGCAGCCCCCGGTGCTCTCCAGCTGCTCGTAGCCCCCTGGGCCGTGGCCGTGGCCAGCAGGGGACTGGTGCAGGATGTAGGCCATGCTGGGGAGACCAGGGCTGGCTCAGTGCTGTGCCAGGCAGGGTGCAGGGGCCTCGCTGGCCCTGCCTGCACCTGCATGCAGGCAACGGTGCCCGGGCATCGCAGGCGAAGGGGGCACGGGGGTCCTGGGGTGCCAGGAGCACATGCGGGACAGGGGTGTGGGAGGGGAGGCCAGGGCTCAGGCCGGGGGTGTGCAGGGGGACGCGGCTGTGCACAGCCCTGCGTGGGACGTACACCAGGTTGACGCCGACGGCGCTGGCGGATGTAGCCAGCATGGCTTGCGCCTCAATCTCATAGTCGTTGCTGACGATGCGGGCGGCCGCCAGGTAGACGAGGGCCCCGGTCACGACCCAGATGGAGAGGACGGAGGCCAGCGCGCCCAGCGTCTCTGTGGGACAGGAGCCGTCAGCGCCCGCCCCGGCTGTGGGGCTCCTGTGGAGCCGTGCCCCCCCCAGCTCACCCGAGCGGTGCCAGCCAAAGTTCATGGCCTTGGTGGGCGGGCGGGTGGAGACCCAGAGGGAGAAGAGGCTGACGGACATGCTGCCCACGTCCGTCAGCAGGTGGGCCGCGTCCGTCATGATGGCCAGGCTGTGCGCCAGGTACCCGCCTGCAGGTGAAGAGCAGCTGGCACCCGGTGCCCCGGCGGCCCCCGTCCCCGTGCCCATCGCCATCCCGCCGTTACCTATCACCTCCCCGACCATGAAGACGCAGCAGACGGCGCAGGCGACGCTCAGCTGCCGGCGGGCCTGGAGCCTCCCCTGGCCAGGGCTGGGGGCGGGGGGGCTGCAGCGGCAGCGGGGACCCGGGGCCGGGGGGGCTGGCGGTGCCAGGGGGTCCTGGGAGCCTGCAAACAGACTGGGGGCGGGGGTCACTGCCGGCCGCACCGGCTCCGGTGCCCGTGCCCAGCACCCCCGGTAGCCGCAGTCCGGCCCAGCTGCCCGGGCCGCTGCAGAGCACCGGGGGCACGGCATCGCCCCTCCCGGCCCCATCCCCGGCCCGTGGGACGCCGGCGGGGGTGCCCGGCCCAGGCCCGCTGCCGCACCGGGCTCCGCGGCCGGGTCACCGGCAGGGTCCGGGGGAGCCGGGCCCGCGGCGGCCGAGCGCCCCGGCCGGCCGGGCAGCCACGGGGCCGCCGGCGGCGGCGGGAGGCGGCGCGGGGCTCCCGGCGGGGCCGGGGCGATGCTCGGGGGACGGCCCGGCCCCCGCCCCGGCCCCGCACGGCCGGAGCCGCCCGCCTCAGCCCGGACGGGGGCGGGGGACGGCGGGGCCGGGGGATGGCGGGGCCGGGGCCGCGAGCGGTGCGGGAGCGGGCGCCTGCGGCGGAGGTGCCGGTGGGACCGAGGTGTCGCCTCCGGGGCCGGGCCGCTGGACGGGGCGCCGGAGCGGGGACGTGAGGCGTGGGAAGCGGGGCGGCGGAGGCGGGGGGCCGGGGCGCTGATGCGTGGGGCAGCAGCGCGGGAGAGGGGCCGGACGGTGCGGGTGCGGGTGCGGGGCGGTGATGGATGGACGGTGCCGGTGCGGGTGGGTGGCGTTCGGGCGCCGGTACCGGCCGGCCGGCCACTCGAGCGGGGAGCGGGGCTGGCGCACGGGCGGGGGTGCCGGTTCCGCTTGGATGGAGGTGCCGGTCCCGGGGGGCCGGGTGCCGGTGCCCGGACGGTCAGGGGCTCGGGGCTGATGTGCGGGTCAGATGGAAGGCGCGGGGGCCGGGGGGCTATGGACGCGCCGGGGGGGAGCCGGTCCCGGGGGAGGGAGCTGGCGCTGCCGCGGGGTGCCGGGGTGCCGGCGCCGGGGGGGTGCGGGTGCCGGGGAGCCGGGGGCGATGGGGGCGATGGGGGGTGACGGCGAGGCCGGGGTTGAGGAGGGAGCCAGTGGCGGCAGTGCGGGTGCGGGGGCTGGAGGGTTGCAGATGCAGGGGGCGATGGGTGCCGGGGGCACTGGGAGGGGGTGCTGGCGGGGGGCGATGGGTGCCGGGGGCACTGGGAGGGGGTGCTGGCGGGGGGCGATGGGTGCCGGGGGCGGCCGTGCCGGGGTGGCGGTACCAGGGGTGCCGGGGCGATGGAGGAGCCGGGGCGATGGGGATGCCGGTGATGGGGGTGCCGGGGGTGGTGGCGGTGCCGGAGGTGCCAAGGTGATGGGGGTACCGGCGTGATGGAGGTGCTGGGGCGATGGGGGTGCCGGGGGTGCCAGTGATGGGGGTGCCGGTGATGGAGGTGATGGAGGAGCCGGGGCGATGGGGGTGCCGGTGATGGGGGTGCCGGGGGTGGTGGCGGTGCCGGAGGTGCCAAGGTGATGGGGGTACCGGCGTGATGGAGGTGCTGGGGCGATGGGGGTACCGGAGGTACCGGTGACGGGGGTGCCGAGGTGATGGAGGTGCTGTGGCGATGGGGGTGCCGGGGTGCCGGAGGAGCCGGTGATGGGGGTGCCGGTGCCGGCGGTACCTCTTGAGGCGCAGGCTGCCGTCGGCGGGGCCGCCCCGCGGGCTGACCAGGCGGGCGCTCTCGGTGCCGGTCGGGGACTCCATGCCGCGGGCGAGCGGCACCGCGGGCACCCGCCACCGGCCCCGCCGCGGCCCCGCCCCCCGCCTCCAGGCCCCGCCCCCGCCTCCAGGCCCCGCCCCTCCCCGGGCCACGCGTCGGACGGCGGCGGGGCCCCGGTCCCCGGGGCAGAGCCGTGCCACCGGGCCGTGCCGCCCGCCGGGGCAGCAGCCACGGGCGCGGGGGAGCCGCTCGGCCCCGCTGGGCCCCGCTCGGCCCGGGGAAGGCGGCGGGCAGCAGCTGCAGCTCTGCCGGGGGCGGCGGGGCTCTGGTTAACTTGTACGGGGGGGCTGATGGGGCGGGGGGCGGCTCGGGTACGGGGGGCTGCCCAGGCGTGGGGGGACCGCTTGGGTGCGGGGAGGCTGCGGGGGTTCAGGGGGGCCGCTTGGATATGCGGGGGCTGTGTGCGGGGGGCTGCTTTCATGGGGGGGCTGTTCGGGCACGGGGGGGTGCTCGGGTATGGGGAGGACGGCGTAGGTGCGGGGCCTCACCTCTGCCCCTGGGAAGGCGATGGGACAACTAATCCTGGGAACCATTTCTGAGCACGTAAGGGACAAGAAAGTCATCAGAAGTCATGGAGTCACAGAAGGGTTTGGGTGGGCAGGGACCTCCAAAGGCCACCCAGTCCCACCCCTGCCATGGGCAGGGACATCTTCACCCAGACCAGGGTGCTCAGAGCCCCGTCCAACCTGGCCTTGAACGTGTCCAGGGATGGGCCATCTCCCACCGCTCTGGGCAACCTGGGCCAGGGCCTCACCGCCCTCAGTGTGAAAAAATTTTTCCTTGTATTCAGTCTAAATCTCTCCTCCTTCAGTTTAAAACCATTCCCCCTCGTCCTGTTGCAGCAGGCCTTGTTAAAAGGTCTGTCCCCATCTTTCTTGTAGGCCCCCTTTAAGCACTGAAAGTATTTAAGTATTGAAAGTCAGCACGGCTTCACCAAGGGGAGGTTGTGCCTGGCCAACCCGATCACCTCCTGCGATGAGACGACGGGCTGGGTGGAGGAGGGGAGCGTGGCGGACATCGCCTACCCAGACTTCAGCACGGCTTTTGACGCTGTGTTCCCTAAGATCCTCCTAGAGAAGCTGTGGAAGTGTGGGCCGGAGCAGACGGTGAGGTGCATTGAAGACTGGCTGCACGGCCAGGCCCAGAGGGTGGCGATCAGTGGCACAAAGTCTAGTTGGAGGCCAGTAACAACTGGGGTACCCCAGGGGTCGATACTGGGCCCAGCCCCGTTTAACGTCTTCATTAATGCTCTGGAGGATGGGGCAGAGCGTACCCTCAGCAAGTCTGCAGGTGGCACCGAGCTGGGAGGAGCAGCTGCGCACCAGAGGGTCGTGCTGCTCCGTAGTGCAGAGGGATCTGGACAGGCTGGAGAAACGGGCTGACAGGAACCTCACGAAGTTCAGCAGGGGGAAGTGCAAAGTCCTGCCCCTGGGGAGGAACAACTCCGTAGCACCAGACCACGCTGGGGGCCACCCAGTTGGAAGGCAGCTCAGCAGAAGAGGCCCCGGGGGTCCTGGTGGACACCAAGTTGACCATGAACCAGCAATGCGCCCTTGCCGCAAAGGAGACTAATGGAGTCCTGGACTGCATTAGGAAGAGTGTTGCCAGCAGGTGGAGGGAGGGGATCTTTACCCTCTGCTCGGCGCTGGTGAGGCCACCCCAGAGTGCTGGGGCCAGTGCTGGGCTCCCCAGTACAAGAGGGACACGGACAGACTGGAGAGAGTCCAGCGAGGGGCCACCAAGGTGCTGAGGGACTGGAGCATCTCTGCTGTGAGGAGAGGCTGAGGGAGCCGGGGCTGCTCGGCCTGGAGCAGAGGAGGCTCAGGGGGACGGCATCCATGGCTACAAATACCTGCAGGGAGGGTGCCAAGAGGACAGAGCCGGGCTCTTCCCAGTGGTGCCCTGTGCCAGGGCCAGGGGCCGTGGGCACAAACTGGGCCAGGGGAGGGTCCCTCTGGACGCCGGGACGCGCTCCGCAGTGCGGGGGTGCCGCGGGCACAGGCGGCCGGGGGCGGAGGTGGGGTCCCCGTCCCCGGTGGCTCCGGTCGTGGTGCCGGGCGGCGGCTCCCGGTGCCCCGGCGGGGGCGGGGGCCGCAGCGCGGGGCGCGGGGCGCGGGCGGGGCCGCGGGGGCCGCCGGGAGCCGCGCGCGCCTGTCCCGTCCCGTCCCGGCAGCCCCCGCGGCGCGGCCCGGCCCGCCCGGCCCGCGGCGGCGCGGGGAGATGGCGGCGGCGGGCGCGGAGGAGCGGTGGGGCGCGGCGGGCCCCGAGCGCGGCCCCGGCCCCGGCCCCGGCCCCGGCCCCGGCCCCGGCCCCGGCCCGCTGGGCTCGCTGCTGAGCCGGCTGCCGCTGGCGCCCTCGCCGCGGCGGCGAACCGCCAGCCAGTGCAAGCCGGAGCCGCCGCTGCTGCGCACCAGCAAGCGGACCATCTACACGGCCGGGCGGCCGCCCTGGTACAGCGAGACCGGCGCGCCCGTGGACGAGGCCTTCGTCATCGGTGAGCGGCGGACGGGGCCGGGGCCGGGAAGGGATGGAGCCAGAGCTGGAGCCGGGGCCGGGGAAGGGATGGAGCCGGGGCCGGGAAGGGATGGAGCCGGGGCTGGAGCCGGGGCCGGGGAAGGGATGGAGCCGGGGCCGGGGAAGGGATGGAGCCGGGGCCGGGGAAGGGATGGAGCCGGGGCCGGGAAGGGATGGAGCCAGAGCTGGAGCTGGGGCCGGGGAAGGGATGGAGCCGGGGCTGGAGCTGGAGCCAGAACCCGGGAAATGCTGGAGCCGGGCCCAGAGCCACGGCCGGGGAAGTGATGGGACCAGAGCCGGAGCTGGGACCGGGGCTGGAACCGGGGTGGAGCTGGGGAAATGACAGAGCTGTGGCTGGGCCATGGCCGCTGCGGTGCCGCCACCTGCTTGCCCCCAGGCCTGTGCGGTGGCAGCGCCTCGGGCAAGACGACAGTGGCGACGCGGATCATAGAGGCGCTGGACGTGCCCTGGGTCGTGCTGCTCTCCATGGACTCCTTCTACAAGGTGAGGGCCGGCGGGGTTGGCATGGTGCTGAGCAGTGACGGTGTCCGCGGGTTGGGGGTCCGGCGCGGTGCTGAGCGGTGACAGTGTCCGCGGGTCGGGGGTCTGGCGCGGTGCTGAGCGGTGACGGTGCCTGCAGGTGCTGGATGAGGGGCAGCAGGCGCTGGCGGCCCGCAGCGACTACAACTTCGACCACCCCGATGCCTTTGACTTCGAGCTGCTCGTCAGCGTTCTCCGCAAGCTCAAGAAGGGCAAGAGCGTGAAGGTGCCGGTCTACGACTTCACCACGCACAGCCGCCGCCGCGAGTGGGTGGGTGCCGCCGGGGAGCCGTGCCAGGCACTGGGAGGGCAGGCGGGCCAGGTGCTGTGGGGAGAGCCCCCGGGAAGGGGGGAGAGGCCTGTGGGGCAGGGGTAGGGAGTGCGGGGGCTGTGGGGCCGGGGAGGGCAAAGGAGGGAGGGGCTGGGGGCCATCAGGTGTGGGGGGTCGCTCTGGGGGGGGTGGGGGTGTAGAGGCAGGGAGGGGGCACGGAGAGGGATGTGGAAGCAGGGACCAGCGCAGAGTTCGGGCAGCAGCTGCAGCGCGGAGCATGAAGGAGTGCAGGGAGGATGGGGGCTGGGGAGAGGTGTTGGGCAGAGGTTTGTGGTTCCGGAGCAAGGCACTGGGTTCTGGGTCAATGCAGGGCTGGGGCATCGAGCGCAGGGGTGAGGAAAAGGGCCCTTAAAGGCTGGGTGATGTCGGGTGGCTGTGGGGGGTTCTGCCCATGGGTGGTGAGAGCACGGTGTGGGTCAGGGGTTGGGGCGCTGTCTGTGCCGAGCGTTGGCGTTGCTGCGGTGTGCGTGAGGGGGGTGGGATGAGTACGGCTCTTATTTGCCCACAGAAAACGGTGTATGGGGCCAACGTCATCGTGTTTGAAGGGATACTAGCTTTTGCGAACAAGGAGTTGCTGAAGGTATCGCTGCCTGATGTGGCTGGTGGCCCACCTTGGTGAGGGGCGCGGGAGGAGGCGTGCGGTGGTGTGCTGCGGGTGGGATGAGGCCCAGCCCTCGGTACCGCCGGGGCAGGGTGGTGGCCAGGGGCTGCAGAGGGAGAGGTCACCCACCGCTTGCTGGCAGAGCACCTCCGTGTCAGAGGCTTCAGGGGAGGCAGCGCTGGATGCCATCGCTGTGGGGGATCAGACCTGGCTGGGCTGTGGGCGAGGGGAACGAGGCAGGACTGATGGGGGGCTGCACAGGGGGTGCTCACCCCTCCCAGTTTTCCAGCTCCTAGACATGAAAGTGTTTGTGGACACGGACTCTGACATCCGGCTGGTGCGGCGGCTGCAACGCGACATCATGGAACGTGGGCGTGACATCGTGGGTGTCATCAAGCAATACAACAAGTTTGTGAAGCCGGCCTTCGAGCAGTACATCGAGCCCACCGTGCAGGTTGCCGACATTGTGGTGCCCAGGGGTGAGACTGCGCGGTGTTTGCCAGACCCGATCCGAGCATCGGGAGCGGGTGTCCTGGGTTGGGGTTTGGTCAGCGTGCATCTGACCCGGATTCTCCGCTCTCTTGTCAGGTGGGGAGAACTTTGTGGCCCTGGACCTCATTGTGCAGCACGTGCACAGCCAGCTGGAGAAGGTGAGGTGTGGGCTGATGGATCGCTGCTAGCGCAGGCGAGGAGGAGGAGGGTTCTGCACGTGGAGGAAAGGATGTGGCTGGTCACAGCCCTGTGCTCCTGGAGCACCCAGAGGCTCTTGGTGTCGCCTCTCCCTTCACAAAAGGTCTTAGCGCAGCTCTCGGAGCAGACAGAGCTGCGACGCGGGGGCTGGGGAAATGGAGATGGGTCTGGGCACGGCGCCCGCCCCGGCAGTGACGCCTGGCACTTGTGGTCTGGCCTGGCCTCATTTGCCTGCTGTCCCCCTCGGTCCCAGTCAGCCCTTCTGACCTCAGCCGTCCCCACCTCGCTCGCCCCTGGCTGCGCCCCGGCAGCCCGCCCTTGCCTCCCAGCTGTGGCCAGCGGTGGTTTTCCTGCTCTTGGTTTAGCCCCAGGAGAAGGGGTGGGAGCTGGACGGGGGCTGCCCGGTGGCTGTGCCTGGCCTCTGCAGTGACCGGGTGTCCTTTCTTTCCCCTTTTGCCATGCTGGATGACTCCGCTCTACCACCCAGCGTGAGATCACCGTCAGGTATGTGGGGACCCTGCCAGCCGCAGAGGGGCTGGTTCCTGGGCTGGGGGTGGAGGGCTGCCAGCACCCACTCTTCTCCAAGTCCTGCCTCTTCTCTGTCCCTGCTGGCCAAAGCTTTGCTGAGATGCCTGGGCGTAGCTGCTCTTCCTCGACTGCCGAGGTGGCTGCCCTGCAGGCAGCTTCTTGGGGGTTGTATCGCTGTGGCTGCAGGCTCCTGTGTAACCCATCCCATGGCAGCTACGCTTGACTCGTGTGACTGGCTCCCTGCGCTGCTCCTGTCCCTTCCTGGAGTATGGCTCCTGCCCTGAATGCTGGAGTGCCCCAGGCTGCTCCCTTCTGTGGGAGAAGTGCCCTGGACAGCCCTCCGTGTTCCCTGGCACACCGTGTAGGCAGCCTCAGTGGGACAGTCCTCGTACCTCAGTGCAACCCAGGCAGCCCTGTCCCAGGATGTGTAGCAAGGTCTTGCCCATGCAGAGCTGCTGCTCCCGCTCCCGGCGGAGGCTCGTGTGTGTGGAGGCAGCTGGATTTGTGGTCAGGGGAGGTTTGCCCCAGGTTTACGGGGTGGTACTGCTTTGGGATCTCGTACCTGGTGCCAGGTGTGGGGCTTTCCTAGGGATCAGGGCAGGAAGGCTTAGCGCTTTCTGGTGTCCAGCCTGTGCAGTGGGTTCTCCAGGAGGAGCCTTCCTTCCGTCGGGGGCCATGCCCTCCTCTGAGGGGGTCCAGCACGGTGGCTCTGTGCATGTGCTGTGCAGCTCTGATCACTGCTTCCTTGTTGCAGGGCAGCTCTGGCCTCTGCCCACCAAGGGCAGCCCCTGCCGAAGACGCTGAGCGTCCTGGAGAACACACCGCAGGTGCGAGGCATGCACACCATCATCAGGTAGGCGCCTGCCTCCCTCAGGATTTCTTCTGTCCCTCACAGAAGTGCTGTTCTGTAGGATCACGCTCCAAAACCTGGTGTGAGTTTTCCCTCCTCTGCCTTTAGGGCTTCAGACGTAGGTGTCGTCTTGGAGCAGGACTGCTGAACATAGCGGGCTCCAGCCTACAGGCACTTTTTTGGCAACAAGACCTTGGCACATCTGCCCTGGGGTGACTTTTGAGCCACAGGCAGGCTTTTCGTATGATGAGAGGAGACTGGTTAGCTCTTTCCTAGCTGAAGCACAGGCCTAGCAGCTGGTGGCCCGGGGTGAGGTGCCCTTGCTGCCTCTCTGCTGAGGCACTTGGTTTTAGAGCCAGCTTACAGAAGGGACCCAGGCTGCTGCTTCCATGACTTCATTGCTCACTTGATCTTTTCCTTCCCCACTGATGCTCCTTTTCTCCAGGTGACAGTAGTGTTAGCGAAAGGTCAAGAGCCAAATCCCATGGGACCACTAAGACGTTCCTTGTTACTGCGGTTGCAGGAGCTTGCAGCCTCTGTGTGCGTTTCTGTCGCTGGATTGTAAAACAGAAAGGGGACGCTGAGCTCAGCAGGGCTCTTCTGCGCCTGCGCACACTGTGGCTGGCTGCCGAAGCCCTGTGTTGTCATGAGGTTACGTTCTCCAAAACCAGATGCAGGCTGTGCACCTCCTTGTAGGAAGCGAGGTGTTCCTTCTCCAGGCTCCTCCCGCGACTCCTCCCCGTCGAAGCGCGGGCTCCAAAGGCAGCTCACAGCAGGAAAAAGCCAGGTGATGTGGCACCTTACGCGCACTGGGCAGAGACCTGTGCCGGTGTCTGAAGCCCACGTACCTCACCCCTAGGCTGTGGACTTCTAATAGTTCATCTGCTGTCCGTGCGCTCAGTGGTAGATGAAAGTGGAAGGGAGATCCTGGGGGAACGGCACCTCCAGAGGCTGAGTGTTGTGCGCTGGCAAAGGAGCAGTTTTCCCTTACCCGGGGTTGTGCAGGGAGAGAAGAATGCAAGTCTTTGTGCGGCAGCCGTCGCTCGCCTTCCTGTTCACAGGCTCTGGCACGGACCTTTGGCCTGCAGCTCCTCCTGTTGCCTGGGCAGAGCCACTGAACGTGAGCCTGGGCTGATCCGTTAGCAGTGCCAAGTGCCAGGTCTGACCAGCCCGCGTCCGGAAGGGACGGCACCGTGGGCAGGCACTAAATCCTCTCTCATCTGTAGCTGCTGTTCCCATCTTCCTCCTTGAAGTGCGCGTCCTTTTGCCTTGCCGGGAATGGCCTGTTGTGCCTCTGCCTTTACGCCACAAGCGTCTAATAACCTTAATCTGCTTAGACTTGGGAGTTTGTTCAGCTGCCCCGGGGAGGGAGGGGATCAAACTCGTGCAGGCTGTGGTTGGAGTCCAGCAGCGCCGCTGATCTCGGGTTACTGTAGCGGCGCTGTGCTTCTGGAGCCGGCCGGTGCGAGCGGCAGGGCTGCGGGAAGGCGGACTTTGCCTCTTCCAGATGGTAAATGCAAAACACCACATTTATGAGGGGCGTTGACTTGGCCTGTCAGCCACCCCCTCAAATCCTGCTGCAGCCCCAGAAAGCAAGGAAAGCTGAAGCAGTGCTGTTACTAAGATCGCTGAGCTGAGGAACTCTTCTGCTAAAAAGTCCCTGTATTCAGCAACAGCAAGGCAGCTTGTATTTCTGGTGGTTGTAGGTGATACTTGGCAGCACTCGTTTGCTTCTGCGTGACTTCAGCATGGTGTAGAACTGTTCATGGTCCTCATGTGTGACCTCCTGGGCTTCCCCCTGCTCCAGAGGCGCTGCTCCCCGCCTGCTGACGCTCTCCTGGGCTCCCTGGCGAGGTCCAGACTGGCAGGGCATTGAATCACGCCTTTTGCCAAGCTTCCCACACCTCGGTGCGTGCAGTTACTGTGTCTTGGCAAATCCAATCTCTCGTCTTCCTTCTGGCTGCTGCGGTGCTGTCGGCCCCTTTCCGCGGTGGCAGCCCTCGTGGAGTGCTGGTGCTCCCACCAGTACTGCCTTTCGGAGTGCCTTGGCACACCAAACCCGGCGTCTGTGGATGCGCCAGAGAGCTGTGAACCAGGATTTCCCTCCAGCCTCCCTTTTTCCATCCTGCATTCCCAGTGCGGCTCCCTTGGAGACAGCCTGTTGATCTCGGCTTGCCAGGCTGCTGCCGGCCAACGTTGTTTCCCTGTTGTTCAACACTGGAGGCCCTTCTGTGCTTCAGCCTTCTGTCTCTGAGGGCCCTCCTGGAAGATTATCTTGTGGCAGGAGATGAGCATCTCGCTGAGTATAGTCATGGCAAATTCAGGCTTGGCATCTTGGGGAGAAGTGGTTTCCAGAGTGATTTTCTGTTACTGTGGAGAGGCAGAAACTGAAAAATAGTCCTGCACTAGAGTAGCTGAATTATTTTATTCGTGATCAGGCTGAGGATGGACAGTGTAATAAGGGTCATATCTTCCAACTTATGAGACGCTTCGGTATCGGGTCCAGATCACCGGAGTCAATAGGAGCATTTCGTGCCACCCGTCAGGACTCTGCAGGGCCTGAACAGTCCCTTCTGCCCCCCAGCAGCCCTGAAGCATCTTGGGCTCTCTCTGCCGCAGGAGAACGGCAATTCCTTTCCACCGCTTGCTTCTTGGTACCCCCCCGCTCGTGGAAAGGCTCCGGGACATCCCCTGCGGCACAGCCTGTGGGTGGCGTGGGTCGCCTGCCTCTCTTAGCAAGCTTGCTCCGGCCCGAGCCTTTGGACTTTGTGCTCTGGCAGGACACGTCATCCTGCGCTGGAGCTGCCCTCGAGAAGCGTGTGGCTGTTGGTGCTTCGGTGAGAGGCAGAGCGAGGTGCTCCCTGCATGCCGGGAAGTTACTAATGCCGGAGGAGGTGCTTCAGACATGAAACCTGTCCGTGCTGAAGTTTCCCAGGGGCCCGAATGCGATGGCTGGCTTTCAGCTACAGACGCTCCTGTTCGTGAGCTAAGCTGACACCGTGCTCAGGCTCCCAGCCAGACGCTTGCTGGTTCCCGTCAGGCCACCCGGTGCTTTTCTGCCATCTCCTGCTGGGAGTGCCAGGGCTGATCGAGGTCCTCGGGAGCTGCTGGCTGCAGTGCTGCTGTGCC
Organism: Nipponia nippon; assembly: GCF_047370975.1. Classification (NCBI taxonomy): domain Eukaryota; kingdom Metazoa; phylum Chordata; class Aves; order Pelecaniformes; family Threskiornithidae; genus Nipponia; species Nipponia nippon. The sequence goes on from NW_028262358.1 coordinate 126,756,780, forward strand.
CAGCTGCAGGCTCCCGGCTTGCGGGGGTGTGCGCGCTGCCTGGGGTTCGGCTGCCCCCGCCGCCGAGGGGTGGGCAGCGCCTGGAGCGGCGCATGCCCTCGGGCTTTGCCTGGGCGATGGCAGGAGGGTCCGAGCCCGTGCTGTTGCGCAGCAGGGTGAGCAGGCCTGGCGTGTGGGTGGCCGTGTCCCCTTTGGGAGTGCATGGAGGCATGGCTGGAGCGATCCCGCTCTCTGACCGCTGCGGGGAGGGTCCCCCCCTGCTGCCAGGGGATGTCGGGGCTGCCCTCCCTTGCAGCACCCCTTCCCCCTTGCATCGTCAATGGTTGCTTGTCCCCTGGGTGAGGAGAAGTTTCTTGGTTGTCTTCACCTCTGCATGAAAAGGGAGGCACGCTGGGCCTTCACAGTGCAAGGACCGAGGATACTCCTCCCTCCCCGGCACTCCTTTCGGAAGCTGTGGAGGAACCTGCTGCTGCGGGAGCACCAATGGGCCTGTCGCACCCAGATCAGGGGCTGGCCGGGGCGGCCGACTGCCCCCACCCGCGGCGGAGCGGCCGTGGGGCCAACAGGGCCAGCGTGGGGCTCGTCGGGGGCGGCTGGCTGGGAGGCACTGCCCATGGAGCCAGGGCTGCTGCCGGGCCTGTGCGCCTGGAGCTCGGGCGGTGCTTCCGAAGCTGCCGTGGGCGAGCACGCGGGCGCAGCCCACCCGCGAGGGAGCGCCTGTGCCGAAAGCCCACGCTGAAGAGCTGTAGGCAGGGCGCCGCCTTCTTCCAGACCCAAACTGATTTTCTGACCTCTCTGGGAGTGCCCCGCTGCCCCCAGGCTCGTTGGAAATGTCCACGTTGGTTGGGTTTTCTGGTCGCTGCGGAGCTCTCGGGTGCGAGCTGCCCAGGGCTGGCCGCAAAAATATCTCAGGATAGTAGCGACTGTTTATCCTTCTCCTGAGCACTGTTGGCTGGGCTGTCTGTCATCGTGGTGAGATGTGAGAAGTGGCAGATGATGTCTTAAAATACAGAGTAAAAATATTCAGTATCCTTCTGCCTCTTGTGGACTGTTGCCAGTTCCACCTCCTCCATCTGGAAACTGGCAAATGTCTGTACGATTCCTTTGTTCCTTACACTCCCCAGAAAACACCGGGGGCACACGCAGGCCGCGCTGCTTTAGACAGAGGTCACAGAAGAGAAAAGGCCTTTCAGCTGCGTCTTGTTAACCACAGGCCTTCGGCCTCAGTCTGCCTCTTGGTTATGGTTCAGCCGGGGAGCCAGGAGCTTGGTCTTGACAGCTGCCCAGTGAAATGGCACTTACATTACTGCTACTTACTCCTTTGCCAAAGCAGCCACAGACGGTGGGAGCTATAGGTGGACATCAGTAGGTTCTTTATGGTCACGTTTTAAATGACAAGCGCATCTTAGATTCTCCTCCTTTTCCTGCTGCGTGACCTCTTGCTGTAGGTACTTTGCCTTCAGGCACTTGACACTGACGGTGCTGGGGGAGGAGCTGTTCTGCTCACCTGAAAATACCCTCTGAGTAACGTGGGACTGGGTCCCGCCTGTCGTTACGTGCTGTACACGCTCGTCTTACCGTGCTTTGAGAACTATGTGTTGCAGGAAGCGCAAGGTTTTGTGCAGCAGTTTCTTTTGTGGGACGAACAAGTTAAGACTACGACACGTATGTGTGCTGATGGTCAGAACGCTTCCAGCAAGAAAAGCCAGCCTCTTTCCCCCTCTGCCCCGGCACGGGGATTAGCGTGCGTGCACGTACAGTTGGCTTTACTCCTCCTGAGGGGGAAGGGGAGGTTTCCTGTGAATTGCAGTCCCATTGTGGTTTTATTCTCGTTTCTATTAATTTTATTTATTTTATTTCTTGCTGCCCTCAGCACTTCAGTGCTGTGATAGCACCAGGTATTTCAAAATCTGTCTGCTTCCCGGCAGTAGTTTATCTCTAACTTGGTACGTAGATGAGTTGAGAACATGTCCGATGTTTTCCCGTTGACGGTGTCAGGTAGCCCAGCTGCTCTGGGCCGTGGCGCAGTCCGGTCTCTTCCACGTTGAGGCGTTCCCAGAGCCGTCTGTCCTGCTGCGCTGTGGTCCGTCCTGGTTGTGCTCCTGCTCCACCTCATGCTCCCGTGGCAGGGCCCGTGCAAAACACGTGCCGCTTGCTCCTTAGTTTCTGTTGCCCCAAGAACCGATGGTGCTGCCTGACGTTCTGCTGCTCCCGCCCCCTGTTTTTCTCCTGGCTCGTTCCACGTAGTCAGCAGTTACGTCCTAAATCTCCAGCCCTGCAAATCCTCGGCAGGGATTCAGCAGCGATTAGAGGTCGTGCTCAGAGCGAGTAATGCTGCGCTTCCGCGCTTGCTTCTCGGGCACCTGCCTCATCTGCGTACAGGGTCAGGGTGTACATCTACACCAGGCTGCTCATGTTGCGCTCACTTATCTCCTTTCTGCTGTTGGCTTTACTCACTTTGCCAGTCTAGCTAGCCCACCACGCGGAGTCAGCTGAACTGTCCCAAAGAGGACAGCAGCATCGTGTGGCATCCTTTCACTTTATCCGATCTGCATGATCTGCTGCAGCCTTTACGTCCCCCTTCCAGGGGAACTGAACGTGTTTCTTGACCGTGTGGTCCTTTCTAGAGAACACCCTAGGTCTTCAGCAAGCCCTGAAACATCAGTGCTTACTGTGTCCCTTCCCTGAGAGCGTCCAGGCTCCCACGGACTGCTCTCTGTTTGTGCCGGCCTTCCTCCAGAGCCCTGTTTGTCATCTGCGGGGTGGAGCAGGGACTCTGTTCATCTCATAGAATCACAGAATCGTTAGGGTTGGAAAAGACCTTTGAGATCATCGAGTCCAACCGTTAACCCAGCGCTGCCAAGGCCACCACTAAACCATGTCCCCAAGCACCACATCTCCCTGGCTTTTAAATCCCCCCAGCGATGGGGACTCAGCCCCTGCCCCGGGCAGCCTGGGCCAGGGCCTGACAGCCCTTTGGGGGAAGGAGTTTTCCCAATATCCAACCTAACCCTGCCCTGGCGCAGCTTGAGGCCGTTCCCTCTCGTCCCAGCGCTTGTTCCTGGGGAGAAGAGACCGACCCCCCCGGCTCCAGCCTCCTTTCAGGCAGCTGCAGAGCGCGATGAGGGCTCCCCTCAGCCTCCTCTTCTCCAGGCTGAGCCCCCCCAGCTCCCCCAGCCGCTCCTCCCCAGCCTTGGGCTCCAGCCCCTGCCCCAGCCTCGCTGCCCTGCTCTGGCCACGCTCCAGCCCCTCCACGGCCGCCTTGGGGTGAGGGGCCCAGCGCTGAGCACAGCATTCGAGGGGCGGCCTCCCCAGTGCCCAGCACAGGGGGACGATCCCTGCCCTGCTCCTGCTGGCCACACCATTCCTGACACAAGCCAGGATGCCACTGGCCCTCTTGGCCACCTGGGCACACTGCTGGCTCATGTTCAGCGGCTGTTGACCAGCACCCCCAGGCCCTTTCCCGCCGGGCAGCTCCCAGCCGCTCCTCCCCACGCCTGCAGCGGTGCCTGGGGTGGTTGTGTCTCACGCGGGTGTCCTCCCTCAACAGGAACAAGGACACAACCAGGGACGAATTCATCTTCTACTCCAAGCGCCTGATGAGGCTGTTGATTGAACATGCCCTCTCCTTCCTGCCACTGAAGGTGCGCGACCGCTCCTCTGGTGCGGCCACAGCCATGCCTCCCCCTCCTGAGCCCCCAGGCCGTGCGGGGGCCCGGCTTCATCCGCGCTGCCTTCTCCTCCCCTTTCTGCAGTCTGTCACTGTGGAGACGCCCCAGGGGACAACATACGAAGGAAAGCGCTTCCACAGGCAGAGGGTGAGACGTTCTCCTGGCCCCTTTCTCCCCACAAGCACACAGCTGCCCCATCTTGGATTGGCGCGGACTGGGAAAACCTGGTGGCTCCTGGGGTCCGTCCCTGTGCAGGCGAGCTGCTCGGCAGGGCTTGTTCCCCGCTCCTGTGGTGCCAGAGCCACGGGAGCTCACCGGAGCGGCTGCTTCCCCTGCGCAGCACGTGTTCCCGTCCCTTCCCCAGATCACGGGTGTGTCCATCCTGCGAGCAGGGGAGACCATGGAGCAGGCCCTCACTGCGGTGTGCAAGGACATCCGCCTGGGCAAGATCCTGATCCAGACCAACCACGACACGGGGGAGCCCGAGGTGAGTGGCGCCCACTGCCCTGGCCCAGAGCCCCCCGGCAGCGTGGGATGGGTGACCGCCTCTCCTTCCCTCCTCAGCTCCACTACCTGCGCCTTCCCAAGGAGATCAGCGAGGACTACGTCATCCTCATGGACAGCACCGTGTCCACGGGAGCCGCAGCCATGATGGCAGTGCGCGTCCTGCTGGTGAGGGGCTGGGGACAGCAGGGTGTGGGGCGGGGGCGTGCGGCCCTCCTGGTGCTGGCCGGGCTCTCACGGCTCTGCGTGCTGCAGGACCATGACGTGCAGGAGGACAGGATCTTCCTGCTGTCGCTGCTGATGGCGGAGATGGGGGTGCACTCCGTGGCCTACGCCTTTCCCCGCGTCCGCATCATCACCACTGCTGTGGACAAGAGGATCAACGAGGAGTTCCACATCATCCCGGGCATCGGTGAGGGCAGACAAGGGTGTGCTGTGCCTCGCGGGCCGGGCCCCCAGCCCCTCGCCTCGGCAGCCCGGGGGGGTGTCCCCTGGCCACGCTGAGGGGGCTCGGGGGGGGGAATTGGGACGGGGACGGTGCTGCCATCGCCTCACTCTGTCCTCTTGTCCTTCAGGTAACTTTGGGGACAGGTACTTCGGCACTGATGGCCCCTCTGCCTGGTGTGAGAGCGATGGCATGGACTGCTGAGCTGGCTGGCCATGGGGCCGCCAGCCGGGCTGGCCGTGGGGCCGGCCCCCTGCCTCTGCCCCCAGGAGGGGCTCCAAGCTGCCAGCCTGTGCCCACCCACCCACAGCCCCAGCCCTGCCAGCCCCCGGCTCTCCTGCCCCGTAGGATGAGCCCCTCGCTGCCAGCCTCTCCCTCCACCCCGCAGGAGCAGCCCTGTGGGGGCCGATCCTCCCCTCCGAGGAGGGAGGGCGGGCAGGATGGCATCTCCAGCGGCCCCTGGGGCGAGGAGGGTGTTCCTCGCCCCCCAGGACCTGCCTCTGCACCCCGGCCCGGCTGTGCCTGCGGGAGGGAGCGGTGGTCTCCCTGCGACCCGTGCCTGAGGGGCTGGTCACCCTCTTCCCTGGGGAGGAGGGGGACGGGATCTGGTCCCCTTGAGGCTTCCTCCGGGCCCGGGCTGGGTGCCCGGCAGGCTCCCTTGCTGGAATCTGTATTTATTTGTATTTATTTTGAGCAGCTGCCCACCTGGCTCTCCAGCGGGGCAGGCCAGCTACTTGAAAAACATCAGGGATTGGGGATCTCCTCAAGGAACCACCTTGTCCCCACCGATCTGAGACTCCATCCCCTCCCTGCCCTGGTCCCGCGCGGGCTCCAGGCTGGCCCACGGCACCAGGAGGGCGGGGGCGGCCTTCGCCCCGCGCTGGCAGCAGGGTTTGATATTCAAACGCTCTCCCGCTGCCTTCCCAGCGCCCGGGCAGCTGGGGCTGTCCGGCTCCGCGGGGGCCATGCCCAGGGCCCAGCCCGTCCCCGCGGGCTCCACGGTGCCCGGTGTCCCGGGGGGGGCAAGGGAGGCTGGCTCGGCCACGGCCTGCGCTGCCCTCGCCACTCTTGTTCAGGTTCTTTGCAAGGGCAGCAGTGGCCTCGCGTCCCCCTCGGAGGCAGCAGGAGCGGCTCCGGAGCGGGGTCTGTCTGCTTGGGGGTCCGGGGCCTGGCCCCTGCCCCCGCTTTGCTGGCTGCAGAGGCTCCGCTGTGCCCCCAGCCCCGGGGCGCTGCCCCCTCCCCGCTGCCCCGGCTGCCTTCGTTTTGTACCCCAATAAAGGAGCAGCGTGACCCCCAGTCTGCTGCCTGCTGCGGGCCGGGGACACTGCCCACCCGCGGGGCGGGCGCCGGGGCTGTGATGGGGGTGCCGCCGCGTACCGGGGTGGGTGAGGGGTGTCACCGTGTGTGGGGTGTGTGACGGGGCTGCTGCTGTATGGGGTGTGTGATGGGGTGTCACTGTGTGCAGGGGTGCTGCCGTACGGGGTGTGTGATGGGGCGCGTTGGGGTGTCACCGTGTGCGGGGGGCTGTCGCTGTGCCGGGCTGTGTGACGGCACTGTCACCATGCGGGGTGTGTGATGGTGACGGGGTGTGTTGGGGTGTCACTGTGTGTGGGGGGGTGCCGCTGTGCAGGGTGTGTGACAGGGCTGTCACTGTGTGCGGGGTGTGTGCCAGGGCTGTCACCGTGCAGGGTGTGTTGGGGTGTCACTGTGTGTGTGTGGATGCCGCTGTGCCGGGCTGTGTGATGGGGCTGTCACCGTGCAGGCTGTGTGCCGGGGGTGCTGGGGTGTGTTGGGGTGTCACCATGTGCGGGGGGGGTGCCGCTGTGCAGGGTGTGTGATGGGGCTGTCACCGTGTGCGGGGTGTGTGCCGGGGTGTGTCGGGGTGTCGCCGTGTGCGGGGTCTGTCACCGTGCAGGGGGGGTGCCGGGGTGTGCTGGGCTGTCGCCGTGCGGGCTGGGTGCCGGGGGTGCCGGGGTGTCGCCGTGTGCGGGGGGCTGTGGCCGTGCGGGCTGGGTGCCGGGCTGTGTTAGGGGGGTGCCGGGCTGCCGCCGGGGCCGGGGCCGGGGCCGGGGCCGGGGCGCGCAGAGGCCGCGGTCCCGGCGCCTGCGCAGAGCGGCGGCGGGCGCGGGCCGGGGCGGGCGCTGGCTCCGGTTCCGGCCCCGTCCCCGTCCCCGTCCGCCCCGGGGCGCGGGCGCCATGGCGGAGCGCGGGCGGCCGCAGCGGAAGCTGTCGCGGGTCGGGGAGAGCCTCTACCGCGTCCTGGGCCTGCAGAAGGGCAGCTCCCCCGAGGAGATCAAGAAGGCCTACCGGTACGGCGGAGCGGGGGGGCGGCCCGCGGCGGGGCGGGGGCCGGGGCGGGCCGAGGGGTCCCGGGCCGGGGGTGAGGCCGGGGGGCGGCCCCGGAGCCGGGCGGGGGGGGCCGGTCCCGGGGGGCCCGGGCGTGCGGGGCCGGTGCCGGGCCCGGGCCCGTCCTACCCGCGGTGCCCCGTAGGAAGCTGGCACTCAAGTACCACCCGGACAAGAACCCCGACGACCCGGCGGCAGCCGAGCGCTTCAAGGAGATCAACAGCGCCCACGCCACGCTGAGCGACGAGGACAAGCGCCGTCTCTACGACCAGTACGGCTCCCTGGGGCTCTACGTGGCCGAGCAGTTCGGCGACGATGCCGTCAAGCATTACTTCCTCATGTCCAAGTGGTGGTTCCAGGTGAGCCCTGCCCCGCCGCCGCGGCCCTGCGCAGCCCGTCCTCCGTGCGGGGCGTTGCCGCGGCCGCTGGGACGGAGGCCCGGCTGCCGGTGGGGCTCGGGTGGTCTCACGGGGCTGCCGTCCCCTCCTCTGCAGGCCCTGGTTTTGTGCTGTGGCGCTTTGACCTGCTGCTGCTGCTGCTGTTTCTGCTTCTTCTGCTGCGGGACATGCTGCCCGCCAAAGGAGGACGAGTCCTACAAGTACGTCGACCCCAAGGACCTGGAGGCACAGATGGGCGCAGGTGAGTCAAGCTGTCTGTCTGTCTCGAGCCCCAGCGGCTGAGACCACCTGGCTTTGTCTCGTGTGGGGCTCTGGGGGGCTCCCCCCATCCCACCTCGCGTGGGGATTGGAGCTCTGGCTTGAGGCTCAGGTCTGACTTGGCCGCATCTCTTGCCTAACAGCCAGCCCTCGGGGTTTTCCTGTCCGGACCGGGGCTGGTGACGGCGGTGGAGGGAACCACCGCCCAGGCCGTGGGGATGCCTTCTCCTTCCTCATTTTCCCCTGGGCAAGGGCTCCCTGAAGCCCCTGTAAGGGTCTGTGGTCGCGAGACGCTTGGGCCCGTGCACTCCTGGGGAGGGAGCGTAGGGTGAGCAGCTGTGCTCCAGGCTGGCTTTGTTCCCTGGGTACTGGCCATACTGGTGTCTACAGGGACTGCCACTGGGTCACTTCTGCAGGTTTCGGTGGGGTAGGGGGCACTGCTGCATGGCTGTGTGCTGGCTAGAGGCTTGGGAGCCTTGGTCTGCGGGAGCCTTCATGGGGGTGTTGGGACGTCCCAGATACCTGCTCGCTGGCACCACGAGACAGGGCTGAGCCGCTGATTGGCAGCTCTTCTTTTCCAGATGCGCAGATACCTGTTGTGGCGCAGCCCCCGCCTGCCAGCGCGGAGCCCTTGCCAGCTGTCAGCACCAGGACCGAGGCCTGAGGCTGGCATCAGCCCCGCCGGCTCCCCCAGGACTCCGGGCAGGGATCCTCCTTTGGGACTGTCACTTTCCGGGACCCCGGTCATGCCACCCGGGGTGGCTCTCCAGCCTCAGGGTGGCTAGAATCTCAGGTTAATTTGGCCAGCATCAACGCAGAGGCTCTTCTGCCCCTGCTCAAGCTCCAGGGCGCTGCCCCTGTCTCCCAGCAGTGGTGGTGGAGGTGGCCTGGAGCCCACGCTGCTGCACCCCATCCCCAGTGCCTCGCCTGCTGCTGTGCCCCTGCCCGGCCCTGGGCGCCGGCAGCCGGCCCGAGCAGCCACAAGCGGAGACCTCTCCAGGCCAGGCTCTGGAGCTTGCGAGAGGTAGCCGAGCGTGTCCGAGACCGTTAGCACTGTAACCTCTGGGGCCGGGCTCAGCCTGCTGCCTGCCCTCACAGGGACCCTCCTGCTGGGTGCCAGGTGCCAAATGCTGCTCGTGGGGTTGGGGTGCCACCTTCCGTACCCCCTTCCTCTCTGCCCTGCCGCAGCCCCGGCGCACTGGCTGCACCCCACGCTCGCTGCTGCTGGCAGGCTCCCTGCAGGGCTGGGCCCAGTACAGGCACTTTCCTTGGGTTTGTATGTTTTATGGGCACCATTAAAGGATGACAGGAGGGGAGCGCGTTTCTGTGTGGTCTCTGTCTCGTCAGGGGCCGCCTGAACCCTCTGCAGCGGGACGTGCCTCTGCGCGGCCCTGCCCTGCGCTGGGGGGGGCCGCGGCTGTGGGTCCTGCAGCGGTGCTGGGCTGAGCAGGGTGTGGAGTAGGCAGGTTGTGTCCCAAGTGTTGTGGCGCGGGGGGTGCTTTCTCGCAGGGGTGGACGTCACTCTGTCTCCTGTCACCTTCCTGGGACAGCTCTGTGTCCCCCAGCCAGCGCTGCCTCCTGCGGGACCGTGCTTTTCCCCTTCCTTGCTGCTGCAGTGTGCAGGGCAGCAGCAGCCTGGCCAGGCACCCGGGTCCCACTGGGGCGTCCGCAGGGACTGTCCCCGCTCCTACTGCTGCTGACGTGCTGTGTGGCACCGTCCCCGTCTCCCTGCGGCCCCGTGGGGGACGGCCGCCCTGGGCAGGAGCAGCGGTGCTGCGGCGGTGTGGCTCGCGCTGGCCCTGGGGCTCTTTCCACTGCGCGTGCCAGCCGAGGGCTCGGTGCACGCGTCCTGCGCGCCGTGCTGCCCGGAGCCCTGCTCCCCGCCCAGGCTGCCCACTCCTGCCCTGCTTTCCCGGGAGCTGTGGCCCTGCTGTGGGGCAGGGCTGGACGGTGCTGCCCCATCGTCCCGGGGGAGCGAGGGGCAAGGGGGACAGAGCAAACCCTTGGCCCTGAGCGAGCCCTTGGCCCTGAGCGAGCCCTTGGCCCTTCCCTCCCACTCCCCCGGGCAGCAGCCTCTGCCTGCAGCTGCACGGGCTCTGTCTCACCCCCTAAATATAGCCGGAGTGGCGGGGCGAGTGGCGGGACGCGGGTGTTCCTGGCACCGTCCCTCCCGGGCGCCCTTCCACGCTGCTGTTGGGGGGCACTGGCGCTGGACAGGGTCGGTGGGGCCTGGGGGACCCCGGCCCGTGCCCGGCCCCGCTGCCTGCAGGGGAGAGCAGGCACCTCCCGGCCGCTCTGCCCTCCCGGGCCCTGCTCGCTGCCGGTGCCGGGCGCCCCACGCCAGCCCGCCCCAGCCGCCCGGGTCCGGCGGGACGGGCCCAGCCCCTCGTCCTCCCCGGGCAGGAGGCGGCGGGGAGCCCCGGGGGGGAGCGGGGCTCTGCCCAGGCCGCGGGCTCGGGGCTGGGTTGGGGTGGGACGGGCACGGCGCGGGGGTCTGCCCGGGGCGAGCGGAGTGCGGCTCAGCCCCCGCTGCCTTCCCGGGGCTGCCGGGCCGGGGGTGAGCCGGTCCCGGGGGTAAGCTGGGCCGGGGGTGAGCCGGTCCCGGTGAGGCAGCCGGTCCCCGGGGGTGAGCCGATCCCCGGGGGGGAGCCGGGCCGGGGGGGGAGCCGGTTCCCGGGGGGGAGCCGGTCCCCGGGGGGGAGCCGGGCCGGGGGGAGCCGGGCCGGGCGCGGGGCTGGGCCCCGCCGCGGCGCCGTGACTCAGTGTCACCCGACGCCGCCGACAGCTGCGGCGGCCCCGGCGGGGCGGGGGCGGCTAAAATTAGCGCCGCGCTCAGCGGGGCCGGGGCCGGGGCCGGGGCCGGAGCCGGAGCCGGAGCGGGGCCGTGGTGCGCAGAGCCGGGCCGGGCCGGGCCGGGCCGGGCCGCGACCGCGGCGATGAACTTCGCGGTGGGGCTGAAGCCGCTGCTGGCGGAGGCGCGGAGCATGGAGAGCCTGGAGAAGCAGCTCATCTGCCCCATCTGCCTGGAGATGTTCACCAAGCCCGTGGTCATCCTGCCCTGCCAGCACAACCTCTGCCGCAAGTGCGCCAACGACGTCTTCCAGGTGCGCCCGGACCGGACCCCGACCGGCGGGGGGCTGGATGCGGCCCCGGCCCCGGGACGAGCCGCCGGGACCCCCGGCGAGGACGGCCCGGTCGCGTCGGTGGGCTCGGGGCCGGGGCCGTGGCCGTGCCCGCCCGGGGGATGCGGGGCACACGGCCGGGAGGGGCCGGGCCCCGCGGGGTCCCGCTCCCGGCGGCAGAGCCTGGGGCGGGGGCTGCCGGGGGCTGCCGGGGGCTGCCGGGGGTGCCGCGGCCGTGACCCGCGCCCCGCCGCCCCCCAGGCCTCCAACCCGCTCTGGCAGTCGCGGGGCTCCAGCGCGGTGCCGTCGGGCGGCCGGTTCCGGTGCCCGTCGTGCCGCCACGAGGTGGTGCTGGACCGGCACGGGGTGTACGGGCTGCAGCGGAACCTTCTGGTGGAGAACATCATCGACATCTACAAGCAGGAGTCGGCCAGGTGCGGGGAGCCCGCGCGGGCACCGGGGACCCCCCGGGGGGGCGAGCCCCGCGGGTGAAAGGGACCCGGGGGGGGCGGCAGGCACAGGGCTGGAGGCGGGAGCCCACCCGGAGCGGGGGAGGGGAACGGGGCCCACGCGTGGCCGGGGGGTCCCCGGGGCTGGGGCCCACCGGTGGGCAGCGGTGGCCGGCCCCCACCCGCAGGCCGCTGCACGCCAAGGCCGAGCAGCACCTGATGTGCGAGGAGCACGAGGACGAGCGGATCAACATCTACTGCCTGCGCTGCGAGGCGCCCACCTGCTCCCTCTGCAAGGTCTTCGGGGCGCACAAGGACTGCGAGGTCGCGCCGCTGCCCGCCGTCTACCAGCGCCAGAAGGTGGGTGGCCCTGGGGGGGGCCGGCGAGGGGCCTGGGGGCTGCCCACCCAGCCGGCCCTCGCGCCCTTCCCATCCCGTCCCGTCCTGTCCCAGAGCGAGCTCAGCGACGGCATTGCCATGCTGGTGGCGGGGAACGACCGCATCCAGGCCATCATCACCCAGATGGAGGAGATCTGCCGCACCATTGAGGTGGGGGCCAGGGGCTGTGCCTGCGTGCTGCCTACGGCCCTGGCGCCGTGCCCGTGGTGGGGACGTGGCAGGACCGGGGCAGCCCCTGAGTCCCGCAGTCCTGCAGGAGAACGGCCGGCGGCAGAAGCAGCACCTGGGGCTGCGCTTTGACTCGCTGTACAGCATCCTGGAGGAGCGGAAGAAGGAGCTGCTGCAGAGCATCGCGCGCGAGCAGGAGGCAAAGGTTCAGCGCGTGCGGGGCCTCATCCGCCAGTACGGTGACCACCTGGAGGCCTCCTCCAAGCTGGTGGAGTCGGCCATCCAGGCCATGGAGGAGCCCCAGATGGCCGTGTACCTGCAGGTCTGTGTGGGCAGGGGCCGCGGGCGTGCAGGGGGCCGCGGGCGTGCAGGGGGCCACGGCCCTCCAAGGGGGCTGGGGCTGCCCTGCAGGGCGCTGCGGGGGGCCGTGGTCCTTCCAAAGGATCTGGGGCTGCCCTGGGATGTGCTGGGGTGGGGCTGTGGGCGGGTGCCGTCTGGCCTCTGGGGTCCCAGGTCCCATTGCTCCAGGGAGACGCTGACCCCCCCCGCTTTCCTCCACAGCACTCCAAGGAGCTCCTGAAAAAGTGAGTGGGGCCGGGGTGCACAGGGCTGGGGGCACTGGGGCGGGGGCACTGGGGGCAGTGGTGGGGGGGGGGCACAGGGCCGGGGGCACTGGGGGTGGGGGGGGGCACAGCCGTGGCTGGCCCTGCTGGGCCGTGGCTGGGGGCACGGCGGCCCCGTGGGTGTTGGACTCTGGCAGCTGCCAGGGGTCTGCCTGCCCTGCAGGATCACGGACATGTCCAAGGTGTCGATGAGCAGCCGCCCGGAGCCCGGCTACGAGAACATGGACCACTTCTCCATCAACGTGGACTATGTGGCGGAGATGCTGAGGACCATCGAGTTCCAGACAGGTGCCGGTGCCGGGACAAGCACTGCCGTGCTCAGGGGTGTGTGGGACTGCCTGCGGCACCCGGAGCCCCCTGCCACCTCGCGCCCTGCATGGGGATGTAGCCCCTCGTGCACAAGAATAGGGATGCGTGGCCCCTCAGCACTGCCCAGGGACCCTGCGGGGCGCGGCCTGCCCCATGACCCTTCCTGGCTCCTGGGCTGCTGTGTCCCGTGCCAGGGCGAGGCTCCCACACTGGGCTGGTCACATCCCTCCTGGGGGTCCCCGGGCTGCCCATGCCATGGGGAAAGAGGGCCCCGGCTGAGCTGTCCCCATGCCCTGCAGAGCCGCTGGGCGAGGATGAGGCAGACGGACCTGGGGATGGCAGCGAGACTGCGGCAGATGAGGACCGGCTGGACAGCCTGGAGGTGCCCGAAGCCGCGGAAGGTGAGTCCCTGCTGTGCCATGCCATGCTGTGCCGTGCCATGCCGTGCCATGCCATGCTGTGCCATGCAGTGCCTGGCTGCTGTGCTTGGCCCCAGGGCTGCAGGAGCAGTTGGGGCGCAGTGGGGCCCAGGGGGCTGGGGCTGCTGTGCCCATGGAGGGGGGAATGTGCCATGCCACGCCCAGCACCGTGGCTGTGTGGCTGCGCCATGGCCTGCATGCGGCTGCACAGGTCCTGCAGCGTGCCGGTGCGTCTCTGTCTCCATCTTGTCACCTACTTTCCCTCTGCAGATGTGGGGCCGAGGCAGAAGCCGGCGAGCTCTCCCCATGGTGAGACCCTCACCGGGACTGAGGCGGGGGGGATGGGGCCAGGCCGTGGGGTGCCGTGGGGCAGAGGAGGCACCTCCTGGGGACAGATGGGATGGGGATGGGGATGGGGATGGGGATGGGGGGAGTTCACACCTTGGGGCTCCCAGGCTGTCCCTGTCTCCCTGCCTGCGGGGCCAGGGCAGGGATCCCAGGGTCCCCGCCGTGCGGTGCTGAGGCCAGTTTCCCGCACAGGTCAGCACTGAGCCAGCGCTGTGGGGCAGCATTGGCACCCGCTGGCTCATCGCTCTCCCTGGCATGCCTCGGCAAGCTTCAACCCTGCTGCTGTAGTTCCCCAAATGCTGGAGCTGCCCCTCTCCGACATTAAACTGTGTGTGAGGACATTGTCTCCGGTGTGGTGTGTGGGCTGGGTGGGCAGAGGGGCTGCCCCCAACACAGCTCCATACCGGCTCCATGGGGGTCTGGCCTGGGCGCAGCCCCTGCCGCACTGAGCTGGCCCCCAGCCCCACCACCCCAGTAGTGCCCCTGGGACCCCGCGCGAGGGGCTGCGTCCCTGGGGAGCCCCTGCGCAGCTCGGCTCCAGCAGCCCAGGGTGGGATTGCGGCTGGGAGCTTCGCACTCCGGACCCTGCGAGTGGGGCTCTGCCCCCCTGCCTGCAGCCCCAGCCTGGGGGTGAGGAACCGCAACCGGCCCCGCCAGCCCCCTGCTGGGCTTGGCGCCATCTCGGCAGCACCGTCCCCTGGGTGCACCGAGCAAACAGCGCTGGGATGAGCTGGCTGAGTACACAGCCGGGAGCGCCGCAATCAGCGCCAGGTCGGGGCCCACGCCCCCTGCCCCGCCGGCTGGGCCCCCCAGGAGGGCCGTGGCAGTGCTGGCTGCGTCACCCACCTCGTCCCGCGCCACCATGGCGTCACGGCTGATGCAGCAGATGATGCACATGGCAAGGGGCTCCTCGTGGGGCCAAGGCTGGGGCTGGACAGGTCCCCTGGGGCTGGGCCACCATGGGGGTGTCCCCTGCTGCCATCCCCTGCCCCTGCCGGGGTGCAGCAAGGGCTGGCTGCTGGGCCCGTCTGGGACCCCCGGTACCCAGCAGAGCAGGGCACCCCGCAGCAAGCCTGCTTCCCACCAAGCTGAGCAGGGGCTGGGGTGCAGGATCCCGGAGGCTGGGTGAGGACGGACCCGCAGGAGTGGGGGAAATGAAACTCCTGCGCGTGGCAGGTCCTGGTGAACCTGGGATGGGCCCCAGTGGGGTGCCCGGGAGGCCGGCAGTGCCCTGGCAGCCAAGGGGACCCCTGTGCCTGGGCTGTGCCAGCAGGACCCTTCCCCTGCCACCGGCTGGTTCCTGGCCCAGTCTGGGCCCTTGGGAACAAACAGGCAGGGCCACCCGGCCGGTCAGGGGACGCCGGGGGGACGGGAGCTGGGCTTGTGCAGCTGGGGGAGATGGGGCCCCTCAGCTGCCTCCTGGGGTGCAGGGAGCTGGAACCAGACCCCCCCCCACTGTGGCACAGGGACAGGGCAGGGGCTGGTGACACAAGCTGGGACAGAGGAAATTCCCCTTGGATACCAGGAAAAACTCCTCCCAAGAGCACAGCAACCCTTAAAACAGGGCTGGGGAGTCCAGAGCAGCTCCAGCCATCCCCAGCACGGACCCTGCTTGGGGCGGGGAGGTGGGTGAGAGCGACCAGTGCTGGACCTGAGCCCACCATGGGACACGGCACTGCATGTGCCCCCACGGGACATGGCCTGGCGCGGCTCCCGCCTTGTGGCCCGTGCTGAACTTGCTCCCGCTGTAGATGTCGGCTCCAGCTGCACGGCTGCTCTGCCTGCCCAGGGCAGGACTTTGCCTTTGTCCTTGTAAGGTCCCCGCTGGCCCCTTCCTCCAGCCTGGCTCTGTCCCACTGGTGGCAGCTCTGCCCTCAGGCGGAGTCACTGGTCCCCACAGATTTGGGGAATTCACCTGCAAACCCAAGTGAAGGGCCCTGGCGCGGTGCCCTGCGACACTCACTGGCCACCAGCCCCCAGCAGCGCGTGGCTCCCTGAGCAGCCCGCTGCACCCGCCACTTGCCCACTCACAGACCCCACGTCCCAGTGCAGACACGCTCAGCTCCAGCTAGGGACGGGCTAAGGGACATCTCTGGTCTTCTGCGTCCCTGAGCTGTTGCTTGTGGCAGAGGCAATGCAGCTGCGGGCGGCATCGACCTTGTGGCCCAGCTTGGCTGCTCCCAGTCGCTGTCTGCTCCTTCACACATCAGAAATGTGCCCCGGGCGAGGCTGGGTAGCTGCTCCACCCCTGCACTGGCCGTTTGGGGAGCCCCAGCTTGGCTCTCCTCTATTTTGGGTAGTTTCCTTCTTTGAGCCCCGTCTCCAAGTGCTTGTCACCCGTCTACCCTCCCCAGCCCCAGGCTGTCCTTGGGCAGCCCCCAACTGCCCAGGGTGGGGTGGATGCTCTCCTTGACCTTGCTTGCCCCAGCCCTGGCTGGTCTCTGGCCACCTGACACCCTCCCCATGCACCCAGGCAAGGTTTTAAAATTCCTCCTTTGCTGTCTGTCCCAGCCTGTGTGTTCGTGCCCCCCTCTCCCCATGCTGGATCTCCACCCTGGGTTCCCAGCATCTCCATACCAGCCCCGGTCCATCTGTGCCGCTCCCTGGTGCCGGTGAGCTGGTGAGTGTGCCCAGAGTTCCTGCCTGGCGCTGGGGGCCCCAGCGCGAATGGGACCTGTTGAGGGACGTGAAGGGCAACAGCAACAAAAAAAAAAAAAAAAAAAAAAAAAAACCACATCTCTGCGGTGACACCGAGCTGGAGAGGCAGCAGCAGCGTGCCCAGAGGAGGTGGCCAACAGCGCCCTGGGCTGTGAGGGCCGAGCACTGGCAGCTGGGGAGGTAGGGAGCCCTCCCCGCCACGCAGCACCGGCAGGCCGTGGCTGCGGAGCCCTGGCCAGGGCAGGACTCCCCGGTGCTGGAGGCCAGGGAACGGCCACAGCAATGCTAAAGGGACTGGAGCGTCTGCTGCAGGAGGAGAGGCTGGGACTGCTCAGCCCGGAGCCGGGAAGGCTCAGCGGGCTTGAATCCATGTGTGTACATGGGAGGGAAGGGAGACAGAGGCAGCTCTTCCCAGTGGTGCCCAGTGATGGGACCAGAGGCAGTGAGCACAAACTGGACCAGAGGAGCATCCACGGAAACTTTTTTCCGAAGTTGTTTGGTTTTTTTTCTCAAAAAAAACCCTCTTTTTTTTTTTATGGCGAGGCTGATCAAACAGGTTGCCTGGAACAGGCTGCCCAGGGAGGTTGTGGCCCCTCCAGCTGTGAAGCTACCCGCGGGCTCACCGCGGGGCGAAAGGCCGCTGGAGCTCCCCTCATCCCAGCTGCTGCTCGGGCAGGGTCCCCTAGAGCAGGTTGTCCCGGTCTGTGCCCAGCCGTTCTGAGTACCTTCAAGGAGGGAGATACTCTGGAGAAACGGTTCCAGCACAGCCTTTCCTGGCAGTACAGTCTTCCAGGTTTTCTCATGTCCAGATGAAATTTCCTCTTTCAAAGCCTGGATGGACACGACCTTGAGCAACCAGCAACCAGCTCCGGCTGCCCCTGCCCTGAGCAGGGGGTTGGAGTGGGAGATCTCCCGGGGCCCTTTCCACCCTCAGCCATCCCGGCATCCTGTGGCCACTCTTCAGCTTGTCCTCAAAGGCCTCCGGCTTTGCTCAGCTCCTTCGTCCTTTGGAGCTGCCCCCTGCCAGACCTCACCTACCGGGTCACTGAAGGCTCACTTGAAGTCCAGGGGCTACACCCTGCTGCCTGCATTCCTGCCTGCCCCTGCCTGCCGACCTCCACTGCCTCGCGGCTGCCGCCATCACAGCCCTAAGCACTCTCCAGAAGCCGCCTTCACTGCGCCAGTCCTGCTGTGCTGCCCTTCTAGCAGGGATTGGGGAGGTTATCAGAGAATCATCAAATCTTAGAATGGTTTGGGTTGGAAGGGACCTTTAAGAGTCATCGAGTCAACCGTCAACCCAGCGCTGCCAAGGCCACCGCTAACCCATGTCCCCAAGCACCACATCTCCCCGGCTTTTCCATCCCCCCAGCGATGGGGACTCAGCCCCCGCCCCGGGCAGCCTGGGCCAGGGCCTGACAGCCCTTTGGGGGAAGGAGTTTTCCCTAATACCCAACCCAAAGCTGCCCTGGCGCAGCTTGAGGCCGTTCCCTCTCGTCCCAGCGCTTGTTCCTGGGGAGAAGAGACCGACCCCCCCCCGGCTCCAGCCTCCTTTCAGGCAGTTGCAGAGAGCGATGAGGGCTCCCCTCAGCCTCCTCTTCTCCAGGCTGAGCCCCCCCAGCTCCCCCAGCCGCTCCTCCCCAGCCTTGGGCTCCAGCCCCTGCCCCAGCCTCGCTGCCCTGCTCTGGCCACGCTCCAGCACCTCACATCTTCAACCAGAGCAGGTTGAAGGCCCCTGTGAGGACCAGGGCCGCCCATGGGGAGGCTGAACCTCCCCCAGCTGGCTCACGAAGGTTTCATCCATGTCCTCCTCTTGATAGGGGGTTTGAAACATGTCCCGCTGCAGTGTCCCTCTCCCTGCTCTCTGCTCCAGTCCTGACGCACCAGTGCTCAGCAGCCCCGAGTGTCCCACAGAGGAGCCCCCCCCCCAGTGCTCCTGTGGCCGTGCCCCCAGCCCCTCGAGCCGTCCCGCCCTGTTGCAGTGCTCTGGCTGCAGGTCTGGGGGCCTGCCATGCACAGAGCTCTGCTGCCCCGCTCACGTCCCCGGCCGCCCACATGCGGGTGCAGCACCTCTTTGCCCTGCTCGCTGGTGGCGAGGGACCCGCTGCGCCCATCGCTCGGTGTCCTTTGCTTCCCACCACACCCAGGGCTGCCTGGGAGCTCCTTCCTCCGGGGACCCCACGGTCCGTCCTCCCCCCAGGGACACGCAGCCCCGTCCCCAGGCCCGGTGTGCTCGGTGCTGCCCGCCCGGCTGCTCCCGCCCGGCCCCATTCCCGGTGAGCCCGGCCCCGGCCCCGGCCCCGGCCGCCCCCGCCCCGCACTCGCTCACGCCTCGGGTTTCCACCACGTTTTATTACAAAATCGGTGCGGGCCCGTCCCGGGGCCCTGCCGGGGCCGGTACCGCGCCCGCTCGCCCCAGCGCCGAGGACGAGGCGCGGCCTGGGGCCGGGGCCGGGGCCGGTGTCTGCCGGTGCCCGCGGCGCGGAGGCTGAGGCGGAGGCCGGACCTGGGCGCAGCCCCGGTGGGGCCCGGGACGGCGCTCAGCGCCCCACGGCGTCGAGGATGAGGCGGTTGCTGTCGGCGCGGGCGCGCTGGCTCTGGGCGCGGGCGAGCAGCAGGAGGTGCCGCAGGAGGTGGAAGGTGAGGTCGATGGAGAGCGGCGGCTCCTCCCGCCGCGCCCGCCACGGCTCCGGGGGCGGCGGCGCCAGCGGCGGCCAGAGCGGGCGGCCCCGCGCCTCGGCCCTGGCCGCGGCCGCCGGGACGGAGCCGTCGGGGCGGGCGGCGGCGGGCTGCGGGCGGGCGAGCAGCAGCAGGAGGGTGAGCAGCGCCCGCCGCATCCTCGGCTCCCGTCCGCACCTGCGGGGCCGGGGGCTCAGCGCAACCGGGAGAGACCGGGGCGGCGCCAGGGACCGGGGGACCCGAGGGGACCCGCGCACCCGGCGGCGGGAGCGGAGCCGGCAGCGCGGGCACGGGGCCGCCCCGGGAGCGGTGCCCCCTCCCCCGCCGCCCGCCCCGTCCCGTACGCGCCCTCCCCGGCCCCCGCCCCGGCGCTGCCCCCGGCCCCAGCGCCGTACCCCCGCCCCGCCCCGTACCCGGTGGCTGTCCCCTGTCCCCTGCCGGTGCTCTGGCGGTGGAGCGGAGCGCGATCGGTCCCGCGGGGGCTGAGCCGGCGGCGCGGCCGGTGGTTATATGGCCCCGGGAGCCCGGGCTGACGTCAGCGCCGGGCACGCACCGGCCGGCGGGGGGCGGGGGCGGGGGGGGCACCGGGGCGGCGGCGGGGAGCGGGGGGCCCGGCTGCGGGGCAGCGGGACGGCGGGGCTGCGGGACGGCGGGGCTGAGGGGCGCCGGGACGGCGGGGCGGCGGGGCGGCGGGACGGCGGGGCGGCGGGGCAGGCCCTGCTCTCCCCGGTCTCGGGGACCGCGGCCCCCGTTCCGTTCCGGCGCCCACCCGGAGGGGCGCGGCGGGGCCCTGGGCCGGGAGCTGCCGGGCGTGCTGCCTCCCGGCCCCCGGCTCCTCCCGGCCCCCGGCTCCTCCCGGCCCCCGGCTCGCCCCGCTCCCCCTCCCGGCGCTGCCCGCGCCCCTCCCGCACCGGCCCCGTTCACCGGCGGCGCCGCTGTCCGCGGTGCTGAAGGGCCGGGCACCGGGGCACGGGCGGGCCGGGTGCCCCCGCGGCGGGCAGGGCCCCGGGGCCGGCCCGACCCCCGTGCGCCGCTGAGCTGCGCCGGGCCGGCGGAGGGGGCTGACCCGCGGCTGCTCGGCGTGGGACCCTCGGGCGGGCAGCGCCGAGCAGCCACGTCCCGGGCGGGCACCGGGCGCGGCGGCGGGGCCGCCTCTGGGCAGGGGGGGGGGGACCCGGCCACCGGCACAGGGCGGGCACGGGTGGGGCACACAGGACCCGGCTGCGTGGGGCCTGGAGGCGCCGTGCCCCGCGCAGAGCTCGCCGTGCCGGGGTGACACCGCCGCGTGCGCTGCAGACAGCCCTGAGCGGCAGCGAGGCACCAGCAGCCAAATTCTGTGACTCATAGAGCGAAGGCACCGGAGCCGACGGCGCTGTGCTGCGTGCAGGATGTTCCAGCGGGGCACCGGCCGCCGCTGCCAAGAGGTGAGGTAGCTGCTGGTGCACCACACTGCTGCCTGCGGACCCCCGGCAGCGCTGCGGCCCTGCCTGGCAGCCCTGTGCCTCTGCCTGCAGGTGGAGGGGAACCAAGCTGACACCCAGTGCCGATGCTGGCGCTGGTGCCAAGATGGGCCCAGAGCGGGCTCCTTCCATGGTGCCGGTGTTGGGCAGAGCCTGGGGACAGAGGCTCAGCCTGGCCCCTCGCACAGCGCGTCCCACGCCGGGCTGCACAGGGGTGGTGGGGCACAGCCCTGCCTGCAGTGAGGCAGCACATGGTGCCATGCCCCCGTGACGTGGATCCAGCGTGAAGGCTGGCACCCGGCACCCCCTCCCTGCAGCTCTAGGGCAGAGCCCTCAGCAGGGGCTGGGCTCAGCCCCCCCGCCCTGGCAGCCCCCATGCCGTGGGGCTGGCTGCTCCGGGGACGAGCACCCAGCTCGTGCCACGCTCGCAGCTCACCCACACCCGACACACCAGGGTCTTCTGCGCTCCTGCACGCAGCTGCGAGAGGCTCAGTGTGCCGGGGCTGCGGACTCCTGCCATCTGCAGCCTCTGAGAAGCACCCCCTACCCCGTGGGCTGGGGAGTGCTGGGCCGAGCCCCACAGCCCTGCGTGGTGCCTGAGGCCAGGTTGGGCCCAGCCCCCTGAAGCGCCGGTGCCGTCCACGCACGGCCCCATCGCACGGCCCCATCGCACGGCCCCAGCCCTGCAGCGAGTGCTGCTCTGCGGTGCTGTCGGGTGGCTGCGGCTGCAGCCCCTTCGCATCCCTCAGGCGCTGAGGGCTGGGCAGTCGGGCGGGCTCTGCGGCTCCATCCCCGTCAGGGTGCACCGTGGTCCTGCGCAGGTTTCACACAGCAGCCCGTCCTTGGAGTTGCACCCGTTTGCCTGGAACTGCACCCCTACCCAGGGCCAGAGCAGGGTACGAGCCAGCAGGGCCTGGCTGGTACGAGCCAGCGTCAGGGCGGGTGTGCGAGGGAGCACGGAGCAGGCTCCCTGGGGCTGGGAGGAGGAAGGACGGTGCATCCCTCAGTGAGTGCCATGACGGCGGCTGGTTGGCAGTGCCCAGCCTGGTGCTGGCAGCACGTGGGGACGGCTCCGTCCAGCTGCTCAGGGCTGCAGCAGCGCAGCCGAGGGGGCCGGGGCTGGGGCCCCCGGGTGGGATTAACCACCGTGGTCCCACCAGCTCTGCTCTGGAGACCCTGGTCAGGAGACGCTGGGCACGGCACTGCGTGAGGCAGGTCATGTCTGCTCGCTGCCTGTGTAGGACGAGCCTGGATGCAGGTCTCCATGAGGCAGCAAGGCAGGCAGGCAGCAGCATCGTGGGACTCCTTGCAGGCAGGACAGACAGGCTCGTCTCAGGCAAGGCAGAGGTAGATGTGGCCCTGGCACAGCCCCAGCCCTCAGACAGACCCTGCCTCCAATCTCGCCTTTGCTGCACAGCCCTGCATCAAGCATGCCGTGAGCGCCGCGAGGATCCTGCACCCCGTGCCTGTGTCCCCTGGGTGCAGCTCGCCCTGTCCCACGGCTCCGCCGCAGCGGAGGCACCATCACACCCCACAAAACAGCCACAATGCGACCTGGTGACCCCCTAAGTCACCATCCTCTCTGCCAGACCCCCCCTCCCCTCACCGAGGCAGCCAGGGTAGCCCACCCCCAGCCACCCGAGCCGCTCAGCACCGCAGTGCCCCAGCCCCGCGCGCAACGCCACCACCACGGCCGCACGCTCAGCTCCATCGCTCTGCCCCTGCCCCAAGGCCCTGCTCGCCTGCCTGTCAGCGGGGAGAGCAGCTCTGGTCCCCAGCACACTGTGGGGACAGGAGGGCTGCCAGCAGCTCTGTACAGGAACGACCGGCCTGAAACTGCTTCTGCACAGCCCCCAGCATGGGACAGAGCGCCGCGAACTCAAGTGTCACGAGAATCGAGAGGGAAAAACGCCGTTTATTGGGTGCTCCGACCGGCCGCAGCAGAGCTACAGAGAAACCCGTTTTCAGGGGCAGCGCACCCAAACTGCAGCAGTGGGTGCTGCAGGCCGCAGGTGCGGGGCAGACAGCCCAGGCCGGGGCAGGCAGCGCCGACCCCAGCGCCGAGCAGGGCAGCGCCCGACCCACAGCATGGCCAGCCCAGGCCCTGCACCAGCACCCACCGCTCTGGCTCCTCACCCTCCCTGGATCTGCCACTGGGGAAGGACAGACCAGTGCCGTAGCAGGAACGCCCCAAGTGCGGGGCCACGGGCCAGGGACGGGAGCGAGCACGGATGGAGGAGCACACCGCGGGGCAGAGCTGCCCCATGGCATGGCAGGCTGCCGGCCCATCTCAGGGCAGACCCGTCGCCATCTTCTCTACGTGTCCCTGCGAGCAGTGAGGGCCATAGCTGCAGGTGATGAGGTCCCCTGAGGAGGGAGCAGGACGGGTGCTGCCCGCACCCTGTGTATCCCGTCCCCCCCCAGCCACGGGTGCCTTTTCCAAGGGCTCCGGAGGTGCGGCAGAGTCAGGCAGCAGGCGGGCACGGGAGGCAGGGAGGGGACACGGCTTCCCCCTCACATCCGATTTGCTTTCCAGGAGAGGTAGCAGTTCCAGACGATGGCAACGCACTGGACGACGGCCAGCCTGGGGACAGAGGGGACAGGGTCCACAGCCGCGGGCTCCGGGAGCCAGGGAGCCAGGGCCACGCCTGCGTTACTACCTGTGCTTCAGGGGCACGAAGTAGAAGTTTGCGATTTGCACTGGTGGCCAGATCTGGGCAGAGAAGGAGACGGTGGTGAAGGAGCCCTGCTGGCACCCCCATCCCATGCCCAGGCATTCGGGGGACAGGGGCGCAGGGGAGCCCAGCTGGGCCGCCCCAGCCAGGGGCATGGCCGGCACTGGGACGGGGAGGAGCGCGGACCCGCCTGCGGCTGCCGCCAGCACTTACGCAGTAGTTGGTCAGCAGGGCGTCCATGTAGTCCTGGAAGAGAAGGGAGGCCGTGAGTGCCCAGAGCTGCCCTGCTGCCACCCAGCCACCGTGGGCGCCCAGCCCTGCCGCGCAGCCAGCCCCGGCCCCGGCCCCACCAGGGGCAGCCACTTGCAGAGC
Organism: Nipponia nippon; assembly: GCF_047370975.1. Classification (NCBI taxonomy): domain Eukaryota; kingdom Metazoa; phylum Chordata; class Aves; order Pelecaniformes; family Threskiornithidae; genus Nipponia; species Nipponia nippon. Next base: position 126,780,080 of record NW_028262358.1, read on the forward strand.
CCCGGGGAGGCCCCCGCTGCCGCAGGCAGAGGCTGGGGCTGCCGAGGGTGGCCAGCTCCAGCGGCCGGGCCCACAGCTGGCACCGGCAGGAACGGCGCAGGAGCATCTCCAAAGAGATGCCTGCAACCTGCGATGGCGGCAGAGCAGAGCATGCAGAGGGCCACTGTCCCCCTACTGTGATCCTCCCGCCTCTGCGTCGGCTCCAGCTAGGCACGGGGCAGATCCCCTCTGCCCCCCGCAGCCCCTGCCTGCTTGCCTGCCCCCTTCCCAAAGCCGTGCCCATGTGGGGCCAGCATAGGGTGGCAGGGAGAGGGTGGCCACAACTGCTCCATCCCCACCACGAGCCCTCCCTGCCGCTGACATGGCCCAAGCTGCCCCAGGCCGCTCTGCTCGGCCAAGCCCGGGAGGGGAGCAGGGCAGGCGTGCGGCAGAAGGCGCAGGAGGTGAGCTAGGGCACCTGCAGCAGACTCGGGCACAGTGGGCACGGCAGGGGCAGGCTGCGAGCCCCCACCTGGCCCCGCATCCCCTGAGCCCCCTCCCAGGCACCATGGGGCACGGACGGAGTGGGGCACCGAGCCGGGGCAGCTGCCCTAGGAGCCCAAGGCACTGCCCTGTCCTCATGCCGCACCCGCGGCTGTGCCACAGCTCTGCCCCACAGCAGCAGGATGAGTCCCGCGTCCAGCCCGGCTGTGACTCATCCGGGAGCCCGGACTCCTCCTGGTGCTGGCCGGCAGTCCAGGACGGGGAGAGCGGGCGCAGGGGTGATGGATGCTCTGCTGACACTTCCTCTGTGTGGGGAGAGATGGATGCACCCCAAGCCAGGGGTGAAGGTGGCTGCCAGCTGCCACTGCCCGGCCCCCAGCCCAGCCCCTTCCCAGGGCAGGGCACCGGCCAGGAGCCACGGCCCGCAGGCATCACCCACCACCGTGCTCAGGCCCCTGCGGGTTTCCCTGGGGGAGGCAAGGCAAGATACATGGCACGACCTGGTCACGACGTAGCTGGGGCAGACGGGAGCGCTTGGGGGTGCTGCCTGTGCCAAGGGCCAGCCTACGTGCACCTCTGGGGCGTCTCAAAACCCCCTGTACCCTGGCTGCTGCTCTCGCAACGCTGGGAGAAAGAAGAGGTAACTTAAGTCCTCCCCCAGGATTTGCTCCCTGGGTTCCAGTGCAGGACCGGGGGCAGGAAAGGTCTCTGCTGGCGCACACCCGCAGCCTGCGGGCAGCTGGCCAGTGCCTGGTGGGGCGGGTGCACCCACGCAGAGGACTGAGCCCGGGGTGACGGCACCCCAGGCAGAGCTCCGGCCCGGGGCAGCGGCTGACAGCCCAGCTGGGGCACCATCCCCAGCTCACAGCGGGGCTGGGGCCCTTTTTGCGCAGCCCCGGCAGCCGTCGGTGTGCAAGCACCGGTGCTGTGCACCCCCCGGTAGCCATGCGACTGCCTCTGGTCTGCCTCATCCCATGGCAGGTGGTCACTCGCTCCCCGGTGACTCACGCTCCGGACACGCTGACTCAGCTTTTGCACTGGTTTCCAGCAATTGCTGCTAATGGGAGCCATCTCGGTAATGGCTCTGGAGACGCAGCCAGGAGAGCGGATGGTGCGTGGGGAACTGGATGGCACCAGTCACCATCTGCCCCGGCCCAGGCGGGACCCCCAGAGAGCTGTGCCACAGGGAGCAGCCCTGACACCAGCACCTGGAGGACTGGCAGCACCAGGCACCCGATGCCCCCAGGGCCCTGGCACCCAGTGCTGAGCCCGGCAGGACTGGCACCGCGCACGCCCGGGACTCGGCCAAGCAGAGAGCACATGCCCCACAGCAGTGGGGTGGACGCCTCCCCATCCTGGCTGTGGGGTGCCCACAGAGCCTGGCTCTGTGCTTGGGGTGCCAGGGCACAACGGAGCTGTGGGCCAGGCTATGAGGATGGGAGTGCAATGGCAGGGCTGGGGGCACGCAGTTGGTGCTGGGAGGGGGCCTCGCCTGGGCACAGGCAGGACCACAAATGGAGCAGCCGGCAGCGCCGGTGCACCGGGAGAAGCTGCCAAGGCGCCCCGGCTGCCCGTGGCCCCACGCTGCCCCGGGGAAGCAGCACATACCTGCTGGATCTTGGACCAGTTCTCTGCTGCCGACAGACCGTTCATTGCCCCTGTGATGGCAAGGAAGCAGCCAAGGAAACATGGTGCAAAGCCCCCCTGCAAGAGAGGAGTTGGGGCCCAGCGCCAAGGAGCCTGTGGCGCTTGGAGCCAGGCCCACAGCATGGGGCGAAGGGAGTGCGTGGCGGGGCGGGGGGCAACAGGACCAGCTTGCCTTTTGCCCTGGGGCTACTCGGCCTCCTGCTCCCCAGCACAGAGCCACATGGAGGGACGGGCAACCATGGGGCCTCTGGAAGGGTCCAAGACCAGGCCAAGGGCAGCCCCTCTACAACCCTGTCCGTCCCAGCCCTCCAGAGCATCGGGGCTGGCCCCAGCCTCAGGAGAAGGGCAGGAGCCAGGGCAGCACGGGGGTCCCTGTCCCCAGGACCCCGCCTCCGCAGCGGGGACACCAGGGATGGCACTGCCCAGCCTCCCATGCTCTGCTTCAGAGAAGGGAGACGGCAGCTCTCAACAGCCTCAGAACAGCGGCAGCAAGGGTAAAGCATGGATTCCTCACAGCTCCCTGCAGCTCCCCACGGATCCCCCGAGCAGAGATGCTCTGGGCTGCAGGGCTGAGCCGCCTGGTGCCCCAGGGCCTGCGTGCTGCAGCCCAGCAACTCCGCAGAGCAGGTCCTGGGCACCATCCCCTGGCACCACCCAAGCGGGGGTGCTCGGAGAGGGACGGAAACTTGCCCACGGTCGCATGGCTGCACCTACCACCCCGTTCTGCTGCACCAGCCCCGCACAGGCACCCTCACCACATGGCACTGACCTGGTCCAGGACCATCTTCTTCACAGCCACAACTTTTGTAGTCCCTGGGACGAGCTGATCCAGGATCTTGTACCAGCCGCCCACAACAGGGCCCTGCAGGAGCCGGGTGGTGAGGGGCAGCGTCCTGCTCGCCCAGGCCACGGGGCGTCAGGGCTTGGGGGTCCCCAGAGCTGGTTACACGGCCCTGCCCCAGCCCTGGGACACAGGGACGGGGGCCTGTCCTGCCCCCTCCTGGGATGTGCCGCTCCCTTGCTGGGCCTCACACCGCCGTGGGGCAGCCCCCCCATGTAGAGTGGACGCAGGGACGCCCGCAGCCCTCCCTGCCCCTCCTAGAGCGCACCGCCAGGCAGCACCAGCACAGGGCAGCCAGGGCCCTGCTCCAGCAGGGCAGCCACAGGGCTTCACGCCCGATACACCGGGCAGGACTTCGTGGTGGGGGGACCCCAGCTGTGCCAGCGCCGCCCAGGGCCCTCCCTACCCGAGCCACCAGTGCAGGGCACTGGGTCCAGCACCTGCCCACCCAGAGCACAGGAGCTGATGGGTCAGGATCCGGCCTCGTCACACACAGCAGAGCAAAGCACATTTGCACCCTTGGATGGGGAGTCACCCTCCTGCCAAGTGAAACCTCCCCAGGGGCTGGCACCAGCAGCAGGGATGGGCCCGGGGGCCCGGGCTGCACGAACAGCGGCTGCTGGCCCCGTCCCACCCCGTAGCACAGCCAGGGGTGCCCACACCCGCAGCTGAGTGCAGGAACAGGCGCTCCTCCTTGAGGGGACCTGGCTCTGTCCACGGCTGCTGGAGGTGGCACCAGGATGGCCCAGCTCACACCCAGGCACCACAGCCTCACCCTGCCAAAGCAGCCCTCCATCCCAGCCCTCCATCCCAGCCCACCACACACATGCTGCAGAGCCCGCGCGCCCACGGTGCACCGGCACTCACCACAAAGCAGAAGCCGATCGCCATCATCTTCAGGGTCCGGGGGACGTGGTGCCCATGCAGCCCCCGCCGCTCCACCAGCTGCTGCGCGATCACGTCTCCAGCTCCCATAAGCGCCCCTGTGACCAGCAGAGCCCGCTCAGGCGGCCGCGGCGCACTGGGGCAGGGTGAGAGCCCGGAGCGCCCTGACAACAGCTGCGTCCTCCGGCCCGAGCGCTGCCTCTGCCTGCCTGCGGCCCCGCTGCCCCTGGGAAGGCCTCAGCCTGCTCTGGCCCTGCGGGGTCCGTCCCGGCACGCCGCCCCCCTGCCGCCCTGCACCAAGCCTGCCCATGCCCGCTCTGCAGCACAGGCCCTCCCACGGTGGCCTTGGGCTGCTCTTGGGATGCCGTAGCGTCTCTGGCCAAAATAGTGCCTGGCTGCACGACCTCCCCACGCCCCTGACATGGCGCTGATCCGTCACCCAGGGCCCACAGTGCCTGGGGCCTCTGGGGCAGAGCCCACCTGGATGCTGCCCGCGCTGCCTGCTGCGGCCTCTCCCAAGCCCAGGCCTTGCGCTCCCCGAAACCTCCCCTAGCACCACGCAAACCCTGCCGACTACGGTCCCCTTCCTTGGAAAGCTGCTCTCCGCCTATGCCTCTCCTGCCCGGCAGCGCCGCTGCCGCCAGCAGCCAGGACAAGGCCAGTGAGCCTCGCTGGGTGCCAGGGCCGGCCCCAGCTCCTTGCTGCTGCCTGGCTGCTGGCATGGCTTCTTGCCTTGTTTCCATATCAGTGTGAGAGACCTGCTGTGCACGTCCCCTGCGGGGTGCCGCTCAGCTGGGCCTTTGGCAGCTCCCGCTCCATCCTACACCCTTGACCTCTTCGACGCAACTTGGCTGGCCCAGTGCTCCTTCCCCCGGCCTTTGCAGGCTCCCTGCTTGTTCCCCCTGCCCCTCCCAGGACGGTTGCCAGGCAGGTCTCCAGCCCCACTGTGATTCTGCTCCATTCTTGGAAACCCTGAACCCAACAAGCCCTCATCTCGGGGAGCGGTGTTCCCAGCGTCCCCCCTCCTCCCGGCACCGCCGGCTGCGGGCCAGCCCTCCCCAGACAGTCTCCACAAGCAGCTCCTCACCGCATGGTGGGCCGAGGACACTCAGGGTGGCACAGCCCTGGGTGCATCCTCAGCAGGGCCCAGCCCCTGCCACCAACTCCCTCTCTCCCAGGGCCATGGGTCTCTGTGACCGCCCCCAGCAGCACCGTGGGAAGCAGGTCCCAGCCCAAGAGCCGCAGACCCCAGGCTGCGCCAGGGGAGCGCGCCTGCCACCGCCCAGCGCCCGCAGCCGGATCGTGCCTTCCTGCGAGCACTGTCCCCAGATGGCACACACGAGGGGAGAGTTGTGGGCCTGGTTCCCCAGCCCCTCGCCCCAGCCACACAGACCAGGGCCACAGCATGGCCCCTAGGAGCCTGTGGGCACGGGCTGGACCTGGCCCAGCACAGCTGTGGTGGCCAGCAGAGCCTGGAGGTGGCCCAGGAGGCCAGGTGGGAGCCGGGGCCCCAGCCAAGGCCAGCGATCCAGGGCTGGACGTGCCCCGGCAGGGCTGGGAGGGCTGGCCCGGGCTCTGCAGCCCCACGGAGCTGCTGCGCTCCTGGCAGCATCTCCTGCCACCATCTCACTGGCTCCATCTCCCACCCCAGACCAACGCAGCCCCCAGGGGCTGAGGCTCTGCCCCCAGGCCCTAAGAGCCACTGCACCCCTCTGCAGCAGCAGAGCAGGCCCCAACAGCCCACGGGGCCGCCGCAGCGGAGGGGCATGGCATCGCAGCAGGCAAACAACCCCAGGCCAGCACGGCAGAAGCACTGGCTGCCTGCTTCCCACGGGCAGCCTTCCCACTAGGCACAGGCAGGCTCCCCCTGCACGGTGCTCATTGAGAAAGCGCAACCAGCACCGCCGGTGTTACTCATTCAGTGCCGAAGGCTCCGGGCGCGGTGCCCGGCGGTGACGAAGCAATGCCAGGGCTGCCGGGGGGGAAGGCCTGTCTGTGCACCCCTGCCTGGGCCGGGGAGCATGGCCGGATCAAGCCCCTTGCAAGGACTTCGCTCGCCCAGGCTGGCACCAGCGCCGCTTGCCACCCGCATGGTGCCTGCCCCAGGGTGACACCAGCACTGCCCTGCCACAGCTCCAGTGCGGGGCTGTAGCCCACAGCTGTGCCCCACGCCACAAACACAGGAACCAGCGCCTGGCCGACCCCACAGCTCTGCAGGGCCCTGCTGCCACTGCAGCGTCCTGCCCCGGGCTGGGAAGAGCCGACGCGCACGGCCCCACACCCACACAGGCGCGCTGGATGCAGCCGGCGAGAAGGGTGAGCGTTCCCCAGCTCGCAGCCACCCAAGCCCCGGGGAGGCACCTTCTTGCCTGCTCGGTGCAGAGCGGTGCGGCGGGCAGGCAGGAGGCAGCGAGCAGCGTGCTGCCCCCAGCCAGGCTGAGCCCGGGAGCCGGGGGGTGCCTGGCCGATCCCGCAGGCTGCTGCCCCTGCAGCCACAGGACTTTGAAGCAGGCCCAAGCCTAAGTAGGCCACACCGTCTGCATCCCCCGCGGGCCTCGGCGGCTGGCAGCTGGAGGCTGCATCGCCACCACGGGAGCGCAGGGCTGCTCTCCGCAGGCACGGACAGCAAGGTCACTGCCGCGGGCACGTGCTGCTGCCCGCTGTGCCCAGGCCCTGCCGGCATCCTGGCCTGGGATGCAGGAGGCAAAGCCCCGCCTGACCCTGCGGCCCTCCCCGCCAGGCAGGACAGGGATTCGGCAGGCGAGCGCAGCTGGACACACCAGGCGCAGCCAACTGCCAGCAAAACTCCCTGGCCTGGCCCCAGCTGGCGGCTCTGCTCCACTTGGGGGAACGGCAGCACCGGCGGCTCCGCGAGCAGCAAGCGAAGGCAGGGCTGGAATCTGCCCAGCCCTCCTGTGGCTGCCCAGCGCAGGCCAGAGGGCCCGGGAGAGCCTGCCTCCTCCGCACGGACCACAGCACGGCCAGCGGCGAGGGGCCGAGCCTGGCCTCGGACAGAGGAATTCCTTGCTAGAGCTACAAGGAGAGCAGGCAGGCTCGGCCTCCAGCAGCGCTGCCCCTGCCCCGGAGGAATGGCCGTGCTCCCACTGCCACAGCCTTGCACCATGGCACAGAGGCTGGGCCTGGGCCCCCACCACAGGCAGGGAGACATCCAGGACTGAAGGCAGAGCCTCTTCTCAGCCTCAGGAACCGCATCCAGCACTGGGCCGACCACTCGCACAGAGTGGCCGTGCCAGGCGGCTGTGCACCCCCACGGGCACGGTGAGTGCTCCCTGGGCCTGCCAGGGCCCCAAGGAACTGGGGGGCTGTGCCTCAGCGTGGCAGGGCCAGCTCCGACATGAAGAAGCAACAGGTAGAGCTGGAGCCCAGAGCCAGCCCAGGGCTGCGGGCTGCACCAAGCCTGCTACAGCAGCCGGCAGGGGCTGCCGGGGAGGGCGAGGGCTGGTCCTGGGCAGCCCTCCCAGCTCCACCTTGGCCTCCCTCCAGGAAGCGAGGAGAGGGATGCACAGCGCACAGTGCAGCAGGTGCCAGGCAATAGACTCCATCAAATCAGATAAAAATAACAGCGGGAACAGTGAGGTGGCCTGGCAGGACCCCAGCAGCCTGGCAGGCAGGGCAACGTGCCGCCACCCCCACAGGCAGCAAGGAGGAGGGCCAGCGGCCGCACACCATGTGGAGCCCCCCGGCGCCCACAATGGCTCCCCGGCACAGCAGGGCACCCCCAGACCCCACGGCTGTGCTTTTCCAGCGTCCTGGGCTGGCTACTTGCAAGCGGCAAAGCTGATGGAGGAGCAGTGGCAGCAGGCAAGGCTGCAGGCAGGGCGTGCTGAGGGGAGCATGCAGGGACCCCGCTCCCAGCCAGCCCGCACCCCTGCACGGCTCCGTGCACGCGGGGCACAGGCAGGATGGGCTTTCCTGCCAACCAGCCTCAGCCCCACGCGGGGTGGGCAGCAGGGAGGCAGAGCTGCCTGTTGCTCAGGACTGTGAGCCCTGGGCCAGTGTGGGCAGGAGCATCCCTGCCTGCAGCAGCTGCCCGCGCAGGGGGAGCGTCCTTGGGGCACGGGGAGCTGCCTGCAAAAGCTGGGGCAGATTTATGGCACCTCCCAGCCCTGCCAACAGCAAGATGGTTACGGAGATTAAATCACCCATGCAGGGCCCCAGGAAGCTTTCAGAGGCAGGGGCTCTTCCCAGGCAGCACCACTGCACCCCACGCAAGCCAAAGCCTTTGCTGCCGCGTACTGGCAGCCCACCTGGGGGAGGCTCGGCCCCGTGCTGCGCTGGCCGCGCCCTTGGGTGGAGGCTGCAGCCCACTGAGCCCCCCAGTGCCACATCCATCCCCACCCGGGGGGCGCAGGGCTCCCAGAACAGCCTCCACACAGGATTTTGGGGTGAGCCCTCGAGCCATAGGAGGTCTCTCTGAGGCTGTGCCTCTTTACAGCCCCCCGTTAGCCCTCCTGCCTCCAGCACAGGCCCCCGACGCAGATCCGAGCCTGGAGCGGGCCAGGGCCCTTCACGCAGTGGGACACACGGCAGGGCCCTGCTCCCCGCCGGGCCTGGGGGAATGGCAGCACCTCCTCCCTGCTAAGGAGGGGCCCCAGAGGCACTGGGAACCGAGCCCTGCCTGGGGGGCTCCCGCCCGGCTTCCCCCGGGGGGGACAGCGCCACAGCAGCAGGGCGAGGGGGCCCCGGCCCAGGGGGTGAGGGGCTGCAGCAGGAGAGAGGGAGAGGGGCTGCGTGCGGGGGGGCCGGGGCTCTGTGTTCTATGGGGCGGGGGGGCAGGGGCTGGGCTTTCTATGGGGCGGGGGGAATGGGGCTGGGGGGAGGGGCTGGGCGTTCTATGGGGCGGGGGGGCCGGGGCTGTGTGTGCTATGGGGCGGGGGGAGCAAGGGCTAGGCTTTCTATGGGGTGGGGGGGAATGGGGCTGGGGGGGAGGGGCGGGGGGGCCGGGGCTCTGTGTTCTACGGGGCAGGGGGGGCAGGGGCTGGAGGGGATGGGGCGGGGGGGCCGGGGCTCTGTGTTCTATGGGGCGGGGGGAGGGGCCGGGCGTTCCATGGGGCGGGGGGGGATGGGCGTTCTGCGGGGCGGGGGTGAGGCGGGGAGAGGGGCCCACAGCGCCCCCGGGCGCGGGGGAGGAGGGGGCAGGCCCCGGCTGGGCAGGGCCGGCGCTGCGGGGGCAGGGGCCCGCCCCGGCCCGGTGCCGCCCGCCCCGGCCCTTACCGGCGGTGAGCGCCTGCGCAGCCCACGGCCGCCGCGCCAGCAGCCGCCCGCAGCCCCTCCGCAGCGCCGCCATGGCCCGCCCGCCCCGGCGCGGTGACGTCGCGCAGGATGACGCGGCCGTGACGCGTTTATTGGCTCAGTAGCGGCCCAGGACGGTGGCCAGCAGCGCCATGCGCATGTACATCCCGTTCTCCGCCTGCCGGAAGTACGCGGCGCGCGGGTCCGAGTCCACCTCCACGCTGCGGAAGTGACGTCAGCCATGGGCACCGCCCCCGGGACCCCCGGAGCGGAGCAGGGACCCCCAGCACAGACAGCAGACGCCCCCCCCCGAGACCCCCGCCACCGCACTGCAGCCTCACCGCTCCGAGAGCCCCAGAGCCCCCCCAGCCCCCATCGTCCCGAGACCCCCAGAGCCCCCCCCCCCAAGACCCCCGCCACCACACTCCACCCCCCCCCCCCCGAACCCCCCCAGCACCCCCCCAGCCCCCATCGCCCCGAAACGCCCAGAGCCCCCCCCCCCCGAGACCCCCACCACCGCACCGCAGCCGCATCTCCCCGAGACCCCCCAGAGCCCCCCCAGCCCCCCCCACCTGATCTCGTTGACGCGGGGCAGGGGGTGCATCACCACCATCTTCTCCTTGGCCCGGGTCATGATGTGGGGCGTGAGGATGAACTGCCCGAAGCACTGCGGGGAGGGGGCGGAGGGGGCGCAGCCCTCAGCCCCGCGCAGGGCAGCCCCCACCCCGCGCAGGGCGGAAGGCGGCCGCCCCCACGCCGGGGCGAGACCCGGGGTCCCCTCCCGCCGCCCCGTACTCACGGCCTCGTACTCCTCCGCCCGGCGGAAGCGCTCCTTCTGGATGCGGGTCATGTAGAGCACATCGGTGTCTGGCAGCGCCTCCTCGATGCTCCCAAACTCCTCCTGGGGCGGCACCGTCAGCGGGGCCGGGGGGGGCGTGGGGCCCGGGCCCCCCACCCCGCCTCCTCACCTGTTTGATGCCCTTGGAGGCCACGAAGCTGGTGATGTCAGGGGGCATGCGGAGGCCGGGGGGGGTGACGTAGCGCAGGTTGACGCGGTACTGGGTGAGCAGGCAGGCCAGGGAGTGCACCGTGCGCCCGTGCTTCAGGTCGCCCACCATGGTGATCTGGGGAGAGCGGTCAGCCCCAGGCAGGGCCCTTCAGTCCCGCAGCACCGTGGTGGGGGCAGCCATGGCCCCCCCGGCCCCCCAGTGCCTTACCGTCATGCCGTTGACGGTGCCCAGCTCCTCACGGATGGTGAAGATGTCCAGCAGTGCCTGCGTGGGGTGCTCCCCCACCCCATCCCCAGCGTTGATCACAGGCTTGCGACAGTGCTTGGCGGCCAGCTGGGAGCACAGGCAGGGCTGAGCGCAGGCAGGGCCGAGCGCAGGCAGGCCGCGGCCCCGCCAGCCCCACAGGGGCAGGACCTGGCTCCTGCCCCTGATGCCTGCCCAGCCCGCACCGCTGGGGAACATGGCCCTGCCCCATCGCACAGGCCACTGTCCCTGCCACTCGGGCAGGGACCCCGATGCCTTCAGGGGAGGAAGCAGCCGCCCCCCAGCCCTGCCGCAGGCAGGAGACGGCCCCACCAGCCCCTCTCACCTCAACAGCGCCTGGCTGGGGGTGCCGCAGCACCAGCACGTCGGCGTAGCAGCACATGGTCTGCACAGAGTCGGCCAGCGACTCGCCCTTCTGCACCGAGGAGGTGGCCTCCGAGAAGGACAGGACGGAGCCACCCAGCCTGCTCATGGCTGCCGCGAAGGAGCTGCTGGTCCGCGTGCTCACCTCGTAGAACATGGACGCCATCACCTTGCCCTGCGGGGGCCGTGCCATTACCTCAGGGAGCCCAGAGGCCCTCGCGCCCAGCATGGGTCTCCCAGGCTTCGCTCGGGGTGCCTGGGGGGCCGGATAGCTGCCCCATACCCAGCTCACCTTGAGGATGTCCAGGCTCCGCTCCTTCTGCACCAGCATGCGCAAGGTGTGTGCCACGTTGAACAGATGCGACATCTGCGGGGAGAGGCAGCTCAGCTGGGGCGCGCGTGGCACCAGGACTCAGCCGGGGCGCGCGAGGCACCGCACCCCCCACGCTCGTCCGGGTGCCCACGGCCCCAGCGCCCGCTGCCAGCCCGGGCACCTGCTCCTTGGAGAACTGCTGGACGGAGAGGATGTGCTGCCCAACGAGGGGGTGCAGCAGCGGGGAGGTCTGGAAGTGGGGCACACCCTGGGGGGATGCCTGGCGCGGGAAGGGGCCCGGTGGGTAGAAGTAGCTGTCCTGGATCGCAGCTGGATCTGTGGCACAGAGAGCAGCCAGGTCAGCCTGGGCGGGTGGTCCCACAGCCCGACCAGCTCGCCTGCCACCGGCCCCCAGATCCCATGGCACTCACCTGCCTCCACTGCCTTCCTGCCAGCCTTTTCACGAGCGTCATCGGCTGGGATGGGAGAGGGAAGCGATGGCATTAGAGAGGGTGCAGGCGGCTGCAGCACCTGGGGCCCCGCTCTCCCAGGGTGCTGCCAGCACGGCACAGCCCTCCTGGCACTTGCAGTACTGGGCAAAAGCACGGCGGGGCACAGCACCGGGGCCACGGCCACCCGGAGACTGTGCGGGCCAAGCCACAGCACGGGGCTGCGCCCCTCTCCCCACACACCCCACAAAACCCGATCGGACGCAACCCAAATCACACTGGCAGGCGAGGGGTCCCCGAGGTGCCGCGCAGGCCGGGGCGGGAGGGGAGCAGGCAGGTGCAGCCATGCCCTGTCCCGTGGTGCCCAGCCCCATCACACAGTGGGCAAAGGGGCCCGCGCCAGGGCGGCACGGGTGGCCCGGGGCCAGCGTGGCACCTGGGGGAGGGGATGCACTCATCGGCTGCGGTTAGTGCCATTAGTACGGCCGCGTCTCATTGTCTGAGTGAGTCCCCCCGCGACATTACCGGTGCCTCGGGCGCCCGGGCGGTGCGCGGCTCCCAGCCTCCGGAACGCTGAACGGGACACAAGGGCCGGCGTCAGCAGGGCCGCCCAGCCGCGGCCCCAGACCCGGCCCTGGGGCAGCACGCTCGCTGCCCCGCCACCCGCCTGCCGCGCTCTGCCGCACCACTCTGCCTGCCCCCGTACCTGGCAGCCCGGGGTCGGAGGCCCGGTGGATGCGAGGGGGGAGGTGGAAGCGCCCCTCGCCCCCAGGGCCGGCCCGGCGGGGACTGGAGGCTCGGCTGCGCAGCGTCTCACTGGCCACCACATGCCGGGGCCGCTCAGGGGTCTGCAATGAGAGGCAGAGCTGGAGCCGGGGCACGGCAGGGACCCCCCCTCCCAGCCCCGCGCACCCCAGTACCTTCGTGCTCTCCTTGGCGGGGGCCGTGTGTGGCGCCAGCACGGCTCCCGAGGGCCATTTCTTCACGTCCTGCCCATAGCCAGGGGGCACCAGCACCTGCAGCCATGGGGGTGACGGGGCCAGTGGTGGGGGCCCCCGGGGCTGGGGGGGCCCCAGAGGGCCTGCGGGACCCCCTACGATACAGGGGGAATGGTACCTGGGGCCTTACCTGCCCATCGATGTAGGCAACCTCCCCGCGCAGGACCACCCTCCGCACCGTCCCCTTCACCTTCATGCCCTCGAAAGGCGTCCAGCGTGCCTTGGAGAAGGCCGTGTGACTGGGGATGATCCACTCGTGCTCCAGGTCCACCTGCCAGGACAGCGGGTCAAAGGCAGTGGGGCCAGGGCCGGGGCCAGGGCCAAATCCAGGGTGGGTGGGCAGGGACCCACCTCCACATAGGTGTCCTCCTGCACAGGCAGCCCAAAGATCTTGCGGGGGTTCTCATAGAGGCGCTGGATGATGTCCTCCACGGTAAGCCGCCCCTCAGAGACAGCCGTCAGCAGCAGCGGCAGCATCGTCTCCAGGCCGGGGTAGCCGGGGGGTGGCTCCTGCCCCTGCTTCTCCTCCAGCGTGTGGGGGGCTGCAGGACGGGGCCGGTCACTGGGTGACCTGCTACCATGCCTACACCATGCTCCCGCCCCACGGCCGCCATCCCCAAGGGCTCACCGTGGTCCGTGGCAAAGCAGTCAATGGTGTCCATGTTCTCCCAGAGCGCCTCCACATCCTGGCGGGTGCCCAGCATCGGCCGCACGGCCGCTCGGCCCTCCCCGAGGCGCCCCAGGTCGTCCCGGCACAGGAAGAGGTGGTGCGGGGCCACCTCGCATGTCACTGGGATCCCCTTCTGCTTTGCTGCCTTGATAAGGAGGATCTGGGGGAACCGTGGGGAGGAGGGAGCCGCAGTGAGGGGTGGCCCCGAACAGTCCTGCGCCCCGTCGCTGGGGCCCAGAGTTCCCTGCTGCTCACCTCCTCCCTGCGGGCCACGTGGCAGATGTGCACGGGGCGCTGGTACAGCTGGGCCACCATGAGGACAGCGGCCACCGTCTGCCGCTCCGCGTGCGCCACAATGGGCAGGTGCCGTGGCCACTGCTCAAAGTGCTGGAGGGGGGACAGGGTCGGTGGGTGCCGGTGCCGGGAGCTGGGTCCGGCCCCACACCAGCCCCTGTCCGCCATGGCTCACCTCCATCCACAGCGACACGTCGTCCATCCGCAGGCTGGAGAAGGTGTCGTTCAGGTACATCTTGAGCCCGGCGGCCGCCCCGGCCAGGGAGCCCAGGGAGCCAGCGTTCTCCGAGGAAGCCCCCAGGAAGAGGGCGAAGTCGCAGCGGGCCCCGGCCTCGGCCAGCTGGGGGGACGAGAGGCAGTGGGTGCTGGGCTGGGGCCAGCCCCGCCGTGGGGGGCTGCAGCCAGCACCTCAGCACCTGGGGAGGGGACGCAGGCATCGGGCCAGGCAGCGGCAGCCCCTCACCTTCTGCGCCAGGGCGAAGGAGGCAGCGTCGGTGACAGCGGGGCTGGTGTTGGGCATGGCACACACCATGGTGACACCCCCGGCCAGGGCGGCTGCTGTGCCGGATGCAAAGTCCTCCTTGTGGGTGCCGCCTGGCTCACGGAGGTGGACGTGGACGTCGATCAGGCCTGGGGAGCGGAGCAGTGTCAGCACGGGCAGACCCCAGCCGTGGGGGAGGCAGGACACCCCGGCAGCGCAGGGAAACATCTCTTCTCCCTGCAGCACCCTTGGAGCCCCCAGCCCAGCTCCCAGTGCTGCCCCACCTCCGTGCTGGGCCCTCGGAGCACCCAGCCCCTGCCGTGGCCCAGGTCCCACCTACCTGGCAGGCGGATGAGCTTCTGGGACGTCATGCAGTCCACATGCATCTTCAGCGGGGGGGCTGCCCCAATCTGGCCCAGTGCCTGCGGAGATGGCAGCTGTGAGGCAGGACCCGTCTTGCACAGGCGTGTGGGGCCAGAGCTCAGCAACGGGGCCAGGAGGGGGACATCTCCCTGAGCCGCACCCCAAAAATGACCCTCCCACAGCAATGCCCGTGTACATCAGCCGTCCCACACCATCCACAACAGGACATTCCTACCCAGCCCCCCGCTTTGCTCCCTCCCCTGCATTCACATCCCTCGGGCCCTCGCGCGCCCCAGCCCACCTCCACAAAGAGCTTGGTGCACTTGATGTCGATGATGAGCGGCACAGAGTAGTCGACGGCCAGGCGCCGGGTGCGGTACCCCTTGGTGACGAAGGAGGAGAGCCGGCGGCCCCCCGAGTTGCGCATCGAGAGGTTGATGACCATCTCAAAGTGGTTCTCGGCCAAGTAGTCCAGGATGCTGCGCTGGGTCTCCCGGGCGCCAGCCTCACTGCCGTCTGCCTCCTCAAAGTGCCAGTCCACGGCCATCACCTGCCAGCAGTGACGCCCGTCAGGGCCCCGCACATCCCCTGAGGGAGCCCCCCGCCCCTGCCAGACCCCCAGCCCCAACCTTGATGCCATGCTCGGTGTAGAAGTCGGCGGTGCCAAGGCTGGCGTACAGCTTGTAGCCAAGGCTCTCCAGGGTCCGCACCGTGGGCAGCAGCTCGCTCTTGTTCTGCAACGACCCCAAGGCCAGTCAGAGGGTGGAGCGGGGGGCCCCGGCCCCCACCCCGGCCCCACGCACCTTGTAGCTGCCAATGGTCAGCAGGATGTTCTTCTTGGGGATCTTGAAGCCAGTGCTGAGCATGGCCTTCAGGTAAGCCTCGCAGCGGTTCTCCCCGAAGCAGGCCACCTCACCTGTGCTGGTCATCTCCACACCCAGCACCACATCAGCGCCCGCCAGGCGCGAGAAGGAGAACTGGGGCACCTGGGGGAAGGGGGGGCTCAGGGGCTGCCAGCCATGCGCCCCAGCCCGGCCACGCGCCCCAGCCCGGCCCCCATGGCCCCCGCTCACCTTGACGCCGACGATGCCCGTGCCCGTCATCAGCCCCACGGGCTCCACATCCTCACCCATGATCACCTGGCTGGCCAGAGCCACCAGGTCCACCCCCAGGGTCTTGGAGACGAAGGGAAAGGAGCGGGAGACGCGGACGTTGCACTCGATCACCTTCAGCTGGTCGTCCTGAGGGAGACGGGATGGCATGAGGCTCGTCTGGGGCTGCAGGGTGTCCTCCCACCAGCGCTGTGCCGGCCCGGCGCAGTCCCCCCAACTGGAGTACCTTGGCGATTAGCTGCAGGTTGAAGGGCCCAGTGACCTGCAGCTCCTGCCCGACAGCGTGGACGATGGCCTTGATGCGCTCCAGTGTCTTGGGGGTGATGTCCTGGGGGGGCGTCACCAGCGTGGCATCGCCTGAGTGCACCCCAGCATTCTCCACGTGCTCCGATATGGCGATGGCTACCACCACGCCATCGCAGGCCACCGCATCCACATCGATCTCCTGTGAGCAGGAACATGGTCACAGCCCAGCGCTGGGGAGGGGAACAGGGTTCTCACGGGGAGCAGGGGCGTCCTGGGGCTGGAGCAGCCTCCTGGACGGACCTTGGCCTCCTGGATGAACTTGGAGATGACAACGGGCTGCTCCTTGGACACGGCCACGGCATTGCTCAGGAACTTCTCCAGGTCGCTGTCCGAGTAGGCCACGTTCATGGCGGCGCCGCTCAGCACATAGGAGGGACGCACGACGCAGGGGTACCCCACCTTGCAGCAGAAGTGCTTGGCCGACTGCAAGAGAGCCAGCACCCTCAGGGGATGTGCCGAGGGCCAGCGCCCCCCTCGGGCAGCCCCATTGCCCTCACCGGCCCCCCACGCCCCCCACCTCCATGTCAGAGAGCTCCTTCCAGAGGGGCTGGCTGATGCCGATGGAGTCAAGCAGGCGGGAAAACTTGAAGCGGTTCTCAGCCGAGTCGATGGCCTCCGGGGAGGTACCCAGGATGCGGCACTGCTGCCGGTGCAGGGCCATGGCGATGTTGTTGGGCAGCTGCCCGCCCATGGACAGGATCACGCCCTCAGGGTTCTCCAGCTCATAGATGTCCATCACCACCTGCGGCACCACATGGGGCAGGGGGATGGCTGGGACAGGGGCCACGGGGGCCACGGCAGCCTTCACCCCGCCCGACTCACCTCAAAGGAGATCTCATCAAAGTAGAGGCGGTCGCACATGTCGTAGTCGGTGCTCACTGTCTCGGGGTTGTAGTTCACCATGATCGTCTTGAAGCCCATCTGCAGGGGGAGAGGGATGAGGTGAGGCCCCCTGGGGCGCCCTGCTCCTCCCCAGCCCCGTCCTCTGACCGAGGATGCCCGACCCACCGACCCCGCGGGGTGCTGGGGCTCAGCCAACCTTGCGGAGCTCCTGGATGCAGCCAACGGCACACCAGTCGAACTCGACACTGCTGCCAATGCGGTAAACGCCGGAGCCGATGACCATGACGTGGGGCTCACGGAAGGCCAGGTCATGCTCGGTGCCGTTGTAGGTCAGGTACAAGTAGTTGGTTTGGGCTGGCCACTCCGCTGCCACGGTGTCGATCTGCTTCACCACCGGCAGGATCTTCAGGTCGCGCCGCATCTTCCGCACGGCCAGCTCGGTGCTGCGAGGGGCAGGGTAAGCGCCGGGACAGGGGCTGGGGTGCAGAGTGGGACTTGCCCCCTCCCCGCATTACCTGAGCACAGCCAGGGCCACCTGCTTGTCGGAGAAGCCTAGCTCCTTGGCCCGCTTGAGCACAGCGGGTGGCATGGTGCTCTGCTCCTCACGGTACGACTCCAGCAGCACCGCGTGGTCCGTGATGTTCTTCATCTTGTGCAGGAACCAGCGGTCGATCTTGGTCAGCTCATATAGCCGCTCGATGGAGTAGCCGGCCCGCAGCGCAGCTGCCAGCACAAAGATCCGCTTGTCCGTTGGTGTTTCCAGCTCCTGCCGGGCCGGGGGGTGAGTGGGGCTGTGAGGGGGGCAGACAGTCGCCTCCCCCCGACTGCGCTGGCAGCCCAGACCCCTGCCCCAGACCCCCAGTGCGCACCATGTCCGAGACCGGCTTCACAGTATGGTCAAAGCCCACGCAGTTCTCGTCTACCATCCTCAGCGCCTTCTGGAAAGCCTCCTCGAAGTTCCTCCCGATGGCCATGACCTCCCCTGCGGACAGGGCCATGAGTGGCCAGACCCCGCACCCGCCGCGCTGCCCACCCGTGCTGCCCACCCGCCTGGTGCTCACCCACACTCTTCATGGAGCTGCCGATCTTGGTGCTGACACGCAGGAACTTGCTGAGGTCCCAGCGCGGGATCTTCACCACGCAGTAGTCCAGGCTGGGCTCAAAGTTGGCTGTGGTGGAGTTGGTGACGGAGTTCCTGAGGAGGGGACAGGGGTCAGCGCCGGGGCCGTCCTGCTGGGGGCGGGGGCGCAAGGCTGGCCAGGGCAGCACGCCATCCCATGCCACAGCAGTGCCATTTTACCTGAGGAGGGGCAGGGGGATGCCCAGGGCCAGCTTGGCAGCCACATAGGCCAGGGGGTAGCCAGTGGCCTTGCTGGCCAGTGCTGAGCTGCGGGAAAGCCGGGCGTTCACCTCGATGATGTAGTACTGCAGGCAGCAGGCGGGCAGGGTTAGTGGGGTGGCGCAGGATGCGGCCCCTGCGGCACAAGGCGGGGTGCCGGCAGCACAGCTCCCTGCTGCCCGGTGCTCGGCTGGCACCGAAGAGCCACTAGCGCAGGGAGGGCACAAACAGCACCAGGGACCAAACGCGAGGGCAGCCGGGCTGGGGGAGGGCAGCCACGGCCAATGGCTGTGGCGGGATGGAGCTGGGCAGAGGCTGCCCAAGGACTGCACATGCACACGGCGCTGGGACCAAAAGACCCAGCGCCTTGCTGCACTCGCGGGGGCCGGCTGAGTCGCTGACACGGTGAGACCCTCTGGCCCCAGGGACGCCAGGTGCCACGGCCAGGGGCCAGGGAGGCCAGTGAGGCACAGCCCCGCGGACAGTGCAGGGCAGGACCGGGAGCCGGGCTCCCCTAGGGCTGCCCGGGAGGGGGAACCGCAGCCAGGGCCCTCGGGGGGCCGCGCTCACCTGCTCCGACTCAGGGTTCAGGGCAAACTGGATGTTGCACTCGCCCACGATACCCAGGTGCTGCACCACCTTCACAGCCGTGCGCCGCAGCATGAAGTACTCGGTGTCGTTAAGGGTCTGGCTGGGCGCCACCACGATGGACTCGCCCGTGTGGATCCCCAGCGGGTCCAGGTTCTCCATGTTGCACACCTGGCAGCAGGGGGGTCACCATGGGCTGCTGAGGCCCTGACCCTCACGTGCTGCCCACACGTGCCCCTGGCTGCTGCCGCCCCAGGCAGGTCCCTCCTGGCTCCCACCGCCTCCTCCCCTGCCCTGTGGACCGGCGGGGGCTCCCCTGTGCAGCCAGGGCTTGAACAGGAGCCCCCGGGACACCCCATGCGCTGCAGCGCCCGCAGAGCGCAGCGGGTGTGGGAGGTCTGGCTCAAGGGGCGCAGCTCCCAGCAGCAGCCGGCGGCTGTGCTGGCACCACAGGAAGGGCTGGGGAGCCCTCCCTGGGGACGGGGTCCAGCGGGAGCCCCCGACCCCACGCCCCCCAGCACCCGCTCCTCCGTGAACTCCCCCCCAGCAGAGGCCTGGGGGGTCTCCCCCCATCCCGTACCGTGACACAGTTGTTGTAGGCGTCTCGCACCACCTCGTACTCGATCTCCTTCCAGCCCTTCAGGGACTTGTCCACCAGAACCTGGGAGGTGTGGGTGAAGGCCTGGCTCACCAATGCCACCAGTTCCTCCCGGGTGTTGGCAAAGCCAGAGCCCAGGCCCCCAAGGGCATAGGCGGAGCGCACCAGCACTGGGTACCCCAACCGCTCGGCTGCTGCCTGTGCCTGCGGAGAGCAACGGGGTCACGATGGGAGCAGGGAGGACAGCACCCTGCCCAGGAGCTGCCCCCACCCTGCCCCACGACCCCAGACCTGCTCCAGGGAGGCAGCAGCCTCGCTGGGTGCCACATGCTCCCCAATCTCCTCCATCTTCTCCACGAAGACCTTGCGATCCTCTGTCATCTCGATGGAGGCGACCGGCGTGCCAAGCACCCGCACGCGGTACCGCTCCAGCACGCCCGCCTTGGTGAGCTCCACGCCGCAGTTGAGGGCCGTCTGTCCCCCGAAGGTCAGCAGCACCCCGTCGGGGCGCTCATTCCGGATCACCTGGGGGGCACAGGATGGCGGGCAGGGACCCACGGCAGCCCTGCAGAACGCACCCTGCGCCCTCCAGCTGCCGCCGTGCCTGTGCTGCCCCCCAAGCACCCCTCTGCCACCCCCTAGCCCTCCGTGTACGAGCCCCTCCGCCACCCCACAGCCCCCCAGGCAGCCTTTTACCCTCCCGGCAGCCCCCATCCCTGCACCTCCCAGGCGGTGCCCTGGAGCGCTCACCTGGGTGACGTACTCAGGGGTGATGGGGAGGAAGTAGACCTTGTCCGCCAGCCCCTTGGATGTCTGCACCGTGGCGATGTTGGGGTTGATCAGCACCGTCTGGATGTTCTCCTCCTTCAGCGCTTTGATGGCCTTACAGGAAGCAGAAGGGTCGCAGCTCGTGGCCCCAGGCCTGCGTCCCCCGGTGATCCCCACCACCCCCCGTGCCCCCGGGGTGGGCACCCACCTGCGACCCCGAGTAGTCAAACTCGCCTGCCTGCCCAATGGAGAGGCCGCC
The DNA here is from genome assembly GCF_047370975.1 of Nipponia nippon. Lineage (NCBI taxonomy): Eukaryota > Metazoa > Chordata > Aves > Pelecaniformes > Threskiornithidae > Nipponia > Nipponia nippon. The sequence goes on from NW_028262358.1 coordinate 126,800,207, forward strand.
GGAGCCCAGGATCAGCACCTTGCGGGGCCGGGCCGCATCCTGGCCCCCCGCCGGCGCCTTGTCATAGGTCAGCCAGTCCCGCAGGCGCTCCCGCACTGGAGGGGGACAGGTCACACTGGGGCCGGGGCCGCACACACCCCTGTGCGCAGCTCCAGCCCCACAGTCCTGCACAGCGCCCACAGCCCCTGCCCCAGGGTCCTGCCTGCAGCCTCCGCACACAGCCTGGCCCCGCACACGGCCCCGGCCCCGCCGCCCTGGACCCAAGGGCCCGGCTGCCCCGTCTCGCCTCGCACTCACCTGTGCGGGCGCTGCCCTCTCCCCTCTGCAGGTCCCGCGCTGCCGCCACGAAGATGTCGAAGAGCCCCTCCAGGTCCGTGGGGCCGGCACGGTGCTCAGGGTGAAACTGGACACTGCGGAGGCGGTCAGGCAAGGCACAGCCCTGTGCCCCCCCGGCCCCCCCAGCCACGACCCTGTGCCCACCTGAAGAAGGGCTTGTGCTCGTGGATGAGGCCCTCGTTGGAGCCGTCATTGGCGTTGGTGAAGAGCGCGGCCCAGCCGGGCGGCAGGCTGCCCACCTCCACTGCGAAGCCGTGGTTCTGTGCCGTGATGAAGCAGCGCCGCGTGTCCTCATGCAGGCACGGCTGGTTGTGCCCACGGTTCCCATACCTGGGGTGGCAGGACGGGTGTCAGGCAGCCCCGGGCAGCTGGGACCCCACAGTGACCCTGACCCCAGCCCCGGACCCAGACCCTGCTCACTTCATCTTGTAGGTGCGGGCGCCGAGGGCCAGGGAGAGCAGCTGGTGGCCCAGGCAGATTCCGAAGATGGGCTTGGGCTGGGGTGCATCGAGCACCCGGCGCAGGTTGGACACTGTCTCCTGACAGAGCTGTGGGTCCCCAGGGCCGTTGCTGATGAACAGCCCGTCGAAGTCTGGGCCGAGACAGCAGCGGGGTCAGAGTGGGGCCTGGCCCCCCCGAGGCCCTGCAGGGTCACAGCAGGGCCTCCTGGCTACCATCAGCCTAGCAGTGAGGCACCCCAAGCCCACAGCCCCCCGACACCCCAGGAGGGTCACACCGAGGTGCCCTGACCCCACAACCTCCGTCCCGGTGGCAGCAAGGACCCCAGTCCCATGGCCCCCATGCAGGGTCACATTAGGGCACCCTGATGCCACGGGCCAGGGCCCCCCATCCCAATCACAGCAAGGCACCCCGAGCCTACACCCCCCCATCCCTGCAGGGTCCCACTGAGGGCCCCAAGCCCCCAGGATGGACGACATCAAGGCTCCCCAACCCCACGGCATGGAGTGGGACGTGGTTCCCCGCTGCCCCCAGCACCAGCCAAGGAGATGGCCCCTGCTCCAGGCCCTGTCCCCCACCCCTTGGCAGGGCCCCGGGAAGCCCCTGGCCACCGTCACTCCACCTGCGGGGTCCAGCGGATGGTCCCAGGGCACCACGGTGACGGCCGCCCCCCGCTCGCACAGGCACCGCACCTGGTTGTACTTGAGGCCACAGTCAACCGCCGTGATGCGCAGCGACCCGCCGGGGTTGAACACTTGGGGCGCCTGCAGGAGGGGGGGGTGCAGATCGCTTCAGTCCCCCAGGCTGGGACCAGCCCTCCGCAGCAAGGACCTCCCCAGCCCCAGCTGCCCCCCCAGCCACCCCCCATGCCCCCCAGTCCAGTGCCAGGCCCCCAGCTGTCCCCCAGCACAGGCCCCAGGCCATTCTTACCCATGGCCCCAGCCCAGCTCCAGCCCCCTCAGCCACCCCCCGGCCCCCTCACCACCCCCAGCCACCCCCAGGCTCCCCCACAGCACCAGCCCCCAGCCCCACCTTCAGTGACACCTCCTGCACCAGGTGCCGCTTGTTGGGGTCCTCAAAGGAGAGGCTGTTCTCGGGGGTCCCATCTGGCACCAGCTTCCCCAGCAGCGTCCCCTTCTCACGGATCTTCTTCGTTAGAGCCCGAGTATCCACGCCTGCGGACGGCCGTGAGAAACCACCCCGCAGCCCCGTCCCACCCCGAGCAGGACCCTGCGCCCCAGCAACACCATCACCCCCAACACCAACAGCGGGTCAAGCCCCTGGCAGGGCAAATCCCAGCGCAGGAACAGGTCTGGTCTAGAGCTCGCCGACCCCCGGGCCTCAGCCCCTCAGCGGCCCCACAGCTCCCACCCCAGCCCCGCGGTCTCCCCAGTCCCACCTTCCAGCCCAGGGATGTTCTGCTCCTTCAGCCACTGGTCGAGGGAGCGGGACGCGCTCCAGTGGCTGGGGGTCTCCGAGCACTCGCCCACCACCAGTGCGGCCACGTGGATCTTGCTGGACTCGAACCACTGTGGGGGCGGGAGGTGAACACGGCCGGGTGGGGGGTCACCGGCCCAGGAGAAGCCCCGCGTGTGCCATCCCTGGGGACAGGGACCCCACGGCACAAGACCAGCCCCCGCTACCACCCCACGCAGCATGCTGGGCTGTCGCCACTCCCAACGTGTCCCTGCAAGCCAAGGCTTGGTCCAGCCAAGCCCCTGGCTCTGGGAGCCCCAGGCCCCTGGCGCTGCTGGACCGCAGCCCCCTACCCAGGGGCCAGCACGGCCCGCACCGCAGGACCCCCCAGCTTGGCTCAGCCGCAGCGTGAACCGGCACACGGGAAAGCGCCGCTCGCCCCAGCCACAGCCTCACCAGGGAGCCCCAACCACACCAGCGGGTCCTGTCCCATGGGATCTGGGCTCCGGTTCCTGGGAGCAGGGCCTGCGGGGCCGCAGCAGGGACCCGCACATCCCGGCCCAGAGAGGGCTGCCAGCAGCGAGGGCAGGGCCAGAGGCTCCTGGCCTGCAGTGCGGGATGGGGCTGGGCAGCACGGACCCCCGGGGTCAGCGTGGGGAGGCCCGACGCGGGGCTGCTGCACCGGGGCCTGGACTCTGCCCCGGGGGCCGGGGCAGCCCTGGGCCGGGCAGCGCGGAGGCCGAGGGGCTGGGAGGGATCGGGGCCCTTGAGCAGGCAGCGGGGGCTGCCCTGCCCCGTCCCTGCCTTGCCCTGGGGGGCTGGGACCCCCGTCCTGCCGGGGAGCCCCGGCGAGGACAGACGCACGGCCCTGCTCCCCGCACACCCCAATCCCGGAGCACGGGGGTCTCCCCGGCCCCTCCCGGAGCACGGTGGGCCGGAGCACCCCGGGCCCCGCTGATGGCATCGGGGTCAAAGCCCTGCCTGCCGTCGTGTGCCGCCCCGGTGCCTGGCGCCCCCCGCCCCGGCCCCCCGCGTTTGGCAGCTCCGCGCCCGGCCGCGGCACCGCTGCAGGGAGGCGCCGGCCCCGGCCCCGGCCGCTCACCCGGCTGAGGCCGAAGGGGTCGGTCTCGTCCCGGGGCACCCCGTAGTTGCCGACGAGCGGGTAGGTGAGCACCAGGATCTGCGCCGTGTAGGAGGGGTCGGTGAGGGCCTCGGGGTAGCCCACCACGCCGGTCTGGAAGACTGCGGGAGCGGGGAGAGGGGCCGCGTCGGCGGGGACGGAGCACCCCGGCCGCCCCCCGTCCCGCCGGCGGGGGCACCCGCGCCCCGGCCCCGGCCGCGTCCCCCGGCGCCCCGGCCAGCCCCGCTCTGCCCCACGGCTCGGGCCGCCCCCCACGTCCGCCGCCGCCCCGGCCCGGCCCGGCCCCGCTCACCGACTTCCCCGGCGGCGGCGGCGCCGGCGGCCCCGAAGGGGCGGCCCCGCAGCACGGCCCCGTCCTGCAGCACCAGGCGGCCCATGGCGGCTCCACGTGCGCGCCGGCGGCTCCGCGGCGGCGGCGGCGACCGAGCGGGGCGCGTGCAGCGTGGCGGCGGGAGGATCCGGGGCGGGGCCGGGGCGGGGCCGGGGGCGGTGCAGCACCGCGGTCACCGGGCGCCCGGCGGGAGGGGCCGTCGCGGGGCAGCGCCGGGCGGGAAGCGGCAGCGACGCCTCCGCCGCCCGCAGCGACCCGGAGACGGGTGGCGGGACCGCGGGGGGGGGCCGCGGGGGTAGAGGGCCCAGGGCTGCGCGGCGGAGCGCGGGCAGCACCGAGCTGTGGCTCCGCGGGCCGGTAGGGACCCGGCCCCGGACAGGACGGAGCGAGAGGCTGCAGAGGGGAACGGGGAAGAAGGAAAAACAGGGAAATACAGGGGTAACAGTCTGTCCTTGGCACCGCCACGCCAGGGGAGAGCGCGAACGCAGTCCCCCACTACCACAAATTATGCAGTCGAGTTTCCCGCATTTGGGGAAATCGCAGGGGTCAGCACACCCGGAGTGCAGGGGGGGAGCCTCGCCCTGGGAAAACCACCTGCCTGATCATGGTGTCTCCCCTGCCAGGTAAGTATGCACCCCCACGCCCCGCCACACCCCCGCACCCCCGCCCACACACACTCAGCGCACGCACACGACACCCCGCACGACCACGACCACGACAACAACCCGCGCCGCACGCGCCCCGCGACACGACGCCACGAACACCCCGCGCCGCGCCCGCGCGACACGCTGCCCCTCGCCGACCCGGCGCCAGGGGGTCCCGGCAGCCCGCGCGCCGCTCATCTCCATGGGCACGCCCACAGACCGACACGCCACGCCCCCGCCCCAGGCCCCGCGCCGCTCGCACTCCGCGCCCCGCCCCGGCCCCGCGCCCCGCCCCCGCCCCGGCCCCGCCCCGGCCCCGCCCCGGCCCCGCGCGGGCCTCGCTCTGCCAGAGCCGAGCCGGACCGGGCTGCAGCCGCAGCACCGGCAGAGCGCGGCCGCCGCGGGGCCAGCGGCGGGAGGGGACCCAGGGACCGCCCGGGGCAGGGTCCTCCGGCGGGGAGGCGGAGCGGCCGGGGCTGTCGGGGGCCGGGGCTGTCGGGGGCCGGGGGTGTCGGGGGCCAGGGGTGTCGGGGGCCAGGGGTGTTGGGGGGCCCGGGGGTGCCGGGGCTGTCGCAGGGACACAGCGCCGCTCCGCTGCTGGCTGAACCTGCCAAGGGCAGAGCGGGAGCCCCCTCCCTCGGCCGCGGCACAGACCCCGGGCCCCAGGCCCTGGGCTGGGCTCCAGGACCGGGCAGGACCCTGCTGGGCGGCGCTGCTTTCTGCTGGGCTCCAGCACGGAGGCGGGGGACGCGCAACCCCCGCGCAGCGGCCGCCGCGGCCGGAGCTTCGCGGCCGGCGGAGCCCAGCAGCAGAGCGAGCCCCGCCGGGGACAGGGGCTGGGGGCACCGGCGTCGCCCCCCGAACGCGGCGCCGGGCGAAGCGCCCGCCCCTGCGGCTCCTGCCCCGGGCCGTCGGGCGCGGCCGTGGACGTGGCCGGCCGGGCCAGCGCAGGGCCAGCCGCTCCGGCCGCCGCTGGCCCGAGGGGCCCCGCTCGCCACGGGCCCGCGGACGCCTCCCCGGGCCGCCGAGGCGGAGGGGTTTTACCGGTTCCTCCCCCGCGGCGCTGGGGCCCTTCCAGCGGCCTCCAAAGCCTCTGCCCTCGGGCACGCCGGCGGCCCGGGCACAGGGACGGGACGGGGACGGGCTGGGCGCCGTCCCCCTCCCCTCGCCCCGAAGCGCTGCAGGTAGCCGCAGCGGCAGCGCTCGGGGCTCGGGGGCCGTGCAGGGGAAGGGGCTGAGACGGCAGCCAGCCCCCCGCGGGACCCGGCCGGCGATGCTCGGCTCCCCCACCGGCACGCGGCTCTGGCGCGGCCGCCGCAGCCGGCTGTTACGGATCTACGCGCGCCGGCCGCCAGGACGGGGTCCGACCCTGGGATCCTGCCAGTTAACGTCAGCGCCGAGCGAAGGTTTCCCGTTCCTCCTTTATCAGCTCCCAGGTCACAGCTCGAGCTGGCTGCCTCCGGAGGGGCCCCCCCAGGTCACCCCCTCAGTTATACCCGTACCGCCCGGCACGCGATCCCCAAGCCCCATCGCTTGAGTCTGCCCAGTGGGCCCCCGTTTTCTTATCAGCCTTCGCTGTCGCTGGGCTGGCCTGCTTCCGAAGTGACCTCGTTCCCTCGGGATCGTCTCCTTGGTCCTTATCTTCTTCGTTCCGCTCCTCTCTGCTGGATTCAGCGAGGTCTGTGTTTGCAGCACCAGTTCTATCAAAACGTTTACTCTCGGTCAGCCCTCGTGGCCTAAGGCTTCCACTGCTTTAGCTCCCGGTGCTAAGCTGCTAATGCCAAACGCGGCTGCTCAGCGAGAAGGCGGCAGTTAATCAAATTCCTTCTACAGCAGCGGCACAGCCGCCCCGCTCCCGTGCCCGCCGGGCCCACCCCAGCCAGGCGGCTGGCGGCTGTGCCGCAGGATCGCTCGGCTCCAGCTGTCTCTCCTGCGCCTGTTGCCCAGTTACTTCTCTGTCGGCGACGTTAATCCGGGGTGGACGAGAGCAAGGGAGAGCTTTAGCAAAGCCACCGAGCTAACGGCCACGCCGGGAAAGCGGGAGTGTATCTCAGGACGCAGCTGACCGCGTGCCGGCTCGGCCGGGATGGAGTCGCCTTTCGGCGCAGCAGCCCCGGCGGTGCCGCGCTCTGCCCCACGCGTGGCTGGCGCAGGGCTGGCGATGCCCCGCGCTTCGGCTGCTGCGGAGCGGTGCTGGCACCACACCGGGGCGTCCTCTGCATCCCCGGGCAGCAGCTGGGGGGGGCAAGGGGCCGGAGGGGACCCAGCAGGGACAGCCGACCCCAGGGGTATTGCACCCTGTGGGCTGTCCTGCTCAGGGGTAAAAGGGTGGGGTGGGGTGGGGTGGGGTGGGATATTTCAGCTGGAAGGGACCTACCAGGATCATCTGGTTCAACTGCCCGACCACAAGTTAAAGCACGTTATTAAGGACATCGTCCAAAGGCCTCTTCAACACCCACAGGCTTGGGGCATCCACCACCCCGCCAGGAAGCCTGTGCCGGGCCTTGACCACCCTCTCGGTAAAGAAATGCTTCCTCATGTCCAGCCTGAGCCTCCCCTGATGCAGCTTTGAGCCGTTCCCAGGCGTCCCGTCCCTGGATCCCAGGGAGAAGAGATCAGCGCCTCCCTGTCCACATCCCCTCCGCAGGAAGCTGCGGGGAGCAATGAGGTCGCCTCTCAGCCTCCTTCCCTCCGAACGAGAGAAGCCCAGAGCCCTCAGCCGCTCCTCAGAGGCCATGCCTTCCAGCCTCGTCACCAGCTGAGCGCTCCTCCTCCGGAGGCGTTCGAGGACCTTCACGTCCTTCCCAAACGGCGGGGCCCAGCCCTGCGCACAGTACCCCAGGTGAGGCCGCAGCGGCGCTGACTACAGCGGGACAATCCCCCCTCTTGGCCGGCCGGCCACGCTGTGTTCGATGTCCCCCGGGACGCGGTTTGCCCCCTCGGTGCCAGGGCACACTGCTGGCTCCTGTTGAGCCTGCTGCCGACCAGCACCCCCAGACCCCTTCCTGCAGGGCTGCTCCCCAGCCGCCGCTCTCCCAGTTTGGACTTGTGCCCGGCGTTACTCTGTCCCGGGTGCAGAATCCGGCATTTGTTCTTGTTACATTTCATGCCGCTGATGATTGCCCAGTCCTCCAACCCATCTGGATCCCTCTGCAGGGCCTCTTGGCCCTCAGGAGAGTCAACAGCACCTCCCAGTTTGGTATCGTTGCCGAACTTGCTAATGGGACGTTCAACTCCTGCACCCGGATCGCCGATAAATATATTGACCAGCGCTGGGCCTAGGATTGAGCCCGGAGGAGCACCGCTGGTGACCGGTCGCCAGCCAGACGCAGCCCCGTTCCCTGCAGCCCTTTGAGCCCTGCCGTTCAGCCAGTTCTTCACCCGGTGCACCGCGAACCCGCTCGTCCCACAGCTGGACACCTTGTCCGGCAGGATGCCGTGAGGGACGGTGCCAAAAGCCTTGCTGAAATCCAGAGAAACTACATCCACCGCCTTCCCTTCAGCCGCTGGGCGGGTGACCTTATCACAGAAAGATACCCAGTGAGTCAGGGCTTTCCCTTCGGGAACCCGTGCCGACCGCGCCTGACGACGGCGGTGTTCTTTAGACGCCTTTCGGTAGCACCCGGGACGCTCTTCTCCGTGGTTTTCCTGGGCGCTGAGGCCAGACTCCCAGGTCTGTCGCTTGCCGGGTCTTCCCCACGCCCTTCGGGACAGCTGGAACAACCTCGGCCAGCTTCCAGCCAGCGGGGGCCTGCCCAGACTCCCGAGACCTTCGGCAGGCGATCGAGAGGGGTCCTGCCGTAACGTCCGCCAGCCCCTTCAGCGCTCCGGGGTGAATCCCACCGGGCCCCGCGGCCTTGCGAACGTTCAGCGGGTACAGCCGGACCCCGGCAACGTCGGTGCCCGCAAGCGGGGAGTCCCTGTTCCCGCAGCCGGGGTCCCCCGACTCGGGGACCGGGCAGCCCCCGGTCTGTCAGCAGGATTAAAGACGGAGGCAAAAGCCGCACCGAACGCCTCTGCCTTTCCTTCCCCCCGGGTGCTGGGCGTCCATCTTCGAGAAGCCTCGGTCCCACGTTTTCCTTAGGCCTCCCCTTGCTGGTGACGCCCTCGGAAGCCTTTCTCGCCTGCCACGGCACCAGCCAGCGCCAGCTCCAGCCGAGCGTCGGCCTTTGGCGTTTGCTCCCCCGGGTGCGAACCAGGGCTCCGCGCGCCTCCTGCGGCGCCCGACCTCGCCTCCCGGGACGGAGCCGCGTCCTCGTCCTCCGCGCCCCACGAGGAGGCCCCCGCTCAGCCCGGGCAGGTTCCCCGGGGCCGCCGCGCAGGGGCTCCCCGAGCAGCTCGGGGTCGGCTCCCCGGCTCCCCCGGAGCCGCTCGGCCGCCCTCCTCTCTCCCGACACCGACGACGGCGGCCCCAGCGGGTGGCGGTGCCCGCGGCCGGGCCAGGCCCCGCCGCCCGCCCGAGCCCCGCCCCGGGCACGGCGGGAGCCGGGGGGCCCCTTCCCGCCGGCGCCCGGGCCCCCTCGCAGCGGGGCTCATCGTCCGCCGCGGCGCGGCCGGGGCGGCCCGGGGCCGCGGGTCGGGGGGGGCGGCGCCGGCGTTCCCGGCCGCGGGGAGCCGAGCGCCGGGGCCCGCCGAGCGGAGCGGCTCTGGGCCGGGGCCGGGGCCGGCTGCCGGCGGGGGGCGCGGGGCAGCGGCCCCCGGCACCGGCGCGGCGGGAGCGAAGAGGCTGCGGGCGGCGGGAGCGGGCCCTGCGCGGCGGCGACGGAGCGGTGCCGGGCGGGAGGGGGAGCGGAGGCCCCGCCCCGCCCGGTCTGGCCCCGCCCCTCGGCCCGCGCCCCGCGCCGCTGCCGGCGGCGCCGCTCCGGGGGGCGTGGCGTGTCGGTCTGTGGGCGTGCCCATGGAGATGAGCGGCGCGCGGGCTGCCGGGACCCCCTGGCGCCGGGTCGGCGAGGGGCAGCGTGTCGCGCGGGCGCGGCGCGGGGTGTTCGTGGCGTCGTGTCGCGGGGCGCGTGCGGCGCGGGTTGTTGTCGTGGTCGTGGTCGTGCGGGGTGTCGTGTGCGTGCGCTGAGTGTGTGTGGGCGGGGGTGCGGGGGTGTGGCGGGGGGTGGGGGTGCATACTTACCTGGCAGGGGAGACACCATGATCAGGCAGGTGGTTTTCCCAGGGCGAGGCTCCCCCCCTGCACTCCGGGTGTGCTGACCCCTGCGATTTCCCCAAATGCGGGAAACTCGACTGCATAATTTGTGGTAGTGGGGGACTGCGTTCGCGCTCTCCCCTGGCGTGGCGGTGCCAAGGACAGAGCTGAGCGGGGCTGGGGCTGGGGCTGGGGTGTGGGGGCCCGTGCTGCAGGCGGCGGGGTCCGCGGCAGCCGGGACTTGGGGGGCGGGCGGAGCGGGGCGTTGGGCGGCGGGAGCGGGTGGCCCGGTGCCCGAGGCGATGGCCGCGGCCCGGCGGCGTGTGGCGGCCCTGGCCGCCGCGGGGTGCCGAGTCGGGCCCCGCCGGTACCGGCGGCGTGCCCAGCCCCGGCGCGGCGGGCGCCGGTGCCCGGGGCGCTCGGGGTCCCTGCTCTCCCGTCCCCTGGCCTCGCTGCTGGACTTGGTCCTTCCCGTCCCCAGCGCAAGCCCTTCCTCCCCCTCCTCCTCCTGCTCCTCCTCCTCCTCCTCTCCCCATCCCATCCCCTGAGGCGCTCAGCACCGTGCCTCTGCCCTCCGCTCGCACCATCCAGGCCCCGCTCCAGCCTCTCCCGTCCCCGCGGGATCAGCCCCGCACCCCGCGGCCACTGCCCTGCCCAACCCGGGAAGCAGTCCCGGCGGGAGCCGCGGGGAGGCGCCACCGAGGCCCCGCCAAGCCGTTGAGATACCGGCTCCGTGACACCGGGCCCGCTCAGCTCTGTCCTTGGCACCGCCACGCCAGGGGAGAGCGCGAACGCAGTCCCCCACTACCACAAATTATGCAGTCGAGTTTCCCGCATTTGGGGAAATCGCAGGGGTCAGCACACCCGGAGTGCAGGGGGGGAGCCTCGCCCTGGGAAAACCACCTGCCTGATCATGGTGTCTCCCCTGCCAGGTAAGTATGCACCCCCACGCCCCGCCACACCCCCGCACCCCCGCCCACACACACTCAGCGCACGCACACGACACCCCGCACGACCACGACCACGACAACAACCCGCGCCGCACGCGCCCCGCGACACGACGCCACGAACACCCCGCGCCGCGCCCGCGCGACACGCTGCCCCTCGCCGACCCGGCGCCAGGGGGTCCCGGCAGCCCGCGCGCCGCTCATCTCCATGGGCACGCCCACAGACCGACACGCCACGCCCCCGCCCCAGGCCCCGCGCCGCTCGCACTCCGCGCCCCGCCCCGGCCCCGCGCCCCGCCCCCCGCCCCGGCCCCGCCCCGGCCCCGCGCGGGCCTCGCTCTGCCAGAGCCGAGCCGGACCGGGCTGCAGCCGCAGCACCGGCAGAGCGCGGCCGCCGCGGGGCCAGCGGCGGGAGGGGACCCAGGGACCGCCCGGGGCAGGGGTCCTCCGGCGGGGAGGCGGAGCGGCCGGGGCTGTCGGGGGCCGGGGCTGTCGGGGGCCGGGGGTGTCGGGGGCCGGGGCTGTCGGGGGCCAGGGGTGTTGGGGCCCGGGGCTGTCGGGGGCCCGGGGCTGTCGGGGGCCGGGGCTGTCGGGGGCCGGGGGTGTCGGGGCCCGAGGTGTCGGGGCCCGAGGTGTCGGGGGCCAGGGGGCGCCGGGGCTGTCGCAGGGACACAGCGCCGCTCCGCTGCTGGCTGAACCTGCCAAGGGCAGAGCGGGAGCCCCCTCCCTCGGCCGCGGCACAGACCCCGGGCCCCAGGCCCTGGGCTGGGCTCCAGGACCGGGCAGGACCCTGCTGGGCGGCGCTGCTTTCTGCTGGGCTCCAGCACGGAGCGACACGGTGCCACCTACGAGGCCTGCGGACAAAACCGTTCGCAGCCCAGGAACGGCCAGTGCCGGGACTGCGGGCATCTGGGCCCTGACAGCAGCACAGCGAGGGCAGGCGCCCGCGGAGGAGCCAGCCCGCGAGCCCACGGGGCCGTCAGCGCGCCCGTGCGCCCTCCTGGGGAGGCGAGGGGCTGGGGACCGCTGGCGCTCGCTCGCGGCACCCCAGACCCACCAGCTCCCGCGATCCGCGCCTGGCACCCCACGGGCGCTCGCGCTCCCTCGGCAAACGCAAACCCGCCCTCTAATCCCTCTCCTGCTGCCGGGGCATCGCTGGTCGGGCTGGTAAACCTCGCCCTGCCGCGGGCAGGTACTGGGCGCTGGTGAGGCCGCCCCTCGAGTCCTTGTGCTCAGCGCTGGGCCCCCACCCCAAGGCGGCCACGGAGGGGCTGGAGCGTGGCCGGAGCAGGGCAGCGAGGCTGGGGCAGGGGCTGGAGCCCAAGGCTGGGGAGGAGCGGCTGGGGGAGCTGGGGGGGCTCAGCCTGGAGAAGAGGAGGCTGAGGGGAGCCCTCATCGCTCTCTGCAACGGCCTGAAAGGAGGCTGGAGCCGGGGGGGGTCAGTCTCTTCTCCCCAGGAACAAGCGCTGGGACGAGAGGGAACGGCCTCAAGCTGCGCCAGGGCAGCTTTGGGTTGGGTATTAGGGAAAACTCCTTCCCCCAAAGGGCTGTCAGGCCCTGGCCCAGGCTGCCCGGGGCGGGGGCTGAGTCCCCATCCCTGGGGGGATGGAAAAGCCGGGGAGATGTGGTGCTTGGGGACATGGGTTAGCGGTGGCCTTGGCAGCGCTGGGTTGACGGTTGGCCTCGATGACCTTAAGGGTCTTTTCGAACCCTAACGATTCCATGACTCTGCGATTCTGTGACTCTCTCTCGGGGTTTTATCCCCGGTGCCTCTGGAGCCGACAACGTCCCCGCTCACGGTTCGCACGCCCACCAGCCGAGGAAGCGTAACCAAAGAAACGAAGTGGCCGACGCCCCACGCGCGCCGCTTCCCCCGCCTGCGTGAGCCGTCCTCCCTGCACGGAGCACCCTCGCACCAGGAGCTGCCGCCAAGGCCGCTGCCGTGGGAGGGGGGCGGGTGCCGCGGGCGACGCCGTTCCAGCCGCACGGCCGCGCCGCCGCGAGCCCCGGTACCCGCAGACCGGAGCGGCTCTCGGGTCCGTGCCGGCTGCCCGTGGGCTGGGGGCGTGCGGGACAAGAGCCCGTGCTGTGCACGCGCAGAACAAGGTCAGAGAACAGGAACGGCCGCACGTGAAAGGGGAGGGAAACTTCGGCTCCCGCGGGAAAGAGTGGGAGAAAACGGCTCTTGGCCGGCGGGAGGGGGATGAGGGAAGTGCCTGGGACGGCACCGAGGTCTGGCTGGGGTCGTTCACGGCGGGGGTTGGGGGGGTCCCGCTGGTCCCGCGGGGACGGGAGAGGCTGGAGCGGGGCCTGGATGGTGCGAGCGGAGGGCAGAGGCACGGTGCTGAGCGCCTCAGGGGATGGGATGGGGAGAGGAGGAGGAGGAGGAGGAGGAGGAGGAGGGGGAGGAAGGGCTTGCGCTGGGGACGGGAAGGACCAAGTCCAGCAGCGAGGCCAGGGGACGGGAGAGCAGGGACCCCGAGCGCCCCGGGCACCGGCGCCCGCCGCGCCGGGGCTGGGCACGCCGCCGGTACCGGCGGGGCCCGACTCGGCACCCCGCGGCGGCCAGGGCCGCCACACGCCGCCGGGCCGCGGCCATCGCCTCGGGCACCGGGCCACCCGCTCCCGCCGCCCAACGCCCCGCTCCGCCCGCCCCCCAAGCCCCGGCTGCCGCGGACCCCGCCGCCTGCAGCACGGGCCCCCACACCCCAGCCCCAGCCCCAGCCCCGCTCAGCTCTGTCCTTGGCACCGCCACGCCAGGGGAGAGCGCGAACGCAGTCCCCCACTACCACAAATTATGCAGTCGAGTTTCCCGCATTTGGGGAAATCGCAGGGGTCAGCACACCCGGAGTGCAGGGGGGGAGCCTCGCCCTGGGAAAACCACCTGCCTGATCATGGTGTCTCCCCTGCCAGGTAAGTATGCACCCCCACGCCCCGCCACACCCCCGCACCCCCGCCCACACACACTCAGCGCACGCACACGACACCCCGCACGACCACGACCACGACAACAACCCGCGCCGCACGCGCCCCGCGACACGACGCCACGAACACCCCGCGCCGCGCCCGCGCGACACGCTGCCCCTCGCCGACCCGGCGCCAGGGGGTCCCGGCAGCCCGCGCGCCGCTCATCTCCATGGGCACGCCCACAGACCGACACGCCACGCCCCCCGGAGCGGCGCCGCCGGCAGCGGCGCGGGGCGCGGGCCGAGGGGCGGGGCCAGACCGGGCGGGGCGGGGCCTCCGCTCCCCCTCCCGCCCGGCACCGCTCCGTCGCCGCCGCGCAGGGCCCGCTCCCGCCGCCCGCAGCCTCTTCGCTCCCGCCGCGCCGGTGCCGGGGGCCGCTGCCCCGCGCCCCCCCGCCGGCAGCCGGCCCCGGCCCCGGCCCAGAGCCGCTCCGCTCGGCGGGCCCCGGCGCTCGGCTCCCCGCGGCCGGGAACGCCGGCGCCGCCCCCCGACCCGCGGCCCCGGGCCGCCCCGGCCGCGCCGCGGCGGACGATGAGCCCCGCTGCGAGGGGGCCCGGGCGCCGGCGGGAAGGGGCCCCCCGGCTCCCGCCGTGCCCGGGGCGGGGCTCGGGCGGGCGGCGGGGCCTGGCCCGGCCGCGGGCACCGCCACCCGCTGGGGCCGCCGTCGTCGGTGTCGGGAGAGAGGAGGGCGGCCGAGCGGCTCCGGGGGAGCCGGGGAGCCGACCCCGAGCTGCTCGGGGAGCCCCTGCGCGGCGGCCCCGGGGAACCTGCCCGGGCTGAGCGGGGGCCTCCTCGTGGGGCGCGGAGGACGAGGACGCGGCTCCGTCCCGGGAGGCGAGGTCGGGCGCCGCAGGAGGCGCGCGGAGCCCTGGTTCGCACCCGGGGGAGCAAACGCCAAAGGCCGACGCTCGGCTGGAGCTGGCGCTGGCTGGTGCCGTGGCAGGCGAGAAAGGCTTCCGAGGGCGTCACCAGCAAGGGGAGGCCTAAGGAAAACGTGGGACCGAGGCTTCTCGAAGATGGACGCCCAGCACCCGGGGGGAAGGAAAGGCAGAGGCGTTCGGTGCGGCTTTTGCCTCCGTCTTTAATCCTGCTGACAGACCGGGGGCTGCCCGGTCCCCGAGTCGGGGGACCCCGGCTGCGGGAACAGGGACTCCCCGCTTGCGGGCACCGACGTTGCCGGGGTCCGGCTGTACCCGCTGAACGTTCGCAAGGCCGCGGGGCCCGGTGGGATTCACCCCGGAGCGCTGAAGGGGCTGGCGGACGTTACGGCAGGACCCCTCTCGATCGCCTGCCGAAGGTCTCGGGAGTCTGGGCAGGCCCCCGCTGGCTGGAAGCTGGCCGAGGTTGTTCCAGCTGTCCCGAAGGGCGTGGGGAAGACCCGGCAAGCGACAGACCTGGGAGTCTGGCCTCAGCGCCCAGGAAAACCACGGAGAAGAGCGTCCCGGGTGCTACCGAAAGGCGTCTAAAGAACACCGCCGTCGTCAGGCGCGGTCGGCACGGGTTCCCGAAGGGAAAGCCCTGACTCACTGGGTATCTTTCTGTGATAAGGTCACCCGCCCAGCGGCTGAAGGGAAGGCGGTGGATGTAGTTTCTCTGGATTTCAGCAAGGCTTTTGGCACCGTCCCTCACGGCATCCTGCCGGACAAGGTGTCCAGCTGTGGGACGAGCGGGTTCGCGGTGCACCGGGTGAAGAACTGGCTGAACGGCAGGGCTCAAAGGGCTGCAGGGAACGGGGCTGCGTCTGGCTGGCGACCGGTCACCAGCGGTGCTCCTCCGGGCTCAATCCTAGGCCCAGCGCTGGTCAATATATTTATCGGCGATCCGGGTGCAGGAGTTGAACGTCCCATTAGCAAGTTCGGCAACGATACCAAACTGGGAGGTGCTGTTGACTCTCCTGAGGGCCAAGAGGCCCTGCAGAGGGATCCAGATGGGTTGGAGGACTGGGCAATCATCAGCGGCATGAAATGTAACAAGAACAAATGCCGGATTCTGCACCCGGGACAGAGTAACGCCGGGCACAAGTCCAAACTGGGAGAGCGGCGGCTGGGGAGCAGCCCTGCAGGAAGGGGTCTGGGGGTGCTGGTCGGCAGCAGGCTCAACAGGAGCCAGCAGTGTGCCCTGGCACCGAGGGGGCAAACCGCGTCCCGGGGGACATCGAACACAGCGTGGCCGGCCGGCCAAGAGGGGGGATTGTCCCGCTGTAGTCAGCGCCGCTGCTGCCTCACCTGGGGTACTGTGCGCAGGGCTGGGCCCCGCCGTTTGGGAAGGACGTGAAGGTCCTCGAACGCCTCCGGAGGAGGAGCGCTCAGCTGGTGACGAGGCTGGAAGGCATGGCCTCTGAGGAGCGGCTGAGGGCTCTGGGCTTCTCTCGTTCGGAGGGAAGGAGGCTGAGAGGCGACCTCATTGCTCCCCGCAGCTTCCTGCGGAGGGGATGTGGACAGGGAGGCGCTGATCTCTTCTCCCTGGGATCCAGGGACGGGACGCCTGGGAACGGCTCAAAGCTGCATCAGGGGAGGCTCAGGCTGGACATGAGGAAGCATTTCTTTACCGAGAGGGTGGTCAAGGCCCGGCACAGGCTTCCTGGCGGGGTGGTGGATGCCCCAAGCCTGTGGGTGTTGAAGAGGCCTTTGGACGATGTCCTTAATAACGTGCTTTAACTTGTGGTCGGGCAGTTGAACCAGATGATCCTGGTAGGTCCCTTCCAGCTGAAATATCCCACCCCACCCCACCCCACCCCACCCTTTTACCCCTGAGCAGGACAGCCCACAGGGTGCAATACCCCTGGGGTCGGCTGTCCCTGCTGGGTCCCCTCCGGCCCCTTGCCCCCCCAGCTGCTGCCCGGGGATGCAGAGGACGCCCCGGTGTGGTGCCAGCACCGCTCCGCAGCAGCCGAAGCGCGGGGCATCGCCAGCCCTGCGCCAGCCACGCGTGGGGCAGAGCGCGGCACCGCCGGGGCTGCTGCGCCGAAAGGCGACTCCATCCCGGCCGAGCCGGCACGCGGTCAGCTGCGTCCTGAGATACACTCCCGCTTTCCCGGCGTGGCCGTTAGCTCGGTGGCTTTGCTAAAGCTCTCCCTTGCTCTCGTCCACCCCGGATTAACGTCGCCGACAGAGAAGTAACTGGGCAACAGGCGCAGGAGAGACAGCTGGAGCCGAGCGATCCTGCGGCACAGCCGCCAGCCGCCTGGCTGGGGTGGGCCCGGCGGGCACGGGAGCGGGGCGGCTGTGCCGCTGCTGTAGAAGGAATTTGATTAACTGCCGCCTTCTCGCTGAGCAGCCGCGTTTGGCATTAGCAGCTTAGCACCGGGAGCTAAAGCAGTGGAAGCCTTAGGCCACGAGGGCTGACCGAGAGTAAACGTTTTGATAGAACTGGTGCTGCAAACACAGACCTCGCTGAATCCAGCAGAGAGGAGCGGAACGAAGAAGATAAGGACCAAGGAGACGATCCCGAGGGAACGAGGTCACTTCGGAAGCAGGCCAGCCCAGCGACAGCGAAGGCTGATAAGAAAACGGGGGCCCACTGGGCAGACTCAAGCGATGGGGCTTGGGGATCGCGTGCCGGGCGGTACGGGTATAACTGAGGGGGTGACCTGGGGGGGCCCCTCCGGAGGCAGCCAGCTCGAGCTGTGACCTGGGAGCTGATAAAGGAGGAACGGGAAACCTTCGCTCGGCGCTGACGTTAACTGGCAGGATCCCAGGGTCGGACCCCGTCCTGGCGGCCGGCGCGCGTAGATCCGTAACAGCCGGCTGCGGCGGCCGCGCCAGAGCCGCGTGCCGGTGGGGGGGGAGCCGAGCATCGCCGGCCAGGTTCCTCGGGGGGGCTGGTGCCGTCTCAGCCCCTTCCCCTGCACGGCCCCCGAGCCCCGAGCGCTGCCGCTGCGGCTACCTGCAGCGCTTCGGGGCGAGGGGAGGGGGACGGCGCCCAGCCCGTCCCCGTCCCGTCCCTGTGCCCGGGCCGCCGGCGTGCCCGAGGGCAGAGGCTTTGGAGGCCGCTGGAAGGGCCCCAGCGCCGCGGGGGAGGAACCGGTAAAACCCCTCCGCCTCGGCGGCCCGGGGAGGCGTCCGCGGGCCCGTGGCGAGCGGGGCCCCTCGGGCCAGCGGCGGCCGGAGCGGCTGGCCCTGCGCTGGCCCGGCCGGCCACGTCCACGGCCGCGCCCGACGGCCCGGGGCAGGAGCCGCAGGGGCGGGCGCTTCGCCCGGCGCCGCGTTCGGGGGGCGACGCCGGTGCCCCCAGCCCCTGTCCCCGGCGGGGCTCGCTCTGCTGCTGGGCTCCGCCGGCCGCGAAGCTCCGGCCGCGGCGGCCGCTGCGCGGGGGTTGCGCGTCCCCCGCCTCCGTGCTGGAGCCCAGCAGAAAGCAGCGCCGCCCAGCAGGGTCCTGCCCGGTCCTGGAGCCCAGCCCAGGGCCTGGGGCCCGGGGTCTGTGCCGCGGCCGAGGGAGGGGCTCCCGCTCTGCCCTTGGCAGGTTCAGCCAGCAGCGGAGCGGCGCTGTGTCCCTGCGACAGCCCCGGCACCCCCGGCCCCCCCAACACCCCTGGCCCCCGACACCCCTGGCCCCCGACACCCCCGGCCCCCGACAGCCCCGGCCCCCGACAGCCCCGGCCGCTCCGCCTCCCCGCCGGAGGACCCTGCCCCGGGCGGTCCCTGGGTCCCCTCCCGCCGCTGGCCCCGCGGCGGCCGCGCTCTGCCGGTGCTGCGGCTGCAGCCCGGTCCGGCTCGGCTCTGGCAGAGCGAGGCCCGCGCGGGGCCGGGGCGGGGCCGGGGCGGGGCCGGGGCGGGGGGCGGGGCGCGGGGCCGGGGCGGGGCGCGGAGTGCGAGCGGCGCGGGGCCTGGGGCGGGGGCGTGGCGTGTCGGTCTGTGGGCGTGCCCATGGAGATGAGCGGCGCGCGGGCTGCCGGGACCCCCTGGCGCCAGGTCGGCGAGGGGCAGCGTGTCGCGCGGGCGCGGCGCGGGGTGTTCGTGGCGTCGTGTCGCGGGGCGCGTGCGGCGCGGGTTGTTGTCGTGGTCGTGGTCGTGCGGGGTGTCGTGTGCGTGCGCTGAGTGTGTGTGGGCGGGGGTGCGGGGGTGTGGCGGGGCGTGGGGGTGCATACTTACCTGGCAGGGGAGACACCATGATCAGGCAGGTGGTTTTCCCAGGGCGAGGCTCCCCCCCTGCACTCCGGGTGTGCTGACCCCTGCGATTTCCCCAAATGCGGGAAACTCGACTGCATAATTTGTGGTAGTGGGGGACTGCGTTCGCGCTCTCCCCTGGCGTGGCGGTGCCAAGGACAGAGCGGGGCTGGGGCTGGGGTGTGGGGCCCCGTGCTGCAGGCGGCGGGGTCCGCGGCAGCCGGGGCTTGGGGGGCGGGCGGAGCGGGGCGTTGGGCGGCGGGAGCGGGTGGCCCGGTGCCCGAGGCGATGGCCGCGGCCCGGCGGCGTGTGGCGGCCCTGGCCGCCGCGGGGTGCCGAGTCGGGCCCCGCCGGTACCGGCGGCGTGCCCAGCCCCGGCGCGGCGGGCGCCGGTGCCCGGGGCGCTCGGGGTCCCTGCTCTCCCGTCCCCTGGCCTCGCTGCTGGACTTGGTCCTTCCCGTCCCCAGCGCAAGCCCTTCCTCCCCCTCCTCCTCCTCCTCCTCCTCCTCCTCCTCTCCCCATCCCATCCCCTGAGGCGCTCAGCACCGTGCCTCTGCCCTCCGCTCGCACCATCCAGGCCCCGCTCCAGCCTCTCCCGTCCCCGCGGGACCAGCGGGACCCCCCCAACCCCCGCCGTGAACGACCCCAGCCAGACCTCGGTGCCGTCCCAGGCACTTCCCTCATCCCCCCTCCCGCCGGCCAAGAGCCGTTTTCTCCCACTCTTTCCCGCGGGAGCCGAAGTTTCCCTCCCCTTTCACGTGCGGCCGTTCCTGTTCTCTGACCTTGTTCTGCGCGTGCACAGCACGGGCTCTTGTCCCGCACGCCCCCAGCCCACGGGCAGCCGGCACGGACCCGAGAGCCGCTCCGGTCTGCGGGTACCGGGGCTCGCGGCGGCGCGGCCGTGCGGCTGGAACGGCGTCGCCCGCGGCACCCGCCCCCCTCCCACGGCAGCGGCCTTGGCGGCAGCTCCTGGTGCGAGGGTGCTCCGTGCAGGGAGGACGGCTCACGCAGGCGGGGGAAGCGGCGCGCGTGGGGCGTCGGCCACTTCGTTTCTTTGGTTACGCTTCCTCGGCTGGTGGGCGTGCGAACCGTGAGCGGGGACGTTGTCGGCTCCAGAGGCACCGGGGATAAAACCCCGAGAGAGAGTCACAGAATCGCAGAGTCATGGAATCGTTAGGGTTCGAAAAGACCCTTAAGGTCATCGAGGCCAACCGTCAACCCAGCGCTGCCAAGGCCACCGCTAACCCATGTCCCCAAGCACCACATCTCCCCGGCTTTTCCATCCCCCCAGGGATGGGGACTCAGCCCCCGCCCCGGGCAGCCTGGGCCAGGGCCTGACAGCCCTTTGGGGGAAGGAGTTTTCCCTAATACCCAACCCAAAGCTGCCCTGGCGCAGCTTGAGGCCGTTCCCTCTCGTCCCAGCGCTTGTTCCTGGGGAGAAGAGACCGACCCCCCCCGGCTCCAGCCTCCTTTCAGGCCGTTGCAGAGAGCGATGAGGGCTCCCCTCAGCCTCCTCTTCTCCAGGCTGAGCCCCCCCAGCTCCCCCAGCCGCTCCTCCCCAGCCTTGGGCTCCAGCCCCTGCCCCAGCCTCGCTGCCCTGCTCTGGCCACGCTCCAGCCCCTCCGTGGCCGCCTTGGGGTGGGGGCCCAGCGCTGAGCACAAGGACTCGAGGGGCGGCCTCACCAGCGCCCAGTACCTGCCCGCGGCAGGGCGAGGTTTACCAGCCCGACCAGCGATGCCCCGGCAGCAGGAGAGGGATTAGAGGGCGGGTTTGCGTTTGCCGAGGGAGCGCGAGCGCCCGTGGGGTGCCAGGCGCGGATCGCGGGAGCTGGTGGGTCTGGGGTGCCGCGAGCGAGCGCCAGCGGTCCCCAGCCCCTCGCCTCCCCAGGAGGGCGCACGGGCGCGCTGACGGCCCCGTGGGCTCGCGGGCTGGCTCCTCCGCGGGCGCCTGCCCTCGCTGTGCTGCTGTCAGGGCCCAGATGCCCGCGGTCCCGGCACTGGCCGTTCCTGGGCTGCGAACGCTTTTGTCCGCAGGCCTCGTAGGTGGCACCGTGTCGCTCCGTGCTGGAGCCCAGCAGAAAGCAGCGCCGCCCAGCAGGGTCCTGCCCGGTCCTGGAGCCCAGCCCAGGGCCTGGGGCCCGGGGTCTGTGCCGCGGCCGAGGGAGGGGGCTCCCGCTCTGCCCTTGGCAGGTTCAGCCAGCAGCGGAGCGGCGCTGTGTCCCTGCGACAGCCCCGGCGCCCCCTGGCCCCCGACACCTCGGGCCCCGACACCTCGGGCCCCGACACCCCCGGCCCCCGACAGCCCCGGCCCCCGACAGCCCCGGGCCCCCGACAGCCCCGGGCCCCAACACCCCTGGCCCCCGACAGCCCCGGCCCCCGACACCCCCGGCCCCCGACAGCCCCGGCCCCCGACAGCCCCGGCCGCTCCGCCTCCCCGCCGGAGGACCCTGCCCCGGGCGGTCCCTGGGTCCCCTCCCGCCGCTGGCCCCGCGGCGGCCGCGCTCTGCCGGTGCTGCGGCTGCAGCCCGGTCCGGCTCGGCTCTGGCAGAGCGAGGCCCGCGCGGGGCCGGGGCGGGGCCGGGGCGGGGGGCGGGGCGCGGGGCCGGGGCGGGGCGCGGAGTGCGAGCGGCGCGGGGCCTGGGGCGGGGGCGTGGCGTGTCGGTCTGTGGGCGTGCCCATGGAGATGAGCGGCGCGCGGGCTGCCGGGACCCCCTGGCGCCGGGTCGGCGAGGGGCAGCGTGTCGCGCGGGCGCGGCGCGGGGTGTTCGTGGCGTCGTGTCGCGGGGCGCGTGCGGCGCGGGTTGTTGTCGTGGTCGTGGTCGTGCGGGGTGTCGTGTGCGTGCGCTGAGTGTGTGTGGGCGGGGGTGCGGGGGTGTGGCGGGGCGTGGGGGTGCATACTTACCTGGCAGGGGAGACACCATGATCAGGCAGGTGGTTTTCCCAGGGCGAGGCTCCCCCCCTGCACTCCGGGTGTGCTGACCCCTGCGATTTCCCCAAATGCGGGAAACTCGACTGCATAATTTGTGGTAGTGGGGGACTGCGTTCGCGCTCTCCCCTGGCGTGGCGGTGCCAAGGACAGAGCTGAGTGGGGCTGGGGCCGGTGTTGCGGCGGTGGCCGCTGCCCGAGGCGATGGCTCCGGCGCCCCGCGGCCTCGGCCCCGGCCCCTGCAGGAGCAGCGGAGGCCGGGCATCGGCATCCCCCCCGAGGGGCCCAGAGCGGCCCCGCCGGTACCGGCGCCGTAAGGAGGCTTCGGTACCGAGAGGAGCTGCCCCGGCACCGCCCGCCCTGTCCGTGTCTCCCAGCTCACCCGGGGGCAGCAACCGGCAGCGCAGCCGATCGCAGGAGACGGAGGGACCCGCTCCGCTTCCCTCGGCGGCTCAGCACCAGCCCTCGAACCCTGTCAGCGCCGGGCCTTCCTCACCCTGCTCCGGGCCGGGGCCGGGGCCGCGGGGCTCCCCGCTGCTGATCCCGACTGCGCGTGGCAGCGATGGCAGGCGAGACGGGCGTGTAAAAACACCCCTTTCTGGGCAGAGGCCAGGCTGACAGGCACCCTGCCACCCCTTCCCCGCTCCTCGCTGGAGCCGTGAACACGGAGGGCGCCGGCAGCGGCGGGCTCCGGGGGTGGCACAGCGAGCCCACAGCAATCCCTGCCAGGAGCTGGGACGAGCGCCGCTTTTACTGCAGCAGAAGGGGATGGGAACGCTGCCGAGCGAGGGAGGACGCCCCCTTCCCCACGCGGGAGCCCCCAGCCTCTGCTCGGGCTGGACCCTGCCCCAGGGCCCTCTTGCAGGAGCAGCCGGTGCTGGGAGCAGCCCTGGCCCCCCCAGGGCGCTGCAGGGTCAGAGGTGCTGGGCTCTCCCCCACCAGCCCAGCTCGACGGGCTGCCAGAGCCACAGCCAGCGGAGGCGTGAGCCAGGGGCTGCCACCACAGCGTCACCACGTCCCTCAGGTCCCAGAGGAGAGGCCCAGGGACAGGGAAGGTCCTTCCCCGCTGCAGCCTGGAGCGGGACCAGAGGGGCCAGGCAGAGCTGGGCAGGAGCGCCAGCGTGCCCGAGGAAAGGGCGCAGCTGAGCCTGTGGTGACACGGGGCTCCAGGGCTCCTGCCATGCCGCAGAAGGCAGACAAGGTGTATTGTGCGGCCTGGTTTATTAGTGTCCGTGCAGCTGTCCCTACTACTGATCCACGTTCTTGACACGCAGGACGACGGGCACCGAGGTGCAGGGGATCATGCCCAAGTCCGTGATGACCAGATCCACCAGGTCAGGTGGCGTCACGTCGTAGACCAGGTTGAGGAGGCGCAAGGACTTGTTCTCTGCCCAGCCACCCAGCTGGGCCCGGCCCTTCCGGAGCACTATCAGGTCATCGGGGTCATCTGCGGAGAGAGCAGCAGCCCGCAGGATCAGGGGGAGGAACGGCACCTCTCCGTCCTGCCCTGCTACCTACCAGGCCCAACGGCCGCCCTTCCTCTGAGTCGTGGCCCCTCGGCCGGGAAGGGGAACGGCCGGGCGGATCGGTCTGTCCTGGCCAGCAGAGGGAAGAGGGAGCAGGTCCCGGGTGGGAAGAAGGGGACAGAAGCCTTACCCAGCTCGTTGGAGACAAACGAGTCCGTCTGCACTCGCTCGCAGAACTTGTAGGTCTCGCAGCAGACCAGGACGGGCACGTTGTAGGCCTTGGAGACCAGCGCTATCTGGGACGTCCCCACCCGGGACATGACAGAGCCGTTGGCCAGGAGCGCGTGGGCTCCCAGCAGCACTTTGGACACCTGTCAGGGAAGCGCGGGGATCTGTTAGCACCTTTTATCACGCTGCAGCCTCCCCCGTGCCCGCCACCGCCCTCGGCACAGCCCCGCTCTGCTCCTCACCTCAGGCAGCACGTAAGAAATGGCGTTGATCATCACATAGGTGCAGTGAATGCCCTTACGCACCAGCCGGCGCAGCGTCTCCCGGCCTTCCAGCCGTGGCCGGCTGTCCACCACGATCACACGGAAGGCCCGTCCCTTCTTCACGTGGGCATCGCACAGTGTGCGGTTCACAAGGGAAGAGCTGACAGACACCAGTTAGGAGGCTACCCCGTCCCACCAGGCCAGGCTCTCACCTGGCCCACGCGACTGCCCCAGCCACCCCGTGCTGGCACTGCATGCTGCCAGCATTGCCCAGAAACACAGCCCAGTGCGAGACTTTCCTTGGTGCTGGCGCCAGTGTGGGATTCATCAGGTGTTGGCCAGGCAGGAGGTTCCCTGAGTGCCAGCATGGGGTCTCCTCGAGGGGACAGCCCTGATGGGCGCCCGATGGCAGGGGCTGGCTGGGCTGCCTGCCAGCAGCTGCAGCAGAGCAGGCATTGCCAGGCACCAGCTGCCACGGCAGGTCCCTGGGCCAAACAATCCTGCCCAAACAGAGGTGGGAGTTGGGCTCCCACCAAGACCCTGATGGCCTAGTGCTGCCTAGACGAGTCCAGGCAGAGCTGACGTCCACCCTCGCCATTACAAGTGCTGCCCCTTCCAGACACCCTCCTGCTATGCTTGCTTCCAGGGCCCCCTCTCCCTGTCTTTGCACAATCACCCCCTGGGAAAAGTGATCTCAGCTCTCCCTGGAAGCAGCACTGACCTCCATCTGTCTGCAACCACAGCAGGGGACTCCCCCTCCAAACCCTCTCCAAGTTTCCCTCATAACACTCCAGGCCCACACTGGCCTCCTGCCCCTGCCCCTGCCCCTTCCTTTGCCGATCACCCAGGAGGCACATCACAGCTCAGTTATTTTGCCACAGCGGTCTCTGGCTCCTTTTCCCACCTCTACTTTCTGGGATACAGTCCCTCAAAGGAAGAACAAGCTTCCATATTTTTGCTTCCTGACATCTGACTTTGCTGCAGTTTGTTTAAAATGCCAGTCAACAGCCATGGCTGCTCTGTAAGTGCCCTGTATTGAAGAAGCGATGAATCTGGGTTTCCTGAAACACTTAACTCTGGACACATACAAAGAGAGGACAGCGCCAGGCCCTGAACAGGAACAGCCAAGTCTCACGGACAAGCCTTTGGTACAGGCTTTGCTGATGGCAAAGTGCCTCTGTCAGGCACTTCTTGGCCCAGTCGAGGTGTTGCCCACCACTGTGGGCCACCCACAAGCCAGTGGTCTGGGAGTCTGGGTTAGTCAAAACAGCAGGCAGTGCAAACTCGGGCACTTACAAACTGAGTTTGAGGCGCTAACACAACTACATTAATCAGTATATGCTGGTATAAGGCTACTTGATCAGACCTTCCTGTTCGTTCCTCTAATGAGTCCAAGGGTTCCAGTGCTTCCAGCATCTAGCCTGTCCCAGCACGCAGAGAAATTGGAAACAACATCAGTGGGACACAGCCCTCCACAGCAGGGCCCTCCAGGGATGCCTGCTCGCAGCCAGGCCTGCCAACATCATCCGCTGCGCTCTGCAGACACGGTTTAGCATTCCCCTTGGCAGCTGCCACGTAGAAAGTGCTCTGTCACCACCTCGTGATGCGAGCTCATCAGCCTGCTCATCTCCCAGGACAGGACAAGAGTCCTAATGAGCTCTGCTTTTTCTAATGCACTAACAATACATCCACATCCAGTTAGCAAGTGCTGATCCCAGGGCCATGCTCTGCTCTGTCCCAGCCCCCTCATACATCCACTGTTCTGTTCTGTCCTGCCCTGCTGGTCATAAACTTCTCCCTTGTGCCTTTATTTACCAGCTCCCCACCACAGCCAAGTTCTGGCTGGCACCCCCTGACTGCCTCCTCCCTGCTTGTTTTATTTCTAGTTGCTGGAGCCAGACCCAGAGCCACAACCCCTCCCTCCCCCTTGGGCAACACTCACTCCCACCCTTGAACAACTGCTTTTGCAAGAGCTTCCCGTGTTCATTCAACTGCTCCGTTTCCTTTTTCCACCCGCTGGCCTGGCTGCCCTGGCTCTCCTCTTACCATCCATACACCAGGATCACATCGTTGTCATTTATCTTCTCAAAGGCAGACCTTGAAATGGCTTCAGCTGCCAAAAGAATCTTCTCCCGCAGATATTTGTCAATAGTGTCCTGCAGCTTCTCCTTCGCCTGGGGAGACAGTGCCATTGCATACAGCATGGCCTTGCCATACCGCAGACACTCTGTTGTCCCTTGCAGCCTGGCAGGGCTGAAGGCTCAGCTCTGCCTGCAAGCGGAGAGCCGTGCCCTGCTCCCAACCAGCCTGTTTGCCGAATGGCACCTTCCCCTGGGACAGGGGCTCTGCAGGACACACAGGGCCACTCCTGTCCCAGCACAAGCTTCCCATCAGACCACGGTGCCTCACCACACGTTTGAGCTGCCATCAGGCCCTCCCCAGCTCTGCCCATTATCTCCCCCGCATCTCCTAGGTCAGTCGCTCTGGTCATCCCATGGAGATTTTACTGCTCAGACTCTCCAGCCTGACTCCTCTCAGCCCACCAGCCATGCAGCCTCAAGGATCCTCCTGACGTATACCACCGCCCTGCCCCTTGCTCCACAGCCAATGGGCTCCTGTGGAGCTTTCTGCAGGGGACGTAGCTGAGCACTGAAAAAACACATTCTTCTTCATCTGTGACTTTACTAATGCTGCCAAACAATGCTCTCACAGGCAGTCCTGGTGGGCAAGGGCAGCTCATGGTGCCCAGCTGTGGTGGCCTTTGTGGCCTTCCTGCAGTGCACAGCACCAGCTGGACCAGCGTGCAAGTCCTCCAGCCACTCAAGAGTCACTTCTCAATGCAGGTGCAATGCTGGTTGCTGGCCAGGCCTGTAGCGCGGTGCTGCGTTTGCTGAGACCATGTGCACCTGCTGCAGCTTCTCCCATTTTGCGTCCCTGCTCCTGACGAGCTCCAGTCCTATCAGCCCAGTGACACTAACAACCCAGCATTTGCTGCGGCGCACCTCGGCCCCCTCGGGTCCTGCTGGGTTGCGCCTGCTGGCAGAGGGAGAGCGGGTCTGGCCGCAGTCCCCACTCAGGCCATGGCTGGTGACGCTGATGGCCAAGTCTTCTAGCTTCACCGCAGCACTGCTCCCAGCCTGCATCCCACCACCTCTCCCTGCTTAGCCTGCGCCAGGGCCGTCCCTCCACTCTGGTGCCTGCAGCTAGAGGGCTGGAGCCCGCTGCTTGCGTAAGGGCACTCACCTCCTCTTCTCTCAGGGTGTCAGGTAGGCATGAAATCTCCTTCTTGAGGAACTTAATGGCATTGCCCATGCTCGCTGAGAGGGGCCGGCACTGGTTCAGGAAGCTGCAGAGAGGAAATGGGCTTAGCTCCAGAGCAGCCTGGAGGGCAGGGACAGGAAGAGGGAGGGTGCAGCTGGGCTGGGGATGGTGGGCAGGCAGGCAGAACCCAGAGCCCCAGGAAAGTCAGCCCAAATTTGGGTGGACACCAACCCAGAGAGGTGACCGATGGACCACACTCGGCAGAGCTTCATCAGTCCCTCTGCTCTGGCACTGGGAGCCCTCACCTGATGTGTGGCTTCAGCTTGGCCACCAGGTCCCGTGACAGCTCCTCGTTGGGGGGAGTTGAGTAATCCCGGATCAGCTGAGACAAGAAGGAAGAGAGCATGAGTTCAGGGCACCTGCTCCTGGCCAGGCACTGCACACAACCACACTTGCCCAGGAGGCTGCAGGCCAGGCACAAGCGTGTACTGCACAGCTTGACACACTCTCACAGGGAGGGCAAAGGGATGCTCCAGGAACTCAAATCTGCAGCATCAACACCAGAACAGGATACCAGCAGGGCCCAGTCCTGGGCACGATCAGAAGGAAGAGGCTGAAGATGACTGAGCACAGATACAGTCCCAGTAGTCAGGGAACAGGAAGGGATGCCTGTGCCTGGTGCAATGCCCTTGCAGCCTGGTGGGCATGGGTAGCTGCTCACATACCTGTTTGAAGACTTCCAGCAGGGCAATGCAACGGGCGTTGGAGCCGTTGATGATACCCTGGGAGTACTGGAGGCCAAGGCGCACTACAGCTGGGTGAATTACTGTGGAGGGGATGCTGCAGGGACAAATGTGAGAGAGCTGTCAGCACTGGCCCTCTACAGTCCAGGAACAACCAACCCATTGCGGGGCTCCCAGCCAAACCTGAGGGACGGCCCAAAAAGGGAGCAGTCAGTCCAGCCCCTACTTGCTCTGTGCCCTGAGGAGTAAGACTAACCCCACAGCCACTTCTCCTGTGGCCCTGCGCTGCCCGAGGGCAGCTCTCCTCACCCCACAGGCAGGACATCCAGCTGCCCCTGCTGCTGCTCCTCAAGCAAGTGCAGGGGTCCCCCTCCACCCCATCAAGCCCGCCCCACACGCAAGACCAGGACACCCCTTCTCTAGGGCCATTTTGCAGCCAGGCCGGCCGAAGCAGCGCCAAATGATTACCAAGGGCCTGACTGGGGAGGCCACATACCTCATCTGCTGTGTCAGTGGCTTCTTCCGGCTGTACTGGTGCAAGTGGGAGAACAGGTTGACCTTGGTTCCATAGTCCTGCCTCAGAGGTACCTGTAGCCGAACAGCGTTGATGATGGCTTACCCAAGGCCACCATACAGCCCTGCTCACTCCAGCACCACCACAGCACTCACTTGTGGCACACCAGAGAGCAGGCCCCCAGTCCCACGCAGCCTGACCCCACCACACACACCACAGCACAGCTGCTCTGTAGCATGCAGCCCGTTATACAGCCCCCCTCCTACCTGCTGCCGCTCCAGCTTCTTGGCCAGTTTCCTCTGGGCAGCAGGGTCATCCACCTGCACGTGCTCCGGCAGCCGCTTTACCACTGTGAGGACAGCGGGGAGGACGGTGTGAGGTGGTATCGCCCTGGTGCAGCCCCCTGCCCAGCCACGCTGCCCCAGGACTCAGAAAACACACGACAAGGCAGCGGCTAGGGCACCACTGAAGGATCGGATGGGCAGCCCCTGCAGGCGCCTGCCCCAGCCCCCTCCCTCCCTGCTCACCCACCCACCCACCCTCTGGTGATGACAGCTTTACCGGATTGAGGCTCGGTGGGGGTCAGCCTGGGCTTGGCTGCTGTGGCTGCCTGGCTCAGCTCCGCTTTCTTGGCCTGCTTCTGGGCCCGCTCAGCCTCCTGCTTGGCCCGCCGCTCTGCTCGAAGCTCAGCTTTGCTCTTGCCCCCTGAGGGCTTCTCGCCATCGCTGGGGCCATCGGCCAAGGCTGGGAGGGACGCGGGGTGAGCAACTACTACAGGAGACAAAAGGGGGGAGTCTGTGCCCAGCCTCCATCACCAGGAGATGTAGCCCAGTATGTGGGGCAGCCCATGGCAGGGAGACCCTCTGTGCAAGGGCCTGCCTTTGGAGGGGCAGGGGGGACTAAGCCCCAGATTCTCCAGCACTTCACCACCCCCGCGCAGCCGACATGGGGACCGCCAGCCCAGCCCTGCGTTCAGATGGGGAGGGGACTGGCCTCTCTAGGTCTCAGTCCCCACAAGATGCAGGCACTCGAGGTGCCAGGACTCAGGTGCAGGGAGCTGGGACTCCCCTGAGGTCCCACCGTGGCCTCCCCTAACTGGAGGACACTCCTGGCTCAGGGCTGTTCCCAGCCCGGGCGACCGCGGGGCCCTGCCACGGGGCTGCCCCTGCTCGGGGTGCTGGGGAGGGCTGCCGCGGGGCCCTCCGGCCTCGGGGGGGAAGGGGTCCTCACCCCGGGGCTGCCCTGGGTCGGGGGGCGTCCCCAGCTCCGGGGGCTCGGCCGCCGGCCCCTTCTCACTCCTTTTCTTCTTCTTCTGCTGCTTCTTTTCCTTCCGCAGCTGCAGCTTCTCCTCCCGGGAGAGCTCCGGGGCCTGCGGGCACAGAGCGTCAGGCAGCCCCCGGCCCCACGCCGGCCCCAGCCCCACACCGGCCCCGGCCCCACGCCGGTCCCCAGCCCTGCTCACCTGTGGTCCCGCTGGCACCGGCGCGGCTGCTTCGGGGCCCGCACCTGGAACGAGGGGAAGCGTGAGAGAGAGGCCGGGAGCGCGGCCGAGCCCGGCCGGCGCCGGTTGCAGGGGACGGGGAGAGGCCGGTGGGGGGAGGCAGGGGAGATGCCGAGCAGCGGGGCGGGAGCAGGGTCCCGCCGCCCACCGGGGGCCCGGCGCGGCCCGGCGCGGCGCGGCCCCGCACTCACCGCCCGGCGCGGCCCGCTCCGCCATGGCTCCTGCCCGGCCGCTCACAGCGCCCCCTGCCGGCCGGAGGGCGCTGCCGCCCGCGTGCTCTGCGTGACATCAGCGGTCCTCCGCATGACGCGCGGTGACGCCACTCCGCGGCCGGGGCGGGGGCCGGCCCCTTGCCCGGGGTGTCCCTCCCCGCGCTGCCCAGCGCCCCGGGCCCTGCTGCCCGCTGCCTCCCCGCGGCCGGGGCCCGTCCCGCTCCGGGCCGGCGCTCAGCACCGGGCGCGGCGGGGCAGGGCTGCGGCACGGCTGGGACGTCGCCGGGCGCCCCGGCGGGGGCCCGCACTGGGCACGGGGCTGCGACGGGGTCCCGGTGTGGGGAGGGGTCACCGGGACGCCCAGGCCCCGGCGCCGGCGGCCCTGTGGCTCCCCGCCGGTTCGCCCCGGCACCGGGCCCGCGGGCGGCGGAGCGGGGCGGGGCGGGGCGGAGCGGGGCGGGGCGGCCCCGGCGGGCGGTTCCGCCGGCCGCGCCATCGCGGGGGCCCCGCGGGGCGGCGCCGGGGAGCGCCCGGCCCGACATGGCGGCGCGCGGCAGGTAGCGGGGGCGCGCGACCCGGCCCAGCCCGGCCCGGCCCGGCCCGGCCCCGCCCCGCCATGCACTTCTCCATCCCCGAGACCGAGACCCGCGCCGGCGACGGCGGTGCCGCCTACGTGGTGAGCGGGGCCGGAGCGGAGCTGTCCCGCGGTGCGGAGCGGAGCGGGCGGGGCGGCCCCGCGGCCCAGTTCCGGCGGCTCCCCGGCGGCAGCAGCGCCCAGCGGGGCCTGGGCCGGGGCCGCCGTCCCGGGGCGCGCGCTGTCCCCGCTCGGTGGGGCCGTGCGGGCGTGCAGAGCCGGCGGCGGTAGCGGGCGGCCTGGGCGGGCCGGGACCGGCGCTGAGGCCGGGCGAGGCGGGCAGCCCCCCCGCCGGCCGCCCGCCGTCCCCAGCCGTCGCCCCGCTCCCGGGCCGGGCGGGCGTCGGGCCGCGCTGCGGGGCCGCGCCCTGCGGCCCAGCCTGGCCCCCGGCGGGCTCGGGGGGGTCCCCGGGGCGCGGCCCCGCGGGCGCAGCTCGGAGGGCGCCCGGACCCTGCCCTGCGCCGGGGGGCGGCTGGCCCGGTGCGCTGCGGGCGGGGAGCGGGCAGCGGGCAGGGGCCCTGTCCCGTCCGCGGGGCCCGGCTCATCCTGCCCCGCCAGCCCGTCTGTCCGTCCGTCCGTCCAGGCTTCCTGTTTTGCTCGGCGCGCCGTGAACGCCCTCCGGCTTGGCAGCTGCTCCGGGAGCGGGTCCCCGGGGCGCCCGGAGGGACGCTGCTGCGGGGCGCTGACCCTGCGTACTGGGAGCCCCCTCCCCGGCGGTGGCAGCGCTGCCCGCAGAGCAGGGTCTCGCTGCGCGGGGGCTGGTCCTCTGGGAAGCACGAGGCAGTGTGTCAGGGGCATGGATGGCAGTTGTGAGCTGCGGGAAGGACTGCAAAGGGACCCGGTGATCCACAGGCAGCTGCGGTTGCACAAGGGCCAGAGGAGCAAGCGCCTGAGGTGTGTTCAGCCCTGTGCCTCCCCCTGCACTTTGCCCTCGGGTGCCGTGATGGCTCCTTGGGCAGGGGAAGACCTCGTCCCCAGTGTCAGAGGCGAGCTCGTTTGCAGCCCCGGGTCTGGGCGGGAGCCGGTGACCCTGCAGAGAGCCCTGCCAGCGTGGGCCCCCGTGCTGATGCCAGGCAGGCGTGAGCGCTGCCTGGGCCTCCCAGCATCCGTGGTGGTCTCCTGGGCCCTTCCCAGGGACCCTGAGCAACAGGGCTGTTGCCTTTGGGTTGGAAGATGGTGCGAGAAGCCAGTGTGAGATCCAGTGTGGCCTGGGCGGGTGCCTCGCCGACCCTGAGCAGCCCCAGCTTTCAGGCACAGGAGGACGCCTGGGGCTTCCAGTGAGCAGAGCAGCCATGGGAGGTACTTGCCTGGGCTGCGACTGCCGGTCGGAGGTGTGTCTCCAGCCCCCACGGCGCGGTCCTCCTGCCCTCCCAAACACCATTCTGAGGATGGCAGGACCTTCTCCAGCACAGAGGGCAGGGTGCTGTCACCTGGGAGGACACTGCCTGCGGCGAGGTGCCTGGAGTTGGGGCGTGGAGTTGCTGGGCCCTGTGCACTGTGCAGCCGTAGCCGTGCTCTGCCTGTGGCGTCAGTGGGGAGCCGAGCCAGGGTGGGGGTGCAGGGCAGAGGGGGCACCCGGGCCAGCAGCCAGGGACCAGCTCCGTGGTGTTGTAGAAAAACCTAGTAAAAACTTAGCACTTGCACACGTGATTTCCATAACCGCGGGATCCCCTGCAGCGGGAGCAGTTGCCTCCCTGTCTCTGTAGGGTACCCCCCGAGCTGTGGGGCAGGCGAACCCCAGCTGGGCTGGTGCCTGCTGGGGTAAAACTGTCCCAGAGGGGTTCCAGCCTGGGGGGCATGGGGTAGGGGCATGTCCTGCTGGGCAACCAGTGCCCCAGTAGTGCTGGGGTATGTTGTGGTGGCCCCAAGGCGGGCACAAGAAGGGAGTCCCCTTCTCTGTGGCAAGGGCTGGCCATGGTCGTGCACCCCAGGAGGCAGTGGAGCGAGCCCAGGTCCGCAGCCTTTGGCGGTGGGGATGTCCTGGCCACGCAGCTCACCGCGGCTGGACGCCAGGCTCCTGCTCCACTGGCCTGAGCACAGCCCAGGTCGCTGTGTTGGCCACCGCATGTGTCGTGGGGCCTGCAGAATGGAGAGCAGCCGCTGGCTGCCTCTTCTTGCTGCGGGGAGGGGTGTCCTTACACACTGATTTGGGGACACCTGTGTCCACGGGGCTGCAGCGTGGCTCTGTACACTCCCTGTGGCTGAGCACCTGCAGGGTGCCTTCCTGGTGTCCATCAGACACATCCCTTGGATGTGCTTGTATTTCCTGAGCAGTTTTGACCACAACCACTGGGCTGCAGGTCTGTACCGACGCCGATGCGTCTTCAGAAGAGCAGCACACAGAAACCTTTCAGTGCTGTTATTGTACTTACCTGTGTGAGTCCTGGGTGTTTGGTCTGTCCTCACTTGCTAACGCATAGCCCTTGACTGCTGACAACAGCCCCTCCTGGTCCTGGCCATGCTGGGGGCCGTGGCTGTGCCTGTGTGGGGCTGCTCGTTGCATGCATTGGCCTCCATGGGCAGCCTCAGGGCGCGAGGGCCCTGCCCCTCTCCAGGCTGCTGGGGGTGCTGGCCCCGAGAGCTGGAGGGGGCCCCAGCCCTGCAAGGGAAGTGCTGCAGAGCTGTGTGCTCTGGGGCAGCGCCTGGAGGGGGTCCAGGCAGCAGGCGGCATGCTGCCGGGATCGGTGCCTCTGGGCTGGAGCCAGTGCCTGCAAGGCAAACCCGGCTCCCGCAGCGGTGCCCAGCCCAGCACGGGACATTCAAGGGTGCCAGGTGGGTCCTGGCGCTTTCTGGGGCAGGGGCTGAGCTCTGCTGACAGGAGGGGAGGGCTGGGGGTGCCCCATCTGCCCCTCGGCAGGGTCCTCAGGAGCATGGCCTCTTCCTGGGCTGCAGCGGGGCTTGGCCCTGCAGGGGCTTCTCCCTGGGGTGGCCGATGTGCCCTGAGCTGGGCAGACCCCGGGGTCCCTCCATCCGGCAGGAGTTGGGATCTGACTGGCATCTCTCCCTGCAGGCCTACAACATCCATGTGAACGGGGTGTTGCACTGCCGAGTGCGTTACAGCCAGCTCCTGGGGCTGCACGAGCAGGTAGGGAGCCATCCCCAGCGGTGGTGGGAGCTGCTGCCGACCAGCCCCCCTCCCACAGGGCAGTGCTGCGGTGCCTGCTGTGCTCCTGGCGGGCAGGGCGGTGGGTCCTGCGGGCTGCCATCAGGTGCTGCAGGAAGGCACCGCGCACTGCTGGAGAGCCAGGGCGTCTGGCGCTGCACTGGCTGCAGGCAGGTGTGCGCTGCCCATTGCTGCCCGTGGGGCCGGCCAGGGTGTCGTTTTCTGTTCCTTGGCATCAGGTGCAGGGCTCCTCTCCTGCTCTGTGATGTCCCAGCAAACTGCTGGCTGCCCATTTGGATGAGGAACACTGGTGAACTCTTCGCTCCCCTTGCCAGGGCCCTGGAGACCAGCTGGGGTGGGGGGTCA
This sequence comes from Nipponia nippon, assembly GCF_047370975.1. NCBI lineage: Eukaryota > Metazoa > Chordata > Aves > Pelecaniformes > Threskiornithidae > Nipponia > Nipponia nippon. The sequence continues at coordinate 126,833,904 of NW_028262358.1, forward strand.
GAGCAGCCACTATCTTCCTGGAGGCTCTCTCAGCACTCTGCTCTCTTCCCAGTTAAGGAAAGAATATGGCGCTAATGTGGTCCCAGCCTTTCCCCCAAAGAAGATCTTCACACTCACCCCGGCAGAGGTAGAGCAACGACGGGAACAGCTGGAGAAATACATGCAGGCTGGTAAGCTGGGTCTGCCCCATGCTGCTGGCTCCTCCATCCAAGCCCCTTCCCCTTCCCTGCGTTGGCAGAGGTGGAGACCTGCTGGTGCCTCCACGTACGGGGAGTCCACGGCTGCCCGTGTGCATGCCCTACGTGCAGTGCACGCTTAGTCTGGGTGCAAACTCCGAGGGGCCGCAGAGTGGACTGGTGTTGGCGTGGGTCCCTGCCCCTTCCCACATAACCCCTGACTCTGTGCTCATCTTCCACGTCCAGTGCGGCAGGACCCGACGCTGGGAGGCAGCGAGACCTTCAACAGCTTCCTGCGCAAGGCCCAGCAGGTGAGGGGGCAGGAGCCGCTGGATGTGGTGGGCTGCTGGGGCAGCCTGTGTGGGGGTGAGTGCAGACTGCCAGCGCCGGCCAGTGCGTGCTGGGGCCCTCGGACTGCAGGGCAGTCTGAGTGGCCTGAGGGTGGTCGGTGGTGGAGGGGCTGGGGTGCCAATCCTATTTCTCTCTCCAGGAGACGCAGCAGATACCCACAGAGGAGGTGGTGCTGGAAGTGCTGCTCTCCAATGGCCAGAAGGTCAAGGTCACCATCCTTACCTCGGACCAGACAGAGGATGTCCTTGAGGTGCCAAAGATCTTGTGCTGGGCAGGACCATCTCCTCCTGCTGTGTTCTGGGGTTTCCTATACATATGCAGGAGTTCCCTCAGCCTGGCACCCCCTGGCCCTCCTTGCCCCATGCTTACCCCAGAGCAGGGTTGTCTTGGGGGGCTGAAGAGCGGTGGAGCTGGAAGGGGTGTGCTGATGTGCTCGTGCCCCTCTCTGGGCCCAGACTGATATCGGGAGGCCCCCAGCTGTTCCGTGGTGGGAGTGATCCCCTGGGCCCCCCACACTTGTCCACTTGCCCCCCCTGCCCTGGCTCCCAGTGCAGCAGAGGTGCTGCCTTCCTGCTCTTGGGAGGCCCCAGAATGCACACAGGCTGGATCCTGCCGCGGGGTAAGGATGTCTCTGCGGGAAGTGGTGACATCCTGCTCTTGCTCCCAGGCCGTGGCCTCCAAGCTGGATCTGCCAGATGACCTGGTCGGCTACTTCAGCCTCTTCCTAGTGAGAGAGACCAAGGACGGAGCTTTCTCCTGTGAGTAGAGCGTGCTGGAGCTCTGCGAGGGCTGTGGTGGGACGTCTGCCCTGCGCCCTGCCCCAGAGTGAGAGCTGTGTGCTTGGCCCTGCCCTGGGTGGGGGGGATCCAGCGGGCTCCCCTGAGGTGCCCTGGCTGGCGGGGGCCCAGTGGGCTCCTGCTGCCCTGAGTCACTACTGAGCTGCTGTTTCCCCGTAGTCGTGCGAAAGCTGCAGGAGTTTGAGCTGCCATATGTGTCCGTCACCAGCCTGCACAACCCTGAGTTCAGGATCATCCTGCGCAAGAGGTGAGCAACAGGGCCGGAGGGGCACCGACTGCTGGAGCAGTGGCATGGTGTCTGGGGCTCCCTGCTCTGCAGAGGGACCCCTCCCCTCCTGCCGTCGCTGCCCGCGGGGTGCTTTGGCCCCCAGGAACGCACCTGGGCATCCCTGGCCATGACATCGGGGGCCAGGCTGTGCTGCTGGGCTTGGCCCTTGTTTCCACGTTCCCCGATATGACCCTTCCCGCCTCTGGCAGCTGCTTGAGAGGGGGAGTGGGGCATGGCAACTGATGGCTACCAGGGGAGCTGGCCAGAGAGCCAGCCTGGTGCCTTGTCCCAGCATGGGGGGTGTTTTTCTCCCCATCGCTGTTAGGAGCTGGGGAATAGGTTGACCTATGTGGCTCCTTTCTAGCTACTGGGACTCCTCCTATGACGACGATGTAATGGAGCACCGTGTGGGGTTGAACTTGCTGTATGCGCAGGTAAGGGTCAGTGTGGCCCCGCTGGGTGAGGAGGGGCACTGCACCCCTCAGCTACAGCTGTGCAGGGTCTCAGGTGGCTCTGGACCCAGCTGCTCACCAGCCTCTGCTTCTTGGTAGACGGTGTCGGACATCGAGCATGGATGGATCCTTGTCAACAAGGAACAGCATCGGCAGCTGAAGTCCCTGCAGGAAAAAGTCTCCAAGAAGGAGGTAGGGGAGGCCACGATGCTGTGACTGGAGCAGTCCCAGCACTGGACTGGCACCGCTCCCGTGTGAACGCGTGGTGCCGAGTTCGTTGCCTGTTCCTGGCCTGGGAGGTGTGGTGGGAGGGCAGTCATCTGTGCTGAGCTTCCCTGGCTCTGCCCGCAGTTCATCCGCTTGGCGCAGACCCTGAAGTACTACGGCTATCTCAAGTTTGACCCCTGCATCACTGACTTTCCTGAGAAGGGATGCCACGTCGTCGTCAGTGCTGGCAACAACGAGCTCAACTTCCAGGTGCGGCTGCCGAACGAGCAGATCAAGGAAGGCAGCTTCAAGGTCACACGCATGCGGTGCTGGCGGGTCACGTCCTCAGTGAGTGCCACTTGCCTGCGGGACCCTGGGGAGCAGGGAGGGCTCTGTGGGTCTGGCGGGACCTGGCTGTGCCAGGCTGCTCTGGCACCTCTCCCTGGGAAAACTGCTGGCTGTGTTGCCTGCTTCCAGCCCAGCTGGTGTGGGCAGGGTCTCAGTTGTGGTTTGGGGCTGAGGGGGTCATCGGTGTGAGGACATTTGAGGGGGCTGCTGCTGCGAGGGGACCTGACGGTGGTGGAAGGCCAGTGGGAGCTGGGCAGGGTGTCCAACACCCAGCTGGGGGCTGCCCTCTGTCAGCACAGGGGCCTGGGAAGCTGGCCGCTTTCCCTCCGGGGGCTCCCAGCCTCAGCACGTGCCCTTGCAGGTGCCGATGAGCAATGGTCCCTCGGGGAGCAGCCCGGGGAAGTCCGAGGTGAAGCTGGAGTTGGCTTTCGAGTATCTAATGAGCAAGGACCGGCTGCAGTGGGTCACCATCACCAGTCCACAGGTAGGGCTGCCTGTGTACCAGGCCAGTGGTGGACAAGGATGGGAGCAAGGCAGCAGACTGGGCTGGGTGTGGTGTGTCAGGAAGGCCGTGGGGTGCGTGGAGCTTCATGCCACCTCTCCCTTGCAGGCCATCATGCTGAGCATCTGCCTGCAGTCCATGGTGGACGAGCTGATGGTGAAAAAGTCTGGAGGCAGCATCCGCAAGGTGAAGGTTGGGGCTGGATGCTGTCTCTGGGGTGGGATCCCATCCTGCCCCTGTGACTCCCTGGGGTCTAGGCTGGGCCCTGCTTGCTCTCCTCAGGCTGGGGCCAGCTGAAGGATCCCCAGGGGCCATCTTAACCTCTGGAGCTGCCTGTGGGGACCCTGCCGCTGACCTGAGCTCCTCTCCTGCAGATGTTTCGCCGGCGGGCGAATGGGGCCCTGCGGCGCTCTGACAGCCAGCAAGCTGTGAAATCCCCGCCACTGCTGGTGAGTGGGACCCTGCAGCCCTGGTAGGGGAGATAAGTGCGACCATGGGTTTCGCTGTGTGTCGGGTACCAGAGCCCACTGCCCCCAGAGGTGCCACTGTCCCCTCGGCAGGGCTGGTAGTGGGGAGGGCACTCCCCACTCCCATAGCCCTGGAAAGAGAAAGCGGTCCTGGACCCATACCTGGGAACCGGACTCCCTGGGGGAGGGAAGGGAGCGGTAGCCTGGCCTTGTCCCAGGAGGGCGAGTGGTGGCTGAGGGCAGGGAGATTGGGGCTGGTGGGAAGGCTGGGCGCGTCCCACCACCTCAGCGCTGTCTGATGGTGCTGTCCCCACAGGACTCGCCCGATGCCTCCCGGGAGCCGATGGCCAAACTCTCGGTGAGTTGTGTGTGGGCGCACCGGTGCCGTCACCCTCAGACTGAGCGGGGGGGAGCGGGGGTCCTCCCTAACGTCTCCCCTCTCCACAGAGCAAGCTCACCTCTGTCAGCCTGCGAGGGATCAGCCACTCCAGCTCTGCTAACGATGTGGGCGCTAACGACTTCCATGGCAATTACGCCTTTGAGGGCATTGGCGATGAAGATCTGTAGTGCCCCCCTTCTTGAGGGCCTTCGCTGAGGAATGTACGACCTGCAGACGGGTTGCAATCAACGTGCCTCTCACCTCCTACATCCACCTTCCCCTGCTCCCCCGGGCTGGGGAGCTCACCCCCAGCCCACTGTTGCCTTCGGGGTAGGGGCAGCTGAACTCCTCCTGCTGCTGGCTCCAGCTGGGAGAAGGCTTGTTCCCAGGGCGGCACTAGCCAAACCTGAGCAGCGTGCCCAGGCTGAGCCCTGGCGCAGCGTCACAGAGCCTGGCTCAGCGCGGGGGGCAGAGCTGCCCCTTCCCCAGCCAGGAGGGCCTGGCCCGAGCGCCCAGCTGCGCAGGAGGGCAGCTGCCCCAGAGTGGCTGGGGCAGCGGCTTGGCAGCAGTGAGCGGCCCTTGTGAGGCTCCATAATGCCAAATTAGCGTTTAGGTTTCTGCTCAGAGACAGAGTGCAGTAAACTGTCTCCAGGGGGCTCTGCGCAGAGCCCCCTCTCTAACCCGCTCATAGACTCCAGCGTAATCTAGGCTTGTAACCACGTATCTCCTGCTGCTCAGACCAACCAGAGCATTAATGGACAGTAACTGATGTTTACACACTGCAATGATGATTAAAATGGATCCTGATTGGTACTGGGCTGTCTGTTGGGGGGTGGCCCCTGTCCCTCCCCTCCCTGCACACCTTACCAGCCCTGCGCTGTCCTCTCCTGAAGCAGAACAAGGCCCCCAGGGAGAATAGCAGATAACAAAACTGACTGTTTAATGCTTTTATACACAATATAAATTACACTGACTGGCATGGCAACAGCCATGGAACCAGCTCCGTTTCCCCCTCCCCCCGTTTTCCCCAAACTCCGGCAGAAGAAAGCTCCAACAGGCAGGAACTGCCCTTGGGGGTGCCTGGGGGCAGGGCACCACCGCTGCTGGGGCAGGCACCCGAGCCGCCGGTTGTGGCTTCATCCTGCCCGGGCAGGACAGGGCTGCTGGAGACCCCGGTGCACCCGCGGGCTCTGCGTAAGGCAGCCCTGAGCCCCCTGTGGAGTCTGCTGCCTGTCCCTCCCCCAGGGAGGGCAGGGGCCACAGCCGGCAAGTGGCTGGGGTGCCCCGGGGCTGAGGCATCCCGGGCCCGATGCAGGGCCAAGCCCCTGCAGCTGGGCTAAGTGCTGTCTCAGGGCAGGGCTGTGCCCACGGCTGGAGGGGCCAGGAGGGCTTTGGCATTGCGCGGGTTTACCCAGCTCTCAGCCGTGTGGCCGTGGATCTTCTGGTGGCGCTTGTAGTTGTCCCAGTGGCCAGTGGTGTAGGGGCAGTCCCGGCACTGGAAGGGCTTCTCGCCTGTATGCCGCAGCATGTGCCGCTTCAGGTTCATGCTCTGGTTGCAGCTGTAGCTGCAGAGGCTGCACTGGAAGGGCTTGTCGCCTGAGTGGATGCGCCCGTGACGCTTGAGGTTGGCCAGGTTGCCGCAGGCGTAGTCGCAGAGCTGGCACTTGTAGGGCTTCTCGCCTGTGTGCACTCGCTGGTGCCGCTTCAGGTTGTCGAGGTGGGCGGAGGCGTAGGGGCAGAGCGGGCAGGCAAATGGCTTCTCCCCGCTGTGCGTCTTCATGTGCCGCGCCAAGTGGTTGGGGTAGTGGGTGACGAAGGGGCAGAGGCTGCAGGCAAAGCCTTTGTCCCCAGTGCCCTTGCGGGGGCTGGCACCCGGCTCAGTGCCCAGCACTGCCAGACTGCAGCGCCCGCAGACCTGCTCAGCCAGGCCCTCATCCTGCGCGAAACCGTCGTCCAGCACCAGCCCGCACATGCGGCACGTGAAGGGGAAGAGCAGCTCGGGCAGCGCGGCTGCCTCCTCGCTCCGCAGTCGAGCGCAGCCGGGCAGGAAAGGGCCGCTGCCACTGCCCACGTGCAGGCTCAGTTCCGGCAGCAGCGGCTCTGTGGGACAAAAACAAGCAGGGCCCTGAGCAGGGCAGCACAGCGCTGGCAGGGCTCAGCTCCACCAGGAGCCCCGGGGGCAACGGTGCCCCGGCTGAGGCTGGTGGCACGTGGCAGCAGCCTGGCACAGGTCGATGGCAGGACATGCGCCTTGCCCCTTCCCCAGCCCCGGGGCTGTGCCGTGGGGCTCCCCCACAGCAGCCCTCCCCTGCACCCCTGCCTTTTACCTGGCTCCTTGTCCCGCCGGTGTGGCCCCTCGCCTTCGGGCAGGCGGTGGCTGAGCATGTGCCGCTTCAAGTTGCGGCTCTGGTTGCAGCGATAGTCGCAGGCGGCACACTGGAAGGGCTTGTCCTGACTGTGGACCCGTTCGTGGCGTTTGAGGTTGCCCAGGCTGCTGCAGGCAAAGCTGCAGCACGTGCAACGGTAGGGCTTCTCCCCTGTGTGTGTGCGCAGGTGTCGCGTCAGGTTCACCAGCTGGGCAGAGGCGTAGGCACACTGCGGGCACGCGAAGGGTTTCTCCCCGTTGTGTGTCTTCATGTGGCGCTTGAGGTGGCTGGAGTAGTGGGAGGCGAAGGGGCAGAGCTGGCAGGAGTACACGATGCGCTGGCTGCGGCCCCCTTCAGCACCGGCGCACTGCAGGCAGCTCTGCCCCAGGCTGGCAGCCAGCTGCAGCCCACACTGGCGGCAGGGCAGCGCTGCGGGGCCGGGCTCTCCGCCCTCCTCGGGGTCGCTCTCCACACTGAGCTGCTGGTACCCAGAGGAGCAGTCGTCGTCGCTCAGCGTGTACGCCGGGATGGCGATCTTCCCCACCAGGGTGTCTGCTGAGAAGACCATGGGGATGGGACGGTGTCAGCCCAGCTGGCCCAGGCACAGCCCCTCCGCTTGTGCCACCAGTCCCAGCAGGGCCCGTCCCAAGGAGGGGACCACAGCCAGGAGGGGCCAGGCAGCTGCACCTGCCCTAGCAGCACCCAGGAGCCTGCAGGAGCCCACCACGCCGCGCACAGCAGAGTAACAAGCCTCACGGCCATGACCTGCCCTGACACCCTGCTGCAGGGCCTGTCCTGGGCGCCTCGGGAAACCCTGTCATCTCCGCCCTGCAGCTGACCAAGCCGGGCGGTCAGCCCTCAGACAGACCCCTGGCACCAGGGCGGGCGGGTAGTGAGGGGCACAGAGGCAGGCTGGGCACTCTCCAGCACTGCCGCGCCCGGCTGGTAGGAAGCAGCAGTGGTGTGAAGGTGTTGAGCGCAGCCTGACCCAGGCCATAAAGCTTGCTCCAGGCCCCCCCTCACTGTGCCGCTGCCCCAGACCCGGGGACAGCAGCCGGTCCTGCTCCCATGGCCGACACCGTGGGGCTCCAACACCAGCCCCCCTCCATCACACAGGAGAACAGACCTTCCCCAGCCCCACGCAGCGCCACTGTCCCATGGCAGTGGGGGGAAGTCTGTGCCAGGCTCTCAGTGCGCACTTCTGCTTCCTGGCTGGGCACAGACCCATCTTCCTGCAGCCCCTGGGGTAGTGCCTGTGCCCCAGGAATCGATGACAGGAACGGAGCCCACCACCCTGCAGCTGCCTCAGGCTGGCTTGCTGGCCCCATGCCCCAGATGTGCCCCCAGGATGGTGTTAGGAGCCAGAAGGGCAGTGACACGCAGCCGAAGCCTTGCCACTACCAGCCTTAAGCCGTGCGCCCAGCTGTCCCCATGCTGTGCCTGACCTGGAGCCCTGCGGCCCTGTTGTGAGACCCAACAGATGCCCGTGACCCCGGGAAGCACCCTGGGCCGTTCCCCTTTGCTGATGCCCACCTGGCTGGGTCCAGCTCTGAGAGCCCCAGAGGCGCAGGTGTGAGGCTGCTCCCCTGTGTGGGACGGGGTGGCCCCTTCAGCCTCCGGTCCCCTTTCACAAGCACTGCCTGAAGCGCAGACACCAGAACGGGGCATCCTGCAAGGGCCTGACTATTGCCAGGGGAACCCTTGACCCCACCTCAAGCCCCACACTGAGGGACTCCCCTGCCTCCTTGGCTCAGGCCCACAGTGCAGCAGTGCCACAGCATCCCTGGAGCACTGTCCCCTGAGCGCGGCTGTGTCAGTGCTGCGCAGGTGGGACAGTGTGGCCCACGGGGTGAGGATGAGGCCGGTGATGGCTCTCCTGACCTTCTCAGTGGGCCCTGAGGTGCCTGGTCCTGCTCCCCAACTGGGGCTGCCATCTGAGAGCGGGAAGGAAAGTATTTCTGATGGCAGAATGTCTGCTGCAGACGGTGGCTTTCAGCCCTCACAGCATCCAGCTCCCAGAGTCGCTGAGCGGGCTTTGTCCCGGTGCTGGGCTCTGCGCACAGGCTGTGGGGAAGCGCAGCCCTTGAAACAGAACCCCATCTGCCAGGCAGCTGGGACCGTGCCTCAGCATGAGAGCAGGAGCTGCTGGCACGGCCTGGCACGGCTGCCGAGCATGCGGACCGGAGCACAGGCCTTGCGGACAGCAAGGGGACAGAGCCACAGGGGTCGGGCAGTCCATGCCCCCCTCCTCTCGCCACTGAGTATGTCCCCATGTTATTCACCACTCATTGTCGAAGGCAGCGAGTGATGCCCACCGGTCCTTGCGAGGCACCTTAACGGAGCTGGAGCAGCATTCGCTCCTCAGGCTGCCTCGTGCCGCAGGCTGACCTGGAGCCTGGCACGCCGCCGGCAGGGTGGGCGCTCACCAGCCACGCAAAGGGGCTGGGGGGCCCCTGGGGCAGGCGAGTGGCCGGGAGCAGGGGCTGGTGGAGAGACAGCCCAGGCCCAGCTCCCTACGCCTGCTGCAATGCCGAGCTGCAGTGGCGGGGCAGGACCCCGCAGGGCCAAGGCCCTGGCTCCGGGTGGGCAGCAGAGCCCTGCCCAGGAGGTGCGGGGGACTAGGGGCTCCCGGGCAGAGCAGCGCAGATGGCTCTGGGGGCGAGCCCAGTGGCGGCAGGGTGGCCTGCCGGCCCCGGTGTCCCCGCGGCCCCAGACCAACCGCGGGGGCGCACCATGCCTGGGGGGCCTTAGCGGGAGGCAGCGCTCGGGGGGGGGGTCGGTGCCGGGCGGGCAGAGACCACCAGCGCGGGCCCCGGCCAGGGCCTCACCCCGCCGGGATCCGGGAGGGAGACCGCTCCCGGGGAGGGCGGCTGCCGGATGGGGCCAAGCGCGGGGGCCGGTACCGGCGGGGCCGGGCCACGTCCCCGCCCGGCGGCGCTCCCGGAGCCGGGGTGCCCAGGACGGCCGTCTCCGGACGGCGGCACGCACCTGGCGGTCCCTTCTCGAAGGCCAGGCCGCGACCCAGCAGCAGGTCGCCGGGCAGCACCAGCGCCGCTCCCGCCGTCTCCTCGGGGCCGTCCTCGGCGTCCGCTGCAACACACCGAGCGCCGCAGGTCACCGCTGGGCCGCCGCCGCCGCCGCGCCCCGGCCCCGCCGCGCACTCACCCTTCACCGGCTGCGGGTGGCTCTGCTTCCGCCGGGGCATCGTGGCCGGCCCCGGCCCCGGCCCGGCCCCGCCGCCCGACCGCCCGCGGCCCGCCAGCCGCCCCCGCCAGCCCGGGGCGGCCGCCGCCGCCCCGCCTCGACCGGGCACTTCCGCTTCCGGCGCTGGCCCCGCCCCGCGGCGTCCGGAAGCGGGCGCGGCGCCCCGGAAGCGGATCGGGCAGCCGGAAGCGTGCGCGGGTCCGCCGCCGCCCGCTTCCCTCCCGACACCGCGCCGGCGTCTCCGGCATGCGGCGGGGGGGCCCGGGCCGGGCCGCGCCGCGGGAGAGGCAGGCGGGGGCTGGGCCGGGCAGGGTCCCCTCGGGCGGGAGCGGCGTCCCAGGAGGGCGGGCTGCCCTCCGCCCTGGCGGGGCGGGCGTCTGTGGGACGGAGGTCTCTGGGGCGGGGCGGGGGCGGGCCCCCGGGGGGCGGGCGCGGCGTCCGTGAGCGGGGCGGGGGCCACCGGGGCGGAGGGCCGACGGTCTTTGTGCCCCCCCCAGGGGCGGCTGCGGCGACCTGCCCCGCTGCCCCGCCGGGCACACGGCCCCGCTCCGGGCGGCCGGAGCGCCGCGGGAAGCCTCGCCAGGCCCCTGAGCCGAGGGGAGAGCTCGGTGAGTCCTGTGCCGGCACCGGTACCCGCAGCCCCGCTGGTGGTCCTGGCCGTCCCAGCGGCCCTCGGCAGCAGAGGGGCAGCCCTGGCCGTCGGCCTGTCCCGTCCATGGGGGAGACGGGCCGGGGCCTTTGCCAGCGGGGAGGGGGCAGCTGCTCCTGCCCAGGGACGGTGGCCTGCGGGGAGCGCTGGCGGGGCTGGGGGTCCCTGCCAGGCATCTGCGGGGGTGGGGGGCTGTGCAGCATCGACCCTGCCCTGCAGAGCTGTGGGGGATGACAGCACTTTGTGCAGAGGAAAGGGCTGAGGAGCAAGGTGTCCGGGTAAGGCAGCTGCAGGAGGGAGGTGGAGACAAGGCGCTGGAGGTGGAGGGCTGAAATGGCTTTTCTGTGTGTGGCACAGGCGGACTTGTAGAGCTCCGGAGGCTCTGGGGATCCTGGCAGAGTGGGGCTGGGTGGGCCAGAGCCTGCGTTGCCCTGGGATGAGAGGGCAGGGTGGGCAGACAGGCACTTGGGTAGCGATGAGTGGCAGTGCGCCAGTCTTTCACCATCTCGGTGCTTCCAGCGCTGAGATCCTTTCAGCCTGGATGAGGGATCTGCGGCTTTTGGCAGTGCAGAGAGGGATTCGCAGTCCTGCCTGTAGTCTGATCTCCAGAGGCAACTGAAACCATCCTTTGGAGATGCCCACCGTGATCCTGCTACCTTGTACTGTCCTGGGGGGTGGAACAAGTCCAGTCATGGATCAGGTTGCCCAGAGAGCTTGTGTGGCTTTCAAGACCCAACTGGCATAAAGCCCTTAACCACAGTGCTGATCCTGATTTGGGCAGGAAGGTGGACTGGAAACCTCTTGAGGTCTCTTTCCATCTGAATTATTCTGTGATCGTGGTGACCCCTGTGGGAACTGACTGCAGAGGAAGGAGAACCCAGCTGCCCACAGCCAGGCACGGGAGGAGAGGCAGCTGCAGAACAAGCCCAGGAGTGGCCCCAGTGCTGGGGCACCGTGGCCGTGCTGTGGCTCCTCTGCGGCTGTTACCTCTGCCAGTCCTACCCCCACGGTCACAGCTCTCTCAAGGACTGCAGAGCTGAGCCCTATTGCCTCGATCTCCCAGGAGTGCGTGTGGGCGATGGGCCCCCATGCGATGGAGCTCCTGATTTCACCTGGCATGTCCCTGCCCCAGAAAACCTCCCCCATTTTGCGTGGCTCGGCTCCCGGACACTCAGACATGCTCTGACCCTGCCAGGCAAGGAGCCTGCTGGGCCCCAGGCACGCTGTGATGGCTCCTCGTGCAGCCCAGTCACACCTCCGCTCCTAGGGGAGCTCAGCCATCTCATGCTGTCACATTTCCCTCTGCTTTGGTTGGTTTCCTGCAGCTTCTGTCTCTGGTGTACCAGTGTTGTGCATACTGGGGACATCCAGGGCTTTGTGTCCTGCTTCTTGGGGAGGAGGGCGCCTCGTTACACTGCTTGGGGACTTGTTCGGCCCATCTCCAGGGATGGCCAGCGTGCAGCTGTGTGTGTTGGGGGCAGCAGCCCTGCTCTGACTCAGCCGTGCCTTGTACTTGTCCTCTCTGATGCCTAGGTCCCTGTGCTGGATGTGGTCCCCATCTACAGGACTCATTCTGCCTTCTGCATGGCTCCGTTAATAGAGCTGTTTGACATGTCCAGGTGACCCTGGGCACTTGAGCTGCTGCTGTTGAGCCTTCTCACAGATAGTTTTTGTTTATTTGCAGGTCCCTGAGGGAGTCGAATGTATTGGACTTTGTGGCAGTCCCGGGAGAGCCATGGCCATGCTGTGTCATTAGCAATGATTCCCTGCTGACAGGTACCTCGGGGTCAGAGGATGGGGCCGCTTAGATCCCTGCCAGTGCTTCTTCGCTTGTGTTGTGCAGCCCCAGCCTTTCAGTCAAGGTTGTCACAGTCGCAATGCAGGAGTGGCACAGGCCCAGGGTGTCTCCTTGCAGGCTGGCCCCACTGGTCGGACAGCTGATGTCTGCGGTGTCAGCGCAGCCGTTGCTGCTGCTCTGGCGCTGGCTTCTGCTGTTCTGCCAGGCAGAGTCTGCGGTGACGTCAGCAGTCGTCCCAGACAGTGGTCCCACTGCCCTCCCCCATGTTTGAGCACATTCCTTCCTGCTCTCCTCCTGCAGTACCTCCCACTCTCTAACAACCATTTAAATTCAATCTCAGCCCAGTTTCCCATGAGCTCTTCAGTTACCACCTCATTGGAAAGTGCTTTGTCACCTGGGGTGACATGGTGCAGCACCTTGCTTGTTCCCAGGAGAGCAGATGTGATCAGTCTTGCCTGAGCCGTCACTTAATATCTGCCTCTTCCCGTGCCAGTGCTTCTGCTGTTCTAGCTGTGCTCAAATGGAAAAAACAGCAGAGGCTGTTAGAGGTGGGGGGGTGCAGTGATGCTGTGGAGGTGTAAAGCGGGTGCAACTTTTTGGGGTATAGATAAGGAAAGAGCAAGGAGAACAGTGGAGGGACTGACCCTGCTCTCAGGAGGGATCATGGTGTGGCCCTGGACTCATGTGAGCTCTAAGTAAAGGAAAACTGACAGGTTTACCTCCTCTCTCCTGTAATCACCTGGCTTCTGGTCACTTAACTGTCTCTTGGGTCCCTTGGCTTGGTTGTCTCTTCTACAAACTCAGCAGCAGCTTGGGTGATGCAGGTTTTAGTTCAGCACCTGGGACATGGGGAAGCACTGGTCAGAAGTGACCACTCCTCATGAGGCTTCAGGTCCTGCTGCCCTGGGTTGCAGGGCATGTGGAGGAGCTCTGTCCTCCCGGGACAGTTCAGGATCCAACCTTTGTGGAGGAAGCACTTTCTCTGTGGCAGTGAAACGTTCCCTGCTGTCCTGTGAGCTAACTCTGAAGAGTAGTGAGTGATGGCAGTTTTGATTTGCCCCGAGTTTTCCTCTGGGCACCCTCCAGCTAGCCATTGCTAGGAGCTTCCTGATGCAGGCTGGGCTAAGGAGCTTGTGTCCGCTGTGGCAAGTGCTGGCACCTAGCTGGACCAAGTCTGCGGCTCTTGGGCACCTGAACTCCAGTGGAAAGTCAGAGTTTCAGCCATGTGTCTCCTTGGAGAGGAAAGCCACAGAGACTCGGGGTGGTGAGGGGTGTGATTATCTTACTGCCCTGTGTACAAACTGGTTCTCACAGTGTTCGCCACTGCCTTCCTTGCAAAGACCACTGTCTTTACTGCCTCGGGGAATTTGGGAGGTCCTGTGTCTCTGGACTTTGATGTTGAACTGAAGGAGACAGGATGGGGCAGAACAGAGCTGGCTCAGGGGCACGTGGGCGGCTGGGGATGGGCTGTGGTTGCATTGCCCAAGCTCAGCATGGGGCTGGTCAGCCTTGGCACTGTCACCCAGGGCCTTCGGGCCAATGTGGGGACAAGGCTGGACATAATGGCTGGGGGTGACCATGGTCGCACTGACCAGGCAAGGTGTAATTGTGGGAGCTCAAGGTCGGGTGCTTTGTTCTTGCCTGCAGCCCGGTAGGAGGGACCACGTCAGCTGGAGACGTGGAGCAAGGACAGGGTCTGGCCGCGTGCTCATTTTGGGGGTGGCTGTGCTGCTGTGCGGTCCAGGCACAGCGCTGGGGGTGCAGGAGGTGGGCAGTGTCCTGGGCCCTGGCAGGGCTCCACCAGCATCTGTGCCTGCAGCTGGCCTGGAGGGAGCTTGCTTGCCAGTTCAGGGCGGGCTGCTGCGCGTGCTGGGCTGGTGCGCAGCGTGTGGGAGCTGTTCCGTGAAGGAGGCAGACACAGGAGCAGAGAGAGCCAAGTGCCCCGGTCTGGGCTGTGGGTTGTGACCCACCAGAGAAGGGACGATCTGGAACAGCCTCGGCTGGAGCGGGGAGCTGAGGTCTCTGTGCTGCAGGGCTTGTGCCAGCCCCACTGCCCCAGATCCACAAGGATGGATAGCTCGGACTGGGCCGGCCTGGGGCTGCGAGGAGCGCTGTGGGCTTGTCCTGGAGCTGCTGGGGTGTTCTCCATGGTGCAGCGATGTGGATGGTCCTGGGCTCTAGCCAGGTAGCAGGGCCTGTTGGCAGGGCGGTAGCGGGGTCTCATGGGTGCCTAGGGCCTGTTCCCACGTCCGGGGCCCAGAACTCACCCTCACATGCCGTTCCTTTGCAGGCTGAGTGGTGCCAGCTGCAGCTGGAGATGGTTCACCTCTTGCCTGTGGGGAGGATGCCGGCTCTGAGGCCCAAGTAGGAGGCTGGCTATGGGGGCCACACTGAGGCTGGCACTTCCCTGCTGCCCTCCATAGCCCAACAGCAGCTGGCTGCCGCCCTGATGAGCCACCATGGAGCAGCCCACACGGATGCCCCGGCCCCTCCGCCTCCTGGGCTTCTTTGGGCGGAAGCCACAGGCTGTCGGAGGGGAGATGTTGCCAGAACCGGAGCCAGAGCTGGAGGAACCTGAGGAGATGTGCATCACGCTGCCCCTGGGCGAGGGCGGGGAGCTGGTGGAGTGTCCTCTGTGCCTGCTGCCCCAGCCTCCTGAGGCCTTTCCCACCCTGGCCTCCTGTGCCCACCGCTCATGCCGGGCCTGCCTGGAGCAGTACCTGCGCATCGCTGTCAGTGAGAGCCGCGTGCAGGTGGCCTGCCCACACTGCCCTGCCATGCTCCAGCCTGCCGATGTCCACCACCTCCTGGCCGAGCCTGCCCTCCGTGACAAGTATGAAGAGTTCCTTCTGCGGCGGCTGCTGGTGGCCGATCCTGGCACTCGCTGGTGCCCTGCACCTGACTGCAGGTGACCGACTGGCCACTTGTGCGAAGCCAGGAGCAGGGGGGTGGTGTGGGTCCCCCCTTCCCGCACTGGCAGAGGCAATGGGCTTCCCCACCTGGGAGATGGTGTGCAGCAGGCTGCGCCTGTGTCCTGTGAGCCTTTTCCAGGCTTGTTCCCCTCGTGACTTGGTCCCCTGTGGGGCTGGGCCTGCTCAGAGAGATGTCCCAGTCCCTGTCTCAGTTGCAGAGCCCAGGCAGCTGTGTGTCTATGCCGGGGTTGGTGCTCTTGGCCATGCTGGGCCAGTCTGTGAGGCCCCAGGGAAACTGTGTGGGTGCTGGATGGGGAAGGCTGTGCTGCAGTCTGAGCTGGTGAGAGTCTCCTGGCTCTCCTGAGCAGGGGCTGCAGCTCTGGCTCGGCGTAGAGCTGGGACTTGCTGCTGCATGGCCTGGCTGTGCCAGGGAGGGCAATGGCTGCATGCTGTGCGGGGACACAGGGAAGGCTGTGGGCACCGCTAGACCCCCCAACACTGACTGCCTTCTCCCCACAGCTACGCTGTCATCGCCTACGGCTGTGCCGAGTGTCCCCGCCTCACCTGTGAGCGCGAGGGCTGTGGCACTGAGTTCTGCTACCACTGCCGGCAGCCCTGGCACCCCGATGGTCCTTGTGCGCCAGTGCCGCCGGCCCCCAGCCTGGCCAACCCCACAGCACAGCTAGTCCACCCGGAGGACTCGGTCCATGGTGAGACCCTGGCCCAGGGTGGGAGCAAGCAGGGCAGGGATTTGGCACGGCCAAGTGGCACAGTGAGATGCCTTTGTACCTTCTTGCCTGTGGGGATGCTGGAGCCAGGACCCAGTGGTCCCCACTGGCTGCCTCTGCGTGGAGCCATGTGCCAGTCGAGCTGGGGGAGTGGAGCGGGGCATTGCTGGGGCTGGCTCACCCTGACACCCATGGGATGGGCTGCAATCCTGGGACAGGGTATGGGGGTGGACCTGTACTGTCCTGTCCTGCTCTCCCCCATCCCATCTCATCTCCTCCCCACCAGCTGAGGCCGAAGACATCAAGGTCTGTCCCCGCTGCAGTGCCTTCATCATGAAGATCAATGACGGGAGCTGCAACCGCATGAACTGCACAGTTTGTGGCTGCCTCTTCTGCTGGCTCTGCCTGCAGGAGATCTCTGACGTGCACTTCCTGAGGTCAGTGCAGGGCTGTGGGGCCGCTGGGAGCCGTGGGGTGTGCTGGGAGGCTGGGGTGGAGGGGCTGCCAGGAGCTGAGGGGTGGTTGGAGGAGCTGCCCCTGGGTTGAGCTGGGGGTGCTGTGATGCTGTGCTGGGCCTGGGTCCCTGCCAGGAGCTGTGGGGCTAGGATGGGGAGCAGCGAGGCTCTGCTGAGAGCCACGGGCATGCACAGCCAGGTTTTGGGCTGGCTGGGCTGTGGGGCTGATCAGGACGGGGAGGGAGCAGGGAGGTCTGTGCTGCTGGGTCTTGCAGGGCTGGAGGCCTGGGGCTGGCTGTCAGCACCCCACAGGCGGGGGTCCCAGGTGGCAGCTGGAGCTCAGGCTTGGGAGGGAGGAATCTGCTTTCCAGTTCCCTGATGAGCCCATGGGTCTCCCCCAGTGCAAGGGCGGGCTGTGCTGGTGTCTGCCTGCCCCCGTGCAGGAACCATTGGCCCAGCCCCACTCTGTGTCTGCAGCCCCTCTGGCTGCACCTTCTGGGGGAAGAGGCCATGGTCACGGACCCGGAAGATCCTGTGGCAGCTGGGCATGGTGCTGGGGGCGCCTATGGTGATCTCCCTCGTCGCGGGCATCGCTGTCCCTGTCATTACCATTGGGATCCCCATCTACATGGGTAGGAAGGTACTGGCAGGGGGCCCTGGAGTCCCCATGGTCCCGCTCCCTGCTGAGCCTGGCAGCCCATGGCCTCAGGCCTGGACAGACAGCCAGTGCTCACCACTGCCCACAGCATGTCCCTGTGCCACCCCTGACTCCCCACAGCCCCTCCTTGCTGGGACCCTCTCTGCTGCCCACCCCAACACCCTCTGCCAGCGAGGGTACTCTCAGCCTGGAGAGGTGGGGGTTGGGGTGGGCGAAAGGAGGAAGGGGTCTGGGGGTCCAGGGGTGTTTTCCAGGGATACCTGAGCTGTGGTGGCAGCGCTATTGTGGCTGCCTGTCCCTGAGGAGATGGAGGGGGTGTCCTGGCAGCTGCAGCTGCGGCTAGAGCTCTGCCAGGGCTGGGAAGAGGCCCCGTTCCTGGGGGCTGTGCACTGAGATCCCTGCAGAGCCTTTCACCTGTCTTGCTTCTCCTCGAGGTGCTGGGCCAGAGCCGGAGGAGCAGCCTGTCGGGGTGCCAGCAGTGCCTCTCTGTCACCAGCAGTGTCCTCCTCTCTCTCTTTGTGTCCCCCGTCATAACAGCTGTCACGGTGGGTAAGTGTGCCCTGGGCAGGGCTGAGGGCACTGCCCATGTGCTGGAGAGAGTGGGGCTGGGACCTGGGAGCTGCTGCGGCGGAGTGTCTCCAGGGGGGGATGTCTGAGACCTGAGGCTTCACTGGGGGGGTGGCCAGCCAGGGCTGCCGGTGGGGGCTGGGCAATAGCTGCCTGTCTGCCCGCAGGAGTTGGCGTGCCCCTGATGCTCACCTATGTCTACGGGGTGGTGGTGCTGTCACTGTGTCGGAGCCGCTGGGGGTGCGGGGGCAGCCGCAGCCCGCCTGGGGATCTCGGTGTGGTGGAACTGGAGAACCTGACCAAGCGTGAGTCCTGTGCTGCCATCCATCCTCTGGCTTGTGCCCACCATTGGGCTGCAGGGGCCCTGGTCCTGGCCTGCGGCTCTGCGGCTGTGACCTCTCCAGAGCCAGGGGCTCCCTGTGGACCCGTGTTGGTTCTGCCCTGGGCAGTACCATGCACAACTCCGTCCCTGCAGGGAGGCTGCAGGCCGGTGTCCTGGGGCAGGCGGGTGCTGTCCAAAGCAGTCTGGGACCAGCTTGTTTGCACCCCCTGCTGAGAGCCTGGTGGGCTGTTCTGCTCCCTGCTCTTATGGGGAGTGGTCCTTGCGGACAGGGTGCTCAGCTCCACCTCTCCCTCTGCCAGTGAATGAGCTGTGGTCGGTGCTGCCCAGCCCCAGGGCGGGTGAGGACGGAGTCCTGGACACAACCACCTCCTTCCCCAGCAGCAGCTATAGCCCACGCCACGGGGCAGTGTGGAAGGAGCAGGACAGCCAGTCAGCCAGCACAGTTGCCCTTGCGGGGAGCATGCTAAGCGAGGGCCAGGACACATCCTACAGGTGAGCTGGGCTGCTGTGCTGGGGAGGCAGGGGGGATTAACAGCTTTCCCCACACCTGCTGTACCGGGCAGGGGCTCAGCGACATCCCCCTTTAGGCTGCTCCCCTCAGTCCCTGTGTTTGTTTGCAGGGAAGGCCTCAACATCGAGGTGGAGGTGTCGGTTGAAGCAGTGCCGCATCCTGCCCGGGAGCAGAGCCTGTGCAGCGCACTGTCAGGGCAGAGTCTCTCTGGGGACTCCCTGGGAGGCACCAGTGACAGGTGCAGTGCCACGAGCGTCCCCACGGAGTGAGGGGGGCTGTGCAGCACAGAGTGGGGAGACCCTCGATCCACAGAGCCCCCACCTGGGCTCCCACCTGCCACTGACACAAAGATCCCATGCCCTCCCGTGGCAGAGCTGGTCACCCTCTGCGGGCCGCCACCACCAGCCCCATGAACTGGGTCCTGGCCATCCCCAGGCTGGGCGGGCACTGACTGCACTCAGTGCTGCCTGCACCCTGTGCCCAGCCCCATCCACCCCTTCCCCGAAGGCAGTCTTGAGCATTGGCACCACTGGGAAATAAAACTACTCTCCGAGGGTCGGTCTGTCTCCTGTGGCACAGCCACCCCCTGACAGCACAGCCCTCATCGCAGCAGGCTCTGATCTGTGCCGTGTTCCCCTGATGGGTACTGCAGGACGCCATGCAGGTGGGGCAGGGGGGGTACAGCGGGCCCAGGCCCACACGGGTGCAGGCAGTGGAGCAGGTGCGGGGGGGACAAGTAGGGCCAGGGAAGAGTGGAAGAGTGGGGATATTCCATTGTGCAAACACCCCAGCAAACTGACCGCTGTGGGTGCAGGACCAGCACAGCACATGGCTGGCAGCTGGGAGGGTGGGATGTTGCTGCAGAGCCTCAGCCAGCACCAGCAAACTGAGCAACTTGGGTAGGGGCTGGGCCCTGCCCCAGCTGGACCAGCCCCTGGTGCACAGCGTGTGGCGCCCGTGGGTTCTGCGTCCCCCCAGCTGCCTTCCTGGGGGTAGCACATGGCTTCTGGCAGACAGACCTTGAGTGTGGTGCCGGACAGCTGCAGCTGGGGGCCGAGAGCAGCCCCTGAGGGTGGGAGGCCATGCACTGCAGCAGGGCAGAGCTGCGGAGCACACAGGTCTCACTACAGTGAGCTGTGTCTGTATCTGTGTCTCTGCCTGCCCCTGGCTGCTCCAGCAGTGTGTGAAGGGGTCCCAGGGCTGTTGGAGAGGAGGGCTGTGCCCTGGGCCAGCTGTGGGTGATGCCTTAGCGTGTGGGATGCTGCAGGATGGGACCTACCTGGATCCTTGTTGTGATGGGCACCTGCTCCAAAGCAGGACAGAAAACTGTGCTGAAGGACCTGTGGCTTCTCCCAGCTGGAGGAGGCACCAGCGGTGTGGCTGCCTGTAGCACCCGGGTTCCCGCAGCTGCTCCCCTCCCTGGTGGTGCTGGGATTACAGGGCCCCGCACAGCCCTGTGCTCCTGCACGGGGTAGCCCCTGGCTGGGGGCCAGGGTAGCTTCTGGCCACCGCCATAGCTGTGGTGCTCTGCATCCTGCATCAGCTTCCTTCCACACCCCGTGGGATGCTGGCACAGGCTGCAGGGTGCCCATTTCTGCATGTGGATGAGGACAAGGCAGTGGCGGCCAGCCACCCCAGCACAGGGGTGGTTGTGGCCTCCCACCCTGCCTGTGGGCAACCAGGCTGCCCCTGAGGGATGCCCTGCACAGGCTGCGGTGTTGGGGTGGGGGCAGCTGCTCTTGCCCCCAAGCTTCTGGGGCCAAGCAGCTCAAGGCTGTGGGTCCTGATCCCCACTAGGGATCCATCCTGCAGCCAGGCCAGTGTGGAGGGACCATGTGGTAATGCCACAGGCTGTGGGTTGGCACTCGGAGCCAGATGGGATGTGCAGTCTCAGGCAAGTGGGATCCTGCCTACAACCAGTCTGACTCCATTGCAGCATCCTTGGGACAAAAAGCTGCTTCTGACTATTCAGCTGTTTAATGTTTAGCAGAGTCTAGCAGCATCTTACAGCTCATTTGCAGGGACTGGTACTGATTAGGGCGGGTGGGTGCTGCTTACCCCATCGCTCTTCCCCAGCTGTGCCTGGTTGCACGATGCTCCACACTGTTGTGATTCACTGTCCCGTCCCCTCCCAGCATATGATGGATGTGGCTGCTGTGGTGGCCATCTCTCGCCCAGATGTCATCAGGTCCCCTCCCTGGTCCCATAGCCTGCACCCAGAGCTGTCCTTAGAGACCCACTTGTTCCCTTGTGCCCAGGCCCCATCACCTACTGCCCAGCCGGTACGGCTGCTCTTCGCCAGTGCTCACACACACACATATTGCTGGCACCACAGACACCTCACCACCACCCTCCCTGCACTGACATGGAGGAAAGGAAGTAGTTGAAGGTGGCGTTTAATAAGGTGGCAGGACAGCCTGTGGTGATCAGGCACAGGGCATGGCCAGACTCATGTACTGACCTGTCCCTGCTGACATGCAATTACCCTCTTGTTCCCTTATCCCTCTATTTCCCATACTTGTTCCTCCCCAAATTGCCCAAATCCTCCCTTTTCCCGCCTTTGGTTCCTCCCCTGAACATCCTATAATAAATCCTGTGCTATCCCCAAATGCTCTTTCCCTGCATCCCATAATGTGTCCTGCACCCCTAGGCAGCCACCCATCCGTGCTTGCAAGGTGATCCAGAGAGCTCCCAGTGAGGCATGGTGATGGGTTTCAGGCCTGGCCCCTGGGGCTGGTGGTTCCCCTGGGACAGCCCTGGGAGGGGCCCGGGGCGGGGGGGGGGGAGGGAGAGTTGGGTCCCCCCCACCTGCTCTTGTACCTCTTTGTCCTGGATTTCTGGCCATTGGCCTTTGAGGGTGCTTCTCTTCTGATGAGCCTGGGACTAGCTGGGGCAGGTTATTAATCAAATTACTCCTCCTGCTGGTGTTTGTGCCCCCTTTGTGTCTACAGCTGAGCTTATCACATCCCCTAACAGCCTGAGCTTCCTGGTGCCTTCAGCAACCAACTCTCGAACCTCTGGTCTCTCCAGGATCTGTCCCAGGCCACAGCAAAACCTGCCTCCCAGACCTCTTTGCCGGCTCACCGGCAAGTCCGGCTTGACGTTCGCTGGCAAGCACGCGTTGAGGTACACGTTGCGCGCACATGCACGCTGCTCTCTCCCTTTGCTGCCGCTCAGACCCACGCGCCCCCACGCGCAGTAGAAAGAGCCCACACCCCCAGGGAACAGCCAGAACAGAAGACCACTTTGTGGGGATCCTTTTTTTTTTTTTTAACACACAATTGTCCCCTTTTATGCCTGTTTCCCACACTTGTTCCCCCCCCGTCCCTCCCTTCCCCCAAACAGCCCATAGCCGTCCCGCCTGCCCCGAGCCCCGTGGGCAGCAGCCCCTGTTGCTGGCAGAGGGCGTCTCCCACCGACCCCCGTGGACCTCAGGCAGCCCAAGGTCTGACCGTCCTCCGGGAGCCCCCGTGGCAGCCAGGCTGGGGCCTCTGCTGGCTCCAAACAGGTCACCAGGAGCCCTCCCCAGCACAGCTCCTTGGCTCCTTTGCGTTCGCGGAGGTGAGCTGTCATCACACAACCAGCCGGGCAGTTTTAGCAAAACTCCCGATTCTGTTCTTTGAACAGCTCCACTAGGTTAACGAAAAGAACTGTAGATATAAGGGCATTTGATATGGCACGTGACGCACCACAAAGCATTTTGATGAAAAATTGCATGATAAAACATCAACAGAGCACCCAGTAAATGGTCTAAACCTGGTTACATCTCAATACAGATTACTAGTGCGAGATCACCACTAACCAGTCATTTTAGGGGACTCCACAGAGACTGGTGCCAAGTCCTATATCAAAAACTTTAATGACCAGGAAGAAAGTTTAAAACCAAACCCTCTTGAGAGCAGTGCCTTGCAGCAGGAGCAAGACAGCGGGCACATGACAGTTCAGACAAACTGCTTTTAACTCCACCAAGTGAAACTGCCTCTCAGCTCAGCCTCCCTGGCACTGCAGCTCTGGGCACTCCATCCAGGACTGGGATTTACCCTTCTCCACGAGGCTCTACAGCATCACTACTGTCCCCATTCTAAAAAGGATGTGTGGAAACTAGGACTTCAGAAATAACAAATGCTTTTAGGACTGGAGAAAGTAATTGTGCTCATTCCTGTGAGAATTCAGTCTTTATTCAAAATTTGGAGGCAACTTGGCCAGCAGGGTGGTACCAACGTACCAGGTACCGAGTTGCCCCTTAGCCAGAGTGAGACAAACCTGAAGAAACCCACTTTTGCAAAGGAAAAAATTCTCCTTGAGTGCTTCACTCGGGCAGCGCCATTCCAGGGAACACATCAGCTCATCCAGAAAGTTTCTGAGCACAGACACAGCCAGCAGCAAGTCCAACTGCAGTGCCTGCGTGTTTGTGGCTCTGAACTCCCAACCCCGCACAGGCCCGCAGGAGCCTAACTTTGACGATCCAGGGACCATAACAGTTCAGATCTGGACACATCATCACTGGGGAGCCACTAGACACAGGGGCTTAAGCTCAGGGCTACCAGGGAAGGGGCTCAAAGATGACAGAAGATCCAGGCTAGCGAGGCGTGGGCTGACTGAACTGCAGAGGCTGAAAGAACAGGCCAGGACCAGAATGGTGCAATTCATCTTCAAAGGGGGAAGACTTGTAGTGCAAGGCATTGCCAAAGGCCCTCCCCCGTGACACAGGAACCCCAGAGCAGCTGGAGGAAGTTGTGCCAGGTGACCTGGCCTGCAAACCTCATCTGTGCTTCCCTGTGCTCCACGCCATGCCAGGTGGAAGGTGAAGGGGCACAGCAGCAGGGAGTAGCAGCCAGCCTTTCCATCAGTGGTTTATAGCCCAGGGACTTCACTCCTGCGGGAGCAGCTGCAGTATCGACACACGTACAAGCTTTACACCATCCAGCACACCAGGTAGAAGCTGCCTCTTGTCACACCTTGAAGAGAGCACGCAGCTAGATGGGGTGCAGCATGCTGCAGGCAAGTTAGCTCAGGAGGGTGACTGGTACCCGTCCCTTCAGTAGACACAAACTGTCTCCAGAGACTTGTCTCCTGCTCTGTGTGCAACAGACTGTCCTCAGTTGAGCGATCTCCGGGTAATGGAGAGGGAACACCCCCAAGCACTGCAGCAGGGCTGGCGCTCTGCAACCACATGGCAGAAGCCAGCTGCTCCTTGTGAGCTGCAGACGCATCCCCCACAGTGCCCTGAGACCAGGGACAGACATTCTCCTCCCTATCCCATCTTCCTCAACCCCCACCTCCAGGAAAGAACCAAGGACCAAAAGTACAGCTACGTTTTCTGGGCTTTTAGTTTGAAAAAAGTATTGATTGAAAGTGTACAACAGAACAAGGTGTGGCAGCAGCGCCACAGCCAGATTGTTTCACAAATAAAACCAGAAAGGGCCTTAAATAATTGGGTGCAGATTAAAAAAACCTCAACAGTGAAAAAGTTCTTCCCTCCGAACAGAAATTCACAGGCACAGAAACGGGAACAACCACATGGAGACAATGGGGGGACATCCTCCTTCTAACCACAGGGCTCTGTGCTCACAGGCTGCCAGCTGCAGTGGGCTCCTGCGCTGTGGCTGGTGGCTGCTCCTGTGCGCAGCTCTGCCCTCGGCTCCCTCTGTGGAATGGTTACAGATGAACAGTGTGACATGCCCTTGCTAACCAGACCCGCCCCCCACCCCCCAACCAGGACACGGACAAACAAGGCCTCTGCTAAGGCTAAAAAAAGGACAAGACTTTGGAGTCTTGAGTTCAGCATGTTTAAGAAACAAGAGTCTGGTGAGCGCACAGCAAAGTCCCTGTGCGAGGCCTGCTATTCCAGCTTGGCCTTCTTGTTATCACCGCCATTCTCTTCTGCTGGTGCTGCCAGTGCTACCATGTCCTCCAGTTTCCGCTTCCCACTTTCAGCAGGTGGGTGTGTATTACGGGGTTTGAAACTGATAATGATGCAGGTCATGTTATCACAGCCAGTGCCATCCCCTGAGGTGTCTGGAGCCAAACACTGATCCAGCAGCTGAGGAGGGACAGGACAGGTTAGCAGAGAGCACAAACACAGCACTTTGAATAACCTGAGACCCTGGGCTCATTCTAGCAACTGAGAGTGGCTTAGGGCAGCCCCGGTGCGGGCTGGGCTCAAATGCTGTTTGCAGCCAGACAAGGGACAGAAACGGCCTCAGCAGCCCTGGTTTTCTGAAAGTGGACAGAAACTCCTTCAGCTTGACAGCAACCTAGAGGTCAGAAACACTGGTCAGGGTGCCAGTGCCGGGACCTGGGTCCCAATTCAGAGGCATCTCTGCTCCTGTTCCAGCCAGTGTTGCAGCCCATGTGCTGCAAGACACCCCAAGTGCTGAACAAACTAGTCTGATGGAGAGGGAGGGTAGAGTCAGGCACCAAGCCGGGATGCAGAAACACTGTGTGCTGAAGGAATGGTGAAGCTCTGGACCTTACCTCTTCTACAATGGAGGAGAGCGGCCTCAGGACTCCATTCTCATCCTTTTGGGTGATCTTGGACTGGATGAAATCCACCACTTCCTGGCTGCTCATCACATTCCTGCAGAGAGTGGAGAGGTCAGAAGGGCAAGCGAAGGAAGCAGTCGTGGCACAGTGTCCCAAGAAAGCCTCACTGTGGCAGGGAGCTGATGGGAACAAGGCTGCGTGCAGCGAGGAACAGGAGAGTTCAGAGCTCAACACACTGTGACATCCCTCCAGCTGAGGACAGCTCCTCAGGGGCCCAACTTAACTCTCTGAGGTCATGAGGAAAGAAGGGCTGATTAGCACCCAGGGCCCTTGGGACTTCCTGGAGCCCAGCTCCAGAGAAAGACCAGAATAGTGATGCCAAAGAGGCACAACTGCTCCCTCACTACTCACCAGATTCCATCACAGGCAATGACCATGAAGTCGTGGTCGTCATTTATTGTCAGCACTTTGATGTCAGGCAAGGCAGAGATCATTTGTTCTTCTGGAGGCAGATTCTTGTTCCGCTTGTAGAAGTGATCACCTGCAGTGGAGAGGAGGGTCAGTTTTTGCTGTGGTTGGGCCCTGGCAATGCTGCCTACCCTCAAACAGTGAGAAACACTGTCCTGCCAAAGGGCAACCCCAGCAGAATCGGAGTCAGTGCTCCCACAACCAGAGCAGATCAGGCTGTGGGTGCATCAGAGAAATCTGCCACATGTCCAAGGCATCAGCTTTGGTGAGCCCAACATGGTGTTACCATGCAATGATGGGAAAGAGGTGCCTTTGCCAGTTCAGCGTCTCTTCGCCCCAAACCAAGTGCCACTCCCCCACCTCCTGGGGCAACACCAGGCCAACAGCACATGGCATCTGGCAACACCGGCTGGGATCCTGCAGTAGTGCTCATGAGATGAGCTAGCCCATGTCTTGGAGCAGGATTTGCAGCTCACCCCAGCGCTAGCTTGGCTTTGCTCTGATTACGCTAGATGCTCATTTTCCAGAAGCTCAGGCTGTACAGAGCCAGATATTTCAGTGCAATGCCCACATCACACTGCTGGGTTCGGGTCTTCCCAAACCCTCAGTACCCAGAGCTCACTTGAGAAAACTGATCCTCAGCTCTGACTAGCAGGCTTATGTGGAATTACATCCTAGAAAGGGACTTCTAGGGCCACCGCAAAATAGTAGGTGGAAATGCCAGTGTCTCCCTAGATAAACAGACTCCTAAGTTTCTGTCCTGAACGTGTTTTTCTCTCTTTACCCTAGGATAATCATTTCAATGGTTTTGGTCTTTCTGCACAAGTACTCTTCACTCACATCCTTAGCTGCTGACATTTCCTTCTGTTCTCTGTGTATTTCCCAGTACATTCTCAGTGTTATTCACTACCCTTTCCTTAACGCCTCTCAGCATCTCATCTGCTCAGACTGTAGCCATTGACTGGGCCAAGACCTTGTTTGGCTGCTAACAGACATGCCCAGTCTCCTAAGCCATTAATTACTCCAACACTGCTTGTAAGAGACCAAAAGATGAGTGCAAACAGCAGTCAGGTGCTGCCTAAAGCACTGCAGCAAGGGGGATGGAGTTTGTGCAATTAAAAGACAAGGCTGGCTCAGGAACAACAGGCCCAAACTGCATTAAAGTTAGGTCCCCATGAAGCATACCAAGGTCCTTCAACAGCCTCCTAACAGGAAAAAATCTTGTTCAATAGTCAACAGTCTGTTTTTGAGACAGTTTTTATGAGGTGGTTTCTGACAACTCAGCTGTTGGCACAAGAGCCTTGGAGGCTTCACACACTCTGTCCCGTGCTGGAGCCTGGTAGGTGCTAGGTGTTGCTTTCCACTGATGTCTGCCAGTTTCATGGCCATTTCCTCTAATTAGACTGAAATCTCAACACATCAAATATTGAACAGGTTCTACTCATCATCCAGTTAAAAATTGTTCCTTAAACTTAGCAGCTGGCAAGCGCTGGAAGCATGGATGTCCTGAGCACAGCACTCAGGCCAGGCATGCCAGCGTTCACCCCGTCTTGCTCACCGATTGCCCTGGAGAGGTTGAGACCGCCATTCACTCTCCCATCCATGGTGACCTTGCCACCAGCGTTCTTTATCCTGGCCAGCTCCACCTCATCCTCTGGCTTGTGGTCATATGACATGTCGACAGCTTTGCCACCTTCTGACACCACGCATCGAGAGTCTCCAGCATTAGCCACAATCAGCTGCTTGCCCCGGATAAGCGCCACGACAGCCGTTGTCCCACTGTCAGAGCCAGGCTGCAAGAAACAAATGGTTTTGCTGAGACTTCTTTCTCTTGCTCCATATTGGGTCAATAAGGGAACCAGCATTAGCCACCACAGGCCCAGCAGTGCCCCAAACCCCAGGGTGCTGCATCTCACCCCTTCTTCCCATAAGCACACAGGGAACAATGGAGAAAAGCCTGAGGGAAGTGTGAAACACAGCAGAGTGTGTTCATTGAGAGGCAGGGTCAAGCAATACCTCTGTTCCAGCCTCACAAAGCATCAGTGGTTCAGGATTCTCCAGTGTTCAACATATCCTGCTATACCCTCAGCCCTAACGTGTTGATTCCAGCCCCAGTCCAGCTTGAGCAGAAGCCTCATTGCAAGCCAGGACATCTCTCCAAAGAGAAAAGGCCGGCACCTTGGAAGATGTAGTCCCCTTTTCCTGACATCCTGGGTCCCTGGCCCATCTGCCAGTACTGCCACGGGCTGAGGAGCCACAGCCTTGGCCTGGCAAAGAGCAATGCTCTGCCCAGGAGCAGCAGTGCCAGCAGAGCAGTCCTGCTACTGCCCTGTACTCTCCTTCCACACCAACCCCCACAGCGGTTTCTAAGCACAGCAAACCCAGCAGTGGGGTCAGCCTCTTCCAATCTCAACCTGCTGCCCAGATTCATGTCCTATCCCTCAGCCTTTTGCATAAAGTCAGGCTGTCAGCAGCTGTGTTCAGCCTCAGGAGAACAAAAGGGGTGTTTCATTCTCATCTGAATGGAAATAACTCCTTGCTGAGTACCCCCCAAGTGCCCTTGGCTCCACACTATGCTGCAGAACACAAGAACAGGGTGTGCACCTCCTCTTTCCCCTCCATGCCTGGTAACAACATTTCCTCCTCTTCATCCTCATCCTCCTCTGCTTCTTCAGTGTCATCTTCATCATCTTCATTCTCTGCCTCTTCACTACTGTAACCATCCTCATCTTCACTGCATTCCTACAAGAAACAAGAGATACCACCAGGAGTCACACAGGACACTTGCAGTGCCCTCCCCAGACAGCTGGTCCCTCCATCCTGGGGACAGATGATAAGTTCACCCCAGAAGACTGATGACCTGGTACGTTT
Organism: Nipponia nippon; assembly: GCF_047370975.1. Taxonomy (NCBI): domain Eukaryota; kingdom Metazoa; phylum Chordata; class Aves; order Pelecaniformes; family Threskiornithidae; genus Nipponia; species Nipponia nippon. The sequence goes on from NW_028262358.1 coordinate 126,861,867, forward strand.
TCCCCACACCTGATATCTACAATCAGAGCAGCTAATTTCAACTACTACAGTGAATAGAGGGATGGTGCATGCAGCAAGACCAAGGGCTATCCATTATGGCCGCTGCACAGATGAGGGTATGTTTCCTTCAGGGTTATCTAAACAATCCCCAACACTCCCATGAGATGGTCTCAAAGTATCAGCCTGAAAAACCTACTCCTAGGATACACCTAGGATGAGCCAGAGGCTCATAGCTCAAGTACCACAGTAAGCAATGCATTCTGCCCAGCCAGAAGGCCACTCTGTCCCAGCGCTGTTTCCTACCTCACTGTCTTCCTCCTCTTCCTCAACCTCATCTGACTCATCCTCACTGTCCTCAAAAAATTTGGATTTGGTTGTGCGCTGGGGCTTTCCCGTAGAGGAGCAGGAGGGCCCGGCCTCCCCAGTAGAAGAGGTGACGGCCTCGTCACCTTTGCCTAGTTCAGGCTTCTGCAGAGCAGGGCTGTTGCCTCCAGCGCTGGCTTTGTCTGAGGTGGAGGAAATACCCGTGATTTCTTCATCTGGCTTCCCATTCTTCCTCTCCTTGTGGTCGGTAAGCTCCCCTGGGTCAGCCTCTCCATTCATACTTGACTCCCCATCATGCTGCTTGCCTGTCCCCTCTGCAGCGTTCTCCCCAGCTGGAGCTAAAGACTTGTTTTTGAGGTTCTTGGTGCAGTTTTGTCCATAACGTGTGAGAAGCTCCTCAATGGTCATTGTGGCTTCTTCATGCAGAAGAGCAGCTTCCTCGTTATCCACTAAAAATGGAAAGGGGGAGGGAGTGAGGACAAAGAGGGTCAGAAAGCAGCATACATCATCATAGCAGCAGCTGTGCAGCACATGCTGGGTTCAGCAGTGAGCTGCCCTGACTGGAGGTTGCTATTGCAGACAGGTTTCAGCAATGCTCAACAGGCTGATCACTAGCAGGCACAGACAAACGCAGCCAGGCCTGCACTGTCCCACAGCTTCCAGGCGTTGCAGATGAACAACGCGCAAATGGCAGGGGAATGGCTTTTAACCACAGCCAATGCATGCAGTCTGAAAGTTACCCTAGTGCCTCCAGCCTCTGACGCTATCTGGCTGACTTGCAGGCAGCATGGAGCGTTTAAATTAGCTGTAAGGTTGGAGGGTAAAGAGCCTCATATTTCATGAGTGCAGGCTCATCGGAAGCTGTGGGGGAAGCAGACAGACCACCTTCACGTGCAGATTTGTTCATTAATACTGCAACCAGGAACAAGAAGTTTTTGTTATAGCAACTGCTCCATGAGCCTTAAGCACAGCGATCCCAACCAGCTGTAATCTAGACACTTACAGATGATAGAATAGCTTTAGGCAGTGAATGCCCTATCTCCCAAGCAGGACACTGGACACAAAACAGGATGACTTTCCCTAAACTATGAGCCAATGACCACCGTTTCCCTATTGACATCCCCTTGGTTATCATTTTCTTTGCTAATTAATCCCAAAAGGGAACAAAATACCCATATCCCAAATATTCCTGAAAGTACAGGACAAGAAGAAGAAAAACCCAACCAACCAACAAACCACTTTGTCCCTGTCAGCTGGAGAATGAGGGCCAACAAATTCAGCATTTTCAGACCAACACAGTGTTCAAGGTGACGGTATCGCTTTACATCTGCTTCAAGGCTAGTCACAAGATATTCAGCCGAGAGCAGCACAGGATTCCATCCTGGGATTTACCTTCTAGCTGGCTTCATGGTCTGGCAACTACTTGCTGGTGGAAAAGCACACTTGCTTCTTTGTGCGAAAAAGAATTGCTGAAGAGACCAGGATCTACTTCAATCCTACCTGCAGCTGGTGTCTGTCACCAGCCCGAGAGCGCTAAGCACTGGACATCATACTGTTTCACCTCACAATTTCGCCTACTTCTCAGCTCAGAGGTTTCTGACATCCTAGAACATTAAGCTACCACATGAATGAGAACTCCCCTAGCACCAGCCCAAAGCAATAAACAGGGCGGCAGTTCAACTCCAGCTGAATTTTAACTGAGACATTTGGACAGAAAACCTTCTGCTAAAGGAGACCTGGCCCAACTGCTCTCAGTCCCTGGCCTGGAGCTGCAGTCTTGTCTATTCAGTGGCATCTGACTTACCATCATCTTCATCAGCAACTTTTTCCTTCTCATCTTCATCATCTTGGGGTCGCCCAGCCATCTGGGAGAGCTCTTTAATCACCTCCTCAGTGGTGAGCTTGGCATCTATGGCTAAGAAAGCATCTTCCAGGGCCTACATGTGAACACAGACACGAGAGTGTGCACAGTTTCATCTTCCTTACAGGATGCCTGCCTGTCATGCTGTACAATCAAGTCTCTTCCAGAACAACACACCATACATAATCACAGAATGGCTGAGGCTGGCAGGGACCTCTGGGGTCCATCTGATCCAACCCCCTGCTCCAGCAGGGACACCCAGAGGCGGTTGCTGAGGACCACATCCAGACAGCTTCTGAATAGCTCCAAGGACAGAGACTCCATCACCTCCCTGGGCAACCTGTGCCAGTGTTCAGTCACCCTCAAACTGAAAAGTGTTTCCTGATGTTCAGAGGGAACCTCCCGTGGCCCAGTTTGTGCCCACGGCCCCTGGTCCTGGCACTGGGCGCCACTGGGAAGAGCCCGGCTCTGTCCTCTTGGCACCCTCCCTGCAGGTATTTGTAGCCATGGATGCCGTCCCCCTGAGCCTCCTCTGCTCCAGGCCGAGCAGCCCTGGCTCCCTCAGCCTCTCCTCACAGCAGAGATGCTCCAGTCCCTCAGCACCTTGGTGGCCCCTCGCTGGACTCTCTCCAGTCTGTCCGTGTCCCTCTTGTACTGGGGAGCCCAGCACTGGCCCCAGCACTCTGGGGTGGCCTCACCAGCGCCGAGCAGAGGGTAAAGATCCCCTCCCTCCACCTGCTGGCAACACTCTTCCTAATGCAGTCCAGGACTCCATTAGTCTCCTTTGCGGCAAGGGCGCATTGCTGGTTCATGGTCAACTTGGTGTCCACCAGGACCCCCGGGGCCTCTTCTGCTGAGCTGCCTTCCAACTGGGTGGCCCCCAGCGTGGTCTGGTGCTACGGAGTTGTTCCTCCCCAGGGGCAGGACTTTGCACTTCCCCCTGCTGAACTTCGTGAGGTTCCTGTCAGCCCGTTTCTCCAGCCTGTCCAGATCCCTCTGCACTACGGAGCAGCACGACCCTCTGGTGCGCAGCTGCTCCTCCCAGCTCGGTGCCACCTGCAGACTTGCTGAGGGTACGCTCTGCCCCATCCTCCAGAGCATTAATGAAGACGTTAAACGGGGCTGGGCCCAGTATCGACCCCTGGGGTACCCCAGTTGTTACTGGCCTCCAACTAGACTTTGTGCCACTGATCGCCACCCTCTGGGCCTGGCCGTGCAGCCAGTCTTCAATGCACCTCACCGTCTGCTCCGGCCCACACTTCCACAGCTTCTCTAGGAGGATCTTATGGGATGCCAAGTCGCAAGCCTTGCTGAAGCCCACAGAGGGCCTGGGGACAGAATAGCATTCAAAGCCCCTGTGGGAATGGCTCAGCATGCAGGCTCCTCTACTCAGCAGACAGGCTTATTGCAGTCAGTGAGCACAGCCAGCTTGGGATCAGCAAAGCACGATACTTGGGTGTTTCGGCTTAGAGCAAGAGCCACAAACTGATTTGTAAGCTATCCTCAGTCTAGATATAAATGGAAGTTCTGGAGAGACTGCCTTCCCCTCACCCACACTGCTACAGATCCCAGCACCAACCCACAGAATACCCGATGTCCGATGAGGCATTAGTACTATGAGGGAGAATTACAACAGAGGGATCGCTTGGTGGAAGCAAGATATGAACTAACCTCCCACCTCTGACAAAAGCTACCCCTGCCCCCCAAAAAACAACCCACCAAAACCACTCAAAGAACCAGCCCACACCTTTCACTGGAATGAGTCTGAAAATTAAAAAAAAAAAAAAGGCAAAAAAAGAAAGCTGGAAAATAGAATATTTATCTTTGAAAATACAATCAACACCTGGTGTACACTCCTAGAAACAAGGAAGGGAAATTAAAATGGAAGACACAGCAGACAGACCTTGGAGGGATAGGGCCCTCCACATAAGTATTAGGTACCTAAACATGGGCTTTCCTCTGCATTGGTGCTTACTTGTTTCAGGGCAGAGCTAGATTCCTACCTTTTGCAATTTGCCTTCCTTATAGGCCTTCTGGTCTTTGATTATCTCAGGAAGATACTTGGCACAGTACAGGGCAACTTCTTCTCCTAAAAGAGAGCAGAAATCATTTAAGGAGGCTGGTCCTCCCAGAAGCAAAACGCACTCTTGAGCAACTGAATTCCCGAGGCAAATCTTGGGACACAAACCAGAACTAGCCCAGACACAGAAAAGTCACACAGCAACAGACTGCTGGGGATCTCACTCACACCTCCCAGCAGGCTGCATCTCCAGAACAGCAGGATTTGCTGATGACCCCTTGCAAGCCTCAATGAATTCTTACCCATCAGGTTTATAAGCTTCCTGAAAGGGAGCTTAGGCCCATTTTGGCACTTAGGCCAACTGTTTATGCCCATCCTATCTAGGAAGCTCTATTTTCACACGTAAGCGCAGGTATGAACAACAAGCAGGGGAAAAGGGAAGCTCTTGGTCAAGGTAAGCTCTTTCTCAGAGCATTACTGACACCTGACGAGCAGCACAAAAAATTTTATGTATTCTAGTGTGTGTTCTAGACCAACGAAAATACGATGACAGAGCCTTGAGCTAAGCCTTTCAGGAAGATGGGGGTCCTCGTTGGCAGAGCAATCATCTTGGTACAGGAAGGTGTGCGTGTGCGCACGGCATGAGTGAATGGTGGCCAGAACACCAGGCTGCCGAAGGCACAGAGGATAACTTGGACTGACGGTCAACACCGCAAACCGAGTACCCACTCCTAGAGCAGCTAAAGATTTTTAAAAGCTGGAAACATTCCAGCAGCTCGGTAATTCATACTGTCAAGTATGCAACAGAGCACAGGAGACATCTTTTGTGATCATGAAGGTGCTATTAAGAGAGGAAGAAGATTAAACAGTGAGGGATTGTGAATTTCTGTAGTTCATCTCGGCAAGGGGGACCAGAAAGAACAGTGCAACTTGCAAGAGATCCATCTAGTAATTTAGGTTTTTATATGAGAGGCAAAGAACGATGTCAGGCATATGAACCTAGCTCACAGGTCACGAGAAAGAAAGAGTAGAGCTAGAAACTGAGCAACAAACTCAACGACAGCCACAGAAGAGTGGCAGAGAGGGGAGCAGGGCAGACCACAGGCAGGTGGGGGGGTCCAGCTGCAGGGTCCAGGGGCGTGCTTAAAGCTGTGCTGGATGAGCCGTTCTCACAGTCGAGAGACTCTGCACACTGCCCGCTTTGCTATAGGTAAAGGCAAGAGAGCCACCTGTGCTCCTTCCTCCTGGCTACAGAAGGAAGGTTTTTACAGTGGAGCTGTAACAGCCACTCAACTCTTGATCTCCTTGCTAGCACATCCCAGCTTCGCTCCCATTCTTCCAGCCAAACAGAGGCTGCGCAGGTAGCTGGGCATGAAGAGAAGTAACACACACAAGAGCAAAGCTCTGTGAAGGAAAGGGGAACAGGGGAATCGAGGGGAAGGTATGAGAAAGGTGGGAAGTAGCTAGCCATCAGCTGAGCGAGGGGAGAGGCAGGGGGAACACAGTGAGAAGTGAAAAGGTGGTGAGATTTGAGAGGAAGAAAGAGCGAGCAGACAAGGGACTTTTCAAATGTGCCTGCAGAGAAGGGATCAAGGCACCACTGACAAAGAACAGAAACCTTGCAAAACAGTTGCTGTTAAAATAGCACTACAAAAAGTTCAATGCTGCGGCTCTAGACAACAAAGACACGGAGCTCTATTCTGACCATGCTCTCAAAAATGCAGAGTGGGAGGAAAAGGGGGGGAAGGAAGATCACAGAAAAATAAGTGATCTAAGAGAGAAATAGGAGTGACCCTAGCATTTTAATGAGAACTTAAAAGGAAATACCAAGGTGACCTGACAATCACCTGACAATCAAAGGAAAATGGCAGAAAAAGACTTGCAGGATCTCAAATGAAGAGGACTGACAATTAACGTCCATTGACATGGGCTTATGGAAGCATACCTTGCCAATCCAACTCAGCATCTGCTCTTACAGATACTATGATTTTGCCTGATAAAACTAAGCATGCTGACGTAACAGATTTAGGTAAGGTGTATATAACTTGCATATATATAACATATATATGTATATAAGACAGCACTTTGCTTAAACTTTCAAGATAGCACATGCTGAATAAAGAACTGCCAACTACCAGTCATGAGATGAAACTGAACAAAGAATCACATGGGAAGACGTGTTTATATGCAGTCTTGAAGGACTGGCTCCAGATGATACTGTAATATTTTTATTAAAGAGCCCAAATAAAACAAAATTTCTATGAGAAAATTATAGACAGAGGAAGTGGTGAATAATGACAGTGATAGGTCTTCCAGATCACTTGATGAACTGGGGGGAGTGAGCAGGGGCTTCTCAGAGAGGTATGGCCACCAAGGAAACCATCTGCACAGTCTTGGACCACGGCAGAAAACCACCCAGCAGATGCGAATGCTCCATGAGATGGTCCTGGAACAACAGGCCAGGAGCACACTATGCGTGTCCTTTTATTTAGGCTGCTTTTACTTAGAGCATAAATTAGCAGGTCATAAAACAGTAGCCCTGAAGCACTTGCAGACAACATCGACAACTGCTACGTCCTCGCCTGTATGACAGGGATCGAGCGGACCAGCCTGGCCCAAAGGCAGCTGGGGCAGTTTGCTGCAGGGACACAGGGCTCTGCCACAGGCAGAGCTGTTCCAGGTGAGTTCCAGGACTTGGCCAGCACCTTGGTCGAGACCTAGATGTGACAGCAATGCGCTCCCATATAAAGGCTTGACCAGTAAGCGAGGCGGTGCACTAAGTGTGCATCAGCAGTCCGAGGAGGAGAAAAACCTAAGAAAACTGCAGGAATATCTCATCCCAAATGAGGAACTACCGAACAGGGAACAGGTCCACAGGTCCAGCGGGCTGCTGACACAACTGCTGGTCATCACAGGGGGCAGCTGCAGTCTCCTCCAGTTTCTCTTCCAACCTGCAATCATTCCTGCCTGCCCAATCTGGACCAGCATAATGGTGCTGACATCTCTCCCTCATCTCATTTTGACACTCTCTGGGGCACTGAACTGCATCATCCAGAGTGTATGACAGAGACACAGGTGGGTCATCTGCACGCAAGCCATGCAGTGCCCTGCAGCTCTTCAGAGGCTTCCCCAACGGTCTTAGACAAACGCTAAACAGGAACGGGGTGGGTAAAAGCCTGCATTGCTTGTACCAGATAAGTGTTCTGGCAGAAGAGCACTGGCCACAGCTACCTGCTGAGATCAGAAAGGGAGAAGAGAGTGACTGAAAGGCACCCCCTTCCCTGCCCAGCGGGGTCTGCAGATGAGGCAGCAGCTCTGTGCAATCTGTGCTACTGGAAGCAGCTCACAGATCTAGTAATACCAGCACGGACACCTGATCACCCACCAGATGGAAAAGATGACCAAACTTTGTAATCTTTCTGCCACAGCTAGGGACAAGGGATTTTCTTCACAGCAACAAGTAGCTTGATCCAAGACAGTCGCCAACAGCTTTGCAGCCTTGGGCCCAGTACATCCCCTGTAAGCAGGCAGGGCATAGGACTGGAGCACAGGCTGCAGGAAGATGCTTTCCACAAGCCTGCCAGCACCGCACAAAGCAATGCAATAAAGATCTTGCTCTGTCACCACAGAAGCAGGAAGCCAGCCCCAATATGAAAAGCTTTGGCAGTTAAACAAGCCATTTCTTTGAAACAGGGACACTGAGATTAAATAGGGATCCAGGAATGTCCGAGGTGCCTGACTGTGGCTACCCAAAGACAAATTACTGTAAGAGAATTTGTAGGTGCCACAGAAGACAAGAAAACTTTGCTGCTTCCCGTGCAGCTCCAGCACAGATGTCACAAAAGACATTTCTGCTGCAAACTGATGAGGCTTCAGACAGGACCCTTTTGCCAGTCTCCTAGACTTCCCTCTTCATCGGCTGCAGCTCACCCTCAAACCAGGCCACCCTCTATAAGCAGAGCTGGTCATGGTGGTACCTCGTCTCCCTTGCCCAGAGGATACAAAGGTGACCACTTACAGCGTTTTAATCAAAACATCTAGAAAAACAAGATTCTCCTTTGGAGTCCTCTGCAAGGAGGTAGCAAGAGAAGGATGAGTGCATGAGTACAATACAGCACAGCAAGGTAAATGTGAGGAACAGCCACACAGGCTCTTCCCCTCACTAAGGTGGGCAAGACCACAGGACTAACTCCCCGGGGGAAGGAATGAAGTCTGCTTCTTGTACCTTCCAGACCAAGCTCTACACACTCCAAGGTGCATTTTAAACTGCAACAGGAGTCCTGGCGCTGACAGTTTTAGGACAGCAGGGAAAAGAAAACCTCACGATTTCCACTTCTTCACATTTCCCCAAGAAGCAGGACAGAGGAGAAACAGAGGTACAAAAGTAGGCCTTGGTACCCAGGGGTGTGGAGTGCCTTCAGCTGTCAGGGACTTCAAAAGCTTCAGGGGCTGAACACTTAGAGAATACAATTACTCACATATAATCACAATACATAACCAACAATGAATCCAGGATCACATCTTCCTCATCTCCAGTGTGAAACCCACTGTAAAATTCTCAAAGTCTGTCATAAGTATCTGGAGCATTCTCCAGAGCATGTACTTTTATGTTCCTACAAAATTACAAAAAGAGACCACTTTTGTTTGCAAGAGAGCATGTGGAGTTTTCAGCATGTCTGAAAGACCACGCAGAAAGGCGGAAGCATACGCGCGAAAGTTCAGGCCTCAGACCATATTTCTGCGCGGCTAGATGCCACTGCCAAAACCCATGTCTGATTCAGTTTGAAAAGCAGGAGTCACATTCAGATGAAATACGGAACAAAGTCAATTTATCTCAGCATTTCAGGCAAGGCTGGCTCCAGAGTACCTAAGACCCAGCTGGAATCTCACTGCAGTACGATTTCTCTATCTCCAGGAGCACAGGCTTGAATATGACAGGTGAAGACAAGAATGGGCAGCAGCCTCAGGGCAGAAACCTGGGCAAGAAAAAGGCCTCCAGAGATACAGGTTCCTAGATCAAATCCTTTTCAGTGCACGTACATGCACAAACCCATCCTATCTCATCTTCACAAGGCTGACGGTAGATCCCACTCCAAGATTTGATCTGTATTTAGACACAAACACACCATTTCAACATAAAATAAAGAAAGCTTAAGAGTCAAATAACAAACAAACTAGCTAACAACAAGTATCACAGAATCCCTATGGATTGGAATACTATGCCAAAACAGGAAAAGAAAAAAATTAAGGCCAGAGTATTAACTCCCACCCTGAGACAATGACGGGGAGGCAGAATGCTAAGGCAGATCAGAGGGCAAGATGACCAAGAACAGGGCAAGAGAGATCCATCGCTCTGCATACAAACTGGAAAGAAATTACAACAGGGCTTGCTGTATTCAAATTAAACACCCTGGTAGGAGCAAAAAGAAAACCTCACTATGATAATACTGACTGCTGAAAAGGGGGAGTTACGTGTAAATGAGGACACTTTAAATTAAAAGGAAATGAAAAGAAACAGCTAAAAGGATAAAGTATGTGTAGATAGCAACAGAAATTGATCAGAAACACCATACTGGAGGTGCAGAGTACCTGTATATCATTCTCAAAGATTTGCGAGCAAGTAAATAGGCAACTGGGGAAGGCAAAAAAACAGCAGCATCTTTCAAAAACTGGAGGTCTTGTCCACAGGGGGAAAACATAAAAGAAAAAATGATGAGTGAAATGGAAAGCTCAATATGAAAAAGAAAGTCCAAACCCACCCTTTTTCAAGGGACACAATAATAAAAGCTTTTCCCAACCTGCCTGGAGGGGGAAGTTTACCGAAGAGTTTAAGGCCGATAGATGAGCAAGGTATAAAAGAAAAGCTAAATTCATTCTTTGCTCTGGCAGCTAATAAAGCTTAGAGATGCTCCCACCCTAAAACCTTCTTTACATGGGACAGACCTGAGGAATTATTTAAAACTAAAGAACTAATGCATCAATAAAATCATACAAAAGTAGGCATGGGCAAAAGTTGATCTTCAGGGTCAGGTTCAACTATACCCATATCTTTCCTGGTAAGGTTTGTCTAGGAAGAGCTGTAGAGAGTCAATCACTGGCAATATAAAACACCAGTTAGAAAACCATGCCAGTGCTTTGCCATTCTGGTTAATGCCTCTCCCTAATGCCTACCTTGAGTCTTTCCTCTTGTATTTTAAAAAAACCAAATTACTTCATGTCCTACACTAATGGGAATGTCATAAGACTGTCAAAAGTCTTTCTAAAATAGACCTTCCTGTTAGCTGAGAAACTAACACACTGATCTTGAAGAATAGATTGGTTTGATATTATTCATTCTTGACCAGTTTTTGCTAGCTGCTACTTATCTTCATATCTGCTAGATGCTTACAAACAGTTTCTGAATTCCCGCAAGAAGTAACATTAAGTTGAAGAGTTGCTAAATCCCTGTAGCCTTTTTCCTTTGTCCTCTGCCTTTCAAAACCAACCCATCATCCCAATGTTCTCAAAGATAATCTTAGGATATCAGCAGCTGCTCAAACCAGGTCTCTGCACACTCTAAGATGAAGTTCAGGAGGAACATAATTTCAAAACATTTAATCTAAATGCTTCAGACTGAGACCATATCTTCTGAAGAACTACTAGTCAGCTACCTACTCGGGCTGACCTTTTTAATAATGACTATTGCAAAAAAAGGTCTTAAACTCTTATTTACAAGTTGGTAGAATTAAATAACCCACTTCTAAAGAAACACAAGAAATCATGAACTGCAGTACGTAATCTTCCACTTGAATCTGCTCTGTTATCAGAGAAACAAAAGGCGTACCTATCATACCAAAAAATAAATTTAAAAGCCTCAGAACAAAGCAGAAAACACTTATGTCACAATAAATTCACAGTATCTCTGTAACTTGAAAGCTACAGGCAGTTCTAGTCAGCCTAACTAAAACATGTTGCAGAACTACACTATGTCCAAAAACAAAGAAAGAGATAAATATAATCAGAGCTGTGGTACAATATAATGTTTGGAATCCGTGGCTATATCCAACAACAGTAGCCTAATGAGTTCCATGGCCCAGGCATTTCATCATCTATGCTAAAAATTACTAGAATGATCCATGGTGCAATTTTGGCACAAGTTAGTTAGCACTCTCATAATTTCTAGACACAGTTCAGGACCTAGTATGAACCAGGGACCAACAGTCAGTTTGGATGCAGCCACACTATATTAAATGCTAAGACAGTTTAATAGCATCAGCGTGGCCAGACTGTGCCAATTGACCTCAGGTCCAGAAAATGGGTGCTGCTGTTATTAAATAACACAGATCCAGCTGTATGACCAGAGACAAGTCTAGGACTCTTCTGACTGGAAGAAAGGACGTGGAGTCCGAAATTACGAAAGTGAAAAGTGCTAACGCAGTGATTACTTGTTAATTTCTCATAAGTGTTGGGGATTTTGCAGTAAAGTTAACAGGCAGCAGATTTAGATTGAAGCCTTTTTTCAAATAATAAAGTTCTATACAAAACATCCTATGCAAATAACCACCGAACATATAAACCTGGTTTAAAATTCAATTAGACAAATTCATGAAGGGTTAGTTCATCAAGAAGACTTGAGTGTGCCTATAAGATCAAATGGCTGCAACCCCTACCTCAGAGAGCCCTTAAGTGGGGAACGGAAGCTGGGAAGGTATGGCAGGGAATGGATCTGCCTGTTCTGTTTTTTCACTCTTTCCTTGGGCAACCGGTACTGGCAACCACCAGAAGATACTGACTAGAGTCAGATCTTTGGTCCAATCTCATGCAGTTTTTCTTACTGCCACTCTTCTGTGACTATCCTGTCTAGCTTATTCACCAAGAAAATAGCCATTCTTGAAAGTTTTAGAAGACAGAATGCAAATCTCATTTCAATTTCATATCAACCCATGACCTTCCTTCTAGAAACCCTAAGAAACTTTCAGAACCTTAGTCAATGATACCTATTCAAAGAAAATGCTTCCCAAGAAGGAGCAAGATTTCTAATGATAGATAGATGCTTGCCCCAGCAGCCACTGAGCAATCTAGAAGAGCCACACCGAAGGACTCTGGAGAGAAGAGTGGATGCAGTTACCTCCGTGTCCATCGTAGACTGAGAACATGGCTGTTTCACTGTCCAGCTCGGGTATGCAGTTGTGTGCATCCTGAAAGAGAGAGCAAAAGTCTGGAATGACATGGACTGCACTAGACCCCCACAGGGAAGTGGGAGAAAGGAGCAGGGAGGCTATGAGCACTGACGCAGGGATTCTCAAATACGGAGGGAGAGCAAGAACAGTAAGAAAGCCTCCTCTCACGTTCTGAAAAGCTTACCTGGCGAGCACTCGTCTTCAAAGAGGGGGCATGAATCTTTCATGTTACGGTGCTCTCTGTGCTAGAGCAGTAACACAGCCTTGTCACCATGAGATTGTACTGGAAACCCCTTCAGATCCTCAGGACAACTCCTCTAGATATGGCCAAGCTCGAGCCAGAATCACATCCCTCTGCTCACGGTACTTGTGATGCCTGTGTTACTGCAGTAGCTCACAGTCCTTAAAGAACAGGAGGCAGCAAGCTGTGCTCTATTGCACAAACTGGTACCTAGGCTAAGGGCTGTCTAGTCAAGCGTAACTACAGAAATACAAGTTATACTGGTGCAGATACACTGGCAACTTCCCCCCCACAGACAAATGCAACTGGCTCAGGGTCACCCGTGGAGTCTGGCTGTTCCCACAGATGCTCTCTTCCCCAGTTCTTCCCAAACAAGAGCCATGCAAACCAAAAAGCCACTCTGATGCACTGACCAAGCCAGAAGGTCAAATATGGAGCTCCCTGACCTCATGCCTTCAACCAACCGTAGTTTTGCCTTTGCTTGTCCTGGTGAATATGGTCACAGACAGCAACAGTTGTCTATCTGAACAGCCCGATGAAAAGCAGTCTTGCAGGACACGGGACTACCACATCCAGTGCGAACAACCAACCAGGCTGGAAAACCTTCTCTTGGGACAAAGGCTCCTTCGTGCTCTTCTTGCCACATGGGATGCTCCAGGAAGGCACTGCTGGCCTCAGGCACAGCTACCTGACAAGCAAGGCAAAGAGCCGGCCTTCTCTCAAGTGTCTTTTAATCAGTGAATCAAAGGACAAGCAACCAGTCAACTAGCAGTGCAAAAACCTAAGTACCAACCCAGGTATCACTTCCTAAGGTAAGGCATACATCTTGGTTCTGGCAACTGTCCAGAAACCCTGAGAATCTCCGAGGGCAAACTGGAGGGAAGGTGTGTCCCAGGGGCGTTTTGGGCTTAAGTATCAAACTGCATCCAGCCTTTCCCTGTGCGTGCTCCCAAACTACAAAGATCAACAACATATAAGCTATATACACTGAACAACCTTTCGCTCCACAAGGTCTCACAAGAGCAGTGGACTTTGAAGAAGGCACCACCCAGATTTTACAGCCAGGTGCCTGACCTCTTTCACCCTATGGGTAAGCAGACCGAACTTGGCTATTGCAATGCAAAGCCTAGAGCTGATGGATGGACTGAATCTTTCTCTTAAACCCTCCCCCCTGCCCAACTAATCTCCTAACATTCCTTAAAGTTCAAGCCCTAACCTACCAACTTACAGCCTGACTGCACCCCACATGCTTTTGTTCAAGAACAATCATGTGATACTTTAAACAACGTGATCTAGTCTCTTTGCTGTGGTTCAAGTTCATCACTATAAAGTTAAACGTGCTACAGTTGCCCCAAAACACTGTGCTTACTCCAAGACAGCTGGCTCAAAGATTTGGATGTGTCCATATTGCCAGCCATAACCCAAAATTTCTACATACACACACAACTACATTTGCTGCACAGCCAAGCAACTGCTCAGCTCTTTTACTATTTTATTGTAAGACTCCTTGGATAAGAGCTCTTAACCCTCTGGAGTCCCACAATCTTATAAGGAAAGTCCATTCCCCTGCAATTTCTACCAAGTGCTAAGGAAAACAGAAAAAGAAAGGTTCTGGGTTAGTGCAATGAAACTCCTGAAACTGTGATGAAAACAGTGTCTGAACAGGCAAATTCCAATCTTAGTTCAAAATGAAAAAAATTACTCTGAATTATAATGTAGGAAATTTAACCAGAGAGCTCACTGGAGATCGCAAATGAAAATAAGAATAAGCAAAGAACCAGCATTTTTATGCTCACTGTTCAGAGCATTTAAACTCTTCCATTACTCTCATTCTCACTCTTCTCTGTACCATAACCTAGTGAGACAGCAAAACCACAACAAGGTACCTGGGATGAGTCCCAGGTGACTAAACAGGAGTTTAATTAGAGCAAGTAATGCAAATGCTGCTGGGGAGGAAACCCAATATTGGCAGCAAAAACGGTCTCTCTACTCCATTTGCAGAGCACTCACCGCAACTTGTCCTGACCGCGGACCAGGGTGCTGCAGTCAAGGAGGGCAGACAAACAAGGCCAGCACGTGTTGGCAGGAGACAGTTCAGCTCCCACGCTGCGCACAGGGCTTGCTCTACGCTGCTCTGAGCAGGAGTGCTAGCGGCTCCAGAAGCCAGGCTGCACACCAGTCCCTGGCGTTTTCAACACTAAGAGCAGTTCAGGAAGCATCCGGTTGACCACTAAGACCACCTTGCGCTGCCAGCACAACAGGCTGTCAGTTACAAGTCTCCATCCCTGCTTCCAGGCCTGGTAAGCTGTCTGCGGCTATTGTCCTCCAAGTAACCTCACACTCTTCAGACTGAGCAAGAGCTCATAAAGCCTAGATGCCAGCTTTCTGCTATCTGGTCTTCCCCTCAAGGGTGGCATGATTCTAAGTCTCCCTCAGCTACCCCAGTGGTTACTATAGCAGTACGGAAAAACAGTGTGTTTGAAACATTAAACATCAAATTCAGTTGAAATCAGCAAACAAGTTAAAAATGAGAGTTAATTTGCCAAACTTTGAACCAAACTATTGCATTTTTTGAAGCAAGAACTTTTTTTCTGAGCCCAGGAGTGAAATGAAGCTGCACGCAGGGGTTGTTGTTGTCTCATCTTGGACATACGGTCAGAACAACACCAAAGAGCTCAGAGAGGCCCCATCCAACTACCTCCAAAGTGCCTCCTGCACCTTTCACTGCATCCCAAGCCCTCTTCTCTGTACCATAAAGCCACCTTCAGCTTTTTCTCTTTCCTTATTTGCTCATAGTACCTCACACTATTTTTTTTTGTATCCTTATCCTTTGGGTCCCTCATCTGCCCAAAGCATTTCCTTATTCACAAAGCAACCTCTCTGGAACGGACTTTTATTATCTTATTTCTTCAGAGCCCTGTATAACTACCCCACTTGGGGGCTCCAAAAATGTAAGTTAAAGGCAACAGACAACTCCTTTACACAGATTTCTACTACCTGAAAATGCCTGTGTCCTACCACTTGTACACTCTGACCGGCTTCACTAACATAACGCGTAACTAAACACTTAAGAGTAAACATTTGCTCAGAACTTTCTCCAAGTCTTGCAGAAGAGCAAAAGTATGATTAAAGATGAATAAAAGGAAAAAACACAAGACAAGACACAAGGAAGAACACATAGCACTGGAATGCAAGGAAATGCAACAGAAGTGTCAAATTCTGCTCAGCTGCATGTGAAACAATACATGTTTCTCTCCTATCACAGACTTAGAAGCAATTTGCAGCAGGTTCAACTTGTAACACAAGCATTCCTGCCGTCGTCTTATTTCTTGTGATAACACAGCTAAACCATGTCTACACCGATGTCCTCAGTATTGCTTCTGCCAACAGGGAGATAAGCCAAAGATGTTGGCTAGTGCAGAAAACACAGCTGCAAGCTCTGGGCCTCATCCAATTTCCATAAAGGTCAACAGCAGCAAGAACATACTTCAAATAAGTGAAATTACGAGCCAGTGTCGTACCTGTGAGAGGGCTACTTTAGTCCACCAGCATTATAAACAGGGGCAACTCTCTGCTCTGCCTCATCCAAGCCTGTCTCCTTAAAACACTTTCAGCCTCTGTGCACCAAGGGTGCCAGAACACTTCCTACATTCAGCCTCTTACAGATGTAATCGCCTTGCAAAGATTATACTGCACATCACCTCAGTGTTCCAGTAATGCCTCTCTGCCACCATTTCACCCCTCCAGAGGTCACCAGGATGGAGCAGCTGAGACACTATCAGTCACAGCCAGCTGAGCACACACATACTCTGAGTGTTTCTTAAGAGCACAAGCACCAATTCTCCTGCCTCATCTACCCTGGAAACTAGAGCCGATGGTTTCACAAAGCTCTGATGCACACAGAAAAGAGGAAACACCTGGTTGCTGTTTTGTCACCAGTAAGACTGCTGTAACATTTCAGTAGCGGTAAAGTATCTGATAGCGTGGCTCATGAAACCATATTTGCAAAAAATCAATCCCTGACAGTCTGAATGGGACATCCTTCCCAAACTAGCCAAAGGGCTACAAAGAAGAAAGCTGCTTTACCATGTTCAGAGAAGATGTACCCTGGGGGGGCTGCAGGGAGCAATATCAATCCTTATCTAATTTAGCTTGTTTGCTGGCTGCCTGGAAGGGAAAATAAACCAGCACATTAATGGTACTCAGAGGGTGTTAAATTCAAAGAACAAGTAACTGCTGGCAAGGCAGAGAAGTAGTCCCAGCAGCTCGATATTGTCCTTCTACAAGCAGCTTTACAAAGTCGTTCCAACAGACTCCCCCACTGGGAGGAGTGTGGGCAAACACCTGGCTCCTGCAGCCAGATACTTCTCTTGCGGTAACTCGTTTGCCCCATAATGAGCCTAGCTGATAGGATGGTAAAGCCAGGACTGGCCACAGGAGACTGAGGGCAGCAATGGAAATTCCTCCAATAAATTTGCCTAGAAAAAAAAATAAAACCAGGGAGAAAGAGAATAGAGAGAGACTGACTTCACTTCTGCCTGGAAAGAAAAGCAGGGATTTTGCCTGAGAATTGTTCATTTGCTTTCATTCGGTGCTTCATCCCAAGCACTAAACTGTCCTTTCTGCCACTTTTTAACCCAAGCCTCTAGTTCCCTGCCGGGATTTCTCGGGCTGTACGTGCCAGGAGAGCCCCCGACGAGAAACCGTGCGGTGCTCCCGCGAAGCGGGGCGACTGTCCAGCAGGTCACGGTGGGAGCTGGGACAAGCGGCAGCCTACGGGCATTCCGGCAAGGCCAGGGTAGCCCCAGGAGAGGCAGGCCCTCCCCGCCCCGACGGGAGCCTCAGCGCCTCGCACCCGCGGGAGGGAGGGACCGCCCGCCCCGCCCCGTCCCCGACCCTCCGGTGGGCGACGGCGGGGCCGCCGCCCGCCCGCCCGCCGGCGCAGGACACCAAGAAAGGGCCGGGAGAGAGGGAAGCCTCCCCGCCCGGCTCGCAGCTGCAGCCGCAGTTCCGGGGGCTCCGCGGCAGCCCGGAGCCGCCAGGCCCCCCCGGGGAGCGGCCGCCCGCAGCCCGCGCCCGCTGCCCCGCTCACCTCCATGGAGACGCGCCAGCCCTGCATGGCGCTGAAGCCGAAGTGGAGCGGGCGCGGCCCGAGCCCGGCCCCGTCCCCCGAGCTCTTCACCGTGTTGGGCTGCGACAGGTAGGCGCCCATGGCGTCGCGGCGGCCTCCGCCGGCGGACCCGGCCCCCGGCGCGGCGGCCCTGCGCGGAGGGGCGGCGGCGGGTGCGGCGGCAGCCGGGCCGCGCGCGACCGGACCGTACCGGGCGGCACCGGAGGGCGCGAGCGGCCCAGCGCGGGCGGCGAGGCAGCGAGGGCAGCGGAGCCACCCACCGACGAGCGGAAGTCGCGCGGCCGGAAGCGCGGGCTATAGAGTCGCCACGGGGGGACGGCGCTCAGCCCGCGCGGCCGCGGCACGGGGGCCGGAAGCGCCTACCATAGAGACGAGCGGCGGCTAGCGCGGCACAGGAGCCGGGAGCGCGCTCCGCTCGGCGGCCTCAGACCCACAGGGCTCGGGCGTCCCCCCGCTCGCCTCTCAGCGGTGCGGGGGCCCCGCCGAGACCGCCCGCCACGGCCCGCCTCCGGCCGCGAGCTGCTCTGCAGCTCCCCTACTCCCAGCGCCGCGGCCTCCCCCGGGCCCGGCCCGGCCGCACTCCGCGGACTGGCGCGTAGCCCTTCAGAGGCCAGCTCGCCCTGCCGCCCCAGACAGCGGCGCTCGGAGCACGCTCATCATGTGGCCAGGAGGGGGAACGGGGGACTGGCGGTGCCGCCGCCCGCCTGTGGCACGGGGCAGCCCCGGGCTCGCCCTCACGGCGTGCGCCCGGAGCCCTCCCGCCCGCGAGAGGAACGCCGGCGCCGGGCGAGAGCCCGGCGCGCCCCCGCGCCCTTTTATAAACTTAGCCCCGCCCGCCGACCAATCAGCGGGGGACGACAACGCCTCTCCCGCGTTCTCATTGGTTATCGCTCGGGGCCAAGTCGCCCCGCCCTCCCCGCCCCGCTTCACGGCCTTCCACCCACTGAGCGCGCGGGCGCCCCCTATCTGATTATAGACCCAGAGCCCCGCCCAGTCGTGGAGGCTGACGGCACGCTCCCGCGCTCTGATTGGCCGTCGGGCGGGAAGCCCCGCCCCGGACGGCGCGTTACGCAGCGCGGCGGTTGGCGGTGTCGGCCCGTCGGCGGAGTAGCGACGCGCTTGGGGACCGGGAGGTGCCGGGTGAGCCCGGTAAGTCTGCGGCCCCCTGCCCCCGCTTCCCCCCCTGCCCCCGCTTCCCCCCCTGCCCCGTCTCTGTGCGGTCCTCCGCCGCCCTCCGTCTCGAGCCGGAACCGGCTCGGTCGGGCGCCACCAGCAGGCCCGGGGCGCGGCCCCGGCTGACAGGCCCGGCGGGTGCGGCCCGGTCCGGCCCGCCGGGCCTGGTCTGGTCTCGCAGCCGCTTTGCCTCGGCTCACGGCCCGCGCCTCTGGCCCGCAGGTTGTGCGACCGCAGCATGTCGGAGGGCGAGTCCAAGCAGGTGCCGAGCGGCGGCTCCGACTCAAAGCCGGAGTCGGCGTCGTCCGGCCCGGGAATGACCTCAGTGTCTGCGCCGGTGACTTCTGCGGCGCCCCCGGAGGAGGAGGAGGAGGAGGAGAGCGAGGACGAGTCCGAGATCCTCGAGGAGTCGCCGTGCGGCCGCTGGCAGAAGCGACGCGAGGAGGTCAGTGCCGGGGCCGGACCGCCGGGCTGCGCAGGGGAGCCCTGACCGAGCCGGGCAGGGCGTGGGACCTGTGCGGGCTCTTGTCTTGCCCCACTGCCTGTCCTCCTTCCAGCTGTCTTCTCCCCGATGGCGAGGGCCCGTCGCGCTCCTGGGGTGGCAGGGAGATGGGTAGCCCTTCACGAGCTGTGGGGCCGCCTTTTCTCAGGCTCAGGAGTGTGGAAGCCAGAGCGTGGCCTGCTTTTCTCCCTGCTTGTTCGTTGTGCTGGAGGCTCTTCTGTACGGGTGGTGTCAGGGCCGGCTGTTGCTGCTGTGTTGAGCAAGGAGTGTCTCCAGCACTCCTATGTGCGTCTCGTTTTGCAGATCTTTGGCTCTGGGGATGATGAAGAGCAATGACTAGATAGTCCTTGGTGTTCGCTAGGGAGCGTGAAGTGAACAGTACCTGCTGTGGAGGCAGTCAGTTACCCAGGCTCATCAGCTGTTGAATTATGCCTTGGTTTTGGTTTGCTTTGAAGTCTTCAATTAGGATAAAGCATACCCAGTTCATGCAGACTTGTTTCTTGGCTTGTCTGATTCACGTCCGCTTCTTAGTGCGTATATCAGAATTGTCCTGTATGAAGACACAAGTAGATTAGATCTTATTGTTTTGGACCTCTCCCTTTTTCCACTCTTTGCTGTGCTCTGTTTATCTTGTTGGGGGCTGTCTCCAGAAACTGGTTTCTGCTTTGTGTTGGCTCAATGAAACCTGCTGTGGCTGGGCAAGGTGTACAGCTGTGGTAGTTGCTGAAAGACAGAAAATGTTAACTCCAATGCTGCGGCAAAAGTGCTGATGTAGCTTTTCTCAGCCGAGTCAGGGCTGAGTATAGAGGCTCGTCTGCTTTATCTATTATTGTAGACACAGGGTAGTTCAAACTCTGGTGGTGAAAGAGTCATTTGTTCTGATGTGAATTTGGAGGTCAAAGTAAGGTCAAGAATTCTCCGCAGTTCTTTACCTTTGCTTGCTTGAAAGCTGCCTCGGTTCCGTTAACATAAGCCAAATCCTAGCATGGTGTAGTAAGACTGTGCCTTTTCTGGTGAAGCTGTACAGTTTGGGTTGCAATGGGGAGGGTATCCGTATGAAGCTTTAAGTCTGTCCTCCACAATGTATTCCTTACGATAACCTGAAGTGCTCTTTTCTGTGATCTGTGCTGAATTGGCACACACTGGGGAACAAGGTTGATGTTCAGTTTGTATAGTCTTTTCAATATGTTTTATTTATTACCGATCTTTTTGACGCAGAAAGATAAATTTCTTTCCAGGCTTTTCTGTACTCTCCTACATAAATGTAAGGTTTGGTAGGCTCTAGTATTTTCTTTGGATTTCAGTTTCCCCATCTGCAGACAAATTAAGGCCCAAACACAAGAAGTTCCTTACAATTTCGGCATGGCTAAATTACTGTCTTCTAGCTTGAGAACAAGAGTGGCTGGTGGCAAGCCGCCTCTGTACATTAGATGTATGAGCTTTGTTCCACCTTACAGATAGAGGAATGACTGGTGAAGGCCACAAAACGAATTGTTGACTGGCCTGAGGTAAACTTGGGGCCTCTGATTCTCGAGTCTTCATCCATCAAGGTTGCACCGCGTCCCTGCAGGAAGTGCCGATTCTGCGCTGACTGATCCCAGCTGCAGTTGCCCGCATGTGGGCCCTATGTCTCACGTGTGTATGAAAAACACAGGCTTCTAGTGATCATGCAGTTAAATTCTGTTTTGTCTCTTAATTTTGCACGTAAATTTGTGGCTTGAGTAGGCCCACGCTTGTGGAGTGCCATTCATTCACTTTAACCATATGACCTCGTACCCTTTTTGCATTCTTCAGCTTTTGGACTTTACTGTTCCCTGGAGCAAACTTTCCCACTGCAGATGTTCCAGCATGAAATTTATTTTGGAATAACAGCTTTACTTTCTGGGCATCCGAGTATACCAGAGTAAAGCGTCTCTTGGGCCAGCGTGGTCTCCCTGTGAAGGGCTGTTAGCGTGACGGCTCGGTCAACACTGGTTATTCCAGTCCGTGCAGCCATGTAGACAGGCTCTTACTTGCTACCCCTTGGCAGGGAGGAGGTGTTACTCCATGGAAAAGGGATGTGCTGCCCCCTCCCCCGGTGATGCAATCCTCATTCTTTATCTCAGCAGTATCTTCTCTGGATGCTGAATTAGGCAGCCACCTTGGAAGCAACTTAATGTGATTGATCATCTGGAGAGAAAACGGCACGGGTGGTCGCGGAGTAGGATTGTATGCACTATGCGTACCCGGTGTTCCCTGGACGTTACGTTCTTTACCTCTCGCTTTGAGTTGCATACTTGTACGTACATTTGGAAATGTAATAACCTCACTTCTTAAAAAAAAATAATTTTTTTAATAGCTGTAGACTCTTTGTAATCGGCTTCCTTAGAAGAGAGGTGACATTGCAGAGAGGCTGTGCGGAGAGGGGCCCTGTGAATCGGAGGGAGCCGGCTGTCTCTGTCGGCAGGAAGGGTGCAAGTGCTCAGGCTGTTGACCCTAAGTTAGCGGATCTCCGCAGACGAAGCCGCAGCGTGACCCCTCAGCAGGGCTGCCTCTGGCCAGCGCCTCCGCGGTGGCTTCTGGGCACAAAATGGTCGTGGGCAGCGGCACGGGCAGCGATGGCTGTGCCGGTCCCGCTGCCTCCCCCGAGGCGCTGAGAAGCGTCTTTCCGCCCGGGGGGAGCCGTCCCCACGCCGTGCCGAGCAGCCCGGAGCAGAGCGCACCCCGCCGCCGGCCCGGGGCTGGGGAGGGCGGCGGGACGGGCAGCGGCCGGGGCGGGGCGGGGCGGCTCCCCGAAGGACGGCTGCTCCAGCCAATGGCAGGGGGCGGGGAGCGTTACATCACCAGCGCCAGCTCCCATAGGTCGCTCGCCGCCTTGGCCACGCCCAGCGGCGCCCCGGCCGTCGTGCCGGCGGCGGCTCCGCCAGTGTTCGGCTCCCGGCTGCGGCCCGGTGCCGGTGCCGGCCCGGGGCTGGGGCAGCGGGGCCCGGGGCGAGGGCCCGCTCTGACGGAGCGGTCGAGCCGCAGCTGCTGGAGCGCCGCCCTCCGCTGCGCGGGGCTTCTGCCCGGAGCCCCCCTTGCTCGCTCCGTCTTTGTTCCGCTGCAGCGGTCCGAGTCACATGGGAGCTCAGCAGCCCCACCGCTGCCCGCGTTCTCCGGTACACGGGGCGTTCGCTAGCGCATGGGGCTGCGTGTGCTCGATTTGTGTCCAAAGTAAATGAGCAAGTCAGCAGAGGCTGTCTTGGGGGCAGGTTTCAGTTTGTTAGCACCATCAAGTTAGCGGCGTTGTGAATTGCTAGGTCGTATTTTAGCTACAGCAGCCTAGGCTAAACTAGATCCACTAGTATAACTTAAAATATATTGATTCACAAGGGGAAAATAACAACGGGCACAAGTCCAAACTGGGAGAGCGGCGGCTGGGGAGCAGCCCTGCAGGAAGGGGTCTGGGGGTGCTGGTCGGCAGCAGGCTCAACAGGAGCCAGCAGTGTGCCCTGGCACCGAGGGGGCAAACCGCGTCCCGGGGGACATCGAACACAGCGTGGCCGGCCGGCCAAGAGGGGGGATTGTCCCGCTGTAGTCAGCGCCGCTGTGGCCTCACCTGGGGTACTGTGCGCAGGGCTGGGCCCCGCCGTTTGGGAAGGACGTGAAGGTCCTCGAACGCCTCCGGAGGAGGAGCGCTCAGCTGGTGACGAGGCTGGAAGGCATGGCCTCTGAGGAGCGGCTGAGGGCTCTGGGCTTCTCTCGTTCGGAGGGAAGGAGGCTGAGAGGCGACCTCATTGCTCCCCGCAGCTTCCTGCGGAGGGGACGTGGACAGGGAGGCGCTGATCTCTTCTCCCTGGGATCCAGGGACGGGACGCCTGGGAACGGCTCAAAGCTGCATCAGGGGAGGCTCAGGCTGGACACGAGGAAGCATTTCTTTACCGAGAGGGTGGTCAAGGCCTGGCACAGGCTTCCTGGCGGGGTGGTGGATGCCCCAAGCCTGTGGGTGTTGAAGAGGCCTTTGGACGATGTCCTTAATAACGTGCTTTAACTTGTGGTCGGGCAGTTGAACCAGATGATCCTGGTAGGTCCCTTCCAGCTGAACTGTTCTGTTCTATTCCTGCTTAAACCTCAAGTGTAAAAAAGGGTTGTGTTGAGTTCGTTGATTGTAATTTTTCCTAGAGACAGGGAACTTCTGCAGTGCCAAGTGTGTAATTGCTGTGAAAGTTCAGAGTAGTCTTGTGAAATTTTTAACTAAGAACCTACTTTAACTAGATAGAGAACTTTGGGGAAGGTAAGTGTTCTCTTCTTTCTGGAACGTTTAATGAATAGTGCATATGGCCATGCTTTGATATACCTTAAGGGTGAAGTTGCTGTCAGAGTGAGGTGGCTGGGGAGGGAGGGTGGAGAGTAAATGTGGCTCGTCCCATAGGATACTTATTTTCTGTTGGTTAAACAACTTATATGAGAGAAGACTTGGTATCGCTCTGCTCTTTCCTGTACTGTATAACCAAGGTGAGCATTTTCAGATATCTCTCCTGTCCTTAAGCGCTGCAGGAACCATGACAATCTGCTTTCTCATGCTGCTGCTGTGTATATATCGCAAGCATGGGCCTCCTGGTGCGTTGCGAACCGTATTGCTTTCCTACCTGAGCTGAATCCCTCTCTGCAATTGTAGCTATGCCCATGGTCGCTCTCATAACATATACAAAGGTGAGGCTTTCACCCCTGCAAGGAGCTGAAGAGAGACTTTTAACAGGGGAATCTTGTCTCATGACAGAGAGGCATAGAGAAAGCACCCACAGCTTGAGGTGAGGGGAATCACAGGAGGAAGAGACTGGGGCTGACGGGCTCTTCAAGCCTGTGCTTGCCTTGGTCCCTTTTGGCTTTTCTCCCTGACAAAAACCTCTGTTTCTGCTGTCCCCATGTGACACTCCGTTTTCTTCTTTCAGTCAGCATGCATGCATAATTTATTTTTCTTGGGTTGTCCAAGTATCTTCAGAATTATCTGCTATGCCTCCTAGGAATAGAAACTTCTTAATAGAGATGGATTGCAGTGACACGCTTGCAGTTCATTTTTAGACACCTGCCACCGGCTGGTATTAAACCTGAAACCGAGAGCTTGGACTCGGTGCCTACTGTCCCTGAGAGCTACACAGACCATACAGAAAACTGTCCCAAACATAATTGTAGGAAAACTTGTGCTCTGCTGCAGCAGAATCTTTTTTTAATTTTCAGCCCAGTATTACTGTGTTGGGCGTGACAACCTCATGTTAGTGGAAAGGATTTAACCACTCGGACTTAGATGGTCCTATAGTTTATCATGTGTTTAATAGCTATCTATTGACTGGATTTCTTTCTATGCCTTTTCTGGGTAGGAAAACACTGTGTGATTGTATAAGCCAAGACTTTATTATAAGTACTTTGTCGTCATCTTTGTAACATGCTTAGTAAAGAACCCATTTAGTGCCACTGAAAGAATCCGTATCATGTTGTGGATGTGGGAACAAGCAGGTTCCATTTTACGTACGTGTGTGAGCATGTCTGTCGTGGTGAAGAGAGAGAAAAGGACCGAGCAGACCTGGGTATGCTAGACTTTCTCTTCTGCAGGCTCCTTGGGAGGTGTAGTCAATTGGGGTGCAGCTCTTGCCAAATGCTGCTTTGTTCCCTGATACAGAAGACTTTGCAAGGATGTGAAGCCTGACAGTTACAGGAGAAAAAAGAGATAATGGGAGGAAAGGTACTGGTCTCTGCTTGAATAACTTTGCCCTTTCCCTGAGGATATGTCAGGCTGCTCAAGATCAGCAGGAGAACCTTGTACTATGCTTGCAGTCCTGCTTGCATTCAGTCACTTGAGTGGGAATTTGCTCAAGTGCTGACTCGCTCATTCCTGGGCGGACGGCAGACGCAGGGGTTGTGCTTCTTTCCTACAGATTCTAAAATCTTGGGGGTGATTTCTGGGGTGGCTGAAAGGTGATGTTTGAGTTCTTGCTAGCCATCAACAACCTCCCTTGAGAAAGAAATGACCTTGTGATTGTCTGATTTTTTTGTCCCGTGCTTGACGTATTACTAACTTTTTTGCAAGCTCGGCTGCTGGAGCACTTTCTGCGTTATGCCCCCACTTCAGTGGCTGCTGAGATCGAGAGGTTCTTTTTTGTCTCATCCCTGGAGACAAATCTCTTGTATACAAGTGTGTCTGTGCATACAGTGGTTGCTATGTTGATTAATTCTTGTTTTCCTATCTCTGGTATTTTCCACTGTCAGGTAAACTAGATGAAATGTGCAGTCCTTCATAGCTTCCTTTACTGTGACTTGCAGACTAAGACAGGATGATGAAGTTCCACGTGGACCTAGGTTTCAGGTCAAGTGCAGAACTTGGGGACCAGTGTGCACTGTGCCTGTGGGTATGTCCGAGTTCAGTGTTCAATCTTGCTGTTCTTCATTGTATACCGTTGCTGGAAGTTCAGAAAATGAATATAGGCAGCACCGCTGTCTTTACTACACTGCCGTTAGTTTGCTTCTCCTTTTCTTATGAAAGACCTTGCTGTCATTTGGATAGGTGGTTCGCAGCCATTCAGGGGGCCCTTGATGGCTCAGTGGCGGGATGTTACAGCTGAATTTTAGTGCTTGGGCTAACATATGCTCTTGATCCATGCTAGCGCTATGAAATGTTAAGGAAAGAGCTGTGGTTTATGATGAGCTGAACCCAGAAGGACATGAAATCAAATGCTGGGTCTACTGCATCTTAATTTTACCTCTTTGTTGTCTCTTCACTCCTAGTAGGAGTCTTAGTTTCTTGAATCGTTTTTCATCTGGAGCTGGTTGATGACACTTGCACCTCTCAATTTACATTTCTTCAAGGAGACAGAGTGCAGGATTCTTGGAGAGAGAATGCCCATAGACCAGGTGTTTGGATTCTGTGATGCTTGAGTCTGGTTTCTTAGCCGCTGTTGTGACTGGAAAGACACCTGCTGAGGTAGTAAAAGATAAGCACCAGTCTTTCTTTTCCTATCACACATCTGAGTTTCTGTATGTGGGGAAGTGAGGCATTGTTCCTTGGGAAGGTGGCATTTGAGATGCTCTGAGCTTTGGATTCTGCTGCTGGAGAGAGGAAGGGTTGCAGAGATTCTCAAAGCAAAACTAGTGCTAGGAAGGCTGCCAGCTTTTTGACAGGGTTTGGCAATGGACCTGGTTTTTTTTTTTTTTTTTTTTTTCAAGCTGGTGGAGAAAACTAATGCCATGCTATAGCTCTTCTGATTTTACTTGAGCGTTGGGAAGATACTCAAAAGAGGGAGTATATGTAGCCTTTTAACGTTTTTATTGGCTCATCTGGGGGCTTCCTGGAAGGACCAAACCCTTGAGATGTGCTTGAACGAGATGAGGGGCACTGCAGGATGTAGAGGGAATTGAGCCTTTGTCTCGGGCCTGTTGTCTGCAGACCCATTATGTTCTTGCTTATTGACTGTAACAGACAGCTGGCAGCTTGCTTAGTGCCGCCCCAGCCAGCATCGCTTCTCAGCCTTTATGCTGCCTCAGTGGGGGAGCAGGCGCAGGCAGAGCAGCTGTCTGCAGCTTTTCTAGCTTTCCTGGGTGGTTAGAGGTGCTAGTTATGCTCCAGCTGCCTGTGACTGAGGGCTGGGGTTTGCTCTGTGTTCTTTACAGAGCTATTCTAAAAATAACATGGTCCGTGTAGCTTACTAGCAGCACCAAAGCCTTCCCTTTGTCAGACCTCTTGTCTCTTTAGACCTGCACTGGGAGGCCCAGGGGAAGCAATCACCATGTCGTGGTTGATGCTGTTTGGTGGGGGTCAGATGTTACAGCCAGGCTTACGCTTGGGAAGGACCTTACTCCACTGAAGGGCCAGTGGAGGTGAGAGGCTGCTGGCCGTCTCCGACTCCAGGTCCTGCCTGCAGTGAGGCTGTGTGGGAACTCCTGACACGGTGAAAGCACGGCCAGCCACAAATAGGTCAGCACAAACGGGAGCACACCGTATCCTGTTTTTAAGGATCAGTGCTCAGGGAAAATCCCATTTTGCAGGTGTTTCTAGTACCTATTTCCCAGGCCCTCTGTCTCTGCAAAATCTGTCCCCAAGACCTCTTGTCCTATCTTTCTGGCTAGTCTGGCTCGCAGTTCACTAGCAGATCTGTGTGCTTGTATGTGCACATACTCAGAGAGTAAGAAGCACACTTGCACAGAAAATAGTTTGAAAAATAATTTAATAAAAAGACTGTTCAGGTGGTGGTGATCAGGCACAGGAATTGGCTAGCAACTCATCTTGATCCTTCTCTTTCCACACTTTTGGCCCTTCCCTCAAACGTCCCATGAATATTGTACCCAAGTCCTCTTGTTTGATCCCAAAATTGCCCGTCTGCAACATCCCATTATAAGTCCTATATTCCTTTACACAGCATCTCCACTTGGCTTGCATAATATTGCTGAAGGGGTTTCTCCTGTTGAATTGCCTAGGTTGGTTTTCCTAATGGGGACAATGACTTAATTGCTCACCTTTGTGGCCTTGGGAGTCCTTGGTTCAGTGGTTCATCCATCACGGGTTAGGCTGTCTGGGTTCTCTGCCCTGTTGTGGTTCTCCTGATCACTGCTGTGGTTCTTGTCTCTACTTTGAATAGCCCCTACCCAGATATCTTTCCACAGCAGTTTGATGAAACTTTTTTTGGCCTGTTACTTCAGGGAGACTTCTGCAGCTCTGTCTGGAGTTGAGTGAACAACTGTTACAATTGCAGAAGGCAGAAACACATAACTTGAAAAATTGTGATTACAGCGGTAGCAAGAACAACGAGAAAATGTGTAACTACAGTACTCCACTTCCAGATAGAAAACAAATATCTCATGAATATGTGGACTTCTGCTCTAGCTTTTTCATGTTTAGGTGGTAGAGCCAGAGCTTCTGCTGTTAAACCACCAAATAAGAAAGTGAACAGGAGAAGAATGGAAAAAAGACTAAGATGTTTTGCTGTGACAGATTCTCGCAATAATCAGAGGTTGAGTTAATTTGAGCCAGGTAGTGTATGTGGACTATTGTATTTAGTAGTTACAAATGCACACGTTTCAGATAGCTAGTTTAATTTCAACTTGCAGCCATTTTTCCTTCTGATATATATCCCATGGTGGTCAGCTTTACAGTTTAATTTTTTTAATATATATGTGTATATATATATATATATATGTATGTACGTCAGGATCAACTGCTTCCTCATAATTCTCTTTAAAATATGATGTTTGATCACTTCATTGGGTGCTTTTTTGCTCTTGTATTATCAGAAATGGGAAATAATTACTTTCTATTCGTATTCTGTGTGCCATGAGTGATTTTTTACAAGCCTATTCAAGATTTGTACTTACAGCAGTATACCGACTTTTATGGCAGTTTCTATTCCTTTCCTCATAATTCCTAATATTTATCTTTCAACACCTCCTAAGACTAAGTGATGTTTTTCAGAGTTATCGGCAGTGATTTGAAGATCTTGCTACCAAGTGAAAGTGTCACAGAATAACAGGATGGGCTAGCACAGAACAAAAGTAGCTAACTTGGAGTTTAGCCTCTCTGTTTTTTCCCCTCTTTGTGGTGTTTTGTATTACTGGCACTCATCTGAGCTTACTGCCCCTGAGTTTTGGTACTGAGGACTTCCTGAACCTCCCCGTCGGTTGTATTTCCGACTGTCCTCAGGGATATGAACTACCTGTGCTACGTCCTTGGTGTCACGCCTTTGATGAGGGTTTTGATAATGGTACAGGGGTGATAATAGTACAGTAGATATAGAGGTACTGCTGAGTTACTGTAACCTTCCTGATGGACTTCTATCTGAATGGTTTTTTTATTTGTAGGATATTCCCCCCCCCCACCCCCCACCCCCCCCGTTTACTTTGCTGTGCTGTTTCTGTTTCCCTTTGGGAGTTAGGGATGGGGAATTCATTGCCTTTTCCTACTTCCACAGTGCAGCTCAGTAAGACTGAATTCTCTTTGATTCCATTGGATTGCTCATTTGTTTTGAAGCACCAAAGGAAACCAAGCATTTGCCCCTTTGGGCTTCTAGTAGGCAACTTATGTGTTTGTTCGTTATCCGTTAAATGGATGGGAGTGATGCATGTCTCCCTGTGGGGTATCCAGAGCAGTGCTCTTTCTGTTCAGAGCAACTTGACTCTTGTCATACTTTGTTTGTTTGTTAAGTTGCTGATCGACTGAGTGGAGCGTTATCTGACGTGAATTTTTAGTGAAGCCTGTCCCTCAGTATGTTGTTTAACCAGAACTGTCAAAATGCTTTTGGAGAGGCTGGACTGGCCACCAGGCTACAGTCTGCGTGACGGTGGTATGATTCAAAACCCACTGCTTTTCTGACAGAAGAGTTGCCGTTCTCGCTGACAGGATGGAACTGGGCTCCTTGGACAGTGTCCTGGCCCCAAGCTGTGCTCTGCCCTTTGTAGTCCAGCGGTGTGGGCCAGCACGGAGCAGGAATCCCTGGGAGGTGGCAGGGATACTTACTGTGTGTGCTTAAGAAGTATGACTTTGGCTTGTTTCTCAAGAAGGCATCTCCTGAGCTGTTGCGTGTGAAATTACAAGGTCGACTTTTAACTCTGCATTGAAACGGTCAAGATGTGTTCATTTGGTTACACAGACAACCTTATTGCTAATGTATTTTATCTTATTACTCGTTCCAACGTGTAGCTGTCTGGAAGAACCAACTGTTGTATTGGTGGTGGTCAGATTTTCTTTTCCTTATGCTTTCGATTGCTGTATGAATTGGTTTGTATAGCCATAGTAATAATTGGTATTTCCTTTCCTTGAGATGGTTATATTACACTAGTTATTTATTTTAATTTTCTTTTTGAATTAACACCTTTCAAGCATTTTACTACTGCGAATATAATCGCAAAGGCCAGCACTGTCAATTTGTTTAAAACGTGAAGTA
This sequence comes from Nipponia nippon, assembly GCF_047370975.1. Lineage (NCBI taxonomy): Eukaryota > Metazoa > Chordata > Aves > Pelecaniformes > Threskiornithidae > Nipponia > Nipponia nippon. The sequence continues at coordinate 126,892,161 of NW_028262358.1, forward strand.
GGCTTGCTTCTTTGTTTTGTTGGTTTTTTTTTTTCCTTTTGCCTGCAGCGGATCTTGCATTCTTTGATTTTTTTTTTTTTTTTTTTTTTTTTTGTTCCACTCCAGATTAGCTTCAAATCTCTGAGACAGCTGGTTTTTTTTTCCTCCTTTTGTTGGTAAATACGCTACTTTTTGTTTCACCACAGTTCAATGAGAAGTAATGTTCCTCTGTGGTCAAGCTACTGTCTTCTGTAGGTATATTATCTCTGTTCTCAAGCTTTTGCCAAGCTGGTTGAGCAGAGCTTTGATCGTTTTCTCTGGCTAAAACAAGTGGCCAGGGTAACTGTTTAACATATTCATGCTACTCTTAACCAGATACATTGCTTTTTGTAAGTGTTTGGCCTAATGTGCTGCCATTCCGTGCCACTTCATTCTCTACTGATGTTCTAATTCTTGTGGATTTTTTTTTCCATTTTTTTATCCATTTTTTTTTCTTGATTGTAAATCATTGCTGTCACTTGTGGCTTAGGCTGTATTTTTTTTTTAATTGACAGATCATGTGAACTACAAAATGTCTCTCCAAAAGTCTGTGCCCTTTCAGTGACAGGTATCCAGATGTTTGACAGCTATGGAAAAAATATGCCTTGGACAATTGCAATAACCTGCCTAAAGGAAATATATCTTCCAAACCTTTTTCCCTTAGAGCTAAGTTGTGCCTTGAAGTAACGACATGTAAATATCTTTCCCCCGCTCCCCTTTAATTACTTAAATTCACTTGAAATTCTTCTTGAGTTTCTTTACCTCTTGTTTATATGGACGAAGAGCTACATTGGTATTTCTGCTGCAAATTTTTCTGTGGTTGTGGAGCTGCTTCCTCTGTCTTACTTCAAAAATTCATGCAAAAATGAGTTCAGTTAAAAAACCTTCCTTCATAGTTTAAAAGGTGCGCCTAGTCTATGTGGGCTTTCTGGGAAAGCAACACTTCAGAGTCATGTATTATCTCTAGGAACACAGGGTATTTTATTTGAGCCAGCCTTGTTTTGTCATTTCATCACATGGGCAGCTTGTCTTTGGTCTGGGTCATAAAAGGCCACTGAAAAGGAAACAAGTCAAAACAGCCTTAAATTACTTGACAAAGCTTGCAGGGAGTTAGGGCAAAGTAAGGAGAGAACCTGCATCATCTTCATCCCGTGTTGATGCCCAGGGCATGAGCCCTCTTCAGGGTGAGAACAGTATTTCTGTTGTCTCTTCAGGGCCTGGGTGTACCAGGCTATGTCCGTGGCTGGTTCCACCCCTTACCCTTCAGGGAAAGGCATGGAAGGCAGCATTTTGAATGTGCCATTTTTATTTCTTCCTGCTCAGTCGGGTTTGTGGAGAAGTTGAAATTTATATGCCTACAACTACCTCTGTTTACAGTAGTATTAACTGCCCCATTGCTTCTAAATTGTGACCTGTTAAGCTTGCAACCATCCATCAATTGCCGATAGCTGCTCGGAGGCAACGGCTGGCTGTAACCCTCGGGAAGGTACAGGGCAAGTGTCAGAACATGCTCTCATGGGGGCTTAGGATTCTGCTTTGCTGAGCATGGAGAGGGATGTGGAACAGTGATTTGGCAACGTGAGCAAAGGAGGAAGTCGCTGTCGCCTTTTCAGTTGTCTGTCTGCGTTTTTCTCCTTTTACTCTTCTGCCCAAGCTGTTGAATCTCCTCTTGAACTGAGAAGTACCATCGGTGATGTCAGATGGGTTTGGTGTCTTGAGTCATATCTGGTGCCCTGGAATATTGCCTATGAGTCATGGAAATTATTTACGTTTGGTAAACTTGCCCAGAAATGGGAGAAGATATGATAAATCCACATCTACTGGCTGTATTATCAGGGCAGATTTTGAGTATTTGTCAGTACTTGAGGACTGACTTAATCCAGTAAAGCTCAAAGGTCTTTGAATAGGCAGCAAGTATGGGGAAGGAAGAGAACATAGAGGGATGCATGGGCACTGGGTGTTGGTCGTCATGGCTTTTATCTTGTCCCTGCAATACTAACACATACCTGCCTTTCTGTTGACTGGGGGCTTGTTTAAGCTTTTTTTAAGTGAAAACCTTTTGGCATTCAGCTTTACTAATTGTACTAGGTGTTCTACTAGGTGATACTACTGTCATCCCCGAGATATTTCTTATACTAAAATTTGAAGGAATAAATGTTCTGTCCTTAATTATCTTCATTCTTTCAGCTTTCCTTAATGATGAAACATAACAGGCCTGGCCTGGTATTTAGATGTCAATATCTGTGTGTGTGTGTAATCATGTTCTTACGATAAATGTGATGAATATCTCCTTAAATCAAATATCAGACCTTTTACCCCTCAGTTATGCAGGAGGCAAGGGGTGGGATTGTTCACGCTAAGCTGCTTGTCTCCTGTGATTGTTTTCAATAGTTATTTTCTGTAGCTCAGGCTGTCTTTATGTAATTATGGCCTATATTATTTATTCCTACCTGTGTCACCCCATTGCATTGGGTTTTATCACAATAATTTACTGGTCAGTTTACTGAGCAATCTGTATCACACTAGTTATACTGTTCTTGTTTATCACTCCAGTGTGATTCAGTTTCAGAATATTGAATGGCATTGGGCCTGTTAGGATTCCCTTGAAAGATTATAAAAAAGAATCCCACCTATATTGATTGGCTGTCAGTCTAAGTTGTCAAGCTACTGATGGAGCAGAATAGAAATAGTTCAGCTGGAAGGGACCTACCAGGATCATCTGGTTCAACTGCCCGACCACAAGTTAAAGCACGTTATTAAGGACATCGTCCAAAGGCCTCTTCAACACCCACAGGCTTGGGGCATCCACCACCCCGCCAGGAAGCCTGTGCCAGGCCTTGACCACCCTCTCGGTAAAGAAATGCTTCCTCATGTCCAGCCTGAGCCTCCCCTGATGCAGCTTTGAGCCGTTCCCAGGCGTCCCGTCCCTGGATCCCAGGGAGAAGAGATCAGCGCCTCCCTGTCCACGTCCCCTCCGCAGGAAGCTGCGGGGAGCAATGAGGTCGCCTCTCAGCCTCCTTCCCTCCGAACGAGAGAAGCCCAGAGCCCTCAGCCGCTCCTCAGAGGCCATGCCTTCCAGCCTCGTCACCAGCTGAGCGCTCCTCCTCCGGAGGCGTTCGAGGACCTTCACGTCCTTCCCAAACGGCGGGGCCCAGCCCTGCGCACAGTACCCCAGGTGAGGCCGCAGCGGCGCTGACTACAGCGGGACAATCCCCCCTCTTGGCCGGCCGGCCACGCTGTGTTCAATGTCCCCCGGGACGCGGTTTGCCCCCTCGGTGCCAGGGCACACTGCTGGCTCCTGTTGAGCCTGCTGCCGACCAGCACCCCCAGACCCCTTCCTGCAGGGCTGCTCCCCAGCCGCCGCTCTCCCAGTTTGGACTTGTGCCCGGCGTTACTCTGTCCCGGGTGCAGAATCCGGCATTTGTTCTTGTTACATTTCATGCCGTTGATGATTGCCCAGTCCTCCAACCCATCTGGATCCCTCTGCAGGGCCTCTTGGCCCTCGGGAGAGTCAACAGCACCTCCCAGTTTTGTATCCGATGAAGAGATGTTTATAATGCAAACTTTTTAAGTTGGTATTGTATGACAATAAACTTAGTGGGCTTGTTTCTCTGCTCACAATTCTTGTGTGTATATGTCCCGTTGCTGTGTTAGTCCTTGTCATTACGCGTTGTATCAGGAGCTCAAGTTTAGCTGATGTTTAAAGTTCAAGTTTAGCATGACCTACAAGTTCTTCATGGTACCCACCCCCTGCAGTGGAATTTCTTTATAAATACAAGCCTTAGGTTTTTTGCATTTCAGTGTAATCAGCTGGATGCTTTTAGTCTGTACCTAGTCTTCCAGAGTTAAAAGCACTGTTTATTGGAAACTGGTTTCTTTCCCTTAGTTAGTTTTATTAGCTAGAATTGTGTTATCAGTACTTATTTCCTATAGCATAGTGTTTAATTCATTTAAGTTTTGTGGGTGGCAGAACACTTGCGTCAGTTCTCATTAGCATGACACTGTAGCTGAAATTGAGTAAATTTGATTGTGTTGAAAGTGGCTGCCAAGGGGGAAGGGATTTTTGAGGAAGCCCTTGTGTATGGTGAGAAGCTCCCAGCACATGGGGTGCTGATGGGGTCCCTAGTGAGGGAAGAGAAGGCGAGACAATATGAGTAGGAAAAGCTGTGAAATGGCCAGGACTTCGAGGTAATATAAGTGGAAGATGAGTTTGGGTTTACTAGCCAACTCTCTGTATTAACTTTTACGTCAAGGGGAGAATTGGATCAGCTGACACTGAAGTGATTCTGGGTATGTGGCCAGTTGATGGTGAATAGTAATGGTTGATAATTGACAATTGGAATGTAAGTTCTACCCTGTCTTCTCTCCTGTCAGTACTTTGAGATAGGAATCCAGTTTTATCACTGCACATTGCTTGGTGCAGTAGGACTTTAACCATGACTGTAGCTTCTGCCTGCCTGTGAAACAGCGTGTAAAAGGCATTACAGCAAGATGCTCTAGATGTTGGACGAAGGAACCCATATACATCTTTGTATGCTGCTACATATCTGAGGAAAACCAATATTATGGTAAACTATGCTGCTGGGAGTGTTGTTCATCTTATATCTATGCAGGTCTCTTAGCATTAAGTACTTCCACAGCCCTAGCCATTCTCGTGCTAGGCTTTAAACTGTTGCTTTGTCAAGTCCCCTTGCCTACCTTGTTGCTTTCTTAGTGCTCATCTATGTCTTTAATATTAGGCGTGGATATACTTGTGCTGGGTTAACTTTTGCATTTATTAACTAAAGAAATTATTGTAGCAGTTTTAATTGTGTAATCCATTCCTAAGTCTATTCCCAACTTGCAGCTTTCCCTTTGTTTCTCTCTGCTTGGATCAGTTTCCTCTCTCTTGAGTTTTGTGTCTCATCACCTTTCAGGAAATTCTTCTAGAAAGTTGCGTCTCAGTTCTTGAGACTTTTTTTATATTCCTTTTGTATGGTTAGAGGGTTGTTTGGTTTTTTTTGGTGGTGGTAAAATGAACTACAGGTATCACAAAACATAAGAATCTAATGTCTAGTTGCCAAAAGGCAGCTTTTGCTACAAAACAGCCTTTGTGCAAAAGAAGTTTTCCCTCAAATATGCCCAGGGCTTGCTGCTTATGTGGCCTGCAAGGTACTCATGTTGGGGTGTGTCCCGTTCCTGAAATATATGTGCACAATCCTGTCCTGGAATGCTCATTTAATTAAAAGTTAATAAGCAAACTTCATAATACTCAAATGAAGGATGCATGGTAATGATCTGGTCTTGCTGGCTTAGAAGTCACATCTGTCTCCATCCTTCCCATACAGGTGAATCAGCGCAATGTCCCAGGGATCGATAGCGCCTACCTGGCCATGGATACAGAGGAAGGCGTGGAAGTCGTTTGGAATGAGGTTCAGTTTTCTGAGCGGAAGAACTTCAAGCTTCAGGAAGTAAGTTGATGTGTTTCCCAACAAGATGTGTTAAACATACCATGCACCAGAATGGGATTATAGATATTGGTGACCTTTGTGGATTACTGGCTGGATTTGGAGTGCTGTGCTGCTCAAACGTAGCCAATTCAGCTTATGCCTGGCCTGTGCAGAAATTGTGATGGAGAACTGTTGTTTTGCTATTTCCATGGGCTCTTGTGTTGATTTAGTCTTGGTGATCAAACCATGCTCAGCTGAGGTGCCGTGTAGGATGAAATCAGATGCTGTTTGTTCTTAGCATAAGAGCTAGAAGTGTACAGTGTTGTTTAAGGGGACCAAGACCCAAGTAAGATGTGGGCTGATGTCGTCTCTGATGTAACATGTCTTTGTCTTTCTGATGTTAAGGAAAAAGTTAAAGCGGTGTTTGACAACTTAATTCAGCTGGAACATCTGAACATTGTGAAGTTTCACAAATATTGGGCTGATGTGAAGGAGAATAAGGCCAGGGTAAGTAAAGTGAACAGTCTGTTGGGTTTTCTCACTGTATGTCCTATAGGTAATTAGTGAAGCAGAGGGTAATGTTTCATACTGCCCCTACAGGTGATCTTCATCACTGAATATATGTCTTCAGGGAGCTTGAAACAGTTCCTGAAGAAGACAAAGAAAAACCACAAAACTATGAATGAAAAGGTAACTCTTTTTTTCATGTATGCCTATTTTCACTTAGTCCCATCAGCCTCTGGAAAAAGCTCTTTCAGCAGAGGATCCTGATGAGAAGGCAACCTGGTGAAAACATGTGGCTGCAATTCCTTTTCATTACTGTAAACTAGTTCAGTTGCAGGTTCTCTTGGACAGCTGTTCTGTGCTGTTTGCTTTGTTTCCAGCAGTTCTGCAGCTTCCTATGTATGGTGTGACAGGCACGTCCCTTTCCATGTGTGCATACAGGAAAGAGGGAAGACATCTGTGCATGAGAGGAGTTAGGAGGGGAGGGGTGTTTCTTGACCCATACGAATATGTAGAAACTAAACTGAGCATGAGAGTATTGATCCTCTAAGTTCTTACTTCCTACACACCTGTACTGGGTAAAAGCCACAGAATGGAGCATATATTCCTTCATATGCATGGGCTATGAATCACAGAACTATGGATTAGTTCCTCTTCCTTGAATGATTTTTATCCTTTTTGTTCCTGTGTCTGCAGGCCTGGAAGCGATGGTGTACCCAGATCCTCTCTGCTCTCAGGTATGTGAGTTGCTGATCTTGCGGTCTAGCCATCTGTTTAAGTGTCGCCTCTCTTGTGCTAGAATATTAAAAGCTGTAAAAATACACGCTGCCAAACGTTAGCAAGCTTCGTGGAATGGAGCGTGCAGAGCACTTTCAGTCACCCAGCCTGATTCCTTTCCCAGTCATGGTCTGCAGAGTGTTCACTGCACTTCCTATAACAATTCCAGAGTCTTCAGTTAGACAATAGTGAAGCCTCTGCAACAGGGAAACAGGTGCAGTGTAGGTTTTAGATCTCAACAGTTGCGACTGATATGATAATGTGGGAGCTGAGCATCAGGGAGCTCTCCAGAGGATCCAGCTTTATAACCTGGATCTAACCATGGCCAAGAGGGTGTTGCAAAGAAGTATCAAAGAAACCAAATTCCATGTGAGAGGAGTGAGGAAAATTTTCTTAGTCTTGGCAGGCTGCAGCCCTGTAGCATGCAGTGGATTCATAGTTACTGTGGTGTGATATTGTTAGAAGCGTATGTGGATCTATATGTTTCTTGATGATGCAGATCTTCTGCAGCCATCTTAGTGTAACCCAGTTGAATAGAATGTGGGGTTTTTTTGTTTTGGTTTTAAAGACTCTTCTCTACCTGAGCCAGAGTTAGTGTGTGGCTAGTAACAGCCTTGGAAGAACAATAACCCAGATGTCAGAGCAAGACTCCCACTCCATAGAAAAAATTCTGTTGCCGTTTGGCTAAATATAGCTGTTGATGAATAGCTGGGGTTCTAATAACCTTTTGGGAGCTGACAGTCCTTATTTGTGCTAGCTGCTAACGTAAAACCAAGCAGAGCGAGGTGCAAAAACAGGTATCCTCAAACGTACCTGGGGCCCCGGCACTGAAAAGCTGTATTGGTGCCTGCTGGAAAACATGACCGATCATGTTTGTACAGCTCTGAGTGCCTTTTTGATGTCATGTGAATAGGGCCAGAATAAGGCTCTGATATTTTTGGTATAAAATTGGAACCCTTTTAGCACCCACCTAGCAGTATTGGGATGGATGAAATAGTTTCTTTACCCCTGGTACCCTGGATTTCTTGGGAACTGATCAGAGAAAGCTTCTGTTTTTTCCGCCATGTTCTGGAGGTTGTTAGTTAGAGACAATTGCTTAGTTTTCATGATTCTCTCCTAGCCTAGAGACTGATGTACAGTCACTTAATTATACCTCCCTGCTATTGTAAATCCCTGACATGTGCCCTTTGCCCTCCTGTTCTCTTCTGATGTTGCTTGAGACAGGGAAGGGATGAAGGCAGGGATTCCTGTCCTCAGCCTTGGTGGTATCCTGACCAGTGCTCTGTTCTAAATCTCTAGCTACCTCCACTCCTGTGATCCCCCAATCATCCATGGTAACCTGACCTGCGACACAATCTTCATTCAGCACAACGGACTGATCAAAATTGGGTCAGGTAAGGCTTGTTGGAGGTGACCCTTGCCTATGAGACAAACTGCTCAAACAGAAAAAGGCATCTAATCCTTTCAAGGTTATCTGGTGTGATAGGCATGTATGTACACATATTCCTCCACCTACGCGTTACTCGGGCCAGAGATTGGTAGCGAATTCACTCTTGGTTGGACCACCTTCAGGAGCAGGAAGGACTGATACTGGATACCGTTTCCCTTGTTAGCCCCTTCCTCAGGTTTTGATCTTAAGGGACTGACCTGAGAAATGGTGCTGAAACTTTCGAGATTTTATGCATGTTATCCTTGGATTCATCTGCTCTGCAGTCTTTTTGCATGTTAATACAGACAGACTTCTCTTCCCAGTGCTGTGAAGCTTTGGGAGCTTTGTCCAGTGAGGCCACATGAGTGCTTCTTGTAGCAACCAACATTTATAATCAAGGTGTTAGACTCTGGCTGCAGCAAGCTGCTTGTCTTGGCATCCTCCTCCAGCATCACTCACTTTGGCCTGCACTTCAGGATGCTAGCTTGCCTTGGGCCTGTTTGGCAAAGACATGCCCTGTTCAGGCAGCCACCTGTGCTGAAATGTTTTATTTCATAAGTAAGAAGTGATTTCTCTGGCAGTGCATCCTTGCATACTCTGTTTTTTTCGCCTTCGCTATTCCCGTGTCTCTAAAAATCTGTCTGCAGTCAGGATGCATTATATTGTACCTTGACATAACCTTTCAAGTGACAGCTTTGCTGTCTGTCATCCAACTTCTGCAAGTAGTCTCAAACCTGAGGAGTGTGCACTTGCCGTCCTGTAGGCTTTCGTCTGTGTGAATTCTTGGTTTGATGTTGACAGTGTACAGGAAAGAATGCTCTGCTTTGCCTGTCATCTAAAAATAGCCTCTTTTCATAAACTGCAGACCTCTGTGGCTTTTCTTCCGTCAAAGAACTCTTGTATTGTCTCTTTGTTCCAGAACAGGGGTCTCTGTTCTCTATAACAAACCTCTGATACATGCTTGTACCCAAGGAGGCCAGGTCACGGCAGAAGGAACACTCAGTTCTCTATCTGCCTGTAAACTTGGAGACATCTTGCTCTTCATACAGGGTGACGACATCACGGGGTTCACTTTATTACCTTTCCCTGACTTTGTCCAGGTGGGAGGAATTCCCAAGAGTTGTGTACATCCGATACCTGTATGCTGGCAAACACAACTGGCTCCCTAGCATTCAATTCAGGCTACTTATGGGGAGTCTATTGTAGACTCGAGTACATGAGATCCTCCCCTTTCTAGTTCAGTTTAAACGTATTACATAGCTGCAATCTTCCTGATTGGTAGCCGGCACTTTGTAAAAACAAACCACTTGAGGTTGGTCTCTAGAGCTGTGGCTTTTTACCAGAGGGAGGTTCTGTGGCTCAGCGAACGTGACATTCTCAAGAGCATTCAGCCTCCCCATGGTGCCATTCAGAGGCTGTCCAGAAGAAAGATGGCTCTTTGAGCGTGGGTCACAAACAGTTGCCTCGAGAGTTACACCTTTGTCTGCTCCGTCCAGTTCCATAGAGCTTTGCTTCTGTTAGGCATGGTGGGAGGGACAGAGGCAATTAGACTGATCTGCTCTTTCGAGGAGTAGCGGGTGTCTCTCTGCTGTAACAACTGTATCCGCAGCAAGATTCCTGGGTGGTCCTGAAGAGGACACATGCTGGGAGTGTGACTGCAGGAGCAGTGCTTAATTGCAGTTGCTCCTGAGCAAACTTTCTTCTACTCCGCAGTTGTAGGCTGCCTTGCTCACATTGTGTTCGGAAGTGAAGTGATTTATCTGGGAGATTCTGGTCCTTTCTTAAATAAAAAAGGAAGTGAGCAGGAGTAGACTTGTGGTCAGAAGAGGAATCCTCTAGATGTGAAAGCTATGGCTCCAGTGCAGGCTGGAATTAAAGCTGCCAATGTTGCAGAATGTATTCTTTTCCTAGCTGGGTGGGCACTACAGGAATGAAGTCAGCACTGTGTCATCAGAACTGCTGGATGTATTTGAGCTTGAGATTCTCTAGTACTGCTGACTGTGCAGTAGCCAGGCAGGCTATTTTCATGTTCGGGCCCTAGAGCAATAGTTGCTTTGGGGTCACTGACAATGTTAGGCCCGTGTTTATTGCTTCATGTAGTTATTTCTTACAGCTGGCTGGTACATGAAAACTTTCCTGTGTTTACTTAAAAGAAGCAGGGCAGTAATTCTTGTGGATTTAAAGGGAGCAATGATTCAGTGCGCTATGATCTGCTCTTTGATACTTTCTCTGTCCCCAGCACTGATCTAGGCTACGCTCCTGAAAGCTCCTCTTCCCTTTAGTTAAGCAAAAGGGAATACTTGCTGAATGTGGGGCAAAAATCTGGGGAAAGGAAGCTGCTAGTGTATTCTGCAAAACATCCTTCTATCTCCTAGGTGAGGAAGTACTAGAAGAGTAGTGCCTGTGACTTGTGTCACGTTGGAAATGGCTGGTATTTACTTGTTCCTGTAACACCAGTTTAGGTGTGGGAGCAGCCCTTTTGCCTATCACTCCTTGCCGCTACTTCTGATTGCAGAGGCTCATGCACTAGCAGGACTGACCACTGTTTTTCTTGTTCTGCATGTAATTCTGGATCAGTCTTTTTTTCTGGAGCCACCTGTGCACTGCAGGAAGAAAAGAGATTAATTTAGTAGTCGGGTGTTGCTGTTACTGCTGCATTGAGTTTTGGGAAGAGGGATGAAATCTTTATTTGCTGGGGCTCATCTGTGGAAGAAAAAGGGAGTGGGAAAGAGGGAGGATTTCTCATACTGCTTAAACGCAAAAGCCATCCATAATCCATTAATTTACTAACTTTTTTTTTCAGTACCATAAAGTGCGGGGTTAATAGATTTAAGGAGGAAAAGTGTCAATGAGTGGGGAGCTTTGGAGACCTTGTGATGAGGATAGGAAAGACACCTACAGTTCTTAAACTTGCCACTGGTGTTCCCAGAGACTGGAATGTTCCAGCTGCTTTCTGGAGCTGTGGTCAGATGAAAACATTGCTTGCGAGAGATCCAGGTTGTTTTCTGTGTACTCTTCCGCAGGATCCGCATGCAACGCCATGTTGCATCTGTGCATACTTGTATTGTCTAACAAGCGGACCTGCAAAAGGAGCATGTTGCGAGGTGTTTTACTGTGACGGGTTGAAGGTACTCCGAGTGCGAAGGAGAACAGTGTGTTTAGACAGGGCGTTTGATGCTGCTGCTTGCTTATATTAAGCAACGTTGGGAGATGTTTGTTGTAATTGTCATTGGGAGTGTAAGAACCAGTCACAGGTGGAAAGAGATGATGGGTTTGAATTAAAAATCCTTTTGGGCAGCTCTTGGAGTGCCCCAGCTGGAGTGTCTTGTAATGTATTCTGGTGCCCCTGAGACATGGCCATATATTAGCATGCGCCGAGTGAGACTTCCAGTAGAGCACAGGGGGAAGCTTAGTGTTGTGCTAGCGTATTTCCACACAGTGCCTCCAGGCACTCGGCTGATGCATGTGCTTTCCTGTCTTCAGCATACCTGACCTCTAGGATTCATTATATATTTAATTGCAGTCTGTCCAGAGTCTCTCTGCAGTTCCCAGCCAAGGTGCCAGGAGACTGAGTCTTGCTTGGTATTAACTCTGCTATTAAATTATGTGGCCAGGTATGTAAGTATGGGTTCTGCTGCCAAGATCCACGCCTAGGAGAAGCTGCTGGGATGCAGAGAAAGGTAGTTGTCTGCTGAAGGGGATGCTAAGGGACTGTAGAGCACTCGCAGAAAGAACAGAATTTCCAGCTTCTTGGCCTCAGAGTTGGCCGTAACCCTCTACTTGGTCAGAGGTGTCTTCTCTCCCTTGCCCAGTCTGGTTCTCAATTAGAAACACTAATGCTCCTTATGTAAATTTATTTTAAAAAGGTAGCTGGAGGCAGGGCCAGATTCTCAGTCTTGTCCATGTTTTGCCATGATTCTGACCTAGCTGTCTCTATCGATGTTAAGTGCTTGCTGTTTCATCAACTCATTGACTTCTATCTTGTTTTACTTCCCGCTTACGGGCTGCTCTGTTACCAACAGTCTTTCATAGGATATTTGCTAATGGTGAGCAAACTTCTCCGCTCCTGTGATGTGACTACCACTATATATGTAATGTACATTATTTTATTTGTGTGCGTGTGTGTATATATATAACTTATATATATGTGTGTGTGTATATCTCTATTTGTAACACACACAAACATACACACTCTGTCTAATTTATTTATACAGTGTTCCCTTGATATAAGGCTGGTATGTAAAACTGTTCGGCTTAGGTGCCTCCTGCTTTGAGACCTTGTGTTCTGTGCTGGGATGCAAACTGTTCCTTGTGCTCTCAGCCAAAGCCTTACAGAGAGGGAGCACTGCCCTTTGTGAAGTCTCCTGGTTGTTAGTTCTCTTCCTCTCCTTGTTCTTAGAGTGTGCTAGTCCACGGACCCTAGTGCATGCCGGCTCCCGCATGTCAAGCCAAGTGGATGCATTGTTCCGAGCTCTTCCCAGCTGAACTTTCCACATACATTAGGCTCTTTCCTGCTACTGCTCTGCTAGACTTGGCTGGGCACCAAACCTGGACTAGCCTTTGCTTTGTGCTTGGCTATCGAATTGCTTGCTTGTAGTTTTAACTCCTTAGTTGTTTTGCTTTTAAAATGAATGTTTCAGTGAGTGTGTCTGGCTCCTGATGGCCAGAGAGACATCCCGCCCACATGAGTCCCTGATTGTGAAGTAAGGTTTACTATTTATGTTTCCCCAGACAAAGCTCTGTTTTTGGGGAGACTTGTGCGTATGAGGAGGGATTTGGGCTGGCGGGGGCTAGAGAAGGATTTGAGTGCTGCAATTTGTAACCCTATTAAATAGAACACTGCATTTACATTTAAAATAATTATTTATTTTATTTTTTGCCATCAGGGTTGTTCTTGACGGTTAGAATTTGTTTCTACCGAGTTGGGAACCTACCAACTGTCAGCTGGAAGTGGTGGAAAGGGAAGGGCCTGTCCAAACGGGCTCTGTGCCTACTTAGTGTTTGTGGGAGGAGGATGTGGCATGCTGTTCTGCATCGCCAGCAGAGTAGAGGCTCTCTCAAAAAGCTAAATCCGAGATCTTCTCTGAGGGGGGAGGTTGGTGTAGTCAGGGCTTGTGGCGTTAGGAGGGCAGATTTTCTTGGGAATGGCTTGTTTACCAGAGGGCTGCAAGCTGGGCAAGTCGGGCTGTGGCAGGCATGTGATGCAGGCTGTCTTTGGGGTGGAAGAGGCGAGGTGGCACACCAGCAACAGCCAGACTGGTCCAGGAACAATCCCACGGAGTGGGAACGTGACGGAGCCCGGGCTTCAGCCTGGGCTCAGTCACACTGATGGCAACAAGGCTTAAGACTGGCAAGCTGTTTCTCAGAAATCAAGTCACTGCTGCGAGCAGAACAAAAGGCCCTCGTTCTAGCAAGGCAAGAAAAGGGCCTCAGCCAGTGGTCTTCAGACTTCAGAAGATGCTGTGGTATCTCACTTGTGCTGAAACAGCATCAGATGTCCTTGAGATACTGAGCTTTCTTGGCTGGTTTCCTGAGAACTTGTTTTAACAGTACTGTCATATCACTATGTACTGTTCATATGAGAGCTGGAAATGGTTTAATCTTTAGATCTTGAACAGTGATTTGGATTTGAAAACACTAAACGTAGGGTATGAAGCTCCTGTATTGCTTGAGCATTAAGCTAATAAGGTTGTGAGTGACATGCTTTCATAACTAATCTTATTTTCATCATTACTTCACTCTCTTGGATTTTTGTTACCTGATGTTTAAAGGCTTGTCATGCTGTTTTTCACATCCTTAACAGACACCTGAGACACTTAGTAGGTGATGTAGAAATAAAATAGGGGTTACTAGGATATCTTGGATCTGGCTTTTTTTTTTTTTTTTTTAAACTAAGGCAAGTGCGATTTAGAGAAAAAATAAAGGATAGTTGAAATCAGCAGACATAGAAAAATCTATCATAAAAATGGAAAACTTTTTCACCCACGTTGGCATTCATTTGGGAAGATTTAACATGAATTTATGTAGTTTAGCTTCTAGCCATACCGTTTTATGTGCAGAGTCAAGAACGTCCCCTACCAAGCCACACATTTTCAGTTGCTTAGACACTTCGCAAAACTAAGGCAAACTTTCACAAGCAGAGGAAAGAGTTTGTCTCTGACTACAGGTGCTGCTGAGAATGAGATCTGGCAGATGAATAGTTTTGAGCGGAACTTTTTTTGCCCAGAATGCTTCAGAAAGTCCAAAGTGGTATGCAGGTTACTTTTTTTTTTTTAAAGTTTTTGTCTCACCTCGGTCTGTGTTGTCTTTGAGACTCCCAATGGTGTAAAAGCCTGTCATAAAGTGAATATTCTTCACGTTTGGATTGTCCTTGAGAAACTCTGTTCAACAAACTGGGTGGAATAGCATGAGGTTGATCTCTAACTGTAATAAATTGACAGGCATCTCATGATCTAGCCGCTGTTACGGTTCCTAGAGCGGCAAAAACAGTTACCAGAGACCTGCCTTGATTTTGTATATAAGCAGACACCTCCGGGCAGGAGGAGCACTCATAGGTAAGTGACAATCAGTGGGCTTCTAATTGCGGTGGTTAGTTTTTGAAATTGCAACTAACACCTGACTGAATATGTGTGTGTGTATTATGATTTAGTGTGTGCATTTGGGGGGAGGGTGTTGGTTTGGTTTTTTTTAAATCAGATTTAGTAGTAAGAATTGGTGCCATTGGTGGCCTTGTTGCAATGTCACCAAGTGGAATGCATACTTACTAGATTTACCTCCTACTATGCCGTGATGATAATAAACTCTCATTTTTATTTTGCAGAAGGTTTAAAAGCTGGCTCTTGCTTCATGTGCTTGCCTTCCTTGCTCTGTATAGCTTCTTTGTGCTGCTGTGAGTCATCTCATTCTAGACTGGTAGTCGTTTTCAATTAAATAGGATCTTCTAAAAATGTTTCAATTTCCCAGTTTGATGTCCAGGTTATGAGAACTCGGCCTTTTCTGTGGTCAAATGTGTTCTTTTTGTGTTGCATTGAAGGCACCTGCTGCTTCAGCTTTGCTGAATTGTGGTTTTTCTCTGCCTTTATGTGGATTTCCAGGATGCATCGGGGACATGTCTTATAGTCATCCAGGTCTTCATTTACCCATTTTAGTATTAGTACAGCAGTTGCATATGTCTGCTCCTCTTGGGGTCCTTTGATTGAAGGCACGTGGAACATTAGCATTTTAGAAGGCTTCTTCATGCTGGTTCTTGAAAGATCACTTGAATACAAACTTAGCAAGTATTTTACATCTACAGGATGAAATGCTTAGCGTTCTCCCTAATTGCTGAAGAGTTTTATTTGGAGTTTTATGTGAAAAATTTTCTGTAGTAGCAGAGGCAGTTGACGCAGGAGGAATATAGAGATGCTGTCCAGTCATGTGAGGATGGGTTAGGAAAGCCAAGCCCATCTGGAGTTGAATCCGGCAAGGGATGTGAAGGGCAGCAAGCAAGGATTCTACAAGTAAACAGCAATAGGAAGGCTAAGGAAAATGTTGGCCCTCTGTTAATTAGGGTGGGGGCCTTGGTGGCAAAGGACACAAAAAAGGCCAAGTTGTTCACTGCCTTCTTTGCCTCAGTCTTTACTGCTAAGGCTGGCGTTCAGGAATCCCAGGCCCCTGAGGTCAGAGGGAAAGTCTGGAGCAATGAAGACTTACACTTGGTGGAGGAGGATTGGGTTAGGAAACACTTAAAAGAAGATTGGACATACCTAAGTCCATGGAGCCTGACGGGATGCACACACAAGTGCTGAGGGAGCTGGCTCATGCCATTCTAAGGCCACTGTTGGTTATCTTTGAAAGGTCATGGAGAATGGGAGATGTTCCTGAAGACTGAAAGAGAGCAAATGTTGTTCTTATCTTCAAGAAGGGCAAGAAGGAAGATGTGGGGAGGCACAGGCTGGTCAACCTCAGCTCAGTCCCTGGGAAGCTGATGGAGCAACTAATCCTGGAAGCTATTTCCAAACACAAGGCAGCCAAGACTCTGATCAGGAGTAGTCAGAGAGGATTTATGAAGGGAAAATTGTTTTTAACAAACCTGATAGCCTTCTGCAATGAGGTGACTGGTTTGGTAGATGGGGGACAGCAATGGGTATTGTTTACCTTGACTTCATAGACGAGCGGACAGAGTATGGGTTAAATAAGCAAACAGTGCAGTGGACTGAAAGCCAGCTGAACATCCAGGCCCAGAGGGTTGTGATCAGCAGCACAAAGTCTAGTTGGAGGCACATCACTAGTAGTGTACTGCAGGGGTAAATACTGGGGCCAGTACTGCTTAACATCTTCATTAATGTTCTGCATGATGGGACGTGTACCCTCAGCAAGTTCACAGATGATACAAAACTGGGAGGAGTGGTGGTACACCAGATGGGTGTGCTGCCATTCACAGGGACCTGGACAGGCTGGAGAGGATTAAGCAGAGAGGAATCTCTTGGTTCAGCAAGGGGAAATGTGAAGTCCTGCAGCTCGACAGTAATAACCGCAGGTACCAGTACATGCTCAGGGCTAACCTTCTGGAAACCAGCTCTGCAGATCAGGACCTTGGGTTCCTGGAGGACCACAAGCTGACCATGAGCCAGCAACGCACCCTGACAACAAAGGTGGCCAGCAGCATCTTAGGCTGTGTTGGGAAGAGTATTGCTGGCAGATAGAGGGAGGTGATCCTTCTCTCTTTAGCACTGGTGATACAACATCTGGAGTGCTGTGTCTAGGCCTGAGCTGCACAGTACAAGAAAGATATGGACTTACTGGAGCGAGTCCTGCACAGAGCGACGAAGACAATTAAGGGACTGGAGCATCTGTCCATGTGAGGAGAGGCTGAGAGAGCTGAAACTGGCCCGGAGATGGGAAGGCTCAGGGGGGTCATTTCAACATGTATGAATAACTGATGGGAGAGAATAAAGAGGAGGGAGCCAGTCTCTTCTCTGTAGTGCCCACTGACAGGACAAGAGGCACAAATGGAAATACAGTAAATTCCATCTAACATAAAAATGCCTTTTTTTTTTTCCCATGAGGGTAGTCAAACCTTGGAACAGGTTGCCCAGAGAGGTTGTGCTGTCTTCCTCCCTGGAGATAATCAAAACCAAACTGCACAGAGTCCTGGGCGACCTGTTCTAGCTGACCCTGTTTGAGCAGGGGGGTCGAGCTATATTCTCAAGAGGTCCCTTCCAACCTGGACAATTTTGCAGTTTAGGCCTTGAGGCATGTGGGCTGAGTAGTGTTTTCACTGTAGCTTCTGCTTTCGGGGGTGAGCTTTTCTGTTTATTAAGTCTTCCAAGGTCATTTGTGCAGCTTCATTTCGGCATGTTGTGAAACAACGGTAATCCCAGAGATGTGAAGTCTGAAATTCAGGGAAGTTAAACTTGAAATACTCAAACTTGTGGACCCTAATTGCATTTTAATTGAATATGCATTTATACTGGTTCAATCCAAATTTCTGTTAAGCAGTGCTGCTCAAAACATTTTCATAGTCAGGTCTCTGAGGACTTTGTTTCTCAGTGTACGTCTTTCTTCCTGAAGTAAAAGATTCCCCCAGAGTAGCTTAGCCCATAGCATTTCAGTGAATGTCTTTTCCTGTTTTTCTGATTGCATGCAATTCTTGCACTGCGATGTGAGGCTACTGCAGTTAATGAGTGCCCTGCCATTTCAGTTGTGAAAGAACTGAGCAAGAACGGCAGTCCTGCTGCCCGTTCACCTTTTTGATATAAACACTGTGTTGCAGTCGGATGATGCAGCCCAAGCAGGGGTTTGCCCGGTCCGTAGGACCTTCATTCCTCTGGTCTAGAACTTAGAACTTGGTTTTGTGTATGGATTTCAAATCTCCCTACACACTTTGTTCGGAATGAAGTTGTTTCTGTCATGAACTGTTCCAGATAAGGTGCTAATAAGCTCCAAGTCCCTGCTTAAGAGCCTGCGTGCAGCCAGGATTGGCAAGTACTTATCTTACAGGTCCTTTTTACGTGTTCTTGTGTCTACTGTCTTGCGTTTCCTGGTCTGCCTACTCCCGCTGTCTGCTTCCACATAATGGACATGGTCAAACATCTCAGTTTACAACTCTGAATGCTTTTTTTACTTAAACATAAAAATATCATCCACCACTTCACAAGAAATCTGACACAGCATGATCATTTTCCTTCCCATCATTCATTTGTATGTCTTCATATTTACATGAGCCAACAACGTGCCCTTGCCACAAAGGCTGCGTTAGGCAAAATATTGTCAGCGGGTGGAGGGCGGTGATCCTTCCCCTCTGCTCAGTGCTGGTGAGGCCACCCCAGAGTGCTGGGGCCAGTGCTGGGCTCCCCAGTACAAGAGGGACACGGACAGACTGGAGAGAGTCCAGCGAGGGGCCACCAAGGTGCTGAGGGACTGGAGCATCTCTGCTGTGAGGAGAGGCTGAGGGAGCCGGGGCTGCTCGGCCTGGAGCAGAGGAGGCTCAGGGGGACGGCATCCATGGCTACAAATACCTGCAGGGAGGGTGCCAAGAGGACAGAGCCGGGCTCTTTCCAGTGGTGCCCTGTGCCAGGGCCAGGGGCCGTGGGCACAAACTGGGCCAGGGGAGGGTCCCTCTGGACGCCAGGAAACACTTCTTCAGTGTGCGGGTGACACAGGCACAGGTTGCCCAGGGAGGTGATGGAGTCTCTGTCCTTGGAGCTATTCAGAAGCTGTCGACGTGGTCCTGGGCAACTGGCTCTGGGTGTCCCTACTTGAACAGGGGGGCTGGACAAGGTGACCTCCAGAGGTCCTTTCCAATCTGAACCATCCCATGATTTTATGATTCTATATTAATTTCCGTGGAGAAGGATACCTCTCTCAAAGTACCTGAATTTTTGTATGATACCAGCTCTCTGTTGCAAGTACCACTGGTTCTGCTTCAGCAGTATTTTCTCTGAAGTAAAACGTGGGCAATGTTTTATGCAGAGATTAGTTATACTACTTAGAAGCAATGTCAATGGATGTGGCAAGAATGAACATAGATGTAAGCAGCTGTGGGACTGTTTATCTGGTACTGGTAACTGCGTGTAGTGAACTTTTCATATACTGAACCTCTTTGCCCCTTCATCTCATTAGATATTCAACTGTTAAAAACAATAAAATCCTCTTGCTTCTGGTGACTCATTGTTGCAAATAACTTAAACGGTGTTTGTAACAAACCCTGATACAGATCTGCAGGGCTGTAGATGCTTGTTTTCTGTGATCAGCTTAAATCTGCCACTGCTTTTCCTGTTTGACTCTGTTTAATGGCTGTGTGCTTCTTTTTGTTTCCAAGAGCTTCCTAGTTGCTTATTTTCTAGGCTTTGCCCTCCCTAATAATGCAGCTGTCATCCTAGCGTGCAAATGAAGTGAACTGTGAAATGTCTTGGGTTTGTGCAGTCTTATACCCTTTTGCAGTAGTGAAAATGTCTTGAGCATATGAGGGCAGGGAATAATTTGGAAACATTGAAGGCCAGGCTGGATGGGGCTCTGAACAACCTGATCTGGTTGTAGATGTCCCTGCCAGTTGCAGGGGGGATGGACTGGATGGCCTTTAAAGGTCCCTTCCATCCCAAGGCATTCTATGATTCTATGATGATAATGTGGCCTCATACCTATCCTGGCCCTGTGGCCATCCCTTTATAGTTGCAAACAGATGGTCCTGCATTCAGCTGATTATTGTTGGGTCCTGTGGTGCTGGTACAGTGCAGCATAGGTAAGGTGCTTAATCATCCTCTGTTGCTTGATTGCATAGCAACCCTGGGACTAATCTTTAAAGGTTAGTTGTTGATCCTTCTCGCTGTCATCTTGTTTTCCTCTGCTTTCTAAGCCTGTTGAAATCTGGAGTACAGTGTACTTGAGCACTTTACTAGAAGAGTGGAGTAATATACTCTTGCTTCGGAGAACGCTTAGGCATTTGCAAGAGACTGAGTGGTTCAATGGCTACTTCAGGAGGAAAGGAAGGACTGTCGGGCAGACTGTCCTTCCTACTTGCAAGGAGGAAGTGTTGAATGCAGAACAAAGGTGGGTGTGAATTGGACACGGGACAAGAGGAAAACGTCTTTTGCAGCATATAGTGTTTAAAGGGGCAAGTCGTTGTGTGATTGGGTGTCTCTGCTGAAACCTGCCACCAGTGATAGTTGGGAAGTAATACTACCAAGTGCGTTCTTAGCTGACGCTCCTAATGACTGAGCGTTCTTAGCTGACACTCCTAATGACTGCCGGGTGATCTGATGAGCTGTCTGTTTACCCTGGTGAGCTCTTTGCTCTAGCATTTCCTTGATTTGAGAAGTCTAGCAAGCTCTGCATGCTCCTGTAGAAATGCTGATTATTTCTTTTTATGCTTTTATTGTCAGATTGAGTTCAGCTTGCCAAAGGCAAGTTGCTTGTCCTGCCTTCTACTGTACTTCACATCTCTTCCTATCATCTGTCCTGTATGGACACCATGTTTGGCTGAATCCTTTTCTAAAATTCATCTTTGCTTTGCCAATTCCCTACCAGACTGATCAGTTATGTGGTGCTATGTCTTGTAGTCTGCCCCTTGCTGTCGTCTTCTCTGTGGCTGAGAAAGGCATGTTCGCTGTTGATGGTGGTGGTGATGGCTTTCCTTTTTGACCTTCATTGTTTGTCTTGTTTAACATAACTGTCCTTAGCCTTCACGCATCTGATCACTCACAAAATTAAGAGTCATCACTAGATATAGTAGTGGACGGCAGGTAGCAACCATGTGCGAATCAGTCAGAAGACCTTGTGTCAGAGATAACTGTACAAAATAAGAATACACACTTCAAGGTAAGAGTTTGTTTTAAAATGTACACTCAGTGCAGCTCCTCCCAAGCCTCTATCTGTGCTAAGTGGCTTGCACACAAAGGTAATGGACCTACAATAGTGACTAGACCAGACCAAAGCCAAAGCTTCTTGTCCCGCCTTCTGAAATACTGTCACAAGGTGTAACAGGACTTTTGTCTGCCTTGTTTAACATGCCTGCAGTGAGTTTTTCAGAGTTTACTTCAGTAGCAGGTTGTTGCTGTCACAGTGATGCATGGAACAGATGTGTGCCTGGCAAGGCCGTCTCTGCTTAGCTCTAAGGCATACAGCGAAGAATCTGGTAGTCTTATGCCATAGCTCTACTGTTGCATTGCTTCAGCTTTGCAATAACAGAGCAAGGTTATGTATGTGACTTCCAGCCAAGTTGCACGTGAGCTGTGATATGAACTGCTAGAGCAGGAAAAAGGCTTATCAAGCGTGGCTGTTTGAACCCAGCTGCAGAGCCAGTCTCTGCAACATTGACAGAAAAACACGTTGAGGAATTCTAGTGGGGCTCTGCAAGTTTGGAGGCACAATGACCAGAATATCAGAGGGGACAGGTCCCTGGATGACCTACAACAGCAAATTCAAAACTGCCTTTCTGTGTCTCTGAGTTGGAAGTTCCCACAGACAGTGCAAGCCCAGTTCTTTCCAGAAATGCTGGTGCCACTGCAGAATGTCCATAGGACCTGGACGCAGAGAAGCTTATTATCAAGTCCTTAATGAGGCGCAGACAGCCATTATAGATGGAGGCTGGGCTAGGATTCCATTGTACTTGCCTTTCTGGTATGGGCGTGCCTATGTTACATCACTGGCTAAGGTCTCTGTTGATAATGGCTTTTTGTGATTGATTACTACCTCTTCCCTTTTCTTAAACAGGGCCCAGAGGCAAAGGACAGAATGGCTACATAGTGAACTGGCCCTTGCCATCCAACATGCGATAGTAACAGTATTTAAAGCTTAATCAAAACATCGTTTGGAAGATGACTTTATACTTGGCTGATTCTGCTCCATGTTCAGCAGGATGGTGTTGGCCTGGGTAGTACTGTGCCAGAGTTCCTGCCTGAGGACAGTGGTCCAACACTTGATGGCATGTGCTGAATTTCTGCAATGCTGTCACTGTTGACACAGTGCCTCTCTCTCAGGGCAGGTCTTGATGCCTCTGCCCTTCTCCAGGGGTCTGGCCCTGGTCGGACAGCAGTGCTGCCCTGGCAGCAGCTCAGCTACATGCAGGATCTTGGTGGTGTTGCCAGACCTCTGACTGTACAGAACCGTGTAGCTGAAGATGAGTTTTGGGTTCCTGTTTACTCTGACAATCCATTGTACTGATAAGAAAGGCAGAACGAATAGAAGACTTATAAGTCTGATTTTATATCCCCAGATTGCCTAGTTAGTTCCTAGTAGTCAGAAGCTGTCATGCATGCAATAGATGTTAGGTTTAGCAGAGTTCACAAAAGCACCTGTTTGATAGTTCATGTATACTGTATGTTGCACAAAGACATCCAGTGTTCCAAAAAAAAAAAAAAAAAAATCAGATTTTAGAGCAGAAGGGTTTCTGAAGTCTTAAATACCGTGTTCTGCAAAAACTGGGACAAAGTAATGGTTCTTGTAGACGGGGAACAAACATGCTTGGGATCAACAAGATCCTGTGATTGCGTTAGCCTAGGCCTCAGCGGAATGCCAAGATCTTAATGGTATTGGTCACTCTGAGGAAAAATTTGTTCTTAATCAAAAACTTCACAGTATTCAGATGGCTGCGCATCTGCAGCAATATTGCATTTCTGGATGTGATCAGCCTCTGGCCCTTCATAGGGCTGTAGCTGTCCTTATCTCCACACCTCACGCCCACCAGTGGTATACTATAGATTTAGGAGAAATTATTTTTAGTTCCTGCAAGTCTCTAGCAGAAGTTCTGAACGTCATGAGTGGCAGTGTGTGTATGTGGGGGGGGGGGGGGGGTTGGGGTTGGTTGGTTTGTTTGTTTTTTAGAAGGCAAAACCTCATTTGACAGTATTAAATTGTTTGCTTTTACAGTGGTGAATTGTTCTTTTGAGTAGAAAAGAATAAATTACTTAGAGGGGGGAGGGGCCAGTACTGTTAAACTTCATCTTGATTCCTTGGCCAAAACATGTGCAGAAAGGAAACAGGAAAGAGCAGTAATGATGAGGAAATCCAGCTGCTGGAGAAGACCTGAGGTAGCCCCTTCTCTTTTGGTAGCCACGTCTAGACCAGACATACACAGTGGGCTACCGAAGGCAGATACTACCCATAGACAAAAGTAAGTGAACAGGACTTCTCCATTGTGGATGTCTGGGAACCTCTTTAGAAGGCCCAGTATGAGAACCTGTTGTGCTGGACAAACCTTGGGTGATTTGCCCTGTATGCAAAGTCAGGCACTGGCTGGAGGCATGGTGACGGTAGAAGCTGAAAAAGGGCTGCCCCACTGGAGGGGTTTGGAGTCCCTCAGGCACCGATCTCATCATTTGGCAGCGCTGGGTTAACGGTTGGACTCGATGATCTGAAGGGTCTTTTCCAACCTTAACGATTTTATGATTCTATGATTAATGTTGAGGCTGTTAATAGAAATGTGGGGAATGTGTGATGTTGAGGTAGGTCAGGATATCCTCCAGAAGCACAGGAAGACATTAGAGGACTGGACACATTCCAGCTGTAAGTAACTCAGTAGTGCAAAATACAAAGCTGCACAAAAGTCCAGAGCTCATCATTTGGGAACTGGGGAGGATCTGGCATTTACTACCTGTTCAAGGGAGGAATTTGATCCACTTGCCTAGTGTGCAATGTTAAGATAGATTGGGGCAGAGTCCCCAGTAGAGAGAATCGGTGTGATTGTGCATGGCCCTAAGCAGACCTCATCTAAAGCAGTCGGTGTCACTGGGAAAACGCAGAGCAGGTGTTAAGAGGAAGATGGAATTTAGCTTACTTTGCCTAGTGCTGCGAAGCTGAGAGGACCTGCTGGTGTCTGGAAAGGGGTAAGCACTAGGAATGAAGTAATCTTACTGGACTCCCAAGATAAGAGCTAGCACAAGAACAAAAAGCAGTAAACTACTCGTGAACAGTTAGTTGGGAAAGTAGACACTGGCTGTTGGAGCAAGCTCCGTTTCCAATGCTTGAATAAGATAATATGATTTGGTATGTGCCACGCAGCAAGGTTGAGTTGAGTTATCAAGGAAGATCCTTCTTGTCTGACTAGAGCCCAAAGAACATCTCTCCTATGAGGCTGGGAACTAGTTCAGTCTCATTCAACTGGGAATCCTCTTTGATGTGTCCTGCCCTAATCCAGGAACACCTGGAAAAATACAAGGGGTTTGGCGTGTCCCATGTAAGTCCACATTGTAGCAGTACAGACCAAGACCAACTGTGATTGTCCAAGAGGTTGACAAAGTGGGAGATGGGTCTGAGACTGTGGGACCAGGCTTGTTCAAGGGTGGAAGTAGAGCTTCAGATGGGATGGTGACTCTGTGCTCCCTGCCTACCTCAGTGTTTCTCCCTGGTAGAGCCAACTGCTTAGTTTTGGAGAGTTGTTTGCAGTCTTCTTCAGAGGTGGCTGTCCCAAAGGCTTGTCTTCCATGGGGCATCCATACTTGTGTTCTGCTTGTTGTTCTTGTGGCTGGGAATTGTTCCCTCCCAGTAGCTCTGAGTTGTTTGTGGTTGTTGCTGTGGAGCTGCTGGCTGCTGGGAGGCCTCTGCTGTCAGACTGGTCATCTCTCCTCATTCAGCAGTTGTGCTTGACTTTTGTCTCAAGGCACTTTGGCACCAGTGCCCTGCTGATGTGTGGAAAAGTTGCCTTGTAGGTCTATCCCTCTCCTAGAGCCCTGAGGTGGTGACTAATTGCAGTGATCTTGGCATCTCTGGCTGTTCCTAGGGCTTCTGTTATAGTTGAGTTGCTTGTGACAAATGCTATAGATCTGATTTAAGTTAAGCGCTTTCAGGACTCGCACTTCAACAGGGAGTCCTTCCCAGTTTGTCTTCCCATTCGGCAGAAGCTGTGGTCTCCAGGTTTGCTCTTGGAGAGTAATGCTAAGCTGTCTTAGTCGATCTGCAGCTAAGGAAACAATGGAGAAGTATATCAGGGCAGGTGGCCTGAGACGAGGGACTAATGAAGGGCCAACGTAACTCCACTGTGCTGCCCCTTTGGGCACCAGAGGGCCCTGGAGTTGCATGTGTTCCCTGGGATCTAGTTGGGGATGGGCTACGGTTTCCTGTATCCTAAGCATTCATGACTTTCTTCTAGTGGCACCAGACACAATTAACAACCACGTGAAGACCTGTCGTGAGGAGCAGAAGAACCTGCACTTCTTTGCCCCGGAATATGGAGGTATGGTGTGGCTACGGCTGCAAGCCTGGTTTTATTGGCCTTAATAATGCTTCCAGGCTGTTTTGCATCTTGTTTTCAGCTACAGGCTCGTGTCAGATGTCACATGAACAGTTTTGAGTTATTTGCCTGCTTAAATGCTCCAACTCCTCTGTCTTTTGATAGCAGAGGAGGGAGAGAAGGCTGCAGGATTATCATAGCCTGATGCAGAGGTGGTCCTGCTGAATGCAGGGATGGCCTGATAATAGAGCGTTATTTCTGTGTTACAGAAGTTGCCAATGTCACCACTGCTGTGGACATTTACTCCTTCGGGATGTGTGCACTGGAGGTGAGTGTGGAACACTTTGGCTATGGGACAGAGAGAGAATGAATTTGAGGGAAGGAGATGGCTCTGTGGAGATGCTGTGGTTATGGGTGGGTTAGCTTGGTAACAAGTGCATTTTGTTCTCTGAGCCAAACGCACTTCATCTGGGAGGGTTCCCTATAGAGGCTCCTCCAAATGCCTTACTAAGAAGTAAGTAGCTCAGTAATGTGTAGTTCTTTCTGAAATTCCTAATGTGTAATTCACTACTGTGTGGGTCTTGGCCACTTCTGAAGTCTGACCCATTGGCTGGTGGGAACAGTCACTACTACAAACTGTACTTAATGTACATGGAGAACAGAACTCCCCTTCTGGGGAGTACGTGTTCTTCCTGTGGTATCTGGAGGAGAGGACAGATGTCGTCCGTAACTCTTCTGGGACAGCCTGTCCCCACCTGATACAGGTGCTGGTTGCAGTCAGGCATGAGTCTGACGTACCTGATTGTAGCAGCTTAGTGGTCCCTCTGTCCTTGCAATCAGTAGGCCCAAATCTAGGAAATGGGAGTGGTTGGTAAGAATATTTTCTGTGAAGAATTGTCAGAAAGAGCCAACGCAAAGACTTCTGAACCTGTGCTGCACATCCTGTAAGTGAAACAGGAAGACAACTGTGGAAACACACAACTTTTAGGAAGCAAAACCTGAGTTGAATCTTAAGACGTTCTCTGGAATCTTTTGCCAGCCTTTCCTAGCTGGGAATTTGTGTATGTGTTGGCTGGAGCCAGTCCTGGACGGCGTTGTGTGCTTGCTTTTCTGCCTGTAATACAGAGCTCTTCGTAAAGCCAAGAGGGACGCTGTCAGATTCTGGCAGTGATCCAGTTACTGCTTCATTAGAGGATGGGAATTATCAAGCAGAAGTACAGGCCAGTGGATCATGAGCTTCAAAATGGAGATACTGTCTAAGGTGATGCTGGCATAGTTTTCAGGTCTCCCTGGCAATCTGTTAGGGTGCTAGAAACAAGCTATCGTAATGAGGCAGTCATTCTCTCTGCCTCCACAAACTGTGACCTTAAATAGCACCAAACAACTTGGCTGTTATGAGCTCACGCTTGGCAGTGGTCTCCTTGAGCTCTGTTCAATGTAGTCCGTAATTCTCAGTGAAGTCTGATGCACTGCTTTGTGTTTGCAGATGGCAGTGCTGGAAATACAGGGTAATGGAGAGTCATCTTACGTGCCCCAGGAGGCCATTAACAGTGCCATCCAGCTGCTGGAGGACCCCTTGCAGAGGGTGAGTGAGGAGGGATCAATGGTGCCTGTGCAGACATGTTGGCATTGCACATGGTCTCATGTAATTTTTGTCTTTCAGGAGTTCATTCAGAAGTGTCTAGAACAGGACCCTGGCAAGCGTCCTACTGCCCGGGAGCTCCTCTTTCATCAGGCATTGTTTGAGGTGCCATCACTAAAGCTACTGGCTGCTCACTGTATCGTTGGACATCAGCGTGAGTATGGAGTCCCAGGGTGCCACATCTCACGTTCTGCAAAGCTTCACTAAGTTGTCAGTACAGCTGGCATCCTGGAAACGAAGCCCTTCATGCTGCTCTTAACAGGCCGGGACCAGGGCCTTGTGAAACAGAGCAGAAACTGCAGAGCCTGGAGGAGGAGGGTGTCCTGCCTGCTCTGAGTTGCATGGGAGATTAACAGCCTAAAGCCTCTGGGGTTTTTATTGCTTTTCTTAGGTTGGAAAGGAATTGCAGTTGTTCAGGTCTAACTTCTTTTTTTAATAGATATGATTCCTGAAAATGCTTTAGAAGAAATGACCAAAAACCTTGACATGAGTGCAGTGTTGGCAGAGATTAATCATGCGGACAGGGAAGGAGTCAAGATGATGTGAGTACCCTGTGGCGTGCTTGGAGGGGGCTGCTCAGGTGCATGTGGATCAGGTGCCAGGGCACTGGCGTGACCACTGAAGGATCTGCCTGGGACTCTTCCCTTCAAGTTAGTGTTGGTATTTCACCACTAACTGGGAAGCAAAAGGGAGCTGATGGTGCTGTTGGTGAAGGAGCATTCACTCGCTGTCTGGGCACAAAAAATTCTGTGGAGGGTAACTCCTGGGTGGAAGAAGACCTTGCACCTGTGTCCTGTGAGCAGGTTCCATACAGCTGAGATGTGAATTGTTCCCCAGACGGAGGGGTGGGAAATTAACACACTGTAGTTGGAACAGTCCTTAGCAGAACCTGGCTGAACAGTTTGGGGCAGTGACTTGGACCAATCACAGGCTTGTCAAATGGAGTCCCACATGTTGGAGAAATGGTTCCTCTGTTTTCTTAATGGAGCAGCCCATTCTGCAGTATGCAAAGGGAAAGGCTGTTTTGGGCAGCTATCAGTAACACGCAGCAGCTGCTTAAGCTACAGAGGTTGCTCCCTAAGTAAGTGACCATAATATATATAGAGCAAGTAGAGTGCCAAAAAGTGATGTTAAATTTTGGATAATGAAACCTCAGCTAGATGAGGAGTTAGTTGAAAAGACTAAGA
The DNA here is from genome assembly GCF_047370975.1 of Nipponia nippon. Classification (NCBI taxonomy): domain Eukaryota; kingdom Metazoa; phylum Chordata; class Aves; order Pelecaniformes; family Threskiornithidae; genus Nipponia; species Nipponia nippon. The sequence continues at coordinate 126,920,293 of NW_028262358.1, forward strand.
TGTGGATACTCTATTTCCAGAGAAGGCCAGGGTGCTTTTAGGGTAGCCCAGCATTCTGGTATGCTCAGGCTACTGAAAAAAAGTAATCAAGATGACAACGAAAAAAAGCACTGCTCATTTGAGGAGCTCTTTGAGCCATATAACCTTTCTAAAAACTGACATTCTGATCTTCGTAGTGCTAATAAATAATAGTATTGAATTCCCTTTGGAATGTGCTTTGTTAATTAAAGGTTCAAAATGGAGGACAAAGAGTGAATAGCCAAAGCCGTGCAAGAGATTCTTTACATATATTGGTCTGCAGAGGATTGGCTATCTGGCATATGCTAGCCTGGGACTTGCCTTTTGGTAGTGCAGTACCTCAGAGGTGCTGGAAAAGGAAAAAGAAAGCACAGTAATGACTTGAAATGTCAGAGAGCATCATTTCCAGATGTTTCATCAGAGTGCCATGCAAACTAAGCTGCTAGAAAAAATTGTAAATTTTTTGCTGAAAACTACTACTGTTCTAGAGGGTGGGAAAGTAACGGAGGTTGTGTGTGCTGAAAAGGGCTGGAGAGTGGTCTGGGGAACTGAGGCAGATGTGCAGCCTACACCAGCTCGGATGGAACAGCAAAGCACTTGGGGAAGATTATGGCAGGATTTGAGCAGCTTGCAGTCTCTGGCTAATCTCTGAAATTCTTCAAAGCAGTCTTAAGACAGTGGTATGGAGGAGACTGGCAGTTCAGAGTTTTTGTTGCAACCAGTCTAAAAGAAGCAGACGCTAAAAAGCTGAATTGACTAAGGTTGACGAGGAACGTGTTTTACTGGGGAATTAGTAGAGTAGGACAACCCGTGTCTCCTTGTTAGTCAGAACCAGAAAGAAATGAGGTACTTGCTGTGGACTATTCTGGTGTTGCTAATTCCCTGTGCCGTGCAAAAGACAATAACAGCTTGCTTTAGAGAAAAACAAACTGCTGCTCTGTCTGAGAAGGCTGTGAAGTATCATCACAGGAAAAGACTATTTCCAGCTTGTTGTAAACACACTGCTGTGCAGCTATAGATGAGAGTAAATATGATCATCAGGGTGCCAAAGAATGGGAGAGAAGGTTATGGTATTTGAGTGACGTCTCTAAAGACGTTACCTGTACAATGTACATGTACAAAGTGGCAACCTTTGTGAACAGCCCTGGACCAGATCAGTGAGCTGACTTCACCAAGGGGCTGGAAATCATTGTCACCACACGGAGGAACTGTATGTTCTTGAGGGTGAGAAAGAGGAAGAGCAGTAGACGTATGACAAGTTACGGCACAAAGGGGAGGGATTGTGAGTGCTTACTGTACTCCCATCAGCCACCACCAAGGAAGATGTTCAATGGAATTAGAGGCTGGGGAACTAAAAATGAATTGGTAGGATGACTTCCTCTGAGACACTAGATTAAGAAGCCACTAAGCTGAATGAGCAATCTGGGAAAGAAATTACAGAGAGAACAAAAGTGTCCCAAACTCCAGTGAGGGAGGATATTTGGGCAGGGCATTAAAGCCTGAGGTGTAGTTTCTGGTCTGGAGTGATATGGCTGGTCATAGTGTGCCATCAGCTGCTGCAGAAGTTCTTGCCTTTGCAGTGCTGAGTGCCCTTGCTCTTCTGGAGACGGGACGCGGGCTTCATGGGTCTGGTATAACAGATGTCTTTGAAAAACCTTCCTAGGAACGTGGTGTTATTGGGCTGGCTTCCAAACCATTGTTTGCACTGGACAGCTCTCTTCAGGGAGGTGATACCTGTTCTGCCATAATTAAAATGTTGCCTCATCCTTAGCTTCTGTGAATAGTTGCTTCCTGTACAGGAAGATTAGATTAGAGCCTCTCTCGCCTTTGGCTGGCTGCCTCTGTCTGCACTCATCCTGCCCGCTGACACGGCTGTAGTCTAGGACATGGGGATTTGAAATTGCACCCAAAGAGACTTGAGTGGATGGTTCTGTTAGATGACTTCTCACCTCAGTACTTTTTTTTTTTTTTTTTTTTTTTGCCCCCCAGCTTCTCACAATCTCCGGCATTGGAGCTGGACAAGTTCCTGGAGGATGTAAGGTAAGACGGTTTTTTTAAAGGGCAACTTTAACTGTGTGTAAGACTGGAAAAATGTAGGAGAGGCATAACCTCAGACCCTGCTCCTTTCTTGTAGGAATGGTATCTACCCACTCACAGCTTTTGGGATGCCGCGACCCCAGCAGCCCCAGCAAGTAGTGGTGAAGTCTCCCATTGCTCCACCATCAGTGAAAACCCCGACTCCAGAGCCTGCTGAGGTGGAGACCCGCAAGGTGAGAGATGGGAGCTCCATTCCTCCCCTCCCCAGGCAGCTGTGCTGTGCAGCGGCAGTCAGTCACGGGGTGTCTCTGTTCCTGTTTCAGGTGGTGCTGATGCAGTGCAACATTGAGTCAGTAGAGGAGGGAGTGAAGCACCATGTATGTTCCCATCTTCTGCTGAGCATGCTGTGTGGGGGTGTACCAGGGCAGCTGTGCAGAGCGTGTGGCTCCAGCATGCTGATGTGCTGGTGGTGCCTGGTGTGACCCTCTGCTGCCATAGCTGCCGTCTTTGGGGCCCAAAGCCAGAGCCAGGCCTGGGCGTGTGGCTGACCTGGCATGTAGCAAATGTTTTCGGCCCACCCCCAGGTTCAGGCTTCCTCCGCAGGATGGTGCTGCTGGTTGTGGTTTGGAATGGAACTGGATGTGGTGGTTCGGTTAGACTCCTGTGGGGCTCTGGGGGGGGGTGGCTCCTATCCTGATGGGGATTTCTGGGGACGCTCCTGGCTGCAGCCACCAGGCAGTCCCTCATGAGAACTTTTCTACCCCGCAGTTAACACTGCTGCTGAAACTGGAAGACAAGTTGAATCGACACTTGAGCTGTGACCTGCAGCCCAGTAAGTACTTTTCTTCCCGTGCTCTGGTGCGCTGGTACCAGCAGTGCACTCAGACCTGGGACTTACACCCGTCCCTGTGTTGCAGATGACAACATCCAGGAGCTGGCAGCTGAACTGGTCCAGCTTGGATTCATCAGTGAGGTAAGCAGGCCTGGGGCTCAGGTAGGGAATATAGGTCTGCATTCCTTTCCCAAGCTTAAATGGTTTATGCGAGACCAGTCCTTTTCTAGCTGGGGAGGTCAGAGAAATAAGACGTGTCCCTGCCCATGTGCCCTGGCAGGCTTCAGCCAGGCTCTTAGCTTTGCACGGACTGGGCCTACCCCTCACTCTAGCTTGTTCTTCCCAGGCTGACCAGAGCAGACTTACCTGTTTACTTGAAGAGGCATTCAGCAAGTTCTACTACACCCGGAATGGAGCCCTGACGGCAGTAACTGTGTCATCTTAGCACCCCTCGGCTCCCAGGCGGCCAGTGCGGCTTTGTTGCCTGTGACCCCTCTGTGTCTGTCCATCACTGTAGGGCATCAGCAAGACCCCAGCTGCAGTGCTTGGAAGCTCATCCTGCATGTGCCGTGGCTGGGCTCAGCGACAATCCTCCCTGCCCGCCTATTAAAGGGGACTTTGTGCATCAGTATTATTTCCAGCCCTGTTTTTGTTGGGATTTTGCCAGGTGGTGCCGGGGAGCCGGGTCCTGGCTTGGGGTGTTCTGTAGCCCCATTCATGTGCATGGAGTTTGTTCTGTTTGAATTGTACAAAGTGTCTTTTGCACAGCACAGAAATGTTGTTTTTTCTTTTTTTTCTTTTTTCTTTTTTTTTTTTTTTTTTTTTTTTATTTAAAGGTAAGCAGGGGGGAGCCCCTAAGCCCTGCCCCCTCTCTGCACCCCACTCTGCAGCTGCCTCTGGCACCAGTCCCTACCCTCCTTCCCGGGCAGAGGGAGCCGGGGTGGTCGGGCTCCCGCAGCACCTGCCCGGCGCTTTGCCTGCCTCTTCTGCTCCCCTTTGGCTGCACTTTGTTTACTCGTTTTGCACAGCTGCTCAGCCCTGCGCTCCGGCGTGCGCTGCCGGTACAGGGCTGCGGTGTGTGCTGACGCGGGGCTGTGTCCCCTGCAGCCTCCCGGAGCCCACCCCGCTGCCTGCTGCCCCCGCTCCCTGGGCGCGGCGGGCTGCCGGGGCCCGGCGCCGCTGGCCTGGGCTCTGCCGGGGCGGCGGGGGCTGCAGCGGCCCCGGGCCCCCGTGGCTGCGCCGGGCCCTGCCCCCGCGGCCCCCGCTTCCCCTCTCGGGGTGCTCGGCGGGGCTGAGCCCGCGGCTCCGCACGCATCCGCGGGGCTGGGCGCAGCGCTGCCCCTGCATCTCATTTCTATCGTTTCCTATTTTTAATAAACTGTTTTGTACATACGCGAGTGCTGCCTATTTCCGGGCGGGGGGGCCGGGCCGGGCCGGGCCTGCCCCGGGGCGGTGCCGCCTACGGGCGCCTCTCCGGGCGGCAGCGGCGGCCATGGCCGGCGGGCGCGGGGGGCCCTGGGGGCCGGGGGCGCTGGCGGAGCCGCGGCGGCTGATGCGCACGGGGCTGGGGCTCATCATGCTGGGCCACGGCAGCCTGGTGCTGGGCGCCATCGTGCACGGCTCGGTCCTGCGGCACGTGGCCGGCGCCAGCCGCGCCAACACCCCCGAATACGCGGTGGCCAACGTGGTGTCCGTGGGCTCGGGGCTGCTGGTGAGAGCGGCGGGGCCGGGCCGCGGGAGGGGGGCGCCGGCCCGGCCCGAGGTGCGTGTTGAGCGCGGCTCTCTCCCCCCAGAGCATCGCCGTGGGCATCGTCGCCATCCTGGTGTCGCACAACCTGTCCCGGGCAGCCCTGGTGAGTGCGGGGCCGCGGGGCGAGCGGGCGAGGGGGCCGGGGGCCTCGGCTCGGCGCGGCCCAGACCCTGCCGGCAGCCGCTCCCCTGGACCTTGTCCCCGGTGGCTCCTTCCGCCTCGGCGGCTCGCGGTGTGCGGGTGTCGCTGCTGCCCCGGCTCAGCCCCGCCGGCAGCGCCGGGCGGGCGGGTGGGCAGTGGGTACCGTCCCGGGGCAGGAACGCTACAGCTGGTGGGCAGAGCTGCAGCCGAGGTCGGGCATCGCTCTGGGGGCTCGCTGAGGGTGGGCCGGCGCGGAGCGAGGCTGCTGCTGGTGGGGGCCTTGGCTCTGGCTCTCAGTGGAGCTGGGCCTGTGCTGGGGCTCCCCGAGTGCAGGAGCCTGTGGGCAGGGGCCGTCCGGTGGCTCTGGGCTCACGGGAGGGGCAAAGGATGCGAAAGGTGCAAGAGGCTCATCTGAGTGCAGGGCTGAGCCGTGCAGAGGAGGAAAGAGATTGCATGTGCTCGCTCGGTGCAGACATCTGTGGGGTTCCCAGTACCCCCGTTACCCTGCCGAGTGGGTGTGCGGCGGCGCGGCGTGCCTGGCCCCGTGCGGTGGCAGTGCCTAGCCCTGGCATTTCCCCTGGCTCTGGCCAGCCCCACTCTCATGTGTTCTCCTTGCTGCCTGCAGCATTGGACCCTACTGAGTGTGTCCCTGTTGAACTGCCTCCTGTCCACAGCGTGCAGCGTGGGCCTGGCCCTGGCCATCGCCCTCACCATTCATAGCCGGGGCACGCACCTTGTTGCGGGCTGCAACAGCTCTGCGCTGCCTGCTGACGCCCGTGCAGCCATAGCGACCAACGACTGCCCTTTCAACACCACACGCATCTATGTGAGTCTGCAGGGCCGCCACATCCTCACCCCCTCCCACTCTTCCTCTTTTTGTCTTGGCTTCCTCTCTTCTTCCCTTCTCTTCTTTCTTGCTCCCTCTCTCTTTTGCTCACCCTCTCTCTGCCTCACTTCCTCTCCCTCTGCCGCCTTCTCCCTTTCTCTTTTTCTCTCTCCCCCTTCTCTCCCCCGTCCCCTGCACAGCCTCTCTGCGCAGCCGCGTGCAGGTAGGCTGGGCGCAGTGGACCACGCTCCCTGAGGGACCTCTGACCCTCTGCTCTGCAGGACACAGCCCTGGCACTCTGGTTCCCCTCCATGGTGCTGGCGGCCGCAGAAGCTGTGCTGTCTGGCAGGTGCTCTTTGGCGGCTCTGATCTTCGAGGGCATTGGGCCCTGTGCACGCAGCTATGGCAAACAGCAGGTATGTCCCATCAGTCTGGACAGGTCTCCCTGCCTCTGCCCCACTGTTACTGCCTTTTTGCTGTGTTTTGAAGGTGCTGGGTTCTGCTGGGCCCTTGTTCCCATACAAGCAGGCTGTGCAGCAATGACGGGCGGGGAACGTCAAGTTTGAACCTCTTCTAGCCATCCTTGGTGACAGACTGGCAGCCCTTCATCTTGGGTGGTTGCAGAGGGACGCTCCTCTCATCCCTCTCATAGCCAAGCCTGTTCTGTCCTGGTTGTTCTGCGCGAACGCCACCCCCCCGACCTGCCCCAGCCCTTCACGCGTGGGGTTTTTTTTCTCTCTAGCTGCCTGGGCCAAGTACAGCGAAGGAGGAGCCACCACGTGAGATGCAGCAACTCCTGGCAGGGCTGGCTGAGTCTTGTGCCTAACTGGAGAGGTGAGTGCAGTGCATGGTCCCTGCCCACACCAGCCCCCGAAATGTCTCTTTTTCCAAGCACGTGCTACAGATACTGGCTAGAGGTGTCAGCGTATGCCCGCTCCTGCAGCACAGTCCTGCGCTCATGCGTGCTCTTTCACTCCCAGGTGGAGCTGCAGGAGTGCTGCGATCCAGCAAGGTGAAGTTGCACCTGCACCATGCTCCTGCCCCAGGTGTAGGTGTGGGCAGGGTGGGCTGCAGGGGGGAGGGGTGTGCCTTCCCCCCTCCAGCCCCACCACCCCACCTGGGACAAACCCTCCAGGTTCCAGACACAAGCTGCCCAGAGTCACCAGGCAGCCTTTGCCCAGCAAGTGCCATGGGCCCTGGACGCTCTCCCCTTCTCTCCCCAAGCTGCAAGGGCCTTCCTGGCACACTAAAGGCTCCATCGGTCTTTTACATGCAGTGGTGGGGGCGGGCAGAGGTGCTGGGGCATGGCAACAGCCAAGGCTGGCCTGGGTCCTGGTGGTCCTGCTGCAGAGCAGGCAGGGTCAGCTTGCTCTGCCTGTGGTCAGGCAGGCTAAGGAGTGGAAGGTGAAGACTCCCTTTGTTGTGAGCCTCTGTTATTTCCCCGAGTAAATAAACTTTTCATTTTCACACTGGCTGCTGTAAGTGGCTCCCCAGGGTGGATGCCTGCTGGGAGCTGGGCCCACTGATGGAAGGACCGTGCAGCTGGTGTGTAAGCCCATCTCCATGCTTGCCCCCCACCAGGCACAGGGATGTAGACAGATACATGGTTCCACTGTGACAGTCATCCAGCAGGGTGAGGGTGGAGGGCACATGTTTAGCATAGCTACGTTGTTGACGTTGAGAGACACGCGTACAGGGTTCCGGCCCTGTGCCCTGGGAGCTACACGTGTTCCTGGGCTCAGCATCCCTTGACAAACAGGAGCACAGTAGGGTTGAGAGATGTTTATTGGGGGTAGAAGTGGAGAGTGCTGAAGAACAGGACTGAAAGCTGCCATGGTCCAGCTCACTGGAAAGAGAAGCTGGTGCTCGGGAGTCCCCCACACCACTGGCTGAGGAATTTGAGCACATCTTGGCACGCAGGGCTGTGGGATGTCTGCAGAATGAAAGGTTTTGGCACCGGCAAGGGGGCAGTGCTGTCACCGTCTGCCAAAGTGCACCCCTGGGAGCTGACAGAGCTGCACAGGCAGGGCTGGGTCTGCCCCCGCTCCCTAAGTGAGGTTAATCCCCACCCAGCAGCATACAGGGAGGGTGAGCTAAAACTGCCCTGGTTCAGCGCCTCTCCACCCAGCGGGGACAGTGTTTTACTGTCAGCATGAAGGGCTGCACACCCTGCAGCCTGACTCCCTGCCCCTGCCCCACGGGGTGCCTGGCTCACCTTGACAGCCATCAGGAACTTGTTCCATGTGTCCTTGTTGGCTTCTCGGCCTGGCCGCTTGAACTCTATCTTGTTCCTTAGCACAGGGTACCCTGGTCACACAGTGACACCTTCAGAAACAAGCTGGGACACACAGCAGACCCCTACCTTGTGTACCCCTTCCCTCTCTGCTGGGGGCCAGCTGGCTAGGGATGCTCCCATGGGGCAGCGCAGGGGAACAACGCCGCCTCTGGCTTTTAGAGACCAGAATGAAGAAGGGGGGTGCCCGCAGTGGTGGGATCAAAGGAAGGCGAAGGCTGAGCTACCCTCTGGCAAGGACACCCGAGTATGTCAAATGATAGCACCCTGCTCCCAAACTTTGGAGCCAGAGTCCGGTTGCTGGTGGCCCACCCCTGCTCCCTGCTTCTCTGACCCACTCTAAGTCCTGCACCACAATCCCTCACCGAAGTGTGCAAGTGCGGGGACAGTACTTGCCAGAATAGACAGCTTTTGTAGAGTGGGGGCAAAGCAGGGACAGCCGGCGCATGTGCACGTGTGTCAGTGTTGGCCAGCCTAGGCATTCTCCTAGGCAGTGCTGTGCGAGACTGAGCAGTCACAGAATCATAGGAACACAGAACGGTTGAGGTTGGAAGGGACCTCTGGGGTCTATATGGTCCACCCTCCCTGCTCAAGCAGGCCCACCAACAGCTGGTTGCCCAGGACCATGTCCCGATGGCTTTTGACTGTCTCCAAGTATGGAGATGCCACTTCTCTGCAACCTGTTCCAGTGCTCAGTCACCCTCACAGTAAAAAATGGGTCCTTCCCTCTCCTCCAGCAAAACTGGTCCCCACAGCCACACAGCCTCCCTACTCCTCTCACAGCATAGCCTCCCTCCCAGACCGCGCATGGCACCGTGTACTCCCTTGCGTCTGTGAGAGCTGGCCTGGAGCTTACCTGTAAGCACACAGGGCAGGGAGCGCACCCCTGTATTTGCTGCCACCAGTGAGGCTTCATAGGTATCACGTTCGTCCTGTGGCAGCACCTGCTCCAGCCGCTGGTCCATGGACATGGTGAGCACCCAGTCCCTGACCTCCTCCCGCTTCTCCTCCTGCAGGGCAGAGGCCAGCTCACCTCCTGATATTGCATGCTGTGCCACTGCTCCACTGCTGCTGCTCCGCAGCACTAGGGAGCACACTGGGGAGAGCAGGGCACGAGTATGCATGCAGGATGTGCACGTGTGCATATCTGGGGGGGTGTATGCATGTGTGCGCAAGCACGTGTATGTTGGGGGGGGAGCATGAAAAAGAGTGCGCCCGCGCGTGTGTGTATGTGTGCACTGGTGCTGCACGTGTGTTTGTGGTGGGGAGGCGGGGGGCACAGGGCAGGGGGCAGTACTGAATACATTTACATCTCCTGTAGCGCCTGCTGTCCCACCCTTGTCCCAGTCCCTCTTCAGAGAGGGCCCTGAAGCAGCATCACTGTTCATGGGAACTGAAGAAGGCAGATGACACTCACAGGCACATGCTGTTGGGCTGGAAGTGGCACTTCAAAGGGAATGTCTGTGCTCTGGAAATCAGAGTGGTCCAGAGAATCCAGGTTCCCTTCTTCAATGGCCTGAGAAGGGAGAAGTGGTGGAGCACTAGGCAATACCATCCTTGGCGTCAAGACTACAGTCTACATTGTGAGGATGGCATTACTGATGCCCCTGTCTATTAGTGCTGTGGTGACTGGGCCCTCCTGGGAGGTGGCATTTATGGCCATCCTCTGCAGTGTCAGAGGATGTGTGCCCCTGAAACACTACTACTCAAACTTGTCAGGTGGCCTCAAAGAAGGGAAAGATGAAATGGAGAGGTTTTTTTCCCCAGAAGCTGCTTACAGCACTTGGAACACTGGTACAGTAAGGTCTGTCAGCTTCCTACGGTTTGGTCTTTTCTGGTGACCAACCTGCCAGTCAAGGAAGGAGTTGACATGGGGGACTCCTGAGTCTTGTATCACAGTGGCTAAAGCACTAGGCCATGCCCTCCACCCCTCAGGTAATTTTCCTTCCCTTGGAACAACTCATCTGAGATCATCCTGAAAGCTGTAATGGCACTTGCAGCCATGAAGGCTACAGACCTAAACGGTTAGGCCAACTTGCTCTTTGCTGCAACATACGTGCATGGTGGCATTGGCACACACATGATGACATGGTCAGGGCTGCTCAGGTGCCCTGCATGGCAAGTCCTTCCACAATTAGCGTTAGGGTACTCAGTGCTGTGCGTGCACACACACTGAGCAGCGTTCAGGGTTCTCCATCAGGACCAGCTCAAACGCGCTGCCACATTCAAACCTCAGGAGTACCCTGGCCAGGCTGAGGGTCTGTTTTGGCCCTACAGCCCGTTGGCCAGGCTGAGGGTCTGTTTTGGCCCTACAGCCCGTTGTCATTTTAAGTATGATAGCCCTCCCTCCAGCAGACTATACGCACATCTGAGAGGTCCAGGAAGCGGTTCAGGAAGATGAATGCCATGTTGTCCCAGCTGACTGCCTAGTAGAGAGAGAAACCCCAAGTGAGACCAGGCAGGTTACCTTCACAGCCACAACTCTCCCTCTCCTGCCTGAGTGATAGCTAGAAAGGATGTGATTCAGTTTGTGCCACAACATCCCACTTGCAGCACAGGTAATGGAGAAGGCGAGTGCGCATCCCAGCTCACCATCCCTGAGGACTGCTTCACAGGCAGCCACTGGGACAACCAGTCCACTAGCCACAGGCTGTCCCATAAGATGGAGTCAGGCATTATTGCACAGCCAGCATCAGACAGTGAGAATATGCTGCTATGCTTGCCATGTGTCATTGCATCTGGGCAGTTGGTCAGAGCCTGTAGTCTCAGGAGTAAGGTAACACTTAGGTGACCCAGAGCAAGGCAGACCAGTTAGGAGTCCTGAATCTACACTAACAGAGCCGTGCAATATAATGTGGCCTCTGGCCTACCCCCTGGGTCTGCAGTTCATGTCCTTTTGCTAGCTCAGGTCTGCCCTCCCACTACCTACTGCCATTCTATGACAAAATGCAGAAGCTGGCAAGGTGTTTGAGGTAAGAAAGACCTCCAGTGCCAGTGTCTGGCTACTGGTCTGCCAGTGCAGCTAGGGGAGGACAGGGGAAGATAAAAGTTGAGAATCCCTGAGCCCAGGGTCCTCCACCTCCTTAGCTGGTCTGGTGGCAGATAGCTCTTACCTTGGCAGCTATCCCAGCTTCATAGAAAGCCTTGTCTGCAGGGAGGAGCTCAGTATGGCGCAGCAGGGAAATGGACAGCTTGGCAGCCACAGTGTCCTGCAGACACAGGGGATGGTAAAGCCACAACAATTGGCACAGAAAAATCAGGTCAGAAGGGATCTCATGAGGTAATACTGCCCCAGCCTTACGGCAGGGACTCTGCACCCACATATTCCTGACTTTTGTCTAACAAACAATGGTTAAAACCTTCAGTCCTGACCCTAAGTACCCTCGCTATGTGAACACACAGGAGAACTGTCACCTGAAGATGAAGTTCTGCTTTATAAACCTTGCTATTTTTTTACTAGAAGCCACACCCAAACCCCACCATTTGAGTCACAGAAGAGCTGAGGTTGGAAGGGATCTCTGGTGATCGCCTAGTCCACCCTCCCGCCCTATTCCAAGCACAGTCAGCTACAGCAGGTTGTTCAGGAACTTGTCTGGTCAGGTTTTGAGTATCTCAAGGGATGGAGACTCTCCAAGAAACCTGTTACGGTGTTCAGCCATGGCAAGTTTTTTCTTGTATTCAGTCACGTAAGAATTTTGGAGCAGGGGTGAGGAATTCAAGGGAGATTTCACTTTTCTGTTTGCCAGATAGGTTCTCATCACACCAGAACTGGGAAGGCCACCCCTCATTCACGGTCCCAAATAGACTACCCAACACCTCAACATTCCACAACTGTATGGGTCTGCACAGGTTTCCAAGACATCAGACTTGGCTCTTTCTGGCTGTTTCTTTCCTTCTGTGGAGATCAGTGACAAGTGGTGTTCCTCAGGGGTCAGTATTGGGACTGGCACTGTTTAATGTCTTTGTCGGCAATGTGGACAGTGGGATTGAGTGCACCCTCAGCAAGTTTGCTGATGACACCGACATGTGTAGTGCGGTCAACACGCTGGAGGGAAGGGGGGGGCCGTGTCTATCCAAAGCGACCTTGACAGGCTGGAGAGGTGGGCCTGTGCGAACCTCATGAAAATCAACAAGGCGAAGCGCAAGGTCCTGCACATGGGTCGGGGCAATCCCAAGCACAAATACAGGCTAGACAGAGAATGGATTGAGAGCAGCCCTGAGGAGAAGGACTTGGGGGTGTTGGTTGATGAGAAGCTCAACATGTTGGACTCGATGATCTCAAGAGGTCCTTTCCAACCTTAACGATTCTATGATTCTATGTCCTGGCAATGTGTGCGTGCAGCCCAGAAAGTCAACTGTATCCTGGGCTGCATCAAAAGAAGCGTGACCAGCAGGTCAAGGGAGGTGATTCTCCCCCTCTACTCCGCTCTCGGGAGATACCACCTGGAGTACTGCGTTCAGCTCTGGGGCCCCCAACATAAGAAGAACATGGACCTGTTGGAACGAGTCCAGAGGAGGGCCACGAAAACAATCAGAGGGCTGGAGCACCTCTCCTATGAAGAAAGGCTGAGAGAGTTGGGGTTGTTCAGCCTGGAGAAGGGAAGGCTCCGGGGAGACCTTATTGTGGCCTTCCAGTACCTGAAAGGGGCCCACAAGAAAGCTGGAGAGGGACTTTTTACAAGGGCACTTAGTGACAGGACATGGGGAATGGCTTTAAACTGAAAGAGGGTAGATTTAGATTGGATATAAGGAAGAAATTCTTCACTATGAGGGTGGTGAGGCACTGGAAGACGTTGCCCAGAGAAGTTGTGGATGTCCCATCCGTGGAAGTGTTCAAGGCCAGGTTGGATGGGGCTTTAAGCAACCTGGTGTAGTGGAAGGCGTCCCTGCCCATGGCAGGGGGGTTGGAACCAGATGATCTTTAAAGTCCCTTCCAACCCAGACCATTCTATGATTCTATGATTCTATGATGATATGTCTTTGGACCCCCAATATCTACACACACAGCCATGGGGAAGCCCCAGTCTCCCCAATGACTTTTACTGGGGTCCTAGCTGTGGCAACCTTTCTTTTTCACAGCCTGCTCTAGCACAGCTCCAGTCCCACACTCATACAGAGCTCTATCACACTTCCACAAGCCCATATGGATCTGGACTTCAGCAGGGACTCTGCTATATATTGTGGCCCAGAACAAATCCCAATGTACGTAAGAGTCAAAACTACTCAAAGTGCCTTCTGAGGCCTGGTACCCAGGTCCATGAGCTCCCAAAGCCCCACAGAAGGCCCAACACACAGGTCCCAGTATCTGCCAAAGCCCTGTGTGATGCCAAGCACCCAGACTCACGAGCTCCCAAAGCCCCCCCCCCCCGAGAGGCTCAGCACACAGGCCTATGAGCTCCCAAAGCCCTGCGCAAAGCCAGTCTGCTCTCAAGACCATGTGTGAAGCCCAGCAGCTCTCACGGCCCAGGACAGCTGAAGAAGAATCATAGAATCATAGAATCGTTAAGGTTGGAAAAGACCCTTAAGATCATCGAGTCCAACTGTTAACCTATCACTGCCAAGTCCACCACTAAACCATGTCCTCAAGCATCATGTCTACCCGTCTTTTAAATACCCCCAGGGATGGGGACTCAGCCCCCACCCCGGGCAGCCTGGGTCAGGGCCTGACTGCCCTTTCGGTGAAGAAGTTTTTCCTAATATCCAACCTAACCCTGCCCTGGTGGAGCTTGAGGCCATTTCCTCTTGTCCTATCACTTGTTACTGGGAAGAAGAGACTGACACCCACCTCCCTACAGCCTCCTTTCAGGCAGTTGTAGAGAGCAATAAGGTCTCCCCTCAGCCTCCTCTGCTCCAGGCTAAACAACCCCAGCTCCCTCAGCCTTGTTCTCCAGATCCTTCACCAGCTTCGTTGCCCTTCTCTGGCCACGCTCCAGCACCTCGATGTCCTTCTTGTAGTGAGGGGCCCAAAACTGAACACGGTACTCAAGGTGCAGCCTCACCAATGCCGAGTACAGGGGCTCTATCGCCTCCCTGGTCCTGCTGGCCACACTATTCCTGATACAAGCCAGGATGCCATTGGCCCTCTTGGCCACCTGAGCACACCGCTGGTGCATGTTCAGGTGGCTGTGAACCAACACCCCCAGGTCCTTTTCTGCCAGGCAGCTCTCCAGCCACTCCTCCCCACGCCTGTAGCGTTGCATGGGGTTGTTGTGACCCAAGTGCAGGACCCGGCACTGAGCCTTGTTGAATCTCATGCAGAGGAAGCAATGCCTCTCCTGGGAAGACCAGATTTTTGTGTGATCCCTAAATTTCTACTGCTGCCTCTGCTCTCACAAGTCATGCTAAGCATGTGGATCAGCTTCCCACTAGTTTACATTTCCGCTTCAGTGGCTGGGGGCAGGTCCCACTATAAGGAGTCAGAGAAGACTGTCTACAGTTCCACCCGCTAGTGGTGGGCTCCCAGATCACTGTCGTCCCATTCTCATGTATCCATGATGTGCAAGTGATCCATGAAGTGGAATAGTGAACTATGGATAGCCCTGAACCTGCATGTCCCCACAGGGTTCTGCAGTCAGGGTGGTGACCTGGCAAAGGAACTTCAAAAACCTTACCAGTTGCTTCACGCCCTGAGCAGCAGAGCGGGTGGCATAGTAGTGAGAGATCAGCAGCATCGTTTCAAACTCTTCATGTGCTGGAGTGTTTGCGTCACTTGACTTTACTAAGTTTTCACACTAAAGAAGAGAAAAGGAGAGTAACTGAGAACATGAAAGCACAAGGGCACTCTTCATCCACTTGAATCCAGGGAAAAGTTTGGAGAGAGATGGATCTGAAATATCTGGGCACCTCTGGGGACTGGAAGAGGGCTGGGCCTTGGGTGCTCTGGGTCCTACAGAGTGCTGAAGGGAGGAGGCTGTGGGAGAATGGGAGAGCCAACAGTACTGCAACAACAGACAGCACTGGAAGCAGGTGTGAGTTTGGATGGACAAAGGGGGATTTGTGGATTTTGTTTGTGCTAAAGGTGGGTATTTGTGGGACAGAAACAGAGAAGAGGCAATCATGGGCTCTGGCTGAGGTATTTTGGGACAGGGAAGAAGGAGCAGAAGGCTCTAAGCATCTTTGGGGAGACAGGGAGGACTCATTTTCCAGGCTTAGTAGTTCTGTGCTTTCCCCAGATCCTTTACCCACCCAGGCTGCTGACTATGGGTGTAGGACGAAAAGCGGGCATGTTGTGATAGGCTCCCATGTAGCAGTGACACAGTGAGCTCTGCAAGTGCCAATGTCCAGACCCACTTCTAAGATTTGGCCTTGAGTGCAGGGTCATCTTCTTCCCTGACTTCTCTTGCCCAGCCATGTCCACTTCACAGGATTCTGTTGTTCTACTGTCCACATTGTGGACATTTCCCCATTTCCCTTCCGCTTCTGTTCTACAAATGCTGCCCATGTCACCTGGCTAGAGACTGGTTCTTCTTTCTCCCCTGCTAGGAGCCACCAGGGTGTTGGAGTTTAACAGGCAGTGGTGGCCATGGCCCATGCTCACCAGATGGAAGAGAACATCACGCAGGTCAGCCCAGCTGGAGTAGGCCTCAGCACAATTCATGCCAGATGCATTCACCATCTCCACAAAGAGACGCTTGTAAATGTTGAAATTCTGCAACAACAAGGAGAAAAATCTTGAGGGAGCCAGATGGGGAGTCAGCAAAAGTCTGGAGCTCTCCTGTTGTCAAGCACAGGCTGCAGGGATGGCAGCTCTGCACACAGGCTCCTGGAGCACACTTGCTGCAGATTGCTGGTTGCAAGGGGTGCTACAAGACAGGCAGGGAAATGGGGAAGAATGTTTCCTACAGCCAGTGCTCTCAGAGAGGCAAACATGGTTCATTTTATTCTGGACTTGGTGGTTAAGGTGTTCAAAACAAACACAAATACTCAACTCCCCCCTGCTCCTTCCCCATGGATCATATGCCAGGAGATTGCCTTTAGTCCTCTAGCTGAGGAGCCTCTGGAATAATCCACAGCAGGGCTGAAGTGGCTTGGACATGTTGAACACCTGGCAATCCCAGTTCTCGATTGGAAGCCTGACTCATGTAGCAGATCATAGCACACTCTGGCAACTCACACTGGGATGTCATGCTGTCTTCATTACCTGTGGGTTGGCAGGTGCTCCATGGTGGACATACAGGCTCAGGGCTTTGTCCCAGCTGCCCTCCCGGATGAGGTGGGTTGCATACAGAGCTACATACTTGTGCAAGACTTTATAGTTCTGGAGAAGGCACGCAGAAAGCAGTAGCATGAGATTCATGAACCGACCACTTGTCTCTCAGAAGGGACAGTTTCAGATGCATGTACCCACACCCATACACCTGACTCCCAAAGGGCAAGACCAGCTCATCAGACGGAGACAGACTGCACACAGCAGACCTGGTTCTTGATTTGGGCCCCACTTGACATCTCTAATCCTGATGAGCTGATGCTTCCACACATGGAAATAAAACTTTTTCAGCTGTTCACCACTTGCCAAAGGAATACTGCCAAATACCTAAAGGATGCAGTATCTTCACAATGTGGCACCACAGGTACCAACTGTAAACCAGTCCTTAGTCTAATGAAAGAATGAACCAAAACACTCTGTGGACCGAAGATGTTCATAATTTGCAAGGCTGCTCTAGTCCATTATTCAAATGCTGTCAGATCTCTGGGACTGGAGGTGTCCTTGGAGTGCTGCTTATACGTGTGCTAATCACATAAACACTTTGCGGAGGACTGACTGTAGTTGGCCTTACAGAAATTCAACTGAGTAAAGACCTGTTTCACACAGGCTTAAATATAGTAATGGGATGAAGATGATGGCATAAAATGTGCAATCTTGTCCAAAAAATGAGCAATGGAAACAAGTTTATTAAGCACAAGAGAGACCAGTGCCCCAGTGATATGTGTGGAACTTGAACACCCAGATGTGGATGCTAGTGAAACACTAGGTACAGGACAGTTTGGGATAAAGATTAAGTCTGGTATGTGACCTGTTTTGATAAATGTAGCTTTTTCCTGTATAATCACTGTAGAATGGCTGAGTCAAAAGTAATGAAATTCTGCACTGGTCATGGAGTAAGGCTGTGCTAGCACTCTCTTACAAGCATAAAGAGACTAACATCTTCTTGGACTAAATGTGGTATGTGCCTGGCTGACAATAAAACTGATTAAGCCTTTACCATTCAATTGAGCGTGAAGTTATTCTTTATGGAAGAAGATCAACACTGGTATCTCCTCATAATTAGAACATCAGCACAGAAGTCTTCAAGATAAGAAGTACTACAACACAGACCATTCATATCACCAGAGAAGCCCGAGTCAAAAAGAAATCAAATTTACTGTAGTAGAGTCCAAACTCAGGTTACTGGTTACTGCATTAGAAACGAAGTTATAAAAACACAGTACAACTTATTACCAGTGCTTGTCCAAGTTATCAGTGTTTGCCTGAGTGATTAGCTGTGATGCCTCCATTAACTGCAGACTCCATTACCAGGGGCTGCCCTGTTACTCGATCTGAAGCAATGCCTCTCTTCAAAGAATCAACACCTGCCCTTAGTTTAGCTCCTTTATCAATAACCATTGAATCAATAACCAATCAATAACCACTGAATACAAACAAACCCTCAAAGTAGATCCTGGTAATCTAGAGCTTTCTCCTTCTGTTACTGCATAAAGCACCATAAAACAGTTTCATTTTGCTTTTCTCCATTTTTATTACTCTGCTGAGGTAATTTGCTAGTTTTAGGTCAGTAAAAATGAAAAAAAAAAGTCAAATTTGCTTTCATGACAAGGATGTCTCATTTCTACTGACAGCAGGCCTCTAACGAACATGTAGAAAGAAGGCTCTTTGTTTCCATGCTATGGATTACTTCCAGCCCAAACAACTCATTTAGCTTTTTCCAGTGCTCCATTAATCACAAAATTCAAAGCAAATATGCTTCTGGGTTCTAACACTTCCCTACTAGACCTAATTGGCCAAGATGGGGACAACGGAGAGGTGTTTTTTGAGCTGCTGCCATGACCCCCCATGCTCCCCACAGAAATGACTGCTTTGCCCTTCCCACTCATGCCTGCTGCCCCTGCTTCAGAGAGCCAGGACCCCATGTCTGTCTCCTGAGGGCTCACACAGGCACTCACCTGCTTAGCTGCAACTTCCAGGCACTTCTCCCATTGCTCTTGCTCTGCATACATATCCAAAGCAGCCATGACATCTATTCCCATCAGCTGGGGACGGAAACAACCATAAGTTCACTGTGCAGGCAAGGTTTCCTACCAGCATCAAGGCAGATATCAGCCCACCCAGGTCTTTGCTTCACATTCACACAGTCCCTCCCCTTCTATGGTATGGAAGCACAGATCCAGTGTGACCCATCTGGTATGCAGAAACCATGACTCATAGGCACATACAGACTCCTCACCTGTGGGCATATTCAGGCCAAAGCCCCATGAGAAAGGCCCTAAGGATCTGCACAGATCCTGACATCACTCCATAGCCTGTGAGACATCCCAAATACGTACCGAATCTACCTTTCCTTGGTTCTTTAAATACTCCTTGTAACGCTGGTCCACATACTCCTCTGACCTACTGGGTAGAAAGAATGTTAACAGGCAGCAAGACTAATTAATAGTGTCTTGCATCAGTGCAGAGGCCAGATTCAACTTTGTCTACTTTGGGAAAAAGAGGACTTACAGCTGTGCCATGTCTTTCTGGCCTGCTGCTGGGAGCATATGTAGAAGGGCAAAGAAAGGGTCTAGGCAGCTCTTTGCAATATGATGTGTGAGGAGAGAAAGGGATCACAGGACTTGCAGAAGGAAATGCATGACGGTGATTATGCCAAGGGAAGGGGAGATAGGGATAGGGATGGGACAAAAGGGGGTAACAATTTCCACGGGATGTGTGGCAATAGAAAAGTGTCAGGATGGTAAATGGCTTGGGAAGGGCAGCTGTGGAGAATGTGCCCTGTTGAGCCTGGGAAGGCCACTGTGGGGAGAATCCAGGGAACCTGGGGGCAGCAGGACAGGACAAGGGATCACCTGGGGGTGGGAAAGGGAGCAGGAAGAGTACAATTTGAGAAGTTCAGGGCATACCTGGGGTCCAACTCCTTAGCGACACGCTTGGCTTTGCTCCATTCCTCGCCTTCAATGAAGGCATCAATAGCTTCTTGGATGAGGTCCAAGTTGAGGTAGAGTTCAGCTGCCTGCAGGGCCAGAAACAGTCCCATGGGAGATGAAACCCCAAAGGCACCCTGCAGCCCAGGCTGGAGCTGGTGCTGTTGGAAGTGACCAGCACACAGCAAAACCAGAAAGTCTCTTCCCAAAAGACAATCCCCTTCTCTGCTTTCTGCCTCCTCCCAAGGCCTGGCTCTCTCACACTATTCCAGGACTTTATCCCTTCCCCTCCTCCCTCCTCCTTGAGGACTCTGTGCTGCCTAACTCTGGATAGGGCCATCCACCCATCACCCCAGGATGTGACTTGGCCTCCTTCCCTTGGATAGAGCTCTCCCTTCCTATATCACTGCTTCTTCAGTAGTCTGGGGGCAGGAGCCAGCCCTCACCGCACTGTATTTCTTCATGGCCACCAGCTGAGGAGCCACAGTCCGCGTCACCTCCATGCTCTGTGACTGACTCAAGAATTTAATGGCCAACTCAGCAGCCTGTGAAGAGAAACTGTCAGCAGCACAAGTGATAAGAGCTGTTTGAGAGAGGGATGAAGCTGGGAAGAGCTCAGTCCTAGCTAAAAGACTGAGAGTCAGGAGCGCTTGAACTATGGAGGAAGAAGAAATGACAGCCCACTTCAGCAATTCAGAGAAGCAAAGCCCAGCTACTTTCACACATGGGAGAAGATCAGACAAGGACATAATTGTTGTTGAAGTTGGTACAAGGGCACAGGTATGAGTGAAAAGTATGAACAAGAACACAACCCAGAGGCTGGTGGACATGGACCAGGAGAAGAAAGGGTGTTCATCTAGCCAAGGTCTAAGCCATAAAGTCCAGCTCTTCGGTGCACTGAGAGATGGGCACAAAGACACTGGCATGCTGCTGGAAGTGGTGCCAGAGCAAGGATGTCAGCGCAGTGGAGGATAAGCACACAGCCCATCATGGCTCAACAGAATGGCCATGAAGTCTTTCAGACCCTGCGGTCACTGGAGCCTGCAGATCCTCTCTTGTGCCCTGCAGTGACTGAGGTATCTCTGGAATGCAGGTTGTGGGAGACCTCATAGACAGCAGAGTAGATGAAGGGAATCATAGCCCCTGACTGTACCTTCAGCAAGCACTTCTCCATCAGGACACTGTTGCTGGGATCCCGCACCTTCAGATAGCAGTCCACTGCCCTGGCGTATTCCCCAGCCTGCTCCCACTCCCGTGCCTGCTCCAGCAGCCCTTCTGTTCCTCTGTAGGGAGGAATGCAGGCTGTGAGCAAGACTGGGATGCTGCCACAGAGCTCCTGTAGACAGTGTGTAGGGCATGGGCAGGGAGGTGCACAGCAGAGGCAAGTCAGGGACCTCAGAG
Source organism: Nipponia nippon (assembly GCF_047370975.1). Classification (NCBI taxonomy): domain Eukaryota; kingdom Metazoa; phylum Chordata; class Aves; order Pelecaniformes; family Threskiornithidae; genus Nipponia; species Nipponia nippon. The sequence continues at coordinate 126,940,724 of NW_028262358.1, forward strand.
AGGGCTGAGCATGTGACAAGGAATGCACACAGCCAGTGATGAGGAGATAATTGATTAAGGACCATGGGGAGATGCACTGGTGGTACAGGAGACCTGGGAGATCTGTAAGTGGCAAGAAGACATCTGGGAGACCTTGGATGGTAAGAATAAGCCTAGAGTCATCCAGAGCAGGGAGGAAGGATGTTAGGAAACCTATGCAGGAAGAAGTCCAGAGTCCTCAAGAAGGAAACAACTGGATGTCAGGGATCTGGTCAGGCTATCTCTGTAAGGCATCAGCACAGTGGCCTAGGGGAAGAGCTACCTGTCTGTTCCCTGCAGCCTGACCACAGTATTCCTTACCTGGAGCCCTTCTTGGCAGTCTCCCTGCCACACTCCTCCTGTAACTCTTCTAGCCGACTAGGCATGTATTCCTTGCAGATCCGCAGGGCCTCACTCCACATGCCAGCCTCCTGCACAAGCACAACAGGGAGGAGTCCACCAGGATCCCCCACACTCCTGGCATCACATAACACATCTAGCCTCTCATGTCATCTTGCCAGAGGACCCACTGGAAGAAACCACCACAGCAGCACCATCCAATTCTTTCCTCCCCCAAAATGGCACCTATGTCTATCCATCCACCCAGGCTACCTCAGGGGAAAGCGCTCATCCATCCTAGCTACCTCTATGGAATGGGCACTTACAGTCTCCAAATGCACCCACTCGTGCTACCCCTGAGGACCACCCATAGCCTTCTGGCAGGATTCCTCCCAGAGCTGTGAGAGAGCTAAGCTATGCTGTGAACTCTCTACCGGTTCAGTCTTCTAAGAGCAGGCCAGAATTAAGTTCTACTAGGAACCACCTGAGTAAATGGTTTCTCTTTGGCTACTAAGCTGACAGGGAGGGCTGGGAGATGGATTTCACTCCTCCTTCATCCAATCTGAGTTCTTGATGAGCGAGGAAGGCAATGATGTTGCTACAGACTATGCTTACCTTGTAGTACTTTATTGCCAGCTCAGGTCTCTGCGCTCGCAGGAGGAAAGCCTCTGCTTTCTGGAACTCTCTCTGCTCAAAGGCAAAACGTGCCTGTCCCACAAGCACATCAGCCACACTGTCTGGGTCATGAGCCTCAGCTACACGCTGTGCAGCATCCCAGTTCTGGTTATGAACAAACCTAGGGGAATCAACATGAGATGTAACAAGAGGGACAGCAAGGAGCAGACCAATGCTAGAAAAGCAACCAGGCTGACATTGTATGGGGAGAGGAGATGCAGCAGGTGAGGATGGGGAAGGATACATACATCAGCACTGCCTCCTTGGGTTTCCCAGCTTTAATAAATTCTGCTTCAGCCTCTTCAAATTTGCCCTAGGAGAGAGGAAAGAATTTGCTTGCATGCCTTCCTGCCCTGATACCACTGCATGACCTCCTCTACTAAGGCAGAGAGGATTTATGAAACAAAGATGTGTGTGGAAGCCTGGGGCTGTAATCGTGGAGCCTTTTGGGTGAGCAGTGACTGCAGCCATAAAACAGCCTGCTGCAGCAGCCCTTAAGGAGAACTGTTCAATTATTTGAGTGACCAGGGAACTCCCACCTATTCCAGGGGGTAAAATTACCTCATCTTCTAGGAACATGGCATACTTTAAGTGGATCTCTGGCATCTTCTGCTTCATGGAGAGGCGGGCCAGTTCAAAAGCAAATTCAAAGACCCTGCAATGAGAGGGAAAATGGGGTGAGAGCAGGACTATGTGCTATGAGGGCATGCCTTCATCAAGAGCAAGACATCAAGTACAGCACAAGACACAGAGAGGAGAATACAGAGGGTCCCAAGTGAATGGGCACTGCCCGTTCCTCCTGTTCCTGACCAGAGAACAGGAGCTTTTAGAGCCCCCACTAAGGAAACTCAGCTCCTTCACGCTTGCTGTTAGTGCCAGAGGCCCTTGGTTCAACTCTAAGGGGAAGTCGTAAGACTCCCAGGAGCCTAGTGACGTGGGAGAGCTGGGGGAGAGCAGCAGTGAATGGCAGTGCAGTCGGATGGCTCACCAGGTGCAGAGTGGGGCCAAAACTCTTCTGGCAGGCAGTTACTTATGGTGACATGAGGAATACCTCTTCCCATGTTCAGAGGCTCTCACAAGGCCCCCCTGCTGAGGCTAAAGGGCAAACTGCTTTTGCCTGCCCAGCTCTGACTTGACATTTGAGAGACTAACAGGTGGACAGGAAGCGGGATATGTCAAGGAAGCGGAATGCCCATGTGAAGAAGTCCAGGTGGGGTGTGGGGGAAAGACATGCCGTATCCTGGATGTGCAGCTATCGCGCACACAGTTATCTTGGGCCACCCCTTTTTTCTCAGGTCAGGCAGATGGGAGAGAAGTGCTGGGCTGATGGACCTGCTTACCCGCTGTCTGCTGCATGGTCAATGGCCATCTCCAGAAGTCTGAATTTACTGAGGAGTTTCACAGCTGCCTCTCCACCCAGGCTCTTTGCCCACATATAGGCCACGTGCTTATAGGAGTTTGCTCCCCCATGTGCCTTGGCCACCTATCCAAAGCAAAAAAAGCAGAAGAGCCCAATGCATCCATTTCGTCTTTAGCAGGCTGAGCCAGGATTCCCCTCTCACATAATGTCTGTTGTCATGAGGGAGCTCCAAAAACAACTGTTCCCTTCTGAGGAACACTTCTGTAGCCACCACTGGACTAGGGAGAGTGAGACAAAGGCTTTTATGGCAGAGCAGAGAAGAGGCTGCTGCCTCCTCAGCATGGCCTATACTACTGTTAGGTCAGCAGAAGTGGCCCCTGGCAATCTGTGTCCACACTGGAGGGGAGCAGTGTCGGGGGGGGCTGCCACAGAGTCGCTATAGGCAGAGCAATACCTACGACACGGCGCAGTGGTTAGGAGCAGAGCAGTGCCTGGAGGAAGGAAGTGCTGCAGAGTCGCTAGGGGTCAAGCTCTGCTTTTGAGGTGCAATGCTGCAGAGCAGCAGGCACAAGGGCCACCAGTGCTGTGACACATGCTGAAGCTAGGCAGCGTATGCCAAGTCTTCAAATTTTGCGGTGAATAGAGACAGAGCAGTTCCTACCAGGATCCTGCAGTCAAAGCCTGATCCCTGCACAGTGGGACAGCTGTCAAGTGATTATTACCCTATAAGCTTCCTCCCACATGTCATTCACTCTGTACATGTTTACTGTGGCCTTCCAGTCCTTAGCTTCTAGGTAGTGGTACTCAGCCTCCTGTAAGCGTCCCTCTGCCTCCAGCTCCTGCAATTAGAGGCAATGAGTTAGTGACACTCTTGTTCCTGCTTGGCCAAGTTGATCCCCTGCCATGAGATGCACTCACCTTGCCCAGGTGCAGGTGGGTATCACTGAGTAAGTCCTTGTGGTACTTGGCCACTAGGCAAACCATCTCATCATACATCTTACACTTCTTGTACATGGTGATGGCCAAATCAGGTTCATTCACAGTGATATACAGCCTGGGAACACAAGAACATTCAAGTGGCTCAGCTGAGGACGTGACCAGTCCAGGCCTGAAGTCTCTCTGCATCCTGCCCAGCTGGAACCAGGTCCTGGGCACACTGCCAAAAGGCATGACTGGTGTGCAGCACAACTGTTGTGGGCTGCAAGGCTGAACACTGCTTAGATAGAGCCCATCTGTTATGCCACCATCAGCTGCAGTACGGCAAAGTTATTCCCTCCATCCTCACTTGTCAACCTGAATTCTGACTTGGAGGGAGCCTCTGGGCTTCTGTGACCTGTTCTCATCTTAGCCTCCAACCTGAGGCTGTCAGTCCTGTTGCGATGGTAACATGACAACGTCAGCTCAACTTACTCATATAGGCCAGCAAAAAGATTAAACCCAATGTGACCTCACCAGCTGTAATGCCCCCTTTCATGTACTGGGCATCCTCGGGATCAGGTACCATGGCATCAGATACACAGCTGTGTTTGTCCCTACGCCTACTAACCTTATTGTGCTGCTATTAATCTAGAACTGACAACATTGGTAACCTGGATGGGAAACACTCCACTTCTCATATCTTATCCTCAGCTGACCGTGACAGATCAGATGTAGCACTCTGCAGTGGGGAAAAGCCTTGCCGTATTTCCTCTGCTACGTGAGACAGCTACACCCCCCCCAGACCTCCTTTCCGTCCTGGTGGACAAAGATACATCAACAGTAAGTGACTTCTCTTCCTATGAATTTTGAAATATCAGCTCTAGGTCTCCATGTGTGGAGAGAGTACCTCTGATCTTTGCAAACCCTAGCCCCAAACTCTGCTCCCACCCCAGGAAAGGGCTCCTCCTCACTACAGCCGTTTTTTCAGGGCGCAGTCTTGGACTAGTACCAAGGAAGATGCTCACCTCTCTGCTTCTTTGTACTTGCCCTGCTTCTCCATCTCTTGGGCCTGGGTTATATAGAGCACAGACACATCTTCCTGACTCATACACTTGATTGCCAGCTGCCAAAAGGAACACACATGGGAGAAACTAGAGCACACTGCACAGCAATTTCTTGATACATAGTAGTGAAGAAGGGGAAAACCAATTTCCTCCCTATTACAAACAGGTATACATCTTATATGCTCTGCAGAGAATGGGTAGTCATTTGTCACCGTGATCAAAGCACACAGCACCAGCCCCCTTGGAGAGTGCTATTTGTGTCACAGGTGAACCCACACGGGGCTGCTGAAGTAAAGAAGGGCACAGACAGGATGTGAATACCAGGGACTGACTTCTTGCTGGCTACTGGATGGCCCTACATGCATCTTTTGAGAAGAGTGCTGGTTGATCAGGTGTTGGTGCACAAGGCACCACCACCTCCTGGTGAAAGACATTTCACCAAGCAGGGTAAGGTCCCCAGAAGTTTTGGCTTCTGACTCTACCTTGTGAGCCTGTTCCCAGAGCCCGGCCTGTGTGTACATGTCAATGGCATCCTTGGTCTGGTCTCCTTTGATGTACAGCTCCTCCGCAACCTGTAGGGAAATGACCATACTCAGCAGTCCCACGGCACACACAGAGCAGCAATGATTGTGGTCTGTGGCCTCACCTGATACTCCTGTAAAGCTGCATAGTGCTGGGCAATCCTGAGGTAATATTTGGCTGCTGTCTGTTTGTCCTGCAAGTCCAAAATGTAGATGGCCTTCTTCCACTGCCGGGCTCCCAGGGCTGCCTCAATGGCCTTAATCGAGCACCTAGCATCAAAACCATAGTTCTTTACAGCCAGCCAACAGCCATCTCCTCTACCTGAGTTAAGCCAGGGAGATCAAAGTGGTCTGCTGCTTGATTCTTCTTCCTGGGTTAGAGCAGCAAAAAGGACCTGAATAACTGGCAAAGCTAAGGGGAAAGAATGAAGAACTACGACAGCAGGAAAGAATAATCAGGGCTGAAAGACCTTGGCAGAGATGCGGGAAGGCATCCATGGTCAGGGCCAGCAGATACTGCATGTAAGCATCAGGGGCACTGGCAAAGTGGGTCAAGAGGACTTAGGAAAAAAACCCTGCTGATTTAAGCAAACCATATCAACTTCATAGCTTGCCAGGTTATACTGCTGCTGGTTATATAGCCATCACCTGCCCCTACCTGGCTTCGATATAATGGTTAATAGCAGCATCCAGCTGTTTCTGCTGCACCAGATGGTCTCCCCAGGCCTCCTCCAGCTTCACAACTTCTGCGGGAAATGCCAGGCGAGCCAGTTCCACTGCTGTAAGGGGACATGATAGCTGTTACCCTGAATCCAACAAGGAAGCAGAACTGTGAGGCGAACATGGGCCTTGGATGGGGCACAGAGGGAGGGGAATGGTGACTGTCTAATCCACTCCAGCTCCAACGCGCTACCCAGCAATCTTGACCTTGTAGAGAGCTGGACCAAATCCATGCTGGTGCAATCAGCATGATCAAGACCTTGGGAAAGGATCCTGTTCTGGGACTGTGTGTGCAGGTACAACTATGCGAAAATACATACATTGAATGAGATGGTACATGGAAGCTTCAGAGCACTTAGGCATCTCTGGGCTCCGGGGCAATAGCTCATGTTGCCACCAGGCCAGAGTACCCACGCTCCTGCTGGGGATGGATTGGGGAGGAACATATTTAGCACAGTACCTTTCAAGAAGGCACTGCCCTTGCAATAGCACTCCAGAGCCTTCCGTGGGTTCCCGACCTTCTCAAACAGGTCTCCAGCCTAATGACAAATACAAGCTACCAGCTTCCAGAGCCATTATTTCCCCACACCATCATGTACCCTACCAGCCCCACGTACAGAGCTTGTCAGTCCTGCCACACAGACTTCTCCATCAGCTGTGCCTTCCCCACTAACCAAGAGCATGAGGATAAAGGGAACTTCTAGGAATTTTCCTTTCTTAAACATCTGCAAGAGGCCACTCTTGGCCAGGATACCAAGCTGTACACTGGTCAGACTCAGCACTGCTTTTTTACATTAACATGATTGTGTGCTGAACACCCTTCTGTTTTAAAACTGTCACCTAATAATAAGAAGTTACCAATTTTTTGTGTTATTAGACACAGAGAATAATCACTTCCCTTATCTATGATATTCATAGTTCTACAGATTGTCTTCATAACCTCCTTTGTTCTTCTTCCTTAGCTTTTCCATTTAGACTATCCTTATATGAAAGCTGTATCATCATTTTTTATTCTATATGAGGAAGCACTACACATTTTGACAATGATATCAAGTTTTCTGTTTCATTCACAACTCCTTCCCTGTTGGTTCCTACCTTCCCAAGGGCCTCCTTGACTATTACTGAACACTCAGCTGATGTTTTGGAGATATGTTGCCAATGAGTTGTGATCTTTCTCCTGACTAATAACAGCAATTCTAGACCTCACCTGTGTATAATGAACACACTTAGGGTTTCCTCCCAAACATTAACTGCAAATTTATCAACACAGAACTACGTCTGCTGCTTTCCAGCTCAGTCCCCCTGTATCTCACAGGTGCAAAGGGCAGGGTAAGAGCTTTGATGCCACTAAGAAGGAAGCCCAGTGGGGTGGGCCACTCACCTGTTCATACAGTTCTCCTCTGATCAGTGCCATGGAAACCCTATTGATGACATCCCCATTGGTCAGGAGCTCATCCCTGCTCATGGCCAGCCGTGCTGCTTTGGCTGGCAGCCCTGCCCGCAGGTATAAGCTGATGGCTGCCAGGTAGTCACCCTGTCCCTCTTGGACATCCCCAGCCTTCTCTTCCTGCTGGGTATCCAGCAGCCACTGGTAGTAACCTCGACGCAACTTATCCAACATCGGGTGTCCCTGTTGAGAAATGCAGCATTGGTTGACCTGGGCAAGGTAAGATGTTGTCCTGCTCATCCTGCAGGCTCTGAACAGCTAGTTCATGGCACCAGACTCCTTGCTGCCCAGTTAAACTAAGCAACTGCAGTTAGCAGAAGCCACAATGCAGCCCTGTGTACCACTGCATCATCCATTCTTTTCCGAAGCTCTAGATGCTCCTAAACCACTTTCAGTAGCTTTTCTCCCTCACTATTCACATAGGTCTGTGCTTCCATCAATGCAACCTTCTCTTCTGCTTGGAGCCCCTCCAAGCAGAAGTGAGGTCCTGATAGGGCAGGTGACAAGAACCCACACCTTGAATGGACTCCCAAGCAGAAGACTTAACAAGCAAGCCCAGCCCACAGTCCAGTGCAGCTATATTCTGTACCTTGGCCTCAGCAACCACAATGCATTCATCCCACATGTGCAGCTCCTGGTACATGTCCATGGCCTCCTCTGTGGCGTTCTGTGTCAGAGAGCAAAGTGTCAACCTGAAGGTTCCATTTAGCAGACACATTGCCACTGAGCTGTCACAGTGGGCAGGGTTAGATGTACAGAAAACACTTAAAAAAGTGAATCGTCACCTTTACATGAATATACATCCTCCCTCACCCTCTTTGTGCACCTCAGGCCAATCCTACGCCTTGGAACAAGAAATATCTCCTTCTGTTTCAGAGCAAAAACTCTTCTCCCAGGCATAAGCAACCTCTTCCTTTTCTTTCACACCAGGGCACAAACCTCCCTGCTCAGAAATAAATGAGCCCTTTTCTGCTGCTTGTTGCTTTACTCACTTGTTCCAGGAAGATCATCTCTGCCAGCTTGTAGTTCTTGTCTAGCATGGCCAAGCGGGCACGCACCAGATAATGGTCTGTACCATCTCCACCCTGCAGAGAACACCAGTTAGCTCATCAGTTTGTTGAGTGAAAGAACAGGCTCTGGAATGGTACACAGGAGGCGATTGCAGGTGGGGTCTGTGCCATTACAGAAACTGAAGAAGACAGATGAGAATCACAGAAGTGACAAGATGGGAGAAATATGAAATGGCTAGCCAGAAGAGGGACCTGGCAGGCGTCGATGAAGGATTACATCAGCAGTTTCTACACAAACGGGTCCTGGTCTGTAGCAGGATACTGGTGAGCACGGACACAGAAGATAATGTGTATGCAAGTGTTTACAGGAAAGCAGCTGCCTTGCACAGCAGAAAAAGTTTGACTCACATGCTCTTGAGCTGCCTGGTCAGCAATGGTATTGGTTTCATGCAGAAATCGAGCCTTTGCCATGTTGCCCAGAGCTGCAAAGCACCTGGAAAGAGCAAAGCAGTTAGTTAGTCAATAACTGGGTTTTGTTGCTCACTTTTGGTCCAAGAAAAGAAAATCAGAATCTGGGCAGCAGGCCCAGCTCTGCAAGCTGGAGAGGTGGGGTAGCCCTGCTTCAAGAGAAGGATTTTGCCAAGACCCATGTTCAGATGTGCCCTCTAGCCCTGCTCCACGGGAGAAGCCATGGACATGAACAGTGCCCATGCTTCATTTCTCCATGCTTCAGAGATGTGCTGAGCTTGTCCATGTCTGTCAGCTCCCTGAAGCCTTGCTATACACTGCTTCAGGTTGCCATCAGCAAAAATTTATGCTACAGAGTGATGTCCTCCTGTCCCCAGTTCTAGCGTTACTGTCTAGGATAAAAGGGCAAAGTCATTGCCTGGAATAGAGCACAGGTAATTCTCCAATGCAGTGAATCTTCCAGGCCACACAAAAAGTCACAGCTTTAGTTAGACCCCGTTTTCTGTGAAAAATTCAGCAAAGAGAGTGTTTAAGCCAGAAAGGTGTTATAGCTTCTTCCTGTACCTCTCTGCAATGTGCAGCTGTCTAGCTTCCAAAGCCAGTCTGCTTAGGGTCTTCCACATGGCTTCCGTCTCTGTGGACATTTCCAGTGTCTCCAAAAATGCAGTAGCCCTTGAGACAGAGAGATTTGCAGACTTTCAATAACAGAATAGAAGAGCTCTCTGAGGAAAATCCTAGGCTGAGACAGGAGCTTCCTAACAAGAGTTGCACTGAAAGCAAAGCAAGCTGTGTGTGACCAGGTCTGAAGAGGACTGTGTAACACAGGGCCTGACACATGAGGGAAAAGTTCAGTGATCTAGGTGATCCCTATCTGGGCTAAGGTACTTAGAGGCATATGATCACCAGAAGGCTGTAGCAGTGTGGGGCTAGTCCAAAGTGTTGTGTCTGAAGTAAGTCCCCAGTGCAAAGTCTCTCAAGTGGTATCAGTGCTATGAACATGTGAAATTTTCTTCCCTGGTCAATTTTAAAGCCCTGTAACAATGTCAGCCATGCCCACGTGGCTACCATGACTGCTTCAGGCAGTCAGTTTTAACTCTGCACAGCTCCTGAATGTTTCCATGACACTGTCACCATCCCTGAAGGGGCAGCAGCAAAAGCACCTGAGTACCACTTTACATCTGGCTGCTACAGAAGACACACTTATTCACTGCAGTTAAGTGAAAACTGCCTTCAGTGAATTTCTGTCAGTGTCAATGGGACCAGACTGGCCAGTCTCTTGTGCCACAGAGTTTGAAACCGCAGAGCTGTGAGGATGAAAAAGCTGAATATTCACTCCTGAAGGACTCTGCTGCGCATTATAGCCAGACTTGGCACCAACATCATGCTCAAAGCCTAAACTTCAACTCTGTATGGAAAGCTGTACTGCTGTACTTCATGGATTGCTGACCCTCATGATGTCTGTTATGTGAAGTGGGCTACCTGCCATCACCACTTGGTATCTAGCACTTACCTGTGATAATCCCCATCATCAACGGCAGTTCCAAACTCTATGAGGCCTTCGTCCAGGGTGTAGGACACAGTGTTCACCCCTTCAGATACTATCACTTCAGTCTTTCCATCATTCCGTTCCAAGTCTACAATGTCCCCCTGGAAAGAGTACCAGCTATCAACACTCCCATGTCCTCCTGAAGTATGTGGGGTAGCAGGGATGTGAGGAGAGCACTGCAACAGCTCTGCTAATTTATGTTCTGCTGAATGAGCTCACACCAAGCAGACATCATCCTTATCTCACCAGAGGGAAGGAAAAAGCCACTGAGCAGCTCCTTTCTGCATTAACTGTCTCCAGGTTCTGCCAGAAATGCCTGCCACAAAGCTGACAGATGAGCTCATATTTTGTCCAGGAGAAACTAGCAGTTCCCTTCTGTCTCCCTTCTGCAATACCACCCTGACTATTCCCACATGTGACCAAGAAGTAACAGAAACTGCTGGAGGTAATCAAAGTCTCCAGAGTATTACCTTCAGAGGAAACATGGTGACTCGCTCTGGAGCATCAATGTTATACCAAATGCAGAGGCTGTTTCTGTTCTGAGCCACCACCACATCACTGCCTGGGACCCACTGCACATAGGAGCAATAGTTCAAAATGGTAGTCTTGGTGCTGCTTTCAATGTCATAGAGCTGCAACTAGAGAGAGGAGGAGGAGAAAAACGGTCAGCTGGGCTCATGGCTGGGCTGCTAGCTCACATGAACATGGTAGGAACATCTGAACAAGCATCTTGTAAACAGATATTACCAACCAGGAATCAGACTTTTTCCAAGGTATGTAACCCAAACTTCCACACTGTTATTTACACACATTACTATCCAAGTCTTGAGACCTTTTTTAACCCTTGCAGTATTTTAAGCAGCATGCTCAGATCCTGCCTTCCTTATTGCTAGGCACCTAAGTATATAAACCAGAATATGCCTTGTGCTACTTCAGTTCCCTTGTAGTTGCAGAGCTGGAACAGGAGAATGGTCTCTTAAGTCCTTCATGCAAACAAACTGGGGGACCAAGAAAGGCCTTCCTCTGCAGTTCTGGGCTGAACTGTCCATCCTAGGTAGAATCCTATTGCAAGAACTGTTGCCAATAAGGTGAGATGGTGTTTGTAGCATACACTACCCTGAAACAAACCTGACAATCTGGAAGGTGTAACCTGACACATGGCATAACAAAGATGTATGATGCCTTGTAACTTAGAAGTCCTAGGCTATCTCTGCTCCTTGTCATAATTGCCCTCACCTAGCAAAGATGAGAAAAAGGAAAGAGAATTGTGCTAGTCTAATGACATACCAGTCAAAAGAGAACAAGAAAGTCCCTGTTTCAGTCTGTATTAAACTGGTTGGATAAATATGTACAGACATAGCTTAGGAGAATCATGGTACTGTCTGATCTAGGCTGGTGGCAGTATTTAATGAATGGGCTGCCTATGTAGCATCTTGAAAGGCCTGAAAAGGAGCCTGAAGAAGCAAAAGCAATCTTGATAATGCCACTGCCTCTTGTTGAGACAGTGAATTAGAGGACCCAAATATAAACTGAACAAGACTGCAAAAAAAAAAAAAAAAAAGCTACGTTGCTGGGAAAGTTCTCGCCTCTCATGTAATAGGACATATAGAGCCTTGTGGAATGGTACACATCACTTGCAAACAGAAGCCTGTTTCATCTGGTGTAGGCTGCAATCACTGTTAGTACCTTTCTGAACAGTATCAGTGCAGCAGAGCCCAAACAGAAGCCCTTGCTACTGGAAGTGATTCAGTCTCCTTTGTAGTGAAGGTCTTTCTTGATTGACACTTTTATGGATATGTGAAAGTAGTGTCCTAAAGAGCTGTAGACATGGAACAGTCCTCCTTCTGAGAGTCTAAGAGGGTCTTGATTAGAGGGGCACTCTAATGCAGATGCAGGCATTACATTTTTTGCAAATCCACATTGGGCTGCTCCTTCTGTTTCTCTGGAATCACAAAGTACTTGTAGGAGTCCTTGATCTGTGATGGCCTTCATCTGTGATGGTCCTTGATCTGTGATGGCCCAGAACCAGAACTACAGTCTTTGTGCAAGAAAGCCTACCTCCACCACACTCTTGCGAGAGAAGTCTGTGGCAAAGAGTTTGTGAGGCAGCAGATGTATGCGCTGCGATCTTTGGCTACAAAGCTGAGCACTCTGGTTGCTAGCTGATAAGCTTGGCAGCAATGAATCAGCCTGCATGTGACTGATAACAAGCAGACAGGTAATTAATTGGAGATCTGTGATTAGCAAGCAAGAAGGTATCTTTGCACCCCTGACAATCTATGATGCAATCTTAGGGGTCAAGCTGCCAAAAATTATGAAGGAAGAGCAGCTCAGTGAAGAAGCTTGGGGTACCTGTCTGAAATATGAGGGGTGCATTCAGAGTCTCTTCTGACATTAGGCTGAGAAAGTTCTCAGGGATTTCAACACATATGCATGTATGAACATAATACTTCACCCATCCTTAGACTAAGGAGAGAGGTAGAGCCACCATGGAAATATTCTGTTGCAGACTGACAGCTCGCAATGGGATCTGAACCCTGGAGCAATTAAAACCATCCTGTGATGAGCTGCAATGCTACAGCTGGGATCTGCCACAGCATCTGGGACCCCTGCATAGAAATTCTAGATGTGAATTACACCGTTGTCAAGAGGGTCACATTGTCTTCTCAGGACACTTTTGTGACAAGAGGAGCAAATGAAGTCAAATGGTCAAGGAGCCTTACGTTCATAATGATGAAGAAGGCTTGATAGTGAACTGAGTGGAACTGTAATACAATTGATAAATACATCTTCTGGCCTGCTGCAGTGAGCTGCTTCAGCTGTATCTGTACAGTTAAATTAAACATGGCTAGGACATGAGGTGAGTACCTGCACATTAGAATCTGTAGTGTGAAACCATTACCATGATTTTGGGCATACTTTTGTCCTGGGCTTACTAGTACTCTCCCAGACAACATTCAGTCATGGTCTGGGAATCAGAACAAGCCAAGGGCCATACTGAACAAACTATTTGGTTGTGGCTATGCTGTTTTATAGAATTAGAGAGTTCATCTTACAGACATAAGCCAAGCTGCTGCAGAGAACACCTTTTTTTAATTTACATGTTTAAGTGCAACATTAGGGTCCTCATCCTGAGATTAACCCACTTGTTTCCATCTCACGGCAGAAGAGTCTACAATCTTCATTTTCAGGTGTGATAAGATGGAGCAAGATGTCTAGTAACTAACTTCAGGATTAGTTACGACTCAGGACCAAATGCGCAATGCTGCCAGCTCATCCGATCTGAACATGGTCTACGTTCCTCAAAGAAGTGGTCAAAAAATCAGGAGTACTTCAGATGTGTTTCTCACCTCCCTCCCTCCATTCAGGCATATCTGTCTTTACCTCTCCCCAGGCATGCCATCTTGCCACACTCCCCCAGATGCACCCGCCTCACCCTCATCTTCTTGTCCCTGAAGAGCAGTTTGTGGCCTGTTTCATTCAGCTCCAGCCAATCAATCTTGGTATCATGGCTGATAGTGCCAGCGTTGTAGCCACCAACAAGGTCCACTTGGGAAGGAAAGAAAGGAAAGAGCGTAAGTACCTAATGTACCCCAAAGTGCTGAACATTCAATGCTTTCCCACGGGGATCAGGTGCCTGGGACCTAATTAGGGCAGGACCCGCTGGCAAACACACTGTGACGTGAAAAGCAGACTGCAGTGACATTTTATCTTGATGCCTTATCAACAGCAGTAACTCTCTCCACCCTTCTGTGAGCATGCACAGATCACAGGCAGCGCAGGCAGCAATATCATCATGCTGAACTGCACAGAATCTCAGGTCCAGGACACAGTCACAGCCACCCCACAGCTGTGTCCACACCAGACAGCCAACTGCCAAAAGCAGGGCCGCCTGGTCTCTAGTGGCCTGCTGCCAGGCAAAGTGAATGTGAAGGGGGCCTTCAGGAATCTACTACTTGGTAGAGTGAATGCAAAGAGGGCCTTCAGGGATATGCTGCCTGGCACAGAACATACAAAGGAATCAGGAAGGCTGGCAAAGTACAGGAGAGGGAGGTTTACATTCACCTGTTGCTATAGTCTTGATGTCTACCAGATAAGCCAGTCTCTTGTTCTCCTCCACGCCTCTCTGCCGTCTCTCATTGATACGGACACTATTATTTGAAGGGAATGATGACCGTTACCTTTACTACTCTCTAAATTCACAGGACTGAATCACATAGTCCCTCCCAGACTTACCTGCAGTTTCCCCAAGCACATGGAGCCTCTTGCAGTTGTCTGACCTGTGACTCTTGCACAGTACCTACGGCTGCCTCAAATGAGAACAAACCTTTCTGATTCATGGCTTCACTCCAGAAGCTGCCCCTCTGGAACCAGGGTCCCCAATAACAAATTAGTTACTCTGCTTCCACCTCCAAGCAGCCCATGATCCTTCCTTGTGTTGAATCAGAAAATGGAGGATGGTATTTCGGAGGGACAGAGGAGGTCCTAGTGGCATCTAGAGTCCCTGATAATGCTGTACTAGGACCAGCTGGATGCTTGTAACCAAGCAATTAAACCCCACCATCAGTTACTGTCAGAAGCAGATTACTCAGGTCCCAGTGTTTGGAGTCTGCGTTCTACAGAGTGGGACACTTCCAAGTGTATATATCTGAGGTCACTCTCACAAAATGCCTCTACTGGCCACACAGGCAGGTGGGACACTAACCTGACAAGATGAGGGTTTATGAACTCTGTGCGGACAGACCCCAGGATGTCATTGCTTCCATATTCCACCAGTGTCAGCTCTCCAGCATTAAAGACCATGCAGACCTGAAGGTGAGAGGGGAATACAGTCTTACAGAAAAGCCAGGTAAGCACACATACCTACCAGTGAAGTGTGCAGAAAAGAACTCTGCTGCACACAAGTCTAAATTCAAACCCTCTGGGATGAGTAAGGAATTGTCCTTGTCTTCCTGTTGTGACTGCCACCTTTTCTTCAGAGTTGGGGATTTTAGTTCTGGGCCTATCAGTCCTGCAGGAGCCAAGCTGTCACCCTGACAGCTGTACTCTGTACCTCTAACATCCTCTCTGGCTGTTGCTATTTTATTGCTCCTCTCTTCTATAGGGTTATGACTTGTATACCTTGACAGTCCACACACTGAGTTTGTTCTGTACTTGGCATGTAGAAAAGGCAAGTATGGGGAGGAAGCATATCAAGATCTGCATGGAGAGGCTAAGTCCAGGAAACTGCTGTGACACAGGATTTTCTAGAGGCATTGTTGACACTTTGTCTGCCGGCGCACACACTGCTTTACTCACCATTAATGGGTAGCATCCTGTCCCATCCAACTTACGTTCTCATTGTCGAAGAAGAACTTCTCATTCCCTCCAGATCCTTGCCAGGCTACCTACAAATGAATGGCATGGAGTGAGCAAATGCCAGGCTGACAGCTCCTGCACGGGACCAGGTTGCAGGCATTGTGGTCTACTGTCCAGCTGTCAGCTTCCACAACAGATAGCAAGAATTACACTACAGAAGGAAACATGCTCCAGCACTTCAGCTGTCAACACTGTTATTCAGTCATTCCCAGCTTGCAAGTTCCTCACTTCCCTCTCCTTTTTTTAACCTCTGCTTCAGACTCCTGTTCTCTTTGTGTAGTATCTCATTGCCTTCTGGACAAGAGGCCTTTATGTGTCCAATGTACTCCCTCTAGCCTATTCTTTCACAGGCACTTCTCCACCTTTCTCAGACTAACTTTATTATAAAAAGCACCCCTGACAGCCTCTTTGCCTCCATAAATCTTCTCCACAGAATCAGTGCTACCATTTGTGTGGGCAGATCTCCACATCACATGTAGCTGAAACCCTTCTTTTTCAGGGTTGTGTTAGCAATGACTGATCAGCATAGTGCCAGTGGGGGACCAGCTGATTTGGAATTTGAGAAGAGCATTGGATGATGCAATAGTTACTGTGATAACAACAGGCAAATGGTCAGAGAGGCAGAAAACTGAAAGCCAAGGCTTCAGCTGTCCTTTTCCTGCCTTGAGCAAGAGCTCCAAGCCAGTACTTCAACAAAACTCCAGTGGGACAGCAAGATGGTAAATGACTACGCACAACCCTATTCTTTGTATGAAGTGAGTATAGCTGTGCCACTGAAAAACCTCTCTGTGCAGTATGATGTAGAGAAACCTGGGAGATTTAGTCTGGACAGATTTTCAGTTGAATTAGCAAGTATCAGTATCCTCCAACTCAAATCTGTAGTCAGGAGCTCCTGCTCCCAGCGAGATTGATTAGAATCAGAATCATAGAATTGTTAAGGTTGGAAAAGACCCTTAAGATCATCAAGTCCAACCGTTAACCCAGCACTGCCAAGTCCACCAGTAAACTATGTCCCTAAGCATCATGTCTACCCATCTTTTAAATGCCTCCAGGGATGGGGACTCAACCATTTCCCTGGACAGCCTGTGCCAGGGCCTGACAGCCCTTTCAGTGAAGAAGCTTTTCCTAATATCCAACCTAAACGTCCCCTGGCGCAACTTGAGGCTGTTTCCTCTCGTCCTATCACTTGTTACTGGGGAGAAGAGACTGACACCCACCTCGCTACAGCCTCCTTTCAGGCAGTTGTAGAGAGCGATGAGGGCTCCCCTCAGCCTCCTCTTCTCCAGGCTGAGCCCCCCCAGCTCCCCCAGCCGCTCCTCCCCAGCCTTGGGCTCCAGCCCCTGCCCCAGCCTCGCTGCCCTGCTCTGGCCACGCTCCAGCCCCTCCATGTCCCTCTTGTAGTGAGAACATAGCATACCATTAGCATACCATTAGCCTGATTAAAAGTACATGATACCTGTGTGAACAAAGCAAATACATCCTGAAGCCTATTTAGTATTTTTATCAGACACTAACCTACTGCCCATGTTCTCCAGGCTTGGCACATAGACTCAGCACTCAGTGCACTGTGAAGCTCGGGGTATGGACAGTTTGATATGAATTGTTTAGTACCAGAAATGGTATTGGCATAAGCTGTGGTACTGCAGTCATTAATGTTTTTTCTGAGTCGTTTTTTTGTTTTTTTTTTTAAACACACTAAGATTCAGACATTCACATTTGGAATGTACAGCAACCAGTTTTGGGCCCTTCAGTACAAGAAAGACATTGGTAAACTGAATCAAGTTCAGCAGAGTGCCATCAAGATGGTTGGGGCTGAAGCACTTGCACTACAAAGAGAGGCTGAAGGAATAGGTCGTCTTCAACCTGGAGAAGGGAAGGCTTAAGAGATCTCTAATAAGGCAATGCCAGGGTTTTTTTTGGCAGATGCACAGTGAAAGGGTGAGAAACAGTCATGAATTAAAACAGAGATCCCAATGAGACTTAGGAAAAAAGCTTTGTCCCATGAGGACCGTAAAGCATTGGAACAGGGGACCAGAGAAACTGTGGGATCTCCATCCTTGAAGGTTTTCAAGACCAGCCTGGATAAAGCCCTGAGCAACCACATGTGAATTTAACGCTGACCTTCCTTTGGGTAGGAATTTTGATAAGAAACCTCCCAAGGTCCCTTTCAACCTGAATTATTCTATGATTCTTTGAAAATAAATGTATTGTTCCCATGCAGAAAACATATCCTTTGAGTTACAAAGTTAAGCATTTGACACTCAGGAAATGCCACAGATTTTCCAGTACCTCACTGAGCTTGTTGGAGCTGATGTCACCCAGCAGTAATGTGTCTGAGGTATGGGCCACCAGGTATCTGTCCTTCCCTAAGATCTTCACCTCATCAATCTCATAACCATACCGGGATTTCAACACAACTCGACTTCCTGTTGAGAGGTTCTTCACAATAACCTAGAGGAAGAGGGAAAAAGCCACATGAGGCCCTCTTTCCAGGCACAGAGGAAGAACACAGACTTCTTGCCCCGTGGAAGATTACGCAACAGATATATGGATATTTAGATGTCCCCTCACATCATTTCATTCTGCTTTTTAAAGAAACCTTACCATTCATTTTGTACAGGATGACAACTGTAGTAGAAGTGTGGGATCCTCACTTCTACCAATTAGAAGTTTCTAGCCTAACTGGAGGACTACTCAGGACCCCAAGGATGAGTCACCCTCTGAGAGTCCTGCTCTCTCTCCACTGACTACAGGGGGGTGCCTAGACTGCTAGCTCACCCTTACTACCTGATTTTGAGCCAGGTAAAGTTGGCTGAAATTAAACCACTTAAAGAGCCTGCATTTGGCATGGAGGTACCCCACATAAATTCACAAGCTAGGAAATAAATTCTATTGTTGTTGCTCCTAGCCAATTTCCACCCAGCCTTGACCCTGTTCCTGGAATATTCCCAGTGCCTTTCCCGACAAGTTGATATGAACAAGCTGTAGGTGCAATGTGTACCTGAAATACTTTGGTATTGGCACAAAATACTGTGCCAATTTTGGTGCATATTTTTCAAGGCAGTGTAACTGCTTTAAAGGGAGGAGGGAATGAGGTAAACAGACTCAGAGAAATACACCATTGCTCCCAAATCTTTCAAGTATAGTTTTATTGGGGCTGAAGCTAACGACTGTACAGAATTTACAGGATTCCCTCAGCTGATTAAAAGGAATGTGAATGATTGGGCCAAGGACTGGAGACAGAAGATGGACAGGACAGAAGCTGATGGCACCAAGAACTCCAAATATGTCTAGTTTTAGTAAGCATCCCATTTTCATCAAAGGACATTACCTCATCGGATATTCTCTTACCTGGCTTGGTCCCACATACGTCACTTCAAATTTATTTTTGTAAATGCTTCTGCGAAGGCAGCAGTCAAATTGTTCAACTCCTCCACACAGAGTGCCCTGGGGAAACAAACACATTGCACATAGTCAGTGAATTCTGTTAAGGAGAGGTATTCCAGACCCTACTTACATGAAGAGGATCAGAGGTGAGACAGAAATCCACAGGTCTTGGCTGCTCTGGGGAATGCCCCAGATGCATGAGGACCAGCCCTATCTTGACTTCCTTGAGAGAACAGAAAGATTGAGACATTCTCAGAGAAACAGAGCTTATCAAATACATGCCACATACATGGCAGAGCAAGAGGAGGGGTTAAACATCACCTTTATCCTCATCTTCCCCATTATCCCTCTCAGTTTCCTACTTCTCCCTCTCCCAGGCTCCCAAGGTCTCCCCCCTTCCAGAAGAATCCTTCCACCTTTATCTCTTTCTTTATAACTTCCTCATTCCTTTCACCACTCTCCTATTCCTTAGCCCCTTCCCCTTCTCTGCAAGTAATTATTCGCACGTTCAGTTAATTCTCTATCTGAAAATATTTCAAGGATTCTTGATTCTGTTGAACATAAAAAGATACAAAAACTATTAAAGAAAAGTTGTAAATGGCAACCTTCCTAAATAATTTAAGTGCTTTAAAGAGTTATTCAACTTAATACAGAAAAATTTGCAGAAAGGTTAATTTAAAGAGCTTTAAAGAATTGTTTAATTTAATAGAGAAAGGCAGATCAAGGCCCAATGGCTGAAAGTAGAAGAAAGACAACTCTGAACTGAAAACATAGCACATAAATATAGAGCATAAGATCAGTTTTTATACTGCTTCTCACAGGTGCTCAGAGGAAAGAATGCTCATGAGACTGCTCTAGAGAAGCTGTGCTGACCTTATTATGCTTCTGTGAAAAAAGGAGGACTGCTGCTGCCAGTGAGCCATTACACAATTGTCCGTGATATTTTCCAGCTTCATACTCTGCACACCGCACACCTGTCTGCAGCAGTGTCCCTTGCACAAGGTCTCAGCCTAGGCACCTTGCATCACACACTTAGGTGATGGTGTGACCACTCTCATAAGCCCTCCCAGTATCACATCACTTTGTTCTCAGGAGCATGCACAAGACTGTGCCTGGTGCATGGCTGATGGGCTCAGGGTTGCTGACTGATGATACAAACCACACAGATCCGTGAACCATCCCTCTTCCATGCTAAAGCTGTGATGGTGTAGAGGTGAGCTATTTCTTTGGGTTTGCCTTCCTCCCAGGCACTGCGGCGTGGGCTCCAGTTCAAAACCCTTAACCTGTGAGAACAAATGAGAAAGCAGAGATGTGAAGAACTGTATGGGTGAAGCAGAAAGCACTATAAAGAGGAGACACTACCATCAAGCACCATACCTATCATAGCTACCAATGACGACAGACTGGCCACCAGGACTGGCAGCTGCTGTGGTGAATTCCTTCTCTGACGAGTCCCGGCTATAGTCAAAGGTTTGAATCACATTGCCCTCTTTCCCATAAGCTACAATCTTCTTATCGCAGCCTGCAGCCACAATGCTGTTGGAAGCCCAGGCGAGTGCATAAGGAGGACAGGGATGCATCACCAATTTACCCTACGTTAGACAAGAAAGAACATCCTGAAAACGTGAATGGCTCTAGCCTGCAACTGGCCTCTTGGCCAGTATTCAGCTGTCACGAGACCAGTATGAGGCCCTTCTTAAAGTCCAGTTCATGGGGGTTGCTTTGCCTGCCTGCCGCAGTCTGTAGGAAGGTAGACAGAAACCAGAACTGAGACTTGTATCAACTATTCCATTAATTTAAGTGGGAGAGAAGATTCCCGATGCCAGTAAGAAGACCAGTACCATTAACTAGACTGGGATGCACTCTTTAACATAGCAGAGTATATATGTGCCTTCAGCATATGATGCTAGAGAGCAGACATGCTCAAACTGCTTCAGTTGGAGAGACAAGATCTGAGTGAGAATGTAATTTCCTTCACCACAGCTTGAAGCATAGAGACTACTCCTTTTGGGAAGGAGCAGGAGGCTCAGGAGAAATGCTGGGTGCCTAGAGTACCCTGTCCGCAGACAGAGTGTGAATTTGGGATTCAGGATTAACTGGGATAACTATACATTGCTTAGCGTGAAGATGACAATAGCTGTTCCCTGGAACCCTACCCATTTAAGCATCATTCTCCTGGACACTAACATCAGATCTTTCCAGGCACCTGAAAATCCTTACGTCTCATACACAAAAATGTAACTTCCCCTCTTACCACCACACTCACTGTATTTCAAAGCACCTAGTCACTGTTCTGTCTTCATCAATGCTCCATAAAACCTATGCTAGCAAGCACAGACTGCAGCTCCTCTCCAGACTTGCACTCCCTCCATGGCCTGCTCCTTTTCCAGCGCTTGAGTTGGGGAGTAGGCTGTGCGAACAGGAATTTTGCTCATTGCAGAAGGATCTTTGATACCTGTGATTCACCTGAGCCCTCATCATCAAAGAAGAAGCGTACTATGGTTCCATCTGCATGGCCAGACAGGATTCCCTTCCCCGACACACTGCGAAGAAACACAGACAGGATGATGCAATATTGCAGTAAGACTTGCACCTTTATTTTCACATCCCTGCCCAGAGGACCCAGTCCCAGGGTCATCACTGATGTTCCTCATCAAAGGAACCTTCACCAAAGATAAGCTAAGTGATGAACACAAGAATATCTAGTACCTGTATCAGTGTCTGTAAAAACAAAGCAGACAAAAGTATCGAGAGTGGAAATGCGAGTGGCCAGTTAAATATCTTCATCATGTAAAACCACAATAACCAACTTTCTGTATTACTGAAACACAGAGAGGCTAAGTAACCTTAAGTGGAATAATGACTATGCACACAATTTCTTATAGCAAGATATATCAAACAACCCTTTCATTGGAACTATTCCAGAGGTGAGGCTGGATATTGTGATGCCAGAAATCCCTAAAGGCAACACAATTTAGAGAAAAAACATCTGGACAAACACTCCAGGCCTAAGTCCATTATTTGTAGCATTAATGTCTTCTCAACACAAGCAGGGAGAAGAGAGCAAGGAAGAGGAAACAGGCCTAATGTAATGCACCCAGAAAGAACACTTTTTCATGATGATTCAAGTACAGAATACAAATTCTATGAACACTGTAACAATCCAGGAATCATACATCTGACTTCTGTTGATTGCAATCCCAGATTTGTCACTGATACCATAGCAATAACAGCATGAGCTGTGTTTAGAAACAAAATAAAGGGGGAAGGGGGATAGGGGGAGAGGAGGGGAAGCAGGGAAAAGAGGGGAAGAGAGAATGAGGAAACAGAAACCCTCTGGAATAGAGGCAAAGACAGACTTTGGAGGGATTTCTCAGCAGTAGGAAGTCAGCGTCCTAGACTAGATTTAGTTTTTTTTAATTTGTTTAGCACTCAAAAACCAGAATGACACCATTTAGTGAAAATCCCACTGCTGGGACCCATGACATATCTTAAATTTTTTAGGTAAAGGAAACTAAAGTAGTTAAAATGAAATCTAATTAAAATAATTTAAAATTGCACTTTATGGTTATTTTTCTAATTATAGCCTTGTCACAGTTTTATCTGGAAGAATATTTTTGCTTTTTTTAGTCCTTAAACTTGACTAATGTTAGTAATTAGTGAGATGAAGTTGACAAATTTCATCTTTATAAAGTCATGGATTCAAATAAATCAATGTATGTAAGTAATCTCATGGGGACTTGCATCCTGAAATGTGTTTGAGGGACAACCAAACTACATGGGCCAGTGCGGTATAGGCAGGTATCAGATTTTAGGAAGGAATTCCTTCTGGGAAGCACAGTATTTTATTATCTCGACAAGGAACTGATAGCAGAAAGACACTCTGGCAACCTCCCATACTGCCACTAGTTATGCCAGGGCCCGTAGCGGGTAGGAGACTGAGCCAAAGCAGTGTAGGCTAAAGCAATGCCATACTCACTTGGAAGTTAGCGAGACCACATAGGAATCTGTCCCATAAATGGTGGAAGACTTGTTGTTCTTTGTATTTGCTAAACGAACCTGAGAAAGAGAATCTGATCAATGTTGCTTCTGTCTGCAGAATGTGGATTTCCCCCAGTGTAATGTCCCCAGAGATTTCCCAGTCCATGACTAGTGCCAGAAATAACAGGAAGCTCATTGCTTTCCGGTAGGTTGGAGAAGAAGTGGAAAAGTTGGAGTCACACTTCCACATTTCTAGAAAGGCTTGGGAAAAGGACCAAATGATCCAGTAGAACCTCCAAGAACTAACTAGGAACCAGAACCAGAAAATTCAAGTCAGTGGTATAATCCCTTTGTTGCTATTCCATGCCCAGTGCCACATAGTAATGGCTCCTACCCTGCAGCCCAGGCGCTTGCAGGCCCTGGTAGCCCCTGCATGGAAAAGAAAATCAGGCAAATAACAAGTTTCTCTACCTTTCCTTCAGCAAGACCGAAGACAATGATATTCTCCGCTGGCCACGATAAGCAGGTCACAGCACTCTGTCAAGGAGGAGGTAAAAAGAGAGATAAGAGCTCCAACCTACCTAGAAAGCTTCTTGCCCCGTTGCTACATAAGACAGCTCATGAACAGTAAGACCACTCAGACCAAGAAAGAGGAGAGATGGGGGCATTTGGACTGACCTTAAAGTAGGATTGAGGCCCTCCACCCTGAAGCTTGAACTAGATAATAGTGAGTTGGGGTAAAGTAACAGGCTCGGAAGGGCTAAAGCAGGGCATCAAAGTTATACCAGGCGTGTTCAGTATGGATGCTCTTCTGAGAGGATTACTCATTGATCAGATGTGTGGTTTTCCACATGCTATTGTTGAATGTACAAAATCATGGCTATTTTAAAAGATTTTTTGCAACAAGTATAAAACATAAAAATAATTTGACTCTTCTAGCTTCTGTAATAGATATGAGAATATTTGTACATTGGATCTTCATTTGATGAATCAGAAATAGTCTTTATTTATATTTTTTCATTTACAAGCAAGACGGTTATCCGACGCTACCAAGTAGGTCAGGTAGAAACAAGTTCATTAAATCTAAACCAAAGGTATTCTCAAAATCTGAGGTGGGGGTCAGGGTGAATAAAGCTGAGCACGAAACCCAACTGTAAGACAGGACCAAGAGAGTTAATGAAACTATTTCATGTTGAAACCGAAGAATTTAGTCAATAAGAAGGCTGGTGCTTAACACTGTGCCACCAGCACTAGCCTCACTGGCTCATCTGTTCCATTTTAAGCATCTGGGCCTGCTTTAGACATACATACAGCCTAATTTATGCATCTCACCTTCTATCCCCCACTCTTACCATTCACATCAGCAAACACAGCTACAATCAGATACCAAAATGCCCCTGGATACCTAAGCTGCTCATAATTTATACGCCCAACCAATGACCAAGACCCATTTTATATTACACCTGTTTCCCAGACATCCGTGTATTTCCCTCATTATCTGCCACACCCTTATTTTCAGTCTAACACAATCAAAAGCAGCCCAGTGGTAGCTTAGAAACAAGCCTCACAAAGTGGTAATGTGCTCAGCTATTGTGTAAAAGAGTCAAACTTGCACATACTCATCCTGACCCTGTAGCAGGATGCCTTCCTTGCCAGCACAGCATAATAGTGTCACTGTATTCACAAGATGTGTAAGAGTGCCCAACAGATTTTGCAAATGGCAGGAGAGGGAAAGGGCTCAATAAATGATCTCTCAGTATTGACTGAACACACCAAAAATTTGTAAATATCAGTACTTAGTTACAGGAGAAAACTGGACACAGTGGTAAGAAACCACACATATAGCATTAGAAAAAATAAAGGATTTATTATGATAGAAATGGTAGAAAAGGCATGGGGAAAATGAAAGAATGAGAGAAAAGAGAAATGAACCACTACATTAAAAATACAAAAACCTGTACGCATCCTGTGCACAGCATCTAAGCCTTGTGAGACACAAGCAGCCTCCTACCAGGCTGTCAGCCAGGTGCTGCAGCAAAGGAGAGCCAGAGGGGCAGGAAGCTAGTCCTGCCAGCAGGCAGGCAGCAGGCAATATACAATGAAAGGACTCTCCAGTGAGGCTACAGGTACCTGCACCTGGAATAACCACGATGTTCAGGAAAGGGACAAGTGGACACCAAGCCCCTCTTGCTCTCCTTCCCTCATGACACTCTGTTCCAGTGTCATGACCACTCAGAGCAGCAGCTCAACCACAGAGAAACAAAGGCTGACCAACAGCTTTCTTCACTTATCGCCAGAGCCACAGAGCTACACGGATTCCCCTCCTGCAGCCAGGAGTGAGTGTTCAGAGAGGCTAGAGGGCCCTCCTAAGCCACGCTAAGAGCAGCTGCAGTGGTGGGCCACGACCCAGCCCTGAGATGTAGGCTTTCAATCCAGAGGCTGAGGCTGCTCTTCACCTGAGAAGGAGCTTGAGAATGCCTGGCACAGAAACTCCAGCAACTCCATTAGAAGCAGCTCCGCTTATGTCTTCTGGGGATTTGGCCCAGCAGGATGACTCCTCCTAACTGGTACTGGCTCCTTCAGGGGCCTACATAGCAGAGAACTCCTCTAGTGACACAGAGAAAGTGCGGGTCATAGTGTGATGGCAACTGGATGGAAAGCCTACGGCAGCTGCTGGAGGTAGAACAACTAGTCAGTGCCCTGTATTTTCTCATACAGATGGTTTTCTATGCAAGGAATAGATAACATTTTTGCCTTTTCCAGATACTTACATCTACCTCAGGACAATCCTTGCCAGAGATACCTACTGAGTAGAGTGCTCTCTGACACATGCAGGCAGAGCTAGATGAGCAGAACACGAAGGCAGCCAAGGAGATAACCTGACTGAAATTACAAACCTCAGGTCTTTGAACATGTGGAAACTGTGCAGTTTGACTGAATTCTGCACACTTTACATTTTGGTTAATATGGACTCTTGGGGCTTAGGTTTGCCAACCTGTGAAAAATAGTTGGGGTCAGTCTCTCCTATTTTCCCCTTCAACTCCCTTAAAACATTCTGTCCACTGATGCCTAAAGTAGTCCCCAAAGTTTTGTAATTGACTGCATTGATCATTCAGCAATTAATTACTTTGTTGTACCCAGGCATTATGTGGCCTCCGAAGCTTGGCGAGTAATACATGCCTGAAAATTTAGAGATTATCTTAGGATCTACCTTTTGGAGATCAAGTACCACTGACAGTTTGGCCAAGTACACCTGTGAGTATGAGCAGAGACATCTAATTGTCTTTATCCTACATATGCTGGAGGAAATGGAGTTAAACAGGAGTCTGGGTCTCACCGTTTGAATGAACTTGTTGCATATCACCTTCTTGTCACCCCTGCAGAAAAAGGCAGATGAAAATGACTATCAGTGAAGCTAGCAATACCGCCCATTCTGGCTACCCTACTGTTTGTATTCAGTCTGGTTTAGTATTGCCAAACACAAGCCATTTAAGTTTTGTACACTGTCTATCACAAACCAACTTTAGGCAGAAAATGAAAAAAAAAAGCAACTTCTGAGCTTCCAAAATTCTGGTGACCTGCCTTTCTGAGCACCTTTAGCACAACACATGCCAGCAAATGAGGCTGAAGTGAGGCAGGCATATGCCACAGTTCCACATCTATGAAACAGGGGACAGCAGCATAGGCTTTACAGCTTCAGCTCCGCAGAAGTCTATGGGGCCGGATGGGATCCACCCAAGGGTACTGAGGGAGCTGGCAGAAGTGCTCACCAAGCCACTTTCAATCCTTCATCGGCAGTCCTGGCTAACCCGAGAGGCCCCAGTTGACTGGAGGTTAGCAAATGTGACGCCCTGCTACAAGAAAGGCTGGAAGGAGGACTTGGGAAGCTACAGGCCTGTCAGCCTGACCTCGGTGCTGGGGAATGTTATGGAGGAGACCATCCTGAGTGCCATCATGGGGCATGTACGGGACAACCAGGGGATCAGGCCCAGCCCGCATGGGTTTATGAAAGGCAGGTCCTGCTCGACTAACCCGATCTCCTTCTATGACAAGGTGACCCACTTAGTGCATGAGGGAAAGGCTGTGGATGGTGTCTGCCTGGACTTTAGTAAAGCCTTTGACACTGTTTCCCACAGCATTCTCCTGGAGAAACTGGCTGCTTATGGCTTGGACAGGCGTATGCTTTGCTGGGTAAAAAACTGGCTGGATTGCTGAGCCCAAAGAGTTGTGGTGAATGGAGTTAAATCCAGTTGGTGACTGGTCACTAGTGGTGTTCCCCAGGGCTCAGTATTGGGACCACTTCTGTTTAATATCTTCATCAATGATCTAGATGAGGGGATCGAGTGCACTCTCAGTAAGTCTGCAGATGACACCAAGCTGGGTAGGAGTGTTGATCTGCTGGAGGGTAGGAAGGCCCTGCAGAGGGACCTGGCCAGGCTGGATCGATGGGCTGAGGCCAGCTGTGTGAGGGTCAACAAGGCTCAGTGCTGGGTGTTGCACTTGGGTCACAACAACCCCATGCAACGCTACAGGCGTGGGGAGGAGTGGCTGGGAGCTGCCTGGCAGAAAAGGACCTGGGGGTGTTGGTCGACAGCCGGCTGAATATGAGCCAGCAGTGTGCTCAGGTGGCCAAGAAGGCCAATAGCATCCTGGCTTCCATCAGAAATAGTGTGGCTAGCAGGACTAGGGAATTGATCATCCCCCTGTACTCGGCACTGGTGAGGCTGCACCTCGAATCCTGTGTTCAGTGTTGGGCCCCTCACTACAAGAAGGACATTGAGGTGCTGGAGCATGTCCAAAGAAGGGCAACAAAGCTGGTGAAGGGTCTAGAGCACGTGTCTTACGAGGAGCGGCTGAGGGAGCTGGGGTTGTTTAGCCTGGAGAAAAGGAGGCCGAGGGGAGACCTTATCGCTCTCTACAACTGCCTGAAAGGAGGCTGTAGGGAGGTGGGGGTCAGTCTCTTCTCCCCAGTAACAAGTGATAGGATAAGAGGAAATGGCCTCAAGCTGAGCCAGGGCAGGTTTAGATTGGATATTAGGAAAAATTTCTTCACTGAAAGAGTAGTCAGGCCCTGGCACAGGCTGCCCAGGGAAGTGGTTGAGTCCCCATCCCTGGAGGTATTTAAAAGCTGGGGAGATGTGGTGGTTAGGGTCATGATTTAGTGGTGAACTTGGCAGTGCTAGGTTAACAGTTTGACTCAATGACCTTAAAGGTCCTTTCCAACCTAAATGATCCTATGACTCTATGATTCTAAGCTCAGCTGGTGCATGCTCACACAGGGCTCCGCAAGGGCTGTGTTCAACGAAATCCCATCTGCTGCTCACCATAGAAACATCTGAGTGACTCACTGTAGGTTAGGTGATGTGCAGTGTGTACTGGGCTGAGGAGCAAGCCAGGACACCGATGCTGGTAGCATCAACACGCGGAAAGCACACTGTACAGCAGGAAGGAAAGTGCCGTCCCCTCCTCACGGGTGCAGCACTGGACACTTCACCACCAGACTTACCAATCCTCTCCAATCCTGTAGACGTAGACAATGTTGTCCGTTTGGCCGATTGCAATTTTGGTGGAGTCCGGGGAGAAGGCCATGCCTTTGACCACGTAGCTTTTCCTGCCGTACTGTGGAGCGGATGGCAGTGTGAACCACAGGGGAAGCCTGGCCTGCCCCAAGCGCACTTGCCCGGCCCGCAGACGACCGTGCCCGCTGCACCAGGCCCCGGTGGCAGCACGCCGGGCCCCGGGCCCTCACCTTAGCGTCGGCGGGCTTGGTGGAGAACTTGTCACGCCGCTCGCCTTGCTCGTCGTACAGCAGCACCACCCGGTCCGCGGTGCACACGGCGAACCGGGCGCTGCTGGCCGACCAGGCCATGCAGGTCACCCGCGCAGTCCCGTCCTGCGGGACACACACAGCCTCAGCACCGCCGCCGCCCCCGGCCCGGCCCGCTCCCCGCCACCCGGCGCGCCCCGGCCCTCCCGACCCGACCCGACCCGACCTGTGGGGCCAGCAGGGTCCGCACGTGCCGCAGCTGCATCGCGCCGAGCGCCGGGGCCGGGGCCGGGACCGCCACCGGGCCGGGCCGGGCCGCGCCGCCGCCGCCGCCGCCGCCGCCGCCGGGCCCACCTCGCCCCGCCCCCCGTTGCCCGGGCAACCCCAGCACCTCCGCCGCTGCTGACGTCAGCGCGCAGAGCCCAGCGGCGGACGGCCCCCCCGCCCGGGCCTCCCGCCGCCCCGATACCGGCAGGGCTCGGCTTCGGCTCTGCCATGGAGGCGCTGCGGGCGGCGGGGCGCGCCGTGCTGCGGAGCCCGCGCCTCGCCCGGCACGGCCTGGGGCTCCGCCGGCGGCGCAGTGAGTGCGGGCCGCGGCTGCCGGGGAGCGGGCGGGGGCCGCGGGCCGGGCCGGGGCCGGGCCGGGGCCGGGCTCACCTGCGGCGCGGGCCGGGCGGAGCGTCGCTCTGGGCCTGCCCGGATGCCGGTGCGCCGCGGGTGGGGTAGGCAGCCCGCATCTCGCTCTGGCCGGGCCCGGGACGCGGCCGCTGCCTGCTGTGGGGAGCGGTGTGGGGCACGGCTGTGGCCGTGCCGTGGGGCCGCGGGCCGAGGCGGGCTGGCGACACTGTGGGGAGCGGTGCGGGGCCCGGGGGACGGGCTGTGGCTGCGGGCTGAGGCGGGCTGGCTGGCGGTGCTGTGGGGCAGTGGGGGGCCCGTCGTCCGGGGGACGGGCTGTGGCCATGCCGTGGGGCCGTGGGCCGAGGCGGGCTGGCGGTGCTGTGGGGCAGCGCGGGGGCTGTGGAGCAGGCTGCGGCAGTACCTGGGGGCAGGCTGCGGGGCTGCAGGCTGAGGCGGGCAGCGCCGCTGTGGGCTGCTTGCCTGGCCCTCCCTGCCACGCTCTCCTGGCTGCCAGCTTCTTGCCCCGCTTTCGAATTGAGGCCACCTGTGCCGGTGGGCTGAGAGGCCTTGGGCAGCTGTGACAGGCAGTGCCAGCGGTGCCAGGTGCTGGAACACACTGTACCCCGTCTGCAGGCACCCTCCGCAGCCTGTGCAGGCCTTGGCCTCCCCGAACCTGGTTCTCTGCAGCGAGTGTGGCAGGCCTGCATGTCGCTCACTGCAGGCTGACTGCGGTGCTGTCTGCG
Organism: Nipponia nippon; assembly: GCF_047370975.1. Taxonomy (NCBI): domain Eukaryota; kingdom Metazoa; phylum Chordata; class Aves; order Pelecaniformes; family Threskiornithidae; genus Nipponia; species Nipponia nippon. The sequence continues at coordinate 126,970,664 of NW_028262358.1, forward strand.
GCACAGCCAGATCCGAGACTGACCCCACAGACCCAGCAGGAGGGCTGTGCCTGGGCTTTCTTAGTCATAGCTGCCCAAAGGCTTTAGTGGAGCAGCAGAGCTCACTCTGGCGGCCCTGGCACGTGTGGGCTGTTCTCGAAGTTTGGAGTAAGACAGTGCTCTTCTACCCTGGGGAGAGATCCCTGACACCTGCATGGTACCAAGTGGGTTCCCTGATAGTTGTAATTTGTGCAGGAATATGCTGTGCAAATAAGGTCTCCCGATTTCCCTGTGGGTTCAGGTTATTCCAGTTATGAGTTAGAGCCTTCTGCAAGTGTGCCAGTAATGTTCAGGGAGCTACTCCCAGGAAAGAGATGAAAAATAACCCTGAAAAGTATTAGCTTAGTATGAGCAGTAGATACCTAGGCAATTCCCAGGGAAGTGTACAAACCTGGTGTTTGTAGCTGAGTGTGTAACTTGTGTGTTCCTGTTCCTTCCCTCCTCTGTGGGATGAATCCCCAAGAAGAAGAGAGAGATTGTGACTCCCTGTGTCTTAGCCCTTCTGCATATCTCCTCTCTTACCATCCTTGTACCCTTTGGGATTTGAGGAAAGTAAATATGTGCTAGCATCTGCTTCAGCTCTCCTTGAAAATTATCACCAAGAAGTGCTTGGCATAAGAGAAGTGTTTGTGTGTGGCACACTGGTAACTAAAGCTTTTGCCTTCGATGAGAGTGAACTTTCTGTTGAAGCCAATCGCTTTGTCTTGTGGGAGCAGAGGTCGAATGGTGCTTGCTTTGTGTGTTCTCTGCCAACATTAGTGGTGTCAGGACTGACTGTAGAGCCAGGGCTGCTTCTCCTACCAGCACATCCTCTGTGTGGCAGAACATGCTGGTGAAATGGACTGGTTTCTGAAGGAAGCTGGAGATGCTGAGGACTGTCCCTAGGGAATCTTCCTTGAGTGAACAGACACTCTGCCCACTGTGTTTTGTTGGGGTTTTTTTCTTGACTGCAGCAATGGGGTTTGAAAAGAGAGGACACAGGAAACAGAAGCCAGTGCCCCTTTAATTCTGTGACCTGCAAAGTAATGCATGTGGGAGCTCTCAGAGAATCATAGGATCATTTAGGTTGGAAAAGACCTTTAAGATCATCGAGTCCAACCAATGATCCTCCTCCTTCTGTGTGTTGGAGTTCATCCATAAAATGTGTTTTCCTGGAAGCTAGTTTGCATCCTTGAAATACCAGTCTGAGCTCTTCCTTAACACAGAATCTTTGTGATGCAGTTGCTTCCCAGTCACCTCAGCTTGGACCAGAAGTGCTAGACAAGATACCCCTTCCCTGGCAGCCTGCCGCTGCAAATGATAGCTACCAGACCGTTTGGCTTTGGTTACACTGGGACAACTTGGGGATTTTGATCTGACTAAGTGTGGCAGCAAATGCTGCTGTTCCTGAGGAGTGCCAGCAGCTAGGTGGGTGAGGTGAATGCAGTACAGAGCATATCCTGCTTGTAGTGAAATAGACGAGACCTGGAAATGCAAGGTTTTTGCAGATAGTGCTGAACGCTGCAGCATGTGAGGCCCTATGCAGATATGCAGGAGCTTACTATCTGTGCTGACAGAGCCTGTGTCTCCAGGGATGGAGGACTAAAAGCTTTGAGGGTGAACTGTCCTCTCATTCTGTTCCTTTTCCAAGAATGTCACAGAGCCGGGAGAGTGCCCTGCTGAGGGCAGGTAGCAGCACTGCTGCTGGGAGCAGTGAAGCTGCAACAAGGTGGGGTGGCTCTGCTGGGACTAGCCATGGGGCTGCTGGCATGTGGCTTATGCTGCTAAGGGATTTTGTCTTTGCAGAGCTCCCTGAGAGCTGGGCTGATATGCAGGAGCCACTGCTTGAAGGGATGTGCTTCACACTCAAGTATCTAGGCATGACGCTGGTAGAAAAACCCAAAGGAGAAGACATGGCTGCTGCTGCCATCCGCCGGATCATTGCCACGGTGAGAGCTGGCCCTGGGGCCCTGCTGTCCCCGGGGTGGAGAAGAGCCAATTCAGACCGCAGCCCGTGGACTCTGGGAAGTGTCCATGTCCCAGCCCTGAACCCCAGCTAGGGACCGTGCTGTTCACAAGAGGAGGGTGGCATGCAAGAGGCTGGTTGGTCTCTGCCTGTGTGCTGTGGGGGAAGCTGTCTTCCTGCAGGACAGCTGCCGCTCCCTGCTTCCACACCAGGAGCACGGCTAGCGGCAGAGCTGTGCCTGTCACAGCATGGAGAGGAGGGTGAAGTACCAGGGGAGGTGGGGTCTGTCATTTCCCATATGCATGGCAATAATGTGAACAGATTCCAGGGGTGTTCTATGCAGGGCATGCCTGATTTCCAGGCTCTGCCTTCACATCCCTATGGCAGGAGCCTTTGCAGCAAGGGTCCAAGTGGGTGGCACTCTGTACAGAGTCTGGGGGACTCCTTGCCAGCAAGGGGGGTGAAGACCCTTGCCAGATTTGCAGAGGTGTCTGGTGTCTCCCCACTGCCAGGCACGGGTGGGAGCTCGCAAGTTCCAGAAGGTGATTCTGACAGTGTCTCCGAGGGGAATCTCGCTGCAGGATGCAGACACAAAGGAGATGGTTGAGAACATCTCCATCTACAGGTGGGCATGGCAAGCGGAGGGCCTGGGTGCTCCCCAGCAGCCAGCTGGAGACTGATGGGATCTTGAGCAGCCAGGGAGGGCTGGGCCTTCTGTCAGTGGTACCTTCAAGCTTAGTTCTTCCTTTGGGTTCCTAAGGCCCATGCCCTCTCCCTGCTGTGCCCCACAGCACTGCCTGGGGCTGAATGCAGGCAGGGTCCTGCATGGCCTTGAATTCTGGGTCAGTCCATCTGTCTTTTTCCTGAGCCCTGCTTGTCTCTTCTGGCATTCAAGCAGGTTGTTGAGGCTGATGGTTGGAAAGCCCCCGCAGCTAGGGCAGGACTGCGTGTCTGGCTCTCTCCACTGACACAGGACCACCCTTCTGGCTGCAATGGGATGAGGGTGCCATGGACTGCAGCTTACTCAGGCTGGCTAAAGGCAGTTGCTGTGAGAGCTGATGTGGTTTTTTGGTTTTTTTTTTACTGCTGCCAGCTGTGCTTTGGCTGGGTTGGGTGTCTGTGGGTGCTGGGTGTGAGGGGAGTGTGGCTGCAGGCTGGTGGCTAGATGGGAAGCAGACACAGGATATCTCCTTGGTACAAAATTTGTGTCTCAGCACCAGAGCTGATGTGCCAAGGCAGACCATCCTACTGCCTGGCCTCCAATCGTGTCCTTGGAGGCAATCACCCACTCTTCTGTGCTCCTTTTGTCTCAGTGCTCGAGTTCATACATTGGGGTTGTACTGGGCATCAGAGGACTGAGGGGCACACTGGGGCAATGCAGGAGGGAATGCCTGCAGATGCGGTGATCTCTTACTAGCTGTAGGTGCCAGGCAGCCTCTGGCCCTTGCTGGGGGGTTGGGCTGCCTGATCATCTGGGGCAGATGAAAGCCTCAGGCTGTCAGCACTGCTTGTTGGTGTGCTGGGAGCACAGCAAAAGACCTGTGCTGGGGTCCTTTATTGCCCTGAGCAGCTCCTCTCTGCCTGCAGGATCTCCTACTGCACAACAGACAAGCTGCAGAACAAAGTCTTCGCTTATGTTGCCCAAAGCCAGGAGAGCGGGGCACTGGAGTGCCATGCCTTCCTCTCACCCAAGAAGAAGATTGTAAGCACTTCCCTTCTGCTATTGGCTCCATGAGGTAAGGGTGGGAGCAAGGGCCTTCCTTCTCCCCCTTCAGAGACAGAAGGTCCTTACCTCTGTGCACCTCAGCTGGAAATGGACCCAGGGAGCACGTGTGTGCTCACACACTGCAGAGGTGGGTGGTGAGCGAAAGGAGGTTCTCCTGTCCTAGCTCCTCTGGGATCTCCTCTTGGGGATGGCTGGGCCACATAGGTAGACAGACACAGCACTGAGCTCTGGCCTTCTGTGTGTGTACTCTGCAGGGAAAGGCAGCGAGGGTGGCCTGGGGGCTCTTAGATCTCGTGGCAGTGGGGTTGTCTTGGCTTGAGGGCCGAGATGGAAGCAGACATTTCCCCTCTTTCTTGTACACAGGCCCAGGCTGTGACTCTGACCGTGGCCCAGGCCTTCCAGATGGCACTGGATCTCTGGGAAGCAGCACATGCAGGTAGGAGGAATTTCTCAAACATGTCCCTCTGCCTAGTGCTGGGACTGGGGTCTCCAGTGTGGGACCCTGTTTTGGGCTGTGTGGAGGAGAGATGGCTCACTGCCTGACTGGTGAAACACACCAAGCAGGGAGTGTGTTGTCCCTGCTGTTGTGTTCTCTGCCACTGCCCCACCTGGGGAGCCTGCCCTATATCTGGCTGGGGTGGGGGTGTCCCTGCTATCCATGCTGAGCTGTTCTGCATTGCTGAGCTGTAGCACAGCTCAGGGCCCTGTGGTACCTGCCCTGAGCAGTGATCCCCCACCCTTGTTTGCACCTTCCCCCTGAGCACAGCAGGGGTATCTGTCCCTTGCCCACAGTCCTGCCTGTACATCCCCTGCTGGGCCTTCTCCAGATTGCAGGCACTAACTTTGCTGCTTTTGCCCTGTCCCAGGCTCTAGGCAGGAACAGCCCCTTCACCCTTCATGTGTCTTGGAGAGCAGTGAGCCCGGCAGACCAAGTGAGCCAGCCCCCCCGGGGAGCCCTCCCTTCAGACACCAGTTTGGGGTACAGTATGTGCAAGTCTGGCCCATGCCCAGGGCTGTCTCACATTAGAGCAGGAAAAGAGTAACCCTTATGCAGCTCCCTCCTCCTGGCCTTCCAGGACCCTGTTGGTATCTGCGCAGCCTCCCTCACGCATGGTGGCCTGACATGAAGAGGGACACTCTGTGCTCTCTGTGGGTCACAAGGCAGGCGTGGTTTGGTCTTTGCTCCAGGAGCTCTCCTGTCAGGCCCAGCATTGCAGCAACTCTCAGCCCTGCTCTGCTGGCACTGTCAAACAGGGAGCTGGGACCTGCTCTGCACACTTGGTGCCATGGCTAGTGGTGAGGCATTGTCTCTGAAGGAGAGGAGCCTTTGTCTGGTCATCATCTTGCCAGCCTGGGCTAAGGCTCAGCCCTGCCCATCTGCACTACACCTACTGCATGTTCAGAGCCGATCAGAGCATTGCCGGTCTCACTGTGTCCCTGCCCAGGAGCCTCTGGACTCTTGGTCCTTGGCCTCATGCTTCCAGCGCTGGCCCAGCCTGGCAGTGCTTGGGGTCATCCTTGCTTACAGCCTGCTCCAGGGTGGTCCTCTGCCTGGCCCTCCAGCTGCAAGATGTGCTCACCCCACTCCTGTCTCTGGGCAAAGGTGCGCTGTGTGCAGCTCATGTCTCAGCTTGGCAGCTTGTTCCCACTCACAGCCTGTGTTTGGTGCTCTGCTGGCTGGAGGGGATGTCAGAAGAGCTGTGGTCTGTCTCTCCCCTTGTTTGGCTATGTGCCTGAGCCCTGAGGATTTCAGCAGCCCAGCAGTGCAGGTGCCATCTGTCCCCCTACTGCCTGTAGGCACTCTCTGTCTGTGCCATGCCTGGTGGGTGACTGTGTCTTGTGAAGGGGCCAGGGACTGCCCTGCTGCTCCAGAACAGGCTCTGGGCAGCCCAGCCACACTCCTGGCAGAGGCCTGCCCAGGCAGCAAGGTGTCATGGTGGGTTTTTTTGTTTTGTTTTGTTTGTTTGCCAGGAGGAGGAAGAGGAGGAGGAAGATGATAACGTCTGTGAAACCTTATCTGGGTAGGTGGTGAGCTGCTGCTTGTGTTCAGGGAGATTTCTGGTGAACCCTGTCTTGTTTCCTTCTCTGCACCCCATGCAAGGGGAGCTGCTGGAGCCATAGGCATGGTAGGAGCATGGAGGAGATCTGCTTGGGAGCAAGGGGGAACTTCCTGCAGCTTTCTCTGCCTCTGTCAGCTGAGAGGTCGAGTGAACAGGGAGCTGAGCTGTGGAGGGGCAGATCTTGCGGTTCAGCTTTTGCAGTAGAGCTGTGGGGGACAGATGCTGACACTCAGGATGTACCCAGAGATGTTACTTGTTCTGTTTCTGCCACTTTTTGCTGAGGCCAGCATATCCAGACATGCTTAGAATCATAGAATTGTTCAAGTTGGAAAAGACCTTTAAGATCATAGAGTCCAACTGTTAACCTAGCACTGCCAAGTTCACCACTTAAGCCATGTTCCAAGCACCACATCTACCCATCTTTTAAATACCTCCAGGGATGGAGACTCAGCCCCTGCCCTGGGCAGCCTGTGCCAGGGCCTGACAGCCCTTTCGATGAAGAAATTTTTCCTAATATCCAATCTAAACCTCCCCTGGCGCAGCTTGAGGCCATTTCCTCTTGTCCTATCACTTGTTACTTGGAAGAAGAGACTGACACCCACCTCCCTACAGCCTCCTTTCAAGTAGTTGTAGAGAGCGATAAGGTCTCCCCTCGGCCTCCTTTTCTCCAGGCTAAACAACCCCAGCTCCCTCAGCCGCTCCTCGTAAGACACGTGCTCTAGACCCTTCACCAGCTTTGTTGCCCTTCTTTGGACATGCTCCAGCACCTCAATGTCCTTCTTGTAGTGAGGGGCTTCTCAGGTGGGACTCAGAGTTGTCCCTCTCCTCCCACTGATTTCCCTGGGGCTTGGGCCAGGATGGAAGCCTGGTCATGCTGAGTTCTGCGTGGACTAGGGCCTGGGGCTGAGCTTGCTGGTGTCTGTCCTGTGTTTGGGAGGAGCTGATGGTACCAGTCCAGCAGTGGAGGATTAACCCATAGGTCTTTGCAGAAGTGCCTGTGGTGATGGGTGTGAGAGGCCTATTCCATTGTGGCTGTTCTCCAGGTGCCTGGCAGCTGGCACCTAGCTGGGGTCAGTCAGTGCTCCAGGACTGAGCTGGTGTCAGCTGGGAACCAGTGCATGCACAGACTGGAGCTATGTACGTGGCCCTGTAAAGTGTCAGCCCTTTGTACGTGGGGGCTCCTGATGGGAAGGAGATATGGCTTTGCAGTCTCAGGACAGGCTGGCCTGGGGAAAGGGTTTGGTAGCAAGTGGACTAGGGCCTTCTGCACTCTGAGTGCCTGGTACTTTTGCACCATGCCTGCGTCATCAGGGTCACAAGCATGCTGCGTCTCTCAGCAGGCCTTGCTTGGGGTATGATGGGTGCTCTGTTCTCTTCCAAAGCAGCATGGAGGATCTAGGGAGGCGAGCCCATAGCCCAGCAGGTAAGTTCTTTCCTTCAATACTGCTTTGCTGCATCCCCCAGCATGTCCTCTGATGGCTCACCTGGGAAGGGCTGCTTCCCCTCCCCAGGCTGTTCTGGGTTCCCAACCACACGCCTCATGGACCAGGTCTTCCTCCCTCTTGCTTTTCAGAGTCAGCACCTCTTGTGGCCAGAGCGAGCTCTCCAACTGCTCAGCTACTGTGCTACCGGTTGGGGCAACCCCCAGACAGCTGGAAGGGGCTGGGAGGGGTTGGAGACCTCCCCTCAGCTGGCCCCAAGACTCCCCTGGGCTAAGCCAAATCTCTGCAGCATTGGACCAGCCACTCAGGATTCACCCTGTGCCTGCACCTGGGCCAGACTGTGCCTGCCCCTGCCGCCGGCACTGCCCACCAGGCACAGGGTCTGCTGGCACCGCTGCCATGCAGTGCACAGACTGTGACACCTGCTCCTTGTCCTGCTCTCTGCCTGCATGAACCGCGTCAAACTGCAGCTGCTCCCTGCTCCCAGCTTGGGCTGGTGGACTGGTGCTTCTTGCTCTGCCCGCTCCCAGTGCATGCAGAGCCACCCCAGGCTCTGCAGGCCTGCAGGATGCAGCCAGTGCGCCTGGGACGGCACTGTGTATAACCTGCCTTGCTTGTTTCTCCCACCTTGCTCCTTGTGGTGGCAATTGGGGATCAGCTGAGGCGGAGCAGCCCCCTGGCAATGGTGGAGGACTTGCTCGGCATGCCTGACCCTCAGGGAGCAATAGCTCTTGGCCTGGAGGAGTGAGTGAGGAAGACCTTGCCCCTACAGTTCAGCCCCACACCCTCTCACGAGTGAAACGAGCTGGTTTTTAAAGGAAAGCTCTGCCTTTATAGGGAAATAAACTGAGTTTTTTATGGTTGCCATTTGGGTTTGAGTGATGGATGGGGCGCCATGCACAAGTGTGCAAGATACTGTGTCTCTGCTGTGCTGCCTGCAGTGAGGCTTCCTCGCCTGTGGCGAGGGCCTGGGCTGTGCCCTAAGCTCATGGAGCCTGCAGCTGCCCTGGAGCTCCCACGTCTTCCTCGGCTGCTGGCCCCGAGGGAGCTGTTCCTGCTGTGCTGAGGGCTGCTGGGGCCCAGGGTGGCCCTTGTTATCTGGGGGCAGCTGGTCCAGGCTGTGCTGGACTGGTGTGTCTTGAGCACCTGTGAATGTCGTCTGCACCAATGGGAGCTGACAGCTGACCATGCTGAGGCCAGGGAGGACACAAGTGCCCTGTGTGCCAGCAGTTCCCAACCTCTCCCCCTGTGTGCCTGCTCTGCTCTTGGGTGCCTTTGCCCTGCTGCACGCCTGGCTGTGGTCTGGAGATACGGGCAACCCATGCACTTAGCTTCCTTCCCCAGACAGAGCAGGGGAGGCTGCAGCCAGCAGGATGTCTGGTTTCTCCGGCAAGTAATAGTTTGCAGCTGCTTTCTGGCTGAGGACCTTGCTGCTGGGTTCCTGTCACATGGCAGCACATTCCCCTTCTAAGGCTGGTGACACTGACAGCCCCAGCTGAGCAGTACTCACTGTGTGCAGCCTGGGGTAGTAGAGCTGGTCTCCCAGCGAGTGCTGTAGGCAGGTGCTGCGGGGAAGGGTTGCACTGTGGGGAGGCTTGGGTCCCTGCGGGTCAGTCGAGAGCTGTGTGCTGTTTTTCCCACTTGTGGTTTTGCATGTTGAGTTCTGGTCTCGTGCCTTTCCTCCCACAGCTGAGGGCACAGAGCAACCTGTAGATGTTATTGGGATTGTTAGGGTGAGCAGGTCATTGTCAGGTCCTCAGCTTCCAGCACTGAGGGATGGCTGACCTGTTGATGGTGTGGGTTTAACAGCCCTTGATGTGGCTTCCTGTCCTGCACTGAACCAGAATGCTTGGCATCCATGCTGTCCTGCAGGTAGTGCTGAGGGGTGGACAGTGCTGCTGCTAATGCCGGCATGTGCCGATTGCTTCACTCACCCTTTGCTCTTGTCCTGTGAATAATTGTTCACCATCTCCTGCCACTGGGGAGGGCAGTGGGCTCTACCCTGCTGCCCGGTAGCTGTCACATCTCCAGACAGAAGTGCTCCAAGCGGTTTAACAGTCTCTCCCCCGGGACTCGGGGTTGCTGCGGTGTGCTCTTTCCTGTGACTACGCTGAACGCTGCAGCCCTGTATGGCTTCTTGCAGGACTTCATGGGTGCCAGTTCTGCCGTTATTCCTGGCTTTAACCAGCTGTTGCTGCAGTGAGTGAACTGCTTCCCTGCCCCCATCTCAGCCTTGTGTGTGTGAGAGCCTTTGCCAAGTCTGTTCTGTTTTAGCGATGTACAAGCTAGCAATGGGTTCGCTATCAGCCACACATGTGCTAACACTGGCCAACATCTCTTAAATTGGTGTGCCAGAATTGCTCTGCATGAGCCACACAGCCCTTTCCTTGTGCCACTGTGGTGCTGATGTTGCAGGGTGGGTGGCGGTGTGCGTCTGCGTGTGCATGCACATCCTGTTCTGCCCTGGCACTGTATTTGCCCTGTCCCATGCTGGTGCTGCCAGACTCATGTGCGGGGTGTGTGCTTGTACATGTTTCAGAAAATACCTTTGTCCAACATTGCTGCTGCCTCTCCTGTGCAGCACTCATCTCTGCAGCTCCCTGCCTTCCTTCACTGCCATGGTCTGAGAAAGGAGTGGTGGTTTGGTTTTTTGGGGGGGCTTTTTTTGGGAGGTGGTGGGGGGTGGGGTGTCATCTTTTGCCTCAACACCACACCTTGATTTTACATTTAATATGACAGACTTTTGTGCTCCTTTTTTATTTGGCCACAATCACTGCATTTTGACTTTTTGTTGGTGCCTTCCCCAGCTCCTCGACGCTGCTACACAGTCATGCTCCTTTGTTTCTTTGTGTGCACTTCTGGTCTCGTTAAAGAACTCATGATAGTAGGCATGTGTCTGCTCTGACCCTCCAGGATAGCACCTTTAAACATTTTCTGGGGCACCAGAGCATTTTAAAAAACTCTTGTATTTCCCTGACAGCCCTAATTTTTTTAACTCCCTGAAAAACAAAAGTTAGCTGGCAAAACAAGGCAGTTTGTCTCTCTGGAGCTATGGCCATGCTCCCTCCAGCCCAAGTTACAGCACGGCAGCACTTGCACTCCACCACCGTGGTGCTTTTGCTCCTCAGGTACCTCTCCTCACTTGACCAGGGAGCAGTGCAGCCCCTCCAGCCAGCAGCCTGTGGAGGTCTCATCCTCCTTCCTGGCCCTGCCGCCAGCATGTCTCTGCAGCCTGTTTTGTTTGTGCAGAGAAGGCAGCCGTGATGCCATCCTCAGTGGGACAGGCTGTAACTGCAGCTTGTCCAGCAGCATGACATGGCCCAGCATGCAGCACTGGCACTCCCTCGAGGGCCAGAGAGGTGTGCAAGACAACTTTAGAGGCCCTGAAGCTCTTGTACAGCATGCAAGAACAGGTCTCCTTTTAAAGGCCATACACACATGTTCAGGAAGTGCTGGTACACATACGCACGCGCGCGCACACACACACACACACACACAGACCTGCAACTCTGCAGGGACAACGCTGCCTTTGAGCCAGGATGCTTTTATTGAAAAGACTCTGCCACAGGGAGTCGCTTATCCTGTCCCTTCACCACCTAGTCCTGCAGCAGGAGCTGAGCAGCACCTGGAAGGAAGAGTCCTGAAAGTGCTTTACTGGGAGGTTTATTTCTGGAAGACGCTGGATCCGGTGATGCTTGAGTCCAGGGCTGCAGAGCCAGTACCCCAGCTCAGTGACAGGCCGCAGAGCAGAGCACAGAGGGAGAGCAGCAGTCAGGGCACCAGCTGCCATCTCTGCAGCAGAGAGCCCCCCTCATATCACCTTCTTCCCTCCTACTGCCGGCAAGAGGGCATGCCTGGGCCCAGCCTCAGCGTTGGACACAGAGCAGTGCAGATACCCAGTGAGAGACTTCTGCCTGCAGGCTCTGGGAAGCAAATGAGCACAGTCCAGACATCACATCCTCACCAGCCCCAGGGTGGTCGATGGCTCACGTTGTCCTTGCACAAGCAGGTAGACTGGGCAGATAACAGCGAGCCAGCAGTCCACCAGCTCTGGGCATTCAGGGCCAGCCCTTTCCAACAGGTCTGTGTCACATCAGCCAATATCTGGTGCAGGCCATGGGACCAGCTCCAGAAGCGGAAGCATCAGCAGTGACCATTCCCCCCCCCCCCCCCCCAAGACAGAAGAAGCCAGGATGTGATGCTGTTGAAGCTAGGCTTAACTCCAGAGTGGTGATCTCTGCAGCACGTGTCCTGCTGAGCCTGCTGAGACCTTGCTGGGCCTCACCAGGCCCTCCTCCAGGCAGCGCAGGCATAGCACTGCTCACAGGGTGATCAGCAGCTCCCCCACAAACAGCTTGAATGTGTCAGGACTGAGCCCTACTAGGGAAATGGCAAAGCCACAGCCATGCCCTGGCACTGCCTCCTGCCATAGCTCTCTGGGGCTCACACTACCCCACAGAATGGCTTCCACCAGCACTGCCTGCCCTGGCTGCATGCTCTGCAGGCTGGCCAGGCACTGTGGCAGCACTAGCTCCTCATGCTCATTTGTGTCTTTGTCCCCTGTAGCAGGGAGAGGCCTTGAAGCCCCTGCATGGCAATGACGGGGTGCAGTGGAGCCCTGTTCTCCAGCAGGGATCCACTCTCCAGATGTGCTTGCTGGGCCCAGCCCCACAGACAAACCCTCCTGCCACCTGGCTATGCCTTCCCTGGCAGCGCTGGGGCAAATGCCTGCAGTGCCCCATCCCCTCAGTCTCAGGACCAAAAGGGGAGCAGCTCCTGCCCTCCGCAGGCAGCCCTCCGAGCCCAACACAGTGGCTGAGAGCAAGGTCTGCTCCAGGCTGCCTGCTGGACAGGTGTCTGGTGCCACATAGTTGCACCCAGGCCTTTGGCCAAGCCAGTGTGCAGGTACATTACCTCCCCTCAAGCCAGTGCACCAGCCCCTCTGCTCCCCTAGGCTTGCCCCCCTGGGCTGGCAGTGGGGCTTCCCCCACCCTTTCTCAGCTCTGCGCTCCGCAGTGGCAGGGGAGCGAGGCCAGGCATGCGGGATGGGCAGGGCCGTGCACTGCATGCACGGCTGGGAGCCGGCTCCATGCACATCCCTGGACGGGTGCCCTCGGGAAAGCGTAAGTTCTGATACATGGATCTTCGCATGCAGAGTTCCAGGCTGGGCGCCTGGTGCTGCCTCTTCTTCCAAGGCCTGCTTTGGCTCTGGCAGGACGCCCAGGACCCCAGACGCAGAGCTGGTGCTGCATTTACACCTCAATTATATTGACCGAGGGAGACGTCTTCTATGAGAGAAAAATCTGCTTTAAGGCCCTGCTTTGCTAAGCCCCTGGGATGCAGATCCCACGGCAGAGCACCCAACCTCCCGCAGCAGACACTACGACCAGCAGACCTCCTCTGCAAAGGGGCTGCCAGCTGCAGCTGAGCCCTCTGCCCTTGAGCTGAGGTGTGGGTGAGCTGCAGCAGAGACTTAGCTTCAGCATCTCCCTCAGGAGACCAAGGGAGCTAACCCTGAAATATCAGCCTTTTGCACTGATGTGCTCTCCTGGCAGAAAGGTTCAGGTAGCTCAGCTGCATCACCTGGTGCCTCCCTCCAGGTGAGTCTCTTCAACCACACACTTGCCTCCCTAGGAGGCCTTTCTGCTCGCTGCTGTGCCCCAGTACGCCTGGGTGAACCAGCCCCGCCCCCGCCCCACACTCTTCAGCCTCCAGGACTTGCAGATGTCTGGTGACTTCTGTCTGGTCCCTAGTGGTAGCCACACTACACCTGATGCTGTTGGACAGAAGGTAGTTGCAGGGTCAAAGCGGAAAAGGTAAGTGAGGGGGTAGGAGGACATCTGCCATGGGGCAGAGAATCCACAAAGCATGGGATCACTGGCGTGGAGGGACAGATGAGGCCTGTTGAGTGCCAGGCGTGTCTCGCCGCCATGCCCCTCATGACAGCTCTGGCGTGTGCCACGGGAACTAAAGGCTGCAGGTGGCAAGGTGGATTTTCTCAAAAACTGTTGCAAGCATGAGCAGGCACTTTCCTTTACACTAAAAGAAATGTGCTTATTGAAGAGCACAGCAGATCTATGAATTCAGAGAAGGTGCTGGGAAGGGAAAGGGTCCTGGTTGCTGCACATATGTTTTGTAGCTCAGCCCTTTCATGCTGAAGCAGGGTGCAGAAGGCACACACTTTGTAACAGGGCTCAGATCAAGAGCTGCACCATTGTCTGCTACTTCACAGCAGCTTGGCCCTGAACCCAGGAGGGGAAGGGAGTGCAGAGTTTTTTTCTTTCCTATACCTTGTTCCCAGCTTTGTAATTAAGGACTGCAAGAATAAACTTAGAATCACAGAATCATAGAATGTCCTGAGTTGGAAGGGACCCACAAGGATCATCGAGTCCAACTTGCAATGTTGTCACCTGCAAGGATGGCAAGAGTATGGTGAATGCAAAAAGACAAACTGAGGTGCATCAGCCCTGTACAGGTGCACTTTGCAAGCATCGGGAATAGGCCTTTGCACCTGCCTTTGCAGCCCTATATGAGCAGGATCAGTTTGGAGCAGGGATCCAAGAGGAGGGATATTTTTGGCAAGGAGTAATCAGGAAGCTGGAAAATCTGGAGGAGGAGAACTGGAGCCTTGAAGTCCAAACAGGAAGTTTCTGCTCCCAACATCCACTGGAAACCAAGATGTGGAAGCAGAGGGGCAGTTAGGCAACACAGCGAGTAGAGTTCCCACAATCTATAGAGGAGGCAGGTGAGACACAAGGGAAAACCTAAGGCAAGGTCAGAGCATGTGCATCAGGGTTATAAATCACCGTCTTTGTCAAGTAACAGAGGGAGAAGTGTCAGGTGCTGAGGGAAGAGCCAGATGAAAATACTGCTCCCTCCCCATCCATAGCCCAGCACAGTACCTCCATTAGGGTGGGAAAGGGGCTCTAGGGTCCTTTCCATGAACGACTTCTGTGGTGATGGCCTGGAGCAGGCTCCAGTGAAGGCAGAAAGCGAGCAGTGATAGACCAGTGCAGGAACCATAACAGCTGCCCAGCTTGGCTGCCTCCTGCCTGAGCAGGCAGGAGCTAGACCTGCCTATGGGATGCAGAAGAGGTGCAGCCTCAGAGGGGCATGGTGAATGGGCTGTTACGGTGAGAGGACAGGTACCACCCTGCAATGTGGGAGCCATCCCAGCTGATATACCCTGCTGTCTCTTCCAATGTTTCTCCTGCGATCACCCATGGGGCACACACATTGCCCCAGAGAGACCAGGGCTCACTGAACCCTAAACCCCCTCAGTTTTCAGGGTGAGAGCATAAGCTGGGGTGTTTCTGTTTCTGGAGAGAGTCAGAACCTGTCCAGGCAGCAAGCCACAGCAGATGTCATATGCCATCCCTCCTGCCAGCCCTCCCCACTCACCTTGCTCCGCAGCAGCCCTCCACTCGGTCGCTCTGGCGTGCTGTGCTCCGAGGACGGCTTTGTCTTTTCCTTGTTGTTGTTGGAGTCGTTGTCCTTGATGATGTCATACTGTCTGCAGAAGAGGGCAATCACCGCTGCCGAAAAACAGGGGATGAAGGACTCCCTCACACTGGCTGCCCCCTGCCTCCCCTCCCCACAGCATCCCAGCTGGACAGCAGTCAGGCCCAGGGCAGCCTGGTGTTCTGGTCACCCACACCCTCCACCTGTGTCAGCCGGGACCACTCCAGGCACCTCTGCATGTGTGGCCAGGCCAGTCTCCTTGGGCAAGGCATGGATGCAGCTAAAGCCATCAGGGCGCATGTGAGGTCCACGGTGCCTACAGCTCAGGGCTCTGAGGCCAAAGGCAGATGTTGAGGCACTCGGAGAGGGACAGCCCTTGAGGTCAGTGAGCAGCTGCGTGGGTTTCTGAGTGCCTCCAGCAAGGCACTAAAGCTATGGGTCCAGTGCTGGCGACCCTCACAAAAGCCAGCCCTTGGCTTTGTCCTGTCTTGCAGACTGACTGCGGGGTCAGTCACTCTGTCATGGTTTTACAGCACCCATCTCACGCAGTACATGTCCCACACCTTGGGACCCTTGACAGGAGACTCTGGGGCAATGCTTTGAACTGTGATCATTAGATGTGTTGGACCCATTCAAACCACAGTGCGTTATTACAGCCACCTGCAGACTGGACCCGATTTCTCCCTGTTGGCACTCTGACACACCAACCTGCACGAGATGTAAGCTAGCAGCAGCCATCTTGTATTTTCTTCCAGTGCACTAGAAAAGTGTTCAAGGCCAGGACAAGCAGAGATTCCTGCAAGATGCCACTAGAAAATCCACATTTACTGGGAAGGGAGTAGGGGACTTCCCATTCACAGCAGCTGCAGGTGATCAGTCAGGAGCTGACTTTTATCTCCTAGGCTTCCCTGCTCCCAGGGCAACCTGCTATTTGCTAGAGTACTGGCTTTAATCAGGTGCTGTACAAAAGCAAATCATCCATGTTACACTTTTAGCAGGTTGAGGCACAGCCACTACCAGCCAGTGCAGCAATGTTGTCAGATGTCAGATGAGCTAGCTAAGGCCCAAGTTACATGACAGTTAATGTCAGCTGGGATGCTCCCACCCTGTAATTCTGTATTGCTTGGGTCCCACACTGTCTCCTGCTCTTCCAGCACAGCAGTCAGGCCTGCCAGCCCACAAACTCCAGGCCATCACTGCTGAGCAGTGGCTGTGGTTGCTCCTTTTACCCCACTGGTTTGAGCTCCTACAGACTCAATGGACTTACTGGAAAGGATACCAGACCTATAGCAATATGCCTCTGCACTCTCTTGAGCCCCATCCTCTTTGGGGACCCTGGACTGCACCTCTGCCCCAGCCTGCCGGAACATCGCTTGTGGCACTCACCTGCCCACATGAGCAGCACAGCCACGATGATGATAATCTCGCCTGTCTGCAGCTGCCTGCCTTTGTCCAGCCCTTCCATGGTGATGTCACCTGCAGCGAAGAGAACCCAGGCAGGGCTGGCAGCAGACACCCTCCCACCAGAACCCACTTCAGGACCAGCAACACTCAATGATCTGAGAAGGAGCTCCAGAGGAGAGACACCCACCTCCCCCAAACAAGTACGGGTGTGGCATGACATCTTGGCTGGGGAGAGGACATGCAGCCTGTGGCTTTCCTGCGTCAGATAAACCATCCTCGCTACCAAAGGCAGTCAGGGATTCTAACAGCTTGTTTGGGTTCAAGTAGGGATTGCACAATGCGTGGGAGGTGACTCCCCATGTAGGGAACCGGGCAGGTTAGGAAGGCCCTGAGTTGAACACAAAAGTTCTGAGGAAAGTAAGCCGTCTCCTTGCCCTGTTATACTCTTCTCAAGTCCCCCTCTTATGGCGAGTGCTGGAGACAGACTCCCATGACCAGTGGATTCCCTCTGGGCATCATCTCTCTTGGATTCTTGGATCATCTCTCATGGACCAGCATTTAGGCAACCCCAAGGCAAGAAGGCACAACATGGATATGAGTAGGAAAGGAGACTGTGGGGCTCTGTCATTTGTCCTTTGGTAGCTTGCAGGCTGGGAGATCTGAGAGCCTGTTCAATATTTGCTTCCTGTGGCAGCAGCTGAGCAGGCCACAGCAGTTGTCCTGGCCACAGCCTGCTTAGCTGAATAGGGTGCCAAGACCTGGGATACGAGGGCTGTAAACCAGGGCTTGGGGACATTATCATGGCCATTGTGGACACAACAGCAGCCTGTACAACCCTGCTACCCGTTATGACCCTGTGTGTCCCAAACAGCCTGCTGCTCAGGGCAGCACCTTCCTCGCTGACTGCTGGATCCCTGCCCATGTGCTGTGGAGACCTTCAGGTGTGGCCCCACCAGCAGCACCCAGGCAAGCGGGAAGGAGCTGCCTCACCTTGGTTGGAGCTGTTGGAAGGGAGGCGGTCGGTCTCCTTCAGGGTCCGGAAGTGGACACGCTTACTGGCCTGGCTTTCCCCATACAGGCCGATGCTCTGCACCTGGATGATGTAATCAGCATCCTCCGCCAAGTCCCACAGCACGCAGGCCCGGTTGGTGGTGTTCACCTCCCGGATGAAGCGCTGCATCTGTCCATCTTGCCGCTGCCAGAGTGAAGAGCTGTCATCCCCAGGAGGCTGTTCCCAGCTGCACCAGGCACAGGCCCCTGTCTGCAGGGCTGTGCTGGGCACACTGCCCTTACTCCTCCCTTCCCGGGCAATCATCCACCCCCGGGGTGGGCCAGGCTGGCCAGCACTTTGCTATGCAGCATCCCTGTGTGGCCTGAGAGCCAGGCGCCTCCCTGAAGAAGCCACCATTGTCTGGGGCTGTGGAGGTGAAGCAAGGCAAGCAAAGAAGAGTTATGTCATGGCTGAAGCACCATCCTTATCCAGAGAAATCGCAGGGAAGCCACTGGAGGGACAGCTACCCCCAGCGCAGCCCATGGTCTGCTGCCTCCCACCAGGATGGATGGCTCAGACAGGGTGCCCTGGCAAGGGCTGCTCAACAGCAGAGGTGTCCTCAGGCAGGTGCCAGAGGAGCTCCAAACTGCAGCAAAAGGGCTGGCATACGAGCATGCTGGTAATCAGTGAGAGGGGTCCCCAGCCCCCTGGGGACAGAATCTTGATACCTGCTGTAAGATGGCATAGCCGATGACCACATCTCCTTCTGGGACGTCCCAGGAGACTGTGGCAGAGTTTGCCTTCAGCTGCGTCACAGTCACGTTGACAGGGGATGGTGGCCTGTCTGGGTGAGCCAGGGAAAGGCACAGGAAAGAGGCAAAAGAAGATGTCTCAGAACAGGCACTCGCCCCTGCACACCGCCATGGGGGGCCTCTCCAACATCTGCCCGTGGCAGCACATTGGCCAGGGCTACAGGGAAGAGCTTCTCCGGTGAATCTGTCCCCAGGAGAGGAGCGGCACAGCAGGTGCACAAGGCTGAGCCCCTGCCAGCAGCAACACATGCACAGCACGGTGCTTACTGGGCTAGTGAGCAGCTGACCACTGGGGGGAGGGAGGTGTGCAGGCACAGAGCTACTCCCTGCCTGTGCAGCTACCCCTCTGTGGCACCCGCTGGCTTTGCCAGTTTTCATTCACTGGCCAGGACTTCTCCCTGCTGGCTGTTGGTGAGGAATGTGCTCACTGCACACCTCACCCTCTGCAGTGTCCTACAGTGGGGAAGGAGAACAAGCTCACGAGGCATCTGACTGGCTCTTCTCTAAAGGGCTTGCTTGCAGTGGCAGACATAGCCCATTGCTCATAATATGTGTTCCATGTAAAAGGGAGTAGCAGTGCTGACTATGTGCCCAGGCTGCCAGACCCAGCTAAAGGCATGAAGGGCCCCCAGTGGGCTCCTTCCACCTTGCAGATATTGAAATGGGAAATGCATGAAGGCCTGTCCTGAGCAAAAAAGAATTACAGAGTTTGAGAGACTGTCATGGCATTTTAACCAGTCCCTGCAGCTCAAAATCACATGAAAAGTCCCTGCAGCCTATCTCAGAGCACTGCAGAGACCCTGGTGTCAGAGCGGAGAATGACATTCACATCAGCTCTTCACGAGGGCATCTGCTTGCAGATCTGAGGTACCTTCACTGCTGCTCAGATGTTCATCTGTTGGAAAGTTCAATTCATTCAGCTCCAGCACTAGCAGAAGCAGGGCTGCCTGGCATGACATGCTCCTGCTCAGCCTGGGCACAGAGTAGATTCTTGGCAGGGAAGTCCCGTGTTTCTGTAGGGTCCAAAAAGTCCAAACAAATCCTACATTAATGCAATTCTTCAGCCAAGACTGTGATGGTAAAATCAGGCTCCTCTAAGCTCTGGGGCTGCCCCGTGGATGTGCACATCACAAATGCCTGGCACACCACCCAGAACTGCGTAGGAAGCAGCCCAGACACAGTATTTATATATCAACTGTGACAGAAAAATGGGGCAGCTTGGAATAAACACACTATGCAACTCAATCTGGCCATCTCATCTGCCTGGCATTACTCCCTGCTCTAGAGTGTGGAGGAAAGCCCAATGCAGAAGGCAGAGCTGACTTTCCTAGCAGTGCCATGCTATCGGCTGCAAAGCTGGCAGCAACACTCAGCCGTTGCTGTCCTTTGGAAAGCTGGCCTGATTGACCCATGGTCTGCACCATCACTATTTTGATATTTCACAACACTAGGAGTATAGCAGGGTCCTACACAGGTACACAGACCTGCACACAAAGACAAATTTTGCCTGGAAGTTAGACACAGGAGCGCATGAAGAAAGACACTGAGGCTGCTGTTCGTGTGTCCTCTCCACCTGTAAACAAGACAGCATCGTTCTACAAGCTGCTTGCGTAGCAAAAGTTCAATGCTGTGATTTATATATATAGAAAAAGAGCCCCAGAGGGCACCTGAGAACAAGAATAAAGACAGCCATAGACACCAACAACAACCACAGTTAGAGTGACAAGGAAAGGTCATTTCTGCAGGTCAGCTATTTAAATGCATTCATTCACATTTGAATATACCCAGCTCCATGACAGATCTAACCAGCAAAAGGCTGTGATTCCCACTCTGAGAAATGTAGGTTTGTGGTCAGCCACGGGTGACTAAGACAGAAAGGAGGGTCACCCACAGAGCCCAGAAAACATGTTCTCAGAGAGACACTGGGGCTGAGTGCATCCCCAACAGAAGCCTGCTGCATCACCAGGACACAGAGTCATTGGAGACAACACGAACAAGGACATCACAGGATGCTGCGCCCTCTCTTCCAGAACAGGAGGCTGGAAAATTGGAAAGGATTCAAAGATACACTCAAATATCCTTTATCCCATAAAGAGTGTGTCTCCTCAGAGTTTTGCCAGTGGGACTCTGGTTCATCACTCTAACCTGTGAGAGGGAGTCTCTGAGCCATGTCCTTATCTGCACATCCTGGTCTCCCACAAGCCAACAGCAAGACAGGCTGGATAAAGCTGCACTCCCCAGACCTGGCCACTGACTGGGGCATGTGTATTCTGTGCACACAGGAACTGAGCTCCCCACAGATGTAGTCTGGTTTTCTGCTCCAGCCATGGCCAGCGTGCAAGTTAGTTGCACAACTAACAGCTGAGCTGTAAACAGCACCCTGTCATCTAGCAAATAACCACTCCCTTGCACTGTCCCAGCCAGAAGAATTTCAAAGTGTGTGTGTGTGTTGGGGGGGCTGCAATGTTTCTGCTAGCCTCCAGGCATAAGAAGAACAATTGTTCAAGGCTACCACTATGCTAGCAAGTGTAATGAGGTCAGGAACAGCCCAGAAATCCAGTGGTGGAGACTGGTCCCAGGAACTGCTTTGGTCTGAACCAGCCAGCTTCTGAACCAACCAGGCTTCTGCAGGGAGCCCAGCCTGGCACAGCCCAGGTTTTTGGGCAAGGGATGCTGAGACATGGCCCTGGGGCCGAGTCTCTATGATTCTCTAAGAACTCTGAGTTCTCTATGATTTGAGAACAAGGGCACTGCACTGATCCACGGGCCGTGCTGCTGGGTCCACATGGGGCTGACAGTATTGTCTGAACTGTACTTAGCCAGAGCTTGCACAGGCCATGTGTAGGGACCTTCACTTACTGGCAGCAGAAGGGCATCCCAGGGGGGATACCACACTGGTATCAAACTGCAAAGACAGTACACTCAAAGCCAGCATGATCTGCTGTTACACCCAGAGCCAATCCCCAAATGTCCCAAATACAGAGAGGGGAGAGCAAGAGCACATGGGAGCACAGCGGAGCCACAGCATGCATGGCTAGTCAGTGCTTCAGACCTCATGCACCGTAAACACACTTCGTGCAGGCTCCAAGCAAGCAGACCTGAACCTGTGTGACAGCAAGACCTGAAGGTGTCCACGCTGCAGTTCTTCATTGGAAAAATTAGTGTCCCTTGGTCAGTTTGCAGTTCAGCAAACTCCAGAAAAGACATTTCTGAGCACATGGGATTTGCACGCCCAGCAGGAAGAGACAGGACAAGAAATTTCAGAAGTCGAAACTAGAGAAGTTCACCCTAGAAACACGAGGCAATGTTTAATCCCAAGGATATGCCAGATGACACCTCACTGAAAGTTGTTATAAGAACTCCAAAGGACAGCTCACACCATAGAAAGCTTTGTCTATGATCCCCACATTAAGCCTAAGGTTCTCCAGCCTGCTCTGCAGCTGAGGTCAGAGCAGTCTCATGCCAGAGCTGTTGCCATAAAAATCTGTGAGTGCAAGGGCTCGAAAAAATGTACTCTCTGAAGCCAACTATTAAAAACATTCCTGTAAAGCCAAGATGCTCCAACACCCTGCTGGGCTCTCTGGGAAAAGCATGACACAGTTAAGCCCTGCCCAATGCATTAATCGCTAATGATTCTGCATCATTTATAAGTTATCCAGCTTCACTTTTGATTAAAGCCATATTAAGAAATGGGCACCACCACAGAAAGAGCAATCACTTACTTAAGGCTTGGCGCACCCTTCTGTCCTGCCAGCACAGCAGTGCATTCCTTTCAGGCCTGCTGAAGAGGTGGGAAGAGTTGGTCCTGTGTGCTGGAGCCAGCAGCACTGCAGCCTGAGGCTGGGCAGCAGGGAGGGCTGACCTGCGGGCAGCTGAGCACTGGACTAGATCTGCCATGCAACCTGGCTTTGTAGGTTAGAGAAGGGGCCACACAGATGCCCCTCAAGAGTGATGCTGGCAGACGTGGCGCTGCATAGGGATGGGGCACAGACCCACTGCTGCCCTCCCCATCCTGCTATGACTCTGGAGAGGGGACCTCACATGCCCCTCGGCCCGTGCCCTTGGGACTGCTTCTCAAGGGCACCCAGATGTTTTCCCAACTTATCCCTGCAGTAGGGAGGTAAGCATCAGACTGCACATCTAAAAATAAGTGGCCCCTTTTTAACAACCCTGACTGCACTTCTTCCTGAATCCATCAGGCCCTGGAGTACATATTTTGCAAGGAGACTGAAAACATGGCAGAACATATCAGAGCATCTCTGATACTCACAATTCAATTTAATACATCAGTAAACTGACAAGGGGCAAACAGGCAGCAGAAGGCTGCCACTGCCACAGGGTCATTCAGATGAGTCAGGGGGAGAAAGGACAGAGGTACCCTGGGTGCCAACAGACCTCGGTGTCTTAGCAAACCCGAGCCCAGAGAAGGCAAGGCAAGAAGGCACACGGGAATGCCTGTCAGCCAGGGACCAGCTCACAGCCCAGCCTGCAGCACCGGAGCATCCCTGCCCAGGGTCATTAACTCTCTCAGGACTCGCTGCTCACTGGTGAGGGGCAAGGATGGGAAACGGGGAGGCCCTCCTCCGCGGGGGCACAAGGAGAGCCCGCGTGTCCCCACTGCCTCGCCCAGAAGCGGGAGGCTTCGGGAGCCAAAGCCGCAGGCGGCGACCCCAGCCGCCGCCGGGAGAGCCCGGTGCCCTCTGCGGAGGGCAGCACGGCCACACGCTCGCACTCCGTCCCACGGGGAGGGGACGCGACTCGGCCGAAGGCACGGCCGGCTTGGAGGCCACGGCGCCCCGGGGCCGGGCGCATTGCCCCGTGGGGTCGCGGCCGAGGCCATGCGGGGACGGGGGAAGGCCGGCGGGAGGGTCCGGCGAGAGGCCCTAGCCCACGGCAGGGGCTGGGGCGGCGAACCCCCCGAACGGCGCCCGGCATGTCCCCCGCCCGGGGAGAGCCGGCCCCGCGCCCCGGCCCGGCCCCGCCGCAGGCGGCAGCGCGGGCGCCCGGGGAGCGGGGCGGCCCGCCGGGCCCCGCGGCAGCGAGCAGGGCGACGCGCGGCGTCCCGGCCCGTCCCGGCCGCACTTACTGGCTCGCACGAGGCAGAGGTCGCAGCTGAAGAGTACCAGGACGGGGCTGAGGAACGCCGAGAAGCGGGCCATGGCGGCGGGCCGGCGCAGGGGCGCCCCGTACTGCGGCCCCGGCCCGGGCGGCAGCCCTGGCACCTGCCCGGCTCCCTGCGCCGCGGGACGGAGCGGGGCCGAGCCCCGGCCGCAGCGCGGGGAGGGGGGGGGCGGAACAGCCGCCCGGACCTCCCCCGGCCCGCTCCGCCCAGCGCTGCCCCCCGAGCGGCACCGCGGCGACTCCGGCACCGCGGCGACTCCGGCGCCGCCCCTCAGCCGTACCCCGAAACGGCCGGCACCGCCCCCCGGCACCGCCGGCACCGCCCCGAGCCCCCCGCACAGTGCCCCCGCAATCACCTGCCGTCCCCCGAGCCGTACCCCCCAAGCCACCAGTGCCGCCCCCGGGGGCTGCCAGTGCGGCCTCGCCTCCCCTTCCCCGTGCCGCACCCTCGTAACCACCAGCGCTGCCCCCTGTGCGGCCCCCCAGCAACCGCCAGTGACCCCCGCAGTGCACCCCCAGTGACCCCCAGTGCCGACTCTCTCCATGCAGTCTTCCCTCCCGCAGCGTGTTCACGCGTCTTTTGTTACACAATGACCCTCCTCGCTTGCGCTGTCCTGGAGTGGCACTTCCCCTGCACCCATGCACTCTTTCACAAGCCCATGGCTCCCGCCCTGCGGGTTTGCACGGAGGCTGCGCGGCCCATGGCAGCACAACGCTTTCTTGGTGTCTTGCAGGGGCTGGCTGCGTGCTCCGTCCTGCTGCGATGGCACTGATGTGTGGAGACTGGCTGGGCACTGTGGAAAAGGGTGGTGTCAGTCTCCAGGACCCCAGAGGGCTCCTGTGATGGGCAGGTCTCAGGCTGGTTGTCCACTTGCTGTGCGCACAGCAGGAGACTTCATGGGAGCGTGCAGGGCCATCCCATGCAGCCCCTGCCCAAGCTGCTGCACACAGCTGTGACAGACTGAGGCGGCCCTCAGTCACCTTCCTGTCCTGCAGAGGGTTCTCATGCATCTCTGGGCTGTGCTGCAGAAGGCTCCTGGAAGGTATGCGTGAGAAACCTGTCCCATCCTTCTGGGGTTTCATTACTCCATAACGTGGTCGCTGCAACATTGAGCCATTTGGCACAGGTGTAGGTGGTGCTGGCCAAAGCCTTGACCCACGGACCTGCGGCTGCAGAGTGGTCGCCCATCAGCCCGATCCGTTCAGTGCAGCTCTGATGGTCCTTGCTCGTGTGTGTGGTTGTCAGTTAACGAGTTTATCCTTGCAAAATTCCCCTGACCGTGGCCACCCCAAGGGCCTGTCTGGGCCTTTGGCAAGAGCTGGCCCCAGCAGAGCCCTGGGGTTGTGCCTGGGGGCAGGGTTCTTGCCAGGCACACATGGAAGACAGCTGCAGTTGGAGATGCTCCTGCATCATGGCACCTGAATGCTTGGTAATGGGGACAGCCACCCCAGAACAGCCTCCCTTCTGCCCCATTGTACTGCAGACCTATGTCCAACCACAGGTTCTTGTTCACCTGCTAAAGAAGTCTGAACGGAGGCAGTGACACTGAAGTATTGCTGAGAGCAATCTTTATTAATTTGTGGGATGCTGGCTATCCTGGAGGTAACTCCATTCTCATCGTAGTCTAGGCCGTTGTTCCCTCAGGCTTACGTGCAGTGCTTTCTGCAGGGCTGGCTGTGCTGCATTGCAGTCCACAGGCCGTGGTTAACTGTAAATGCCCATGTCCAGGTGCCCCTTCTTGCCTTCAGTCTGACCAAAGAGGTGTTGTGTGGGGCCGCAGGATGTTGGGCCTTCCCTGCCCTTTAGCGCTCTGCTGCTGGGGGCAAACTGGAGAAGCAGACAGGTGTGCAGAGCCACCGGGGCACTATTACCAAGAACGGCCAAGGCTCAGCACAGCATGGCTTGACATGCACAGCAGGGCACAGTACAGCATGGCATAGCCAGGCACAGCAGGGGAGGGCATGGCATGACATGGCATAGCATAGCACAGATAGCTCAGCATGGCATGGCATGGCAGGGGAAAATACGGCATGGTGTGGTACAGCAGGGCACAGCATGGCATGACGTGATGCAGCAGGAAAGAGCGTGGTGGTGCGAGGCCTGGCATGGCATGGCACGGCACAGCCAGGCATATCACAGCGCAGCAGGGCACAGTGTGGTAGGGCATGGTGAAAAGGGGAGCTACAAAGAAGGTGGAGACTCCCTTTTTACAAGGAGTCCCATGGTGAGGACAAGGGGTAACGGGTACAAGTTACTCCCAGGGAGATTCCGATTGGACACCAGAGGTAAATTTTTCACAATGAGAACAGTCAATCATTGGAATAATCTCCCCAGGGAAGTGGTTGACTCCGCTACGCTGGACATGTTTAAGACTCAGCTGGACATGGTGCTGGGCCATCTTGTCTAGATGGTGCTAGAAAGGTTGGACCAGATGATCCTTGAGGTCCCTTCCAGCCTGGGATTCTATGATTCTGTGATTCTATGATGGTATGGTGTGGCAGGGCACAGCACAACACAGCAAGGAATGGCATGGTGCGGCATGGCATGGCATGGCATGACAGGGCACAGCACAGTATGGAAGGGCAGGCTGCCCGAGCTGCCCAGCAGAAGGCAAAAGCAAGAGATAGGTAGGGGCTGCTGGAAGATTCGAGGGAAGCCTGGGGCTGGTGAAGTTGCAGGGGCTTCAGTACTAGGGTAATGGTGCTTTCTGCTGCAGCACCAGGCGAGGAATTGGACAGCACTGAGGAGACAACCCAGGAGGTGGGAGACCTCTCAGAGATGTTGTAAGTGAGGTGAGGCCTGGGAAGAGGAGCAAGCATGGCTTCTCCAGCTTGTGGGGAAACCTGACCAGTCCTCACCTCTGTGTGCTGAGGAGGCAATGGCACAGACTCTTAACTGGGCTGGAGGTTTTGTCCCTGAGCATATGGACGATGTGAGGGGCCTGCATCCAAGGGGGGGCCCATCAGTGCAGGGGGCTCCACACACAGGCAAGTGTCCTGGGCAGTGGGGCCATGGTCATGCCTAGCGTCAGTGAACACCATTGGCTCACTGGTGTCACGACTGCTGGGGCACTCACAGATGCAGACATTTGGGCTGGTGCCCCCAGCACAGTCCCACCAGCTCCTCTGCAGCTGGGGATGCTCTGGCCCCTCCGGGGTGCTGCTCCATGTGAGCATGAAGGCACAGGTGTGAGTTGTGTCCTGTCCGCAGGAGAGGCAGCACTGGGCTAGTGAAGTGGTAGGGAAATAAGGAAATGAACCTAAATCATCCTCTATTGCTTTATAGGCAGTAAGCCATTTTTTTTCTGTGGGCAAGGGAGACTGGAATGAGGAGTCAAGCCAAGCGGGAATCTGTGAGCTTACTTGGTCCCAAGCTAAGATGGCTCAGCCTAGCTATGACTTTGGGCAGACTCAGTGACTCCTGAGGCTCCTCACTGTCCAGCTGATGTTCTTTGCTCCAGCCTGTGTTGTCCTGGCTGTGTAGCATCGCCGGAGCTAAGTAGCAGCCAGACCACGCCCTGGATGTGGTCAGCCTGCAGCAAAGGTACATTGATGTATGTGTGTGCATGTGTGTGCATATGTGGGCACATGCATGCATAGTTCAATGTACTAGGACCCCCCAAAATTCTTTCCTGGTCACTTCAGGAGGTCTTTCCTAGTTACAGGAGAATTAGTCTGTGCTTTGGGGAGAGCTGTAGAAGACCAGGGTAGTGCTGTTGCCATGGGAAGGATTTAATCTGCAGTGTCAGTGTGTAAGGGACAAGTGACAGCCAAGTGGAAACTGAAGTTTGGCAGAACCTAGGTTAACTTTGCAGCTGTATGGCAGGTTGGGTGGTCTTTCGGGCCTGTCTGGGCTGTTCAACGCCGCTTCTCAGGTGCTCTTGGTGGATCAGGAGATTACCTCCTTCCCATGCTGAGCTTCCTTGTTGCTGCAGTCAACAGTGGCCAGTACGAAGGCGAGTCTGATCTTGCTTTCCCAGCAGAGTCCTGCTGGAAGGCTCCTTTTTCCTCTCTCTGCATGCTGGGCAGGGAACTTCAAGGAAAGCCAAGGGTAGAGCTGGCAACTGCAAGAACGTGACTGCAAGAGGTTTTAGAGGAACAGATTGCTAGTTGTCTCTTCTCTGCAAGACCCCTTCTCACTTGGTCACTGTAGTTGAGGCCTGATCCACACTTGGTTATTGCAGAGCTGGCTGTTAACCTGACGGTTGGTGTTAATATTGCCTACTCCACGGCCTGTCTTTGCCACCAGCCAAGGATTCAGGCTCTTTGTCACTGACTGCTCTGTAGCATAGGTTCCTCTGTTCAGGCAGCCCAGTAAGCAGCAAGCACAAACGTGTGTACTGATGTCAAATAGCTTCTGGTTATACTGCAGCTCTAACCCAAATAACCTAAGTCAGGTCCTTCCTCCCATTCACTGGATCACTGGCTTAACTTCGTACCATGCTGTTTTCTATTGGTGATTGACTTCTATCACTTGTTGTGTTTACATTTTAGTGCATTAGTTATTTTACCACATATTAAGCTGTTGCTTCAGCTCCAATTGTTATCAGCACCATGACTTTGCTTCCTGCTACACATATGTTTGCATGCTCTACTGGACATTTCTCAGTATGTTCTTGCTACACATGAGTAGCGTCTCTCGCAGCCTTTGGAGCACAATCTTGAACACTGACATGTTGTCTAGTTGTTTATCAGTTGCATGGTTTGGATCCCTTCCGTTCAGATTGCACAGCTGCAGTAGTTACTCATTTGCTCCCTGGCTTGCCCAACACTACTGTAGCCTGCAGAGGTGTGGTCAGATGAAGATGACATGGCAACTTTTAAAAGACATTATTGGGAAAGTTCAGCACTGTAGGTATTAGGCATCAGTGGGTAATGCTGTTCTTGACAGCAGAAACAGGTGTCCATTAGCACTGTGGGATTAGGCCACTTTCAGGGGATCAGGTTTCTGTGTCCTTTCCCTGTGCTCCAGGCTGCACCCCTATTGCTCACACAGGGGGAGAATCATGCTGTGATCACTGGAAGTTTATATCTGACCACCCTTGGCCACCTGTTGGCTGAGTGGCACTCCCAGGCTTCATACACCCGTCAGATCGGTTGTCCTGGACACAGGGAAAGGACATGCCATGACACTCTCGGCAATTCTGGAAGCTTAGCAACCATCTCTCTCCAGTGCCACACCATCCCCTTGTGTGCTGCATTGGGGAAGAGCCCTGTGACTGTGCACGGGGAGAAGCATGGTGTGCTTTGGGAGCAGAGGAGAGCATTTATATCTGTGGGTTCAGTCTATAAATAATAAATACCGAGAGTGCAAACTCTCCACACGTATTTTATTATCATTTGAACGTTTGGGTTTTTGGCCAGGCAAAATTCAATTTGCAATCACAAATCAGGAACTAATACATCTAAAATGTATTATATGCCTTGCAGTGCCTTGTACTTGGAATTCAGTGGGGAAATCCAGCAGCAGGCTCGAGATCCCATACTCACCTCTGCCGCCTGGGCTGCAGGCCCCGCAGCCCCCAGCCTGCTTCAGTTCCCTTCAGTTCCTATCCCTGCCTGCCAGAGGAGGCACTGTAAGTCCCACTGGGCCAGCTGACTGACCCCTGGCCATTCCCCCAGGGTGCTCTGCCCACCAACCATCCCTCCCACCTGTCTGCATTTGGCATGCGTTGCTGTGCTGCACGGCTGTTCACTAGTACAAGCTGGCCCATAAGCAAAAGCTGCGTGTGGGCAAGGAACACGTGTCACATCGGCTGCTTGACTGCGATGTGTCGCATTGGCCGTGTGACTGCTGCTTGGTGCAGTGGTGCAGACGGTTCCACTGCCTCTGTGCTTGGTCCTCGCTGTGTCCCGTGCACCCTGCCTTGCATGCACACACAGGCTGTAGAAGGCTCTTTCAGCAAAGAGAGAATTTCCCAGAGACTCCCTGTCTCTGGAAGCCTTTAAATACACTCATTATCAGTCTTTAGTTTTGGCAGTCACTGAGGCAAATGTGAAGCTCTGGGAGAGGTGCTGGCAGCAAGGGAATGCCCTGACCACGGTGCAGGAGCCTTCTGTACCTGCATCATGTCGCTCTGCTGCCTAATACTGAATACACCAGCAAGGGTTCCCAGAGCACCAGGAATTTCCCTCTGTGTCTATGTCCGTGATCCTTGGGAGCCGGGAAAGTTTTAGATTTATGATATGCCTGTGCAGAAACTGCCTATACTTTGTGACATACATATGTTGTTGATTAAATGAAACCCACAACGATGCATGGATTTTGTGTCCCTAATCTAAGGCTTAGTCAGCTTTTAACTAGTGTGAGGTGGGTGTTCACAAATTTATGAAAGAAATGAACATGATGTGACCTGCAATAGCTGGGTCCTGACCTGCGGGTCCTGGACTTCTGTGACTGTTCCCTTCCTGGGACACCACGCTTGTGCAATTATTTCCCAAGAAACACCAAGTTTATGAATGTGTGCAAGTCTCCATGTCCTCCATCCTCTCGCCAACATAGCAAGTCTGTGTGGGCCCTGTTCTGTCTGTGTCTGCCTCCAGAGAGTGGCAGACCGGTACTGCCCAGGTTGAAAACCTGGCTGCTCCAGCTCCCTGCTGTAGAGTCTCCCATGGTCCGCTGTGATGTGACCTGAGCGAGGCTCACTTTGGGCAGGATTATGCCTATGGAAACAGACAGCAGCTGCTGCTGTGACTTGGGGTGGCCTTTTCCAGGTAAGCATCGTCCAGCCAGCTACAGTCTGGCCTAGAGGGGGGCTGGGGAGGGTGCAAATGCCAGATCTGCCCCTGCACCCCCAGACCCTGTCTCCCGACTGATCCCATGACTGCCTACCACATGCTGTCTCCAAAGATGCTGTGGCTGCTATCCTACATTAGCTGTTGTCTTGCCTCCTGTTCACTGGAAGATAATGTCCAAGGTATGTTGTGAGGGTTTATTCACATCAATTCATCCATGTCCATGTGCTGGATGCTGTATCTTATTTCCCTCCCATGGAGGTGGAATTAACTCATTGATCCCTTGTGATGATGATGATGATGATGATGATGATGATGATGATAATAATAATAATAATAATAATAATAATAATAATAGAGGGCAAAGGTACAGCAAATCACAGATATTTTCTATAAAGCTGCTACAGGAAATTCCCTCATTGTCCTCGGCCAAGGAACAGGCTCAGATCCATTACCAGGTTGTGGATATCAACCCTTTGAGACGTTATGAACTTTATGAAAGGTGGAAAGCCCCTCTGCTAATCATTAATAATTCCCAGTCTTCCTTTTTTGTTCTTTTGGTGGTGGCATTTTTTTACCATCTGCTGCATAATTGGCTTTGAGGAAGTCAATGCTGCCCAAGAACAGACGTTTATACTTTTGATTATCACGGGGTATTGTGAAGTTAGAGTTCTGCTATGTAATTATGTGCAATGTGAAAAGTAATTTATTCTGTTGGGTTTAGACCAGCTGCCCAATTATTTCTTCTGGCACTTCCTAGTTTCTATTGTAAGAAACAGTTAATAATTGTCTGCTATGTATATGCACTGCACCATTTGTGACACTGCAGAGCCTTATCATCTTTCCCAGCTGATAATTTCTTTTCTACCCTTTTAAGACGGGACAACTAGACAGCATATGGTGTTTGAGATGTGGGTGTCCTGTGTATTGATACATTGATAATAATGTTACCACTCAGCCTTTTCCCAGATCATTTACACCACATGAAGGCATTGGAGCCAAAAGCCTAGTAAAGCTAAAAAGGGATCTGACAGGTGTGTTGATAGCAACAGTATCCAGTTTTATCATGGTCATTGAGCCCACAAATGATGGAAGGTACTGAGCTGCTTTGCTTGGGAACTAAAATCAGCCTCTATCAAAGCTCACAGTGGCACCTCTGGTTTATTTGTTACGTATGAAGCACTGAGCCTGGGGCAGGAAAGCGAACCCCACTGAGAAAAAGGATGAGCAGCACTGGACCAATGCTGCATCCCAAGCTGAACACTTCTCTGTAGTGACCAGCTGCCACGCAAAAGGAGGTGTCATGCACCTGTGTAAATGGGCACATAGCCTGCAAGAAGCCTGATCTGGCTCAGGTGCCTAATCTTCTGCCTGGTATTACTGGTACCTCTTCTGGGACTTGGTGTCCAGCCAGGTGCTTGGGCTTCAAGGAGGGAGAAAACTCACCTGAGAGTCCTTAAGAGGGAGGTGTGGGCAAAGCAGCTTATGGTGAAAGCCTAAATTAGCCTGGGTTGTTTAGCCTAGAAACTATGAAACTGAGGGGGATGTGCTGACAGCTTCTCTTTATATGCCTGACAGCTGCCAAGTATATACAAGGCTGCTGCAGAGACTGGAATGGTCTGTTCTGTGTCTGGGAGTAGGATTTGAGCCCGTGTTGGCCTGGCCTGCATGGAGACCAGGGCTAGTTGCTCCTCTCAGTGTGAGACTGGGGGATGCTGATCTGGTTTCCAGCCCTCCCCCAGCCCCTCTCCCGAGGGCTGTCTTGCTGCCTTTCCTCTGATGCCTCCTCCTTGTTGTTGCTTCTGACAGAGCCACAATAATTTGCCATCCGCATCACTAACTGGCATCTGCTCATTGTGTTTGCTTGTGCTGACTGTGCAATTGTTCCCATTACCTGGGAGCAGAGCTGAAGTTCCCGGATGAAAGAGAAAGGATGTGTCTGCCAGCCAGCCTGGCTCCTCCGCATGCCTCTGTTCAGTGCGGGTGATGTGCCAGCCTGCACCAGTTGTGCAGTACTCCACAAGGCCAGGTGAAGAGCCAGGGTGGCATGGGAAGGAGGGCAAACCTGCGCAAAGTCTGCATGTCACTGGCTTAGGGGCAGGCAGCTGTCAGGGACATGGGACAGCAAGACAAGGCGCTAACTGGGCAGCCCATGCGAGGGAGAGCCCTGTGTGTTTGGGTGATTACATGTGCCAGGCATGGCGGTGGTGTGGTGGCCTGGAACCTCCCTCTTCCAGCATAGGAACTGCCCTAGGGTAGCCCTTGCATGGAAGTGGCTGGGGACGAGGGGTGGCCAGGGACACCAGAGACAAGACTATCTTGTTATGTGGCAGGGACCCAGTCACCCTGTCTGGAGGGAGCAGGATTTACGAGACTATGCAGATTGACCTCAGACCCTTGTGCCAGCCACTTCTTCCAGTGACGTGGCCTGTCCCTACAGCAGGTGGTTGGGCTCTCATGCAGTGCCTGGAACCAGTGCCTGTAGGCTGTAAGTATCCTCCCTGCTTTGCCCCCACTCTGCATAGCAGCATTTCTGAAGTGGGGGCCAGGGTCATACGTGTCCTCACCTGCTCCTGTGCTGGCCCAACCACTCACAGATTGACTGGGTACACTGCTAGCCTTTCCACAGCCTTGCCCTAACTGCTTGGTGCACCCTCGTTATGCCCCACAGTATCACAGAGCCATTGTGTTGCACTAAACCCAGATACATGTCCTGCAGTGGGAACATCCCTGTAGGCTGAGAGGAAGGCATGGGGATCCCTACACACCAGCCCCCTCCATCCACAGAATGCATCATCTGATACCCTCTGTAAATAATTACTTCCTACCCTCAGGCCTCTATGTGAGAGGCGGTGCTCACACACAGTTTTGGTGGGCAGGAAAGGTCTGATTTCATGGATGTGTCATTCTCTTTCTCCTCCTGCTGTGTCCTATCTCCTTTCAGACTTTGCTACCCTGAGATGAGGTCCCTGGCTGGCAGCCATGTGTGCCCCCACTTATCCCAGACACCGTTCCTCCTGCTGTTCTTGTCTGCCTTGTGCAGTGCCTTGGCAAGGCCACAGAACTGCAGACACCGTTCCACTGCAGGGCCCCCTCGGAGCCGATCTGTGCCAAGCCCCTCTGTACTGTCAGAGAAAGATCTGGGAAATGGTGCCAAATGCAGGGCCATGCCAGCGCTTCTCCTCTCCACTATCCCACAGCCATGCAGAGCAGTGCACATTTTTAGACGCAGACCACAGCTGAGGACCTGGGCCAGCTGCACCCCTGCCTCCCGGCAGAAGGAAAAAACTGGTTGACCATTTTGGCAAGGCTGGGATTGTGGCACTGCACAAGGAATAAGGGCTGTGCCTGCTCCTGGGCAGGGTTGCAGAGATATGGCTTGGGGTGGAGGAATCTCACATACCTGGACACAGGCACATTGCAATGCAGCAGTTGGTGATGGCACACGGGGCTTTCAGGTGAAAAGAAAGACAAGACCCGGTGCATGCACTTGTCTGCTTCTGACAAAGACGGAGAGACGCACCTGAGCAAGGCTCACAAACCTCACCAGAGCTGTCTGGGCTTGCCTCTCTCCTTTCTCCCACAAAGGTTTCTCCTGAACCACTCTCACTGGAGACTGAGCTATGCCCTGGGTGAGGAGGAGTCCTCACCTGCTTAGTTGTAATTGTCAGGCTATCATTCTGGATGCTTGTTAACCATTTAAATGCACAATCAGTTTCTGAGCTCTGCTAAATAGCTACTCTCTTTGTTGTGTCCCACTCCCTGGAGTCAATGCCACATCTGTCCCATTCTGTGCTGGGATTAAGATCATGTCCCTCTTCTCATGTGTGGGAGCTATCTGGAGATCCCTCTGCCCATTCACAGACCTGCTGTTGGCAAGGTCTGTAACAGTCCCATGGCACAGAGCACCTGCTGGCTTTGCTGTGCTTGCTTCCAATGAACTGTGTTGAAATTATTGCAAGTTACAGGTTTGTGTCAGTACAGACACAGGTGGAGGTTATGATTCTTTACGACCAGGATGAAGTGTTCGTTCTTCATCAAACCCATAGGGTACTGAACCCTGCTGGCTGTGCTCTCTGCTTATTACAAGTGGGAGGTCTATGAGCACTGGTTATTGCTGAGATCTCAGCAGCCAGCGTTGCAGTGCTCACCCCCCTCCTCAGTTCCAGGGGAGCTCCATTGAGACATGAACCCCAGGAAAAGCTGCAGAAGGAAAAAACCTGCTCTTACAGGCGTATTCAGGCAGAAGTGTTGGCTCTTGGAGTTTTCCCCAGCGTCCAAATGTGTTATAGACTTGACAGGAAGCTGAAGACGTACAAGAAATCAGACTGTTGTATTACTAATACATATTATGACACATGACAGATAGGTTGATTATTGTAGATCTGAAAGTTTAAGACTGTTTGTTAGCCTGTCTGGACAGGAGGAGTGGGTTGGAGACAAACACAAAACACTGCAGTGAAGGGAAGACAGAAGAAAAATTGTTTTAGCCAGGAAATTATCAGCACTGGTATTAATATTAGCATATGAGTGATAATAATTTCCCATATAAATCCTCCATATTCTTAGCAAGAATCATATCAGAAAGCTTGTTGAATATAATTTAGAAGTGAAGCCCAAGAAATTCCCACCAAGGATGTCCTCAGGGGCTGGGGCACCTTCAGAAAACCTGTCTTGACAGTGGCCAAATGTACATATTTCAGACAATGTACTGCAGGTGGCATGTACCAGAGACTGTCCTGTCAAGTCACTGCATTTTACTTGTAACTTCTTGTCAGATATTTAACTTAAACTTTGGGGGAAAAAAAACCCCAAACAACAAACCCGCAGCTTGTTTTTACTAGAAAGCCCACCTTGTTGTGCACAAGAGAACTGGTACCACAGCAGTAAACTTTTCTGTGGCTTGCCCTCCAGAGGTGGCGAAGCCACACAACCAGGGCTGTGCAGATTCTGCATCGCTGCAGCACAGCATGGAAAACAGTCGCTGTGGGGGAGGTTTGCCTTGGTGGCCCTGGCAACATCAGATGCAGACAGGGGCATTTGAACAGCACCTCCTCAGCGTCTTTTACCTACCGCAGTGGCACACCTAGGTCACAGCAAAGCTTGCCTGGCCCCTCTCAACTCTGCTCTTTGATTATAGAGGTCTGGAAACCTGGCTGCATATGTGCAGAAGGCCAACGTTGCCCTGTTTATATGCTGTATCACGAAACAATATCTCCTGTAGGTAAATCATGAAGATTCTCTACTAAAAGAGTTTCAGAATTATAGAAGATATGCCATGAAAATGCAAATATAAGTACTTACATGCAAATTATATCTGCAGTCAAATGCATTTTAAAACATTTCTCTGCTTCTAGAAAGTATTTTTATAAAATAAGAGAGGATGATTCCACTGCAGTTTTAAGTTCTTGAAGACTACAAAGACAGATGATGAAACACTTCTAATGTCTATCGTTTCAAATATACAAGTTTTTATAAGTAATTAATTTGAGACTTAAGTCTTAAAAATGAGAACAATTCAATCATGTATGTGATGAAATGTGTGATGCAACGCCTTCTCTTTCATTGCAAATCTTTTTCTATCTCAAAACACAATGGCAAAGCAGAAAAAAAACCCCAGAGATTTAATTAATTGGCATACATCATCTCCCAAATCTTTGATTTCATGAAAAAAAAAATTACCACATCCAGATTCAGGAAACTGATCTGAAGAAAAATACTCACTTTTTAAGAGATTATAAATATCACTGGAAGAGTGACGCTGACAAAAGCTGGTGAGGATACAAATTATCTGCATGAAGAATAACGTACAACAAATTAGTACGTTGAGTGTGGGTGCATGCTTTGGGAGACTGTTATAAAAGCATTAGATCCCACTGTATCTTAGAATATTAATTTTCCCAAATTCCAAATTTTATGTAATATATTTTGTCTATTGCTGCCTCAAATGCAGCTGTAGAAAGAATATTTTTAGGCCAGTAGCAGAAATCTGTTAATTATTCATCCCATAACAGATAAACTTAAATTTAAAATTATTTGAAACTGTAAATGAATCATAGAATCCTTTGGGATGGAAGGGACCTTTAAAGGTCATTTAGTCCATCCCCTCTGCAATTGGCAGGGACATCTACAACCAGATCAGGTTGCTCAGAGCCCCACCCAGCCTGGCCTTCAATGTTTCCAAGGATGGGGCATCTCCCACCGCTCTGGGCAACCTGTTCCAGTGTTTCACTACCCTCATTGTAAAAAATTTCTTCCTTATATCTAGCCTGAATCTACCCTCTTTCAGTTTAAAACCATCACCCCTTGTCCTATCGCTACTGCTAAAAAGTCTGTCCCCATCTTTCTTCTAAGCCCCCTTTAAGTACTGAAAGGCCGCAATCAGGTCGCCCCGCAGCCTTCTCTTCTCCAGGCTGAACACCCCCAGCTCTCAGCCTGTCCTCGTAAGAGAGGTGCTCCATCCCTCTGATCATTTCTGTGGCCTCCTCTGGACCTGCTCCAACAGGTCCATGTCCTTCTTGTCCTGAGGACCCCCGAGCTGGAGGCAGGGCTCCAGGGGGGTCTCCCCAGAGCAGAGCAGAGGGGCAGAAACCTCTCCCTTGACCTGCAGGCCATGCTGCGGGGGATGCCGCCCAGGAGACGGCTGGCTTTCTGGGCTGCGAGAGCACATTGCTGGCTCATGTCCAGCTTTTCATCTATCAGTATCCCCAAGTCCTTCTCGGCAGGGCTGCTCTCAATCCCTTCATCCCCCAGCCTGTGCTGATACCGGGGATTGCCCCGACCCAAGTGCAGGACCCTGCACTTGTCCTTGTTGAACCTCACGAGGTTCACACAGGCCCATTTCTCCAGCTAAAGTGTGAAATGTGAAGTGTTCTTTGAGTCAACGCCCAATTGGATGTGATAATGTATCTTAGCAGGTTAAAACTGTTAATAAGTATCATCTTAAATAATGCAGCGAGGCTTATAGTTTCATCTGTAATAGCAATATGGAAAGCACACATTCAAAAAATACTGGACATAAAAGAAAATGGTGTTTCTTTAAAATGATATGATTTCCCATATTTTTCATCAAGCACAGCATAACCAGCCAGTCAAGGGTTTTGATCAAGATTTTCCCAGTCTGCACTGCATTGGTGCAGCCCCACTTTGAGCACTGTGTGCAGTTTTGGTATTGTGCCTCAATATACGAAGGGCATCAGACTCCTAAAATGTGTCCAGAGCAGGGCAACCAAGATGGTGAAGGGTCTTGAGGGCAAGACTTATGAGGAGCAGCTAAGGTCACTTGGTTGGTTCAGCTTGGAGAAGAGAAGGCTGAGGGGTGACCTCATCACTGAGGGGTGACCTCATCACAGTCCGCAGCTTCCTCAAGGGGGCAGCAGATGGGGAGGTGCTGATCTCCTCTCTCTGGTGACCAGCGATAGGACACGAGAAATGGAATGAAGCTGCATCAGGGGAAGTTCAGATTGGACATTAGGAAAAGGTTCTTAATTGAGTGGGTGGTCAGCTGCTGGAACAGGCTCCCCAGGGATCTGGTAACGGCACCAAGCCTGTCAAAGTTCAAGGAGTGTCTGGAGGATGCTCTTAGTCATATGGTTGGACTCGATGATCCTTATGGGTCCCTTCCAA
The DNA here is from genome assembly GCF_047370975.1 of Nipponia nippon. Classification (NCBI taxonomy): domain Eukaryota; kingdom Metazoa; phylum Chordata; class Aves; order Pelecaniformes; family Threskiornithidae; genus Nipponia; species Nipponia nippon. The sequence continues at coordinate 127,008,026 of NW_028262358.1, forward strand.
CTTGAGATAGTCTATGATTCATGTAGCTGACACTGGTTTTCACCAACAGACTGCCTGGCACCTGCAGCAGTGGTCTCTGCATGGGCAGCTCTTGGGTCCCTGCCATGGGAGCGGCCAGGCCATGGCTCAGGCCCTGTCAGAGACCTTCTGCAAATTAACACAAAAAGCAGATAAATGTGAACCTGCATCTGGCGGGTGGCCGAAGGCTGGCAGCCCCTGTGGCTTCCTGTACCCAGGACTCTGTGGGGTGCACAAGGTCTTGGTCTGGCAAAGTCTCTGCCCCAGCATCCAGTACCTGCTGCCTTGCAGCTGCTGGTGGCAGTGGAGATGGACTGGGGCAGAGGCAGCAAGATCTCCTCCTGCCTGCACGTCCCTCTTCCTGCAAGTTGCAGTGTAGGGACATCCATGACAGTGTTTCCAGCCACCCTTTCTAGACCCCTTGGATTGCTTCATGCAGGCCTCCCAGGCCTATGCGTTTCCCAGGGTGCTGCATACTGCCAGGTGATTTCCAAGGTGACAGAGTTTGTCAGCTCAGGGAGCGGTGTGTCCCACTTTATCTCCTCATGCTCTGGATACCTTGTTTCTTTTCCCACTCCTCTCCAATACATGGGAATCGACTTCCTGCTCGCAGTCACAGCACGTGCAGCACCAGAGGCTTGGCTTAGAGCCTGGCACCATTTCTTGCCGATGTTCTCCAAGGTTTCACTGACATCGCCCCACCCCAAGAAAATATCTGTCGTGTACTGAGCTTATCATATTAAAGTTAAGCTAAAGCACCTCTCTGAGATACCTTAGACTCCTGAAAACCTTCACAAGTTTGTGAATGCCGCTGATGACACAGCATAGGGTATGACATTGCTGATGCATTCTGATAAGTGTAAGAACTCTGCCACAGGCTTGACTTTTGACAAGAACCAAGAGTATCAGTTCAGACACACCTCTGCAAGTAACCTGTGCTCTTCTGCACCTGTCACTAGTCCAGGGGGTTCCTGGCTTGCAGGAGCTTGGTCAAACATTAGGACTGATTTCTGGCTTCATGTGCATAGAGCTCTTTGTGACATTAAGAATTTGGGAGTGTCTCTGATGTGCTCTGCATGTTGTGTAGCTGGAGAGGGCTTTACTGTCTTGCTTCGTTCCAGGCTCCATTTGTGGCAGGTCAGCTGGATTTCTGCATGAATAGTCTGGACATTTTCCTGTCAGTTCTGGTGGGATTCAACCCTGTCAGCATGGCCAGGTAATGCCTGCACAGATTTGAGGGATAGTAGAGGAGGGTTCAACCATTACACTTGACCCTGGAGACAGGTCCCTGCCAGATGCTGGTCCTCCCACTCAACCCAGAGAGCTCAAGTTTGCCTGCACTGGGACACAGATGAATGCCAAGGAGGCTGTCACTCACTGGACAGGCTGCAAGAGCAGGGCTTGGCTAGCAGGGATGGACAAGGCAAGCCTGGCATGGGGAGGGCAGATTTGAGGACTTTGAGGGGAAAATGGATTGTTCTAGATAAACAGCTCCTGAAGGGTGTGTGGGCAAGGACAATCAAGAGCATCTGTGGGCAGGCCAGGACCACAGCGCTGCCTTAACCCTGTGTTGCTGAAGCTGTGTGGGAGCAGAGCTATGTTTTAAGCCAGACGGGATCCTCTGTCTCTTGAGTGGATTAAGTCCCCAGCTGACAAAACAAGGCTGAGAGCCAGGATGGCCCCAGACTATCCCTAGATATTTGGAGATAGCACACAGCACAGAAAGCTCTACCATGGGACAGGGAGACTTGAAGATGCAGATTTATCTCCCTCATGTGGTACAGCCCCTCAGGGACATGAGATCCTGGGCAGATGATGCATCTTCTTTGCACATCTCCTGCAGGAATGATAAGATTGAGGGCTGGCACTTCACTTTCCACCAGGTTGCTGAACGAATGCAGAAGCTACAGGAATCACACAAAGCCTTCATCCTCAACCCTGCTGTGGGGGTGGGTAGTGCTCCCCACCAATGCTGGTGTCCTCAGGGATGGCACCTAACTGCTTCTTTGGGATGGTCTCTCAACTTTACAAGGCTGTTTCTTATTTTCCACAGGGTAATATGATGAGGAAGGGTCTGGGCATCATGGAAGACAAGGGGAAGGCAGGGTGGAAGGCAGCTGGGCAGGCAGACATGCATCTCTGTGGTGCCAATGTTTGGGTAAATTATGAAGGCATTCACAACCCTCAACCCCAGCAACACTTTCCCTCCTCTCAGTCTGTCTGGGCTCTTACCTTATTACAGATCATGCTGCTTCTGTGCAATCACAGAATCATAGAATCGTTTAGGTTGGAAAAGACCTTTAAGATCATCAAGTCCAACCATTAACCTAGCACTGCCAAGTCCACCACTAAACCATGGTGGTTTAGTGCCACATCTCCCTGGCTTTTAAATACCTCCAGGGATGGGCACTCCACCACCTCCCTGGGCAGCTTGTTCCAATGCTTGATAACCCTTTCAGTGAAGAAATTTTTCCTAATATCCAATGTAAAGGCAGCCGACATGCTGGAGGGTAGGGATGCCATCCAGAGGGACCTTGACAGGCTGAAGAGGCGGGCCCACGCAAACTTCATGAAGATCAACAAGGCCAAGTGCAAGGTCCTGCACATGGGTCAGGGCAATCCCAAACACAAATACAGGGTGGGTGGAGAATGGATTGAAAGCAGCCCTGAGGAGAAGGACTTGGGGGTGTTGGTTGATGAGAAACTTGACATGACCTGGCAACGTGCGCTTGCAGCCCAGAAAGCCAACCATATCCTGGGCCGCATCAAAAGAAGTGCGACCAGCAGGTCAAGGGAGGGGATTCTTGTGAGACCCCCCCCCCGGAGTACTGCGGGCAGCTCTGGGGCCCCCAGCATGAGAAAGTCATGGACCCGTTGGAGTGAGTCCAGAGGAGGGCCACAAAGATGATCAGAGGACTGGAGCACCTCTCCTATGAGGACAGGCTGAGAGAGTTGGGGTTGTTCAGCCTGGAGAAGAGAAGGCTCTGGGGAGACCTTATAGCAGCCTTCCAGTACCTGAAAGGGGCCCACAAGAAAGCTGGAGAGGGACTTTTTACAAGGGCACTTAGTGATAGGACAAGGAGTAATGCTTTAAACTGAAAGAGGGTAGATTTAGATTGGATGTAAGGAAGAAATTCTTCACTATGAGAGTGGTGAGGCACTGGAAGAGGTTGCCCAGAGAAGTTGTGGATGTCCCATCCCTGGATGCGTTCAAGGCCAGGCTGGATGGGGCTTTGAGCAACCTGGTCTAGTGGAAGGTGTCCCTGCTCATGGCAGGGGGGTTGGAACCAGATGATCTTTAAAGTCCCTTCCAACCCAGACCATTCTATGATTCTATGATAAACATCCCCTGGCGCAACTTGGGGCCATTCTTCAAATCCCTCGGAAACTTAGCTCCAGCCATGCCTTTGCTTTCCTGATCCCATCCCTAAACTCTTGGCCAGTATCCCTATATTCTTCCTAGGATGTGTGTTCCTGCTTCAACTGCATATGCATTTCCCGCTTGTGTTTCAGTTTGGACCAGGAGGTCCTTACTTAGCCACACTGGTCTCCTGCCTTCCTTTCCTGATTCCTTGCACATGAGAACTCATAGTTCTTGCGCTCTAAGAAAAATGACTTTAAAGAGCTGCCAGCTCTCTTGTGCTCCTTTACTCCTGAAGGCAGTTTCCCAGTGGGTCCCATCCACCAGTTCCTTAAACAACTACAAGTTCATTTTCCTAAGGTTTATGGTCTTGGCTATACTTTTTGCCTGGCATATATCCCTCGAGGCCATGAGTTTCACCAGGGCATGATCACTGCAGCCCAGGCTACCACCAATCTTGGCCTCTCCAATAAGTTCTTCTGTGTTGGTGAGCAACAGGTCTGGTATATAGATATAAGGTTTTTTATATACATATATATACACACACATACATATGCATGCACACACACACACATACATTTTTAAAGAAGATATAGTTCTCTGGTACAAATTAAAAGAAGGGAGACCTGCAGTGAAGTGAACGCTTGGTCATTTGATGCTTAACTCCCACTCCCATGCAAACAAATGGGCTGCAATAACCCTCACACAGAAGGCTGCTGAGGCCTATAATTTTATATCTGGAGAGGAAGCATATGTGCAAAAAGAATATCCAGTGTTAAACAACTGAGGGTGGTTGGAGTCTATCCTGAAAGATGGTATTTGATGTAGCCATGGCAAGATGTTTTGAAGAGGAAAGAGCATCAATATATAGCTCGCTTCAGCAGTAAGAAGTTATGAAGTATTCCTGTAGGCTTTCAGGATATTCCCATTTTAAATGCAGCAATCTTTTCAGCAGGTGAAATTCAAACCATCTTTGAAGGAGTCTGAGGGCTGCAAGGGCAATGTACAGAGGTTACCGGGTGCCTTTCATTTTATAATACTGAATTTCATCTGCTGTTCCATCTGCCAACCACTTAGTATTCTAAGATGCTTCAGCATTTCTTTGTGGTTACCTGTCAATCTTTACTGCTCTGTGTAATCCTCAGACCTGGTCTTAGTCCCTGCCCACTTACTTCCTAGATCATGGGGGAAAATTTTGAACAGCCCAGTGTTAATGTGGATCCCTATGGGATTCCCCCAGTGGCCTCACTCCCCTGAAAATGCGAAATATCTCCTCCAAACGCTTCCTCTAACCTCCAACAAGACAACCATCCTGTTTAATGCATGGAAGTTTCACTTTTTAAAGAGGTCCGAGGGAGGTACCTTGTCAAAATCTTTTGGAAATTCAAATAGCAGATGCAGCAAGAAATAGTCCAAGATAAGTGGAAAAGTCTTCTTTTGAGGTTTACCTCTTTTCAAAATACTTAAAACAGATGTATGAGGTCTGTCTCCCTTTCACAGATGTCCCGGTGCCTCCCTCATAGCCCACATCCTTCCTTTGCGCATTAGTCCTCCTCTAACTCTTATTGCCACACGGACTGCCCCAGAAAGAGCAGGGCCATCGAAGGGCAGGTTAAGTACAGGTCTTTCTGTCCACCGCAGCACACAGAGGGACCAGCCTGCGCTGCAGCATGCAGAGGGCCAAGAGCCCTTCCTGGTCCTGAGGAGCAGGAGCTAGAGAGAAAGCTGACAACATTGTCTGTGATTTTCCTAACCTTTTATTCGGTTCTGTTTCACCCAGCAATCACTAGGGTTGTTTCTCTGTTTATGGTTAGTCTGTGTTTAAATGAAGGCTTTATTTGAATAACTAACTGGCTTTTGTTACCTGCTTCTGAAGAAAGGCAAAGGGACTTGCTTCTGAGCTGCAATTGCACTTTTTAAAAACAAATGCCTCTGATTTAGAAGATCTTTGAGCATAAATTTTGGACCTGATACAACATGCATAAAAAGGGACACTCTGCTAATTAACATCTCAGCGGAGCTGTCCAATATAACCGCCACTCCGCCACCCATCTCACTGTTAATCCTGCTGTATTTTAATTATGAAATCGACCTACTTAATTTTAAAGACAGCTGGCCTTCAGAGTCAAGCAACACTTTGAGAAATAATGTCATGCTTAGTGTTGGCTTCATTACTAGCATCACAGTCAAGCAGCATCCCAGGGTGACGTCAACCCTCCAGCCGTACACTCACCATGCAGGTCACTGAGCAAGCACTGAGGACCAAATTGCTCCAAGAGCTCGTCCCAGGCCCTGGCTCTGCTCCTAAACACACTGCAGCTGCACAGTGAAACATCCAAGTTAGAGATAATACTACTGCAAGGAAAATGAAGCAGTGGAAGGGCTTGCCTGGCAAAGGTGTGGTGTCCTCACCAATGGAGATTTTAAAAACAAGTCGGATGTACTCCATACCGATATAGCTATATGGCTAAGTGTATGATGTATGTTGCAATGATTTCACTCCCATGTGCCACACACAGCAGTCAGGCTGTTTCATGCAGGCAGGAATGACAAATTGCTGCTGTTGTCTCTGCGTAAGATGCATCCCCTATTTCACAGTTCCTGCAAATCTCGACACAACAGCTCCGTTTTTTTGGACATTCTGGCATCATTAAAACAGCTTAAACATCTCTAAAGCTACAGCATTGGATAACTTGCAGGGAAGGATGGTAAGTAATCTCCTGAAAAGTCCTCTCAATTATTATTAATGGCTTTTAACAATTCTTGGAACAATGGGGAAATCCTTGAGGAATAAGAAAAGAAAAAAAAACCCACAACCCCCAAACCAAGAAGATATTCTCTCTCCTCTTCCAAGAAAACAAAAATGACACAAAACTCTAGTGTTGTGCCAGTATTTAAAAAATGACAAGCTGCGTGGTCAGTGTAAGTACAGCTTCTCAGTCTGAAATCTCCCAGGCAAACCAACAGAACAGTTGACATTAAAGGATACCATAAGTAAAACCAACCAACATGGTTTCACAGAGAACAGTTTTCTGTAAACATTATTTTTTAATTAATTACAAGTTCTGGTTGGTAAAAGTAGCTATTGACATAGTAAATTTCTGTAAGGCATTGTTCTTGGCCCCACATGTTATACAAATATTGGTGTAGCACATTAAATGCTAGTTAGTAAACAACTGTAAATAAGGATTTGTCCTAGAGAATCCCAGAGTCTGCAACTATTTGGCATCTTTATCAAGAATGTTAATGAAATTATAAACCAATTGCAAAGAAAATCTGCAGATTAAAAAAGCCGATGACAAATGAAAGCAATGAAAAGACTGATTATACAACAAAGTTTTCTGGAAAAGTTGCTCCACAAAAAATACAGTTATTAAGGTCTCTGCTAGAGTAATTTTGTGAAATATATAATAATGACAGATGAGTTCATCATGTGCTGTCTGGCCTTAAACCCTGTTAACCTGAACTTCTAGAAACAAAGGAAATGGGCCCTCAGGCACATTTTCAGAACAATTGAAAAATGCGCTTAAGAGGGTAAATCACAAACTGAATGCAAACAGTGTAATGAAGCAGTTGAGGAAAAAAAGAGGTAGCTAAGAGCAGAGCAACATTATCATTGCATTCTACATAAACCAGACTATTACAGAATACCACAATTTGTTCCTGGTTTGCATCTCTGGACTTCAAAAGCCAAAAATACACCGATCAATATATTAAATGTCAGCAAAGAAAAACAAAAAAAAAAAGAACACACTGTTTTGACTGAGACTAGCAGGTCTATTTAGCTTATATAGCAAATTATGTGTGGAGTTAATTATGACTACAAATATGCGGGAAGAAATTTCTGATACCATAAAGATACTTAAGTTACCAGGATTGAGCAATATGAGATACAGAGGCTGAAATGAAGTTCAAATGAGAAGACACATCATTTTTAGTGTAATTAATCACTAGAACAAGTATCGAGTGACTAGCTGGTCTCTTTTATCGCTCCCCCCCTCCAAAAAAACCCTGGATCTCTTTCTAAATATTTGCTCAAATAGAATTTATAGGAGCAAGGCCAAGTTTGCTGGGGCAATGAGTGGTGTCCGTCAAGCGTCCATGTTGGCACCAATACTATTTAATATCTTCATCAATGACGTAGACAGGGGAATTGAGTGCAGGTATGCATCTGACACCAAGCTGCATAGTGCAGTTGATTCACTTAAGGGAAGGGATGCCATCTGGAAGGACCCTGACAGGCTTGAGGAACGGGCACATGTGAAACTCATGAAGTTCAACAAAGCCAAGTGCAAGGTCCTGCACATGGGTCAGACCAATCCCCGATATCAATACAGACTGGGGAATTAAAGGACTGAGAACAGCCCTGCAGAGAAGGACTTGGGGATAACAAAAACTTGGACATGAATTGGCAGCCCAGAAAGGCAATCATATCCTGGGCAGCATCAAAAGAAGCATGGCCAGCAGGTCGAGGGAGTTGATTCTCCCCCTCTACTCCACTCTCGTGAGACCCCGCCTGGAGCACTGCGTGCAGCTCTGGGGCCTGTGGTACAAGACAGACATGGACCTGTTGGAGAGGGTCCAGAGGAGGGCCACGAAAATGATCAGAGGAGTGGAATGGTTCTCCTGTGAAGAAAGGCTGAGAGAGTTGGGGTTGTTCAGCCTGGAGAAGAGAATGCTTTGGGGAGACCTTATTGCAGCCTTTCAGTATATAAACGGGCTTATAAGAATGATGGAGAGAGACTTTACCAAAGCCTGCAGTGACAGGACAAGGGGTAATGGTTTTAAACTGAAAGAGGGAGGGTAGGTTTAGATTGGACATAAGGAAGAAATTTTTTGCAAGGGTGGTGAGCCACTGGAGCAGGTTGCCCAGAGAAGCTGTGGATGCCCCATCATTGGAAGTGTTCAAGGTCAGGCTGGACAGGACTTTGAGAAACCTGATCTAGTGAAAGATGTCCCTGCCTGTGGCAAGGGAGCTGGACTAGATGGTCTTTAAAGGTTCCTTCCAACCCCAACCATTCTATGATTCTATAGGGTAGAATTTTGACCTGGATTTGCAAAATGTTAGGCTAACTGAAGTCTTCACAATGGATCAAACAGTAAATCTTAGCACGGTAGGTAATTAGCTGGTTTTATATGTTATTTATAGCCCCGGATACACATGATGTGAATTCCTCAATTAAAACACCTTCCTTGAGGCTAAATTTTCCCATGCCCTTAGAGCAGTAGAGCATTGCTGCAGTCAGACTGGGTAGCCTGCCTTAGTCCATCCACAGCAGGATGCAAGTGCTCCCGAACAGATCACGCTCCTCAAAAGCAGTGGACTGTGCTGGTGCAGCAGTGTCACCACCTCTTACCAGCTTGAGCTAATCCAGCCAAAGGTCTGCTGTAACACTGATGGAGCATGAATAGGCTGTTTGATAACGATTTTTTTCCACATGCCATATTATGTGGGGGAATATGTTGTTGATGTAACTCCACAAGATCCAGGTGGTCACGAAGTATCCATGTCAAGAAAGCAGGTCTGGTTAGTAACTCATAAATGACAGTAAACAGGACTCTAGACAGAAATCCAAAGAAAAACCTCCTTTAATTCATGGGTTTATCATGTTGCCCATCTATTGGGTGGGAAGGTAGTAAACACGTGTGGTCAAAGTACAGCTGTGTAGCGTGGAGTACTGCAGAGAAATGGTGCAGACAACTGAACAGCACCAGAGCATGCAGGACAACCAAGTGGGCAGGCTGGCGTGTGTTGTGTAAGTAGGGATGGTACCAAGACCGCTACACACCAAACAGACAAGAAACCACATTCTCGCACTGGTGTCATTTTATTTTGTCGTCTTCTGATCTTGCCCCTCTTACTGCAAACCTTATACACCCTGCACAGAAGTCCACATATTTATACTTTCAGTGCAGCACTGCAACCACAGTGACAGCTGGTTCCAAAAGGCAGTGTAACTACTGCATGTAAATCACAATGGAGCACTGCATGCTGTCTCACTACCATACAGGTGTTAATCCCCATGAGAGACAGACCATGCTCAGCTGGGCTCTGCTTTGCTTATTATATGGGTGAGGCAGTTCTTGAGAACACCCTGGCCATACAGCACTTCCCACTGCCAGGGCCAATGTGATTATTCTGGTAATAACACATACGTATAAACCTGCCTGTTCACCAGGCACTGCAATGGCTTCCCTGTGAATTTCAGCATCAGCAATTTTGGTAGACAGTGAAAATTCATGGGAAGGTAACATGGAGCCAACTGCCTACTTTCTTGCCCGTGAAACTGCAAGGAAAAGGTCAAATTTTGCAACTTCCTGGTACAGTGGGTCTTTGATAACAGAAATTCTGGAGAACCCTTTCTCTGAAAGACAGAGTAAGACTGCCTGTGCTGCTGCTTCCTACTAGCTTCTATGACATCTGCTGCATTTATGGAGCACAGGAAGATACTCCCAATGATCCAGAGTTCATGCCAACACATGACTTAAAATAACGAACCCTCTTCTTTTAATCTTTTCCATGCAGGGAAGCCACTGCTAATATATCTCATTCACACAAAGGAAGCAGTATTGAAAAGAAACAGGTGATACAAGACAACGAAGATGGCATCTACAGTGCAGAAAAAAAGGACACTATGGGACCGTGGGCATGACAAAGAAAAACACACTGGCAAGGCAGTTCAATGGAACCTGGGTTTCAGCATTAGCAAGACTGCTGTTGTAGGTACGCACTGTCTTGCATTAAGTTTGTTTCCCAGGTGAGTCTGAAACAAGCAGTCTTCAGATGGCCCACGAAGGCCATCTTATTACATTAGTTACTGGGGGTCTCCAAAAGGCCAGTGAATCTCCAAAAGGCTGGAGAGTACTTACTCCTTACTGGACTGGAAGACCCTCTACATACATTCAATGCCCAGTGCTAGAGAATATAGACGCTGCGGGAATATTGGGTTCCTGACGAGGGTAATAATGATGTCCCATCACTTCCAAGCAGACCAGAGCTCGTGTGCTACTGTCTAGTGCTGAGCCTAAACATCACTGTATGAAGTAGAGACAGTGCCTTGTGCAACAGACTGGAGCACACGCTAGGAAGGTATTTGCTCTTCTGTGGCAGCCTTGCTGATGACAGGACAGTTACAGGGCGAGCTAAAGCCTCTGTATGCTGCACAGCGCTGCTTAGTCTCTGTGCATACTGTGCAAGAAAGGATTCCCCCCTTAAAGAGACCTAAACACTGTGCTAGTCAGTCCCTTATAGGGAGAACTACTAAAAAAGAACCCTGATCTCACCCATCAGAGGATGACAAAACAGATAGCTGCTGTACTGGAAGCCACTAAACAAGCAACTAATGTGACCCAAACTGAGACTGTAATCAGAGCAGGAACTACACTGGGTACACTGCTAGTGCCACTGTCCAAGGGAACTACACCAGGAGAGGCAGCCTCTGTACCACAGCTTTGGTCTGAAGTCTCTCACAACTGACCAGAGGCAACAGTTTCAAAATCAAGATCACCGAGTAGAATGGAGTCACAGTCCCAAAGACATTCAGTGGCTTATATTAGTGCTGTGGGTTATGAGCTGGACAGAAGTGGGGCTTGTAACTGAAAAGGTTTAGGATTACTCCTCTTCTTCTAGGGGTTTACTTCCGGCCTCGCTTGCGGCTGGTTTTTGGAAATTCGGCTCTCTGTGCAACTTGGGGCTCCCCCTCCTCACTACTCACACTCTCATTGTCCACCCGCCGTGGACGACCTCTCTTACTTCTCCTCATTTTTTCAGCTCCAGCAGTGGGGAGCTTCTTGGCAGCCAGGGTCCCAGTTCTCTTCTTTTTGCCCCGGGTCAAAGGACGTTTCTTCCGTTGCTTCCTCTGCTCTTCTCTTTGGCGGATTTTCATTAGCTTCTCAAAGCTTTTGGTGGTAGTTGTGTTCACATCAAACCAGTCCTGGAGGGTTTAGAAGGCAACAGGTTGGTAATGATGGTGGAAATACCATATAAAGCCCATCACGGCTTATAATAAAGCTGCCCTGTGGGACAAGGGTTTCCTGACATGTGAGATCTGGAAAGGCAGCTGCCTAACAAAGCTCTGTTCTTCGATGTTCCTCCTCAGGAACTCTGTCACTCTGCCTCAGAGGACGCAGATTTGATTTGGCAATTGCCTGGCTAAAGGCATGGGAAATGCTGAACTGAGCAGCAGCAGCCTGGGACAAGACACGCGACACGACACAATGCTTGCTCCCCAGACCAACGCATAAGACCAGCTATGTTTAAGCAAATCAAAGGCCACTTGAGTCTGGGACCATGTTCCCAGCAGTGAGCAAGGAAAAAATAAAACAGGGTAAGCATCCAGCATTTCCTTCCGAAGACATCCTTCCCACCTCCAACAACCTGGGGTTTGAGGACTTCCATTCTGCCTGCCTTACCTCAGCATGCACAGAGTTGATGTGATACTTGACCCCGCTCTCTGAAATGAACTCCTTCTCACACAGGAGACACTTGTATTTACCAGCCACAAAGTCTCCCTGGCACCAAAACAAAAAAATCCATCACCAATTGCTGCCTAGAAGGCTGATACACCTATATTTGTATTTGAATCTTGCTCAGATATAACTCAGCAGTAAGAAGTAGAAACTCTTATTCATACCAGACAATGCTTTAGCTACAAGAGCACTGACATTATCGACTAGTTATGCCCACAAAGCAGAGGAACTGCTCTGTGAGATGTTACAAGGTCTCCAGCACTGCACCTTGAACAAATGCTCTTGTAGCTGTGAATCTACAGGTAGGACTGCAGTTTCACTACAATGCATGCCATTAAGATGCTTCCTCCTTGCCTCAAGCAGTGTTTGCAATGGCAACTCCATTAGCACACAGGGAAGCACTCAAACTGTGAGGAACTCAGATTAGCAGATGGCAGGACAAGAGCTTGAATAAGGAGATATCTGAGGGACAGGGACAGTCAGGCTATTGGTATAAAAGATAGTGAGTACAGGAAGGCTACCAACCAAGGTACATGTGCCGAGGTGAGATTTGAGTCCTGAGACGCTGCCATATACAGATTCACAACCCTGAAACAGTAAAAAAAGTGCTTGTCAGCAAAACTCTAGCAAGAAATCACTTCTTCCTGCACAAGAAAGTCTGTTTCTCTGGAAGACAATTCCAAAAGGGATAAGAGAGGTAGAGAGAAGGAGATACCGAGTCCTACAAAGCCAGAAAGCTTCTGGTAAAAAGACTGTTAAGAGAGACTTAAGCTTCAGTACGTTAAATATTTCTAGCTTCTGAGCACATTTAGACATAATAAAGAGACTCCTGTCACAGTTACCTTCACCCTCTGTCAAACGCCTGAGTGAAATGATAGAGTTTACATTTGCCTGAAGTGCAGCAGAGATTAATTTCAAACAAAACACAGGGGCAAGTGCAAGATGCTTCAATCTCTCTTGCCCTGCTTGTGTATCTAGTGGCACAGAGCAGAAGTACTGCATCCAACATCAATGGTCTCCGTTAAAGGGCAGCTTTACAGGCTTACCCCATGTGGAGCTTTAGGCATCAGTCTCGGGATACTAGATCATGCTCAGCCGACAGCCCAGACACTGAAACAGGAGGTAGGTCCAAGACATGCTTCTGGGTTACTCATCGGTGAAATAGGACAGCTGCTTTTTGGAGACAGCTCCATATACAACATTATGTTGCAATTCTTATACTTGGAAATGATGCAAGCCTGAAAACTGGGGAGACAGTGCTGGTGGAGGGGTAGGGCAGGGGGAAGGCATTGTCTCTACACCAAACCCAGACGGAAGCCACCACTGACCCTTGGCTATCCAGCAGCGTGTGTCACGTGCATCACACCTACCATAGTTTCCACCAATGGGGTCATTTCTTCTCACTGGATCTGACTGGTGACTGCTGCGTGGGATTGTAAGAAACTAAGTGCACATGCATAAGCATCCCTAGACGAGGATGACAGTGCCATGCATGAGTCTTCTGTAGCCCATTTCCAACTTTCAAAAGAAAACTTAAGTCCTGTGCCAGACAAAGTCCCTCTACTCTTACACTTCCATCTCTACTCCTCCCTTCTTCTACAATTAGATTTAGTACACCTGCTAGACAGGCAGGGGCCTGTCATTTTTCCACTGCTCAAACCTCCAAATGGACCAGCTCCCAGCTGGATGTGAAAGCTGTACTAGTCTGACACCAAGTTACTGGCTCTGAAGTGGACAAACACATCCCCAGAGGGATCATCCCTAGGGCAACAGTCCAAACAGGGTCTTGATTACACTAACCAATCATACTGAGGTGGAGCAGAATTTGTCTCCCAGAGAGAGACAAACTGCAGTTTCAAGGTTGTGGAAAGCTGTTGGCTCATACAGACCTGCAATCTGACCCCTTTGAGGCTTCAGAAACACTTAAAGATTACCTGATTTGGGCAGTGGACTCTTCGGTACATCTTTATCTCTGTTTTCCATTTGCACAGCACATCTTGACTAAATGTGGGCAGTCCAGGACGAGTATATTTCAGCTGAGATAGAGAGACGGAATTGGAAGCTGGAAGCAATGTTGGTTACACATAATGCCAAGTATGTCCCTTTCTCTCCCAGGTTGTGAGACAGAAGTGCTATTTCTTCTCCTACTCTAACAGCCAAACTCTCAATAACCAGTCTTTTCCCGTCTCACTGACTCTCTACAAACATAACTGAATCTGGACAGCCCCCACCCCCACCCCCAATCCAAAACTTCCCATAACTTTGACTACAACAATTCCTCTAAATGTACTTACCCCATTAAAATAATAAATCATCCGTTTCCCTTGGGTTTCCCTTTCAGCCTAAAAGATGCTCCTGGAAACTCTGAAGCCTGAAAAACTATGAAATATCACTGCATAGCAGCAGTGATCTGCAGCCTATGACTTGTGAGCAACATACTGCCTTTAACTGCCTTTGTTACTAGTGCCCACTGAAAATTACAGCAATAGGACTTGAAAGTCATTATAGCCTGCCTGGATAAAATACTTATACCACCGCAATTGCTACTGTAGCAATACTATAATCTAAGACCAGAGAGAGCAAAACCTGATCCCTCCCACAAGATATCACTTCTTCAATATTGCTTTCCATGGGCCACTAAACACTGGCAACGCTGCATAGATGCTAGTTCAAGACTCATCTGATATGAAGAAAGACTCAAACTCTACATAGCATTTTTAAGACCTTGTACCTTCCGGTCATCTGGAATCAAGTCCTGCAGGACTTTTCTCTTGGGCCACTCTTTGGCCAGCTCTTCTCCAGCTAGCTCATGGAGATAGTAGATTGCCACCTTTGCAGATCTCCTCTGAACTCTGCCTGTGTTACTTGACTCCCGTTTCATTTCCTTCAGGCTCTCTGTTCTTCTATCCTCATGGAGGAAAGTGACCTGCAATGAAAGCCAAAAAAGGTAAGCCTCCTTCACTAGTTCCCATTTCAGTTACACTAAATGCTGTGAATAAATATTTTGCCAAATCTCTCACAAAAATGTTGCTGCAGCTGTGGTTCACTGTCACAGACATAGGACAGTCGTGCATCCCACTAGTGACACAGACCCCCAGATCTACTCGGGGGGTCACAGCAGTAAGGCTTGAGCAGAGAGTTTCATGCAGCCACTGGTCTTGAAAGGATATCACATCATTCGCTGTAAAACCCTCATGGACAACAAACATGGTACTGCCTGTTCTGCTCCAATGTTCGTTCTTTTAAGAGCAAAGAAAAGCATCTCACAAGTTATACATGTTAGCATCATTCTTCCATGGAGCAAAAGTCAGGTTGGGGAAAGTTTACTGCTGCCATGGTGATTTACTATTAAAAACTTCATCCTAGTCACAGAACAGCAACAGCTGCAGCTAGAAGGAAAGTATCAAAGACAGAATACTCCAGAGAGACAGAAAAATGCAAAGATTACTCTAATTACCCACCCAAGTAGCAGACAAAAGCCTTCATGTGTCTTAAGTCTGAATGACTGAAGTACCACCACACTATCCTGATAACTATGGCAATTTGCACTTACCAGCCCATGCTTAGATCGCAGATGGTAGACAAGTCCTGCCTTTGATTTGTATGCTTTTCCACAGTGATGGCACTTCATAGCCATTTTCTCCAGCTCAGAAGCAGCCTTCCCACATTTTTTAACATGATATAGGTATCCATTTATGCTAGTGAAGCTGCCTGTGCAGCCCTGTCAATGCAGAAGAAAAACGCATGGAAGAAATATACTCTCCAAGTGATCACAAGACCACTGTGCATAGAATCCACAGTTTGCTGACCAAAGTACTACCACTTTTCCTGCCAGACCAAAGACAATCAGGTAGTAAACTTTAACGTTAGTCTATTCAGATAAAATTGGAAAAAACAAATCTGGGACAAAGAATTGGCTGCAACTGGGCGAAACTGTTTCTTAGAACTTCTTTGTAGGCAGTGGGCAACAGAAAATTTCAATATATGGAATGAAGAAACAAGGTGTTAAATGAGGATGCACAAAATGGTAAGATTTTCAGATACAAATGGAGGAGTTGGGCAGAAAAAGAGGAAAATTTTATACTTGGTTGGCTGGTCAAACTATCTAGAACGTAGCAATATTAGGGTGATGGTAAATAAAACTTTCAGCTATTCCTAGAAGACAGCTATTGTCTCATGCCGCAGCGGAGGACAACAAAAACTCCAGTGGTTCCTGTGGACGTCATTTACTAGAATATCTCCTAACCCTGAATCCAGTGATCAACTTGACACTGAGCTTGGAAACAGGACAAATCAAACATGCATCAGCAAGTTTTTAATGTTCTTAGATGTATCCATCTGCCCTCCATCCCCTTCTCTAGCTGTGGCCAATATCAATATTTTCAAAAACCACAGACAAGCGCACACAGTTAATTATGCATAAAAACCTCTTCCCAGCTGTCACAACTAAGGAAAGAGCAGAAGTACACATTAATAAAATACTTCTGGTGCGCACAAGAAACAATCCAGTGTCCTCTCGATCCCCCTTGAAGACACCAACACATCAAATACTCAGAGAGCTCTAGCTGACCCTGCTTGAGCACAGGGGTTCTGAAGATGACTTCAGAAGTTCCCTTCCAGCCTTAACAATTGGTCAATTCTGTGAACAGTTTATAATACCATTGCAAGGTAAAATGGTTATCCCTGACATCTTCCACTGAATGCATTTATAAAGTCACACCTTTGCTGAATCTACATGTATACATCTAGTTTAAAGAAGCCATTTAAAAAACCAAAAACTGTAATCAGAACTAAAAACTCAATTTTAATCACCCTAGTTATCCTCTCTAAAAGACTTCGAATGGGGATCAGACAGTAACCGAAGGTGAACTCCCTTCTAGTGTAAGCAAGAGAATGTCACCTAACAGTCATGTGTGAAGCCCTAAAACTTCTAGTTGAGCTAGTTAGTGTTCACCAGACTCCTACTTTGTTTAGTCATGAGGTTCTAACCAAGTATCAGTCATTCCAAAATTCATTCTCTATGCTTAGTGCTTCACAAGCGTTTAGAGGAAATTCTCCAGGTATCCTGCTGCTTTCCTGGTAACACAGCATCCTACCAAAGCCCCTCAAGAGACTACTAGACTTGAAGGGGAAGGGGATAACATCAGGCTCACCCGTGACAAGCCATGGGACGACACGCCAAGGTTTCAGGGACGGGGTGCTAGCAAGGGCCCTCAGCCTGTTGCTCTGAGACATGTTGGGTACACTGGAGCACATTTGAAGTCTTACAGAGATGAGCCAGGGGGTCCTGAAGTAATAGAAGCCAACAGGGAAACACCAGTGAAATACCTCAAAGGAATTATAAGGTGTGTTCCTCTAAAAAGGTGACATGGCTGACAGCCCAGCTGAAGTGCCTCTACACCAATGCACACAGCATGGGTAACAAACAGGAGTTGGAAGCCACCATGACGCTAGAAAGCTACAACCTAGTTGCCATTACTGACACTTGGTGGGATGAACCCCATGACTGGAGCACGGCTATCGATGCCTACAAACTGTTCAGAAGGGACAGGCGAAGAAGGAGGGGTGGAGGGGTTGCCCTCACTGTCAAGAAATGGATAGATTGTGAAGAGCTATCTCTGAAGAATAGCCACAAGCAGGTTGAAAACTTACGGGTAAGAATTAGAGACCGAGGCAACAAAGGGAACTTTGTGGTTGGTGTTTACTGTGGGCCGCCTGATCAGGGGAAACCTACTGATGAAGCCGCCTTACTCCAGATATAGGAGACATCGCACTTGCAGGCTCTCATCCTGCTGGGGGACCTCAACCACCCTGACATCTGCTGCAAAAGTAGCACGGTGAGCTGTAGGCAATCCAGGAAACTCCTGGAGTGCATCGAGGACAACTTCTTAAGCCAGGTAATAGACAGCCCCACCAGAGAGGACGCGTTACTGGACCTGTTGGTCACCAACGCAAGCGAGCTAGTAAGAGACATCGCGACTGGAGGCAGCCTGGGCTGCAGTGATCATGCACTGGTAGAGCTCGCAGTCCTGAGGCATATGGGACAGGCAAGGAGTACAGTCAGGACCCTGAATTTTAAGAAAGCAAATCTGCAGCTGTTCAAGGAATTAGTCAATAGGACCCCCTGGGAAGCTGCCCTCAGGGACAACGGAATAGAACAGAGTTGGCAGGTCTTTAAGGATGCTTTCCACAAAGTGCAAGAGCTCCTGATCCCTATGTGTAAGAAGTCAGGAAAGGGAGGCAAAAGACTGGCATGGCTGAGTTGAGACCTGCTGGTCACACTAAAGGGCAAGAAGAGAATGCATAGGCAGTGGAAGCAGGGACAGATATCCTGGGAAGAGTGTAGGGATGCTGCCCGGTTGTGTAGGGATGGGGTCAGGAAGGACAAGGTGTGTCTGGAGCTGAACTTGGCAAGGGACACAAAGAATAATAAGGAATAATAAGAAGGGCTACTATAGCTATGTCAGCCAGAAAAGGAAGGTCAAATAAAGTGTATGCCCCTGATGAACACGACTGGCAAACTGGTAACAACAAACAAGAAGGCTGAGGTACTCAACAACTTCTTTGCCTCAGTCTTCACTGGCAATCTCTCTTCCCACACCTCTCAAGTGGATGGACCTCAAGGCAAGGACTGGGGGAGCAAAGTCCCTCCCACTCTAAGAGAAGATCAGGTTTGAGACCACCTGGGGAACCTGAACATACATAAGTCTATGGGACCTGATGAGACGCATCCCAGAGTCCTAGGGGAATTGGCTGATGTAGCTGCCAAGCCACGCTCCATGATATTTGAAAAATCATGGCAGTCAGGTGAAGTCCCCAGTGACCAGAAAAAGGGAAACATTGCACCCATTTTTAAAAAGGGTGGAAAGGAGGACCCTGGAAACTACCAACCTGTCAGCCTCACCTCTGTGCCTGGGAAGATCACAGAACAGAGCCTCCTGGAAGCTATGTTAAGGCACATGGAGGACGGGGAGGTGATTCGAGACAGCCAGCATTGATTCACTAAGGGCAAGTCCTGCTTGACCAACCTAGTGGCCTTCTATGATGGAGTGACTACACCAGTGGACAAGGGAAGAGCTACAGATATCATCTATCTGGACTTCTGTAAGGCCTCTGACACGGACCCCCACAATATCCTTCTCTCTAAATTGCAGAGATATGGATCTGATGGACAGAGTATTCAGCTGATAAGAAATTAGCTGGATGGTCACATCCAGAGAGCAGTGGTCAATGGCTCAATGTCTGGATGGAGATCAGTGACAAGTGGTGCCGTCAGGGGTCTGTACTGGAACCAGTACTGTTCAATATCCTCACCAATGACACAGACAGTGGGATTGAGTGCACCCTCAGAAAATTTGCAGATGACACCAAGCTGAGGGGTGCGGTTGACACACTTGAGGGACAGGATGCCATCCAGAGAGACCTGGACAAGCTCGAGAAGTGGGCCAGTGTGAACCTCGTGAGGTTCAACAAGGCCAAATGCAAGGTCCTGCACCTGGGTCTGGGCAATCCTCGGTATCAATACAGGCTGGGGGATGAAGGGATTGAGAGCAGCCCTGCGGAAAAGAACTTGGGGATACTGGTGGATGAAAAGCTGGACATGAGCTGGCAACGTGCAAGTGCAGCCCAGAAAGCCAGCTGTCTCCTGGGCTGCGTCAAAAGAAGCGTAGCCAGCAGGGCGAGGGAGGGGATTCTGCCCCTCAGCTCCGCTCTGGTGAGACCCCACCTGGAGCACTGCATGAAGCTCTGGAGCCCTCAGCACAGGAAAGACATGGACCTCCTGGAGCGGGTCCAGAGGAGGCCACAAAGGTGATCAGAGGGCTGGAACACCTCTCCTATAAGGAAAGGCTGAGAGTTGGGGCTGTGCAGCCTGGAGAAGACAACGCTCCGGGGAGACCTTATTGCAGCTTTTCAGTACTAAAAGGGAGCTTACCAGAAAGATGGAGAGAGACTTTTTAGCAGGGCCTGTAGCAACAGGACAAGGGGTAGTGGTTTTAAACTAAAAGAGGGTAGATTCAGACTAGGTATAAGGAGGAAATTTTTTACGATGAGGGTGGCAAAACACTGGAATAGGTTTCGCAGAGAGGCTGTAGATGCCCCATCCCTGGAAATGTTCAAGGTCAGGTTGGACAGGACTTTGAGCAAGCTGATCTAGTTGAAGATGTCCCTGCTCACTGCAGGGGATAGGACTAGATGACTTTTAATAGTCCCTTCCAACCCAAACCATTCTATGATTCTGTGATACTCTGTCTTAAAAGCATCGCTAGGATCTTGAAACAAATTCAGCTTTGGCCAGCACCAAAGCATACCCCGCAGAACTCTCATAATATTTTACTTTCATGCATCCACTGCTGTTTAATTCAGGACACTTAGCACAATGCAGCTTACCTCTCTTGTACACTTTAGTTTTCTCATACGCTTCAAAACCCTACGAAGGCGGTCTCGCTCAAGCTGCTCATCCAGTTCTCCTCCCTCCTTCACAACTGGCTAAAGCACAGCAGAAAGATGAAAGAAAAACACAGGATGCTCAGCATTTATAGTTCTTCTCATAGGGAATTCACTACTCAACACACTACTGAAGGAAAGCTTCTAAAATAATTAAATCTTTGCAATTTATGATGTTACAGAAGTCTATCTAATACAATGATCACTGTCTATATCCCAGAACAACTGAAATATCTTCAAAAGGAGTAAACTGCCTGGAAACCACTTTGCAGATAACAGGTTTAACATTTAGATAGCTATCTATGAACAAAACCTTGCTAAGAAATGGTCCCAAACTATAGCTGCTGGACAAGGGTATGTATTTCCATAACTACTTTTCTCCCCTTTTACCTGTGGAAAGTACTTACTCATTCTCTTTAACATTTACTGGTCCTACCATTTCCACTTAGTCTAACTAAAGCTAAGCAGACTAACTGCCTGTAATGGTTATTCATCTATGCTAAACTACAGCTCAAGTTCTTCTCTATTCTCTCTCTGATGGTTATTGTATATTATGTCCTACACTACCTTATAATAATATTACACCTAGACTGAATAAAGTTAGAACTGAGTGACAGACCTATTCCTCAGGGCCAGAACATGATCCCTGGCCTATTTCATTTACTAGTACAGCTGTAGGTTCAGAAACCACAGTAGTGGGAACTATGAAAATAACAGTAATGAATTATCTAAACCTTACTCAAACTTCCAAATGACCTTTCCAAAAGTTCTAATTCTTCACAAATACAACAGGAGACATTGCCTTCTTTAAAGTAATAGCAAAGAGGAAAAGCAGATTGTAGCATTAGTATCTTTACAGTAAATAGAGACAAGAACGAAACTGCTGCTTCTGCTTTTTTACCTTTGAACTTGTAAAGAACTGAAATCTAGTCTGCTCCGGATGTAGAAAAAGTCCTACTTTCAGGCAAAGGACTGAAAATTGCAGCCGAATGAGCAATCATTTTTTTGTGACTGAGACTGCCTTTTACATGTAACATATAACCAGCCTAAAGAGAAATTCACCCCCTCTTTCTAAGATGTATCATGCCTACCATCTCTGGTAACATTCTACTGTTTTTTCACATGTCGAATCTTACAGGAAGCATAATAGGCAGACAAGATTTGAACAGCTACAACATTTGAAAAAACACTCCACGTTCTGTTTCCGTGTGCACCAGGGAAGGAACAAGACTGTCTTGCCTGTAGGATTTTTATATGCACAGCAGTTGTGTTACCTGATTGTTATGGTCTGCCATGACATGGTATTTCATCCCTCCTAAAGACTTCAGCTGCTTCCCACAGTGATGACATGTGAACATTTCCTAGAAATAAACAAGCACATGGTGCATGTAACTGTAAATTAACCAAAGCAGTGGGAAATTCTTTAGGGGAAAGGAGCAGGAGAGCAGAACATTTTATGTGGACCTGGTAACTGCCCATTAAGAACAGAAGAGATTTTATGGAGTCTAAAATTGAGGGGAACAATGAATAGTTACACCTTTGTTCAGTAACCCAAACCTCCAGCAAAAGGCTAAGTGAGAAGCACCAAGCCTGTCACAGGTGTACAAAGGACTCTTGCTTAGAGACACAATGATGAGATGAAACTCGTTTTAAATGCAACACAAAACAGCGTGCAGGCATTTCTATCAGTAAGCTGAAGAGGAGTAAAGAAAACGTTGCTCATTTCTTGTGTTCTTACCTGCCTGCAATTTACCATATGTTTCTTCAGTCCTTCTACAGTCTTTCTCACCACAGCCCGGCATGTTGGACAGGTAACTCGGCCTTTGTCCTGAATTTCCAAAGACCATCGCTCTTCCATACTACCTGTCAAAACAAAAGGTTTGGAATAGAATTGCAAACACAGTATCTTTTTTCTTCCTTTGACGTGCACAATGAATCCTAGAAGGAAACAGGCCACATGCTACCAAACTCATTTCCAGCTACACTTCAATAGGTTTAGCTCAGTTGCAGCTTTAAATGTGTCATGTGACAAAGCACACATCACTCCTTTTGGGATATCATTTTATAAAAACTAGTTAATCCTACTATCTGCCTGAAAGGACTGCTCTTCCACTTGGTTCATTAGAGATTTTTCATTCATTCATTTTTATTACACAATTACTTTAGCATGCAGAGTAAACTTTTCTTTCAGCAAAAGGATTTTCACAGTAAAAGTAGTCACAGGTCTGACTGAACAGTTTCAGACAAAGTCCACGGCTCAGTTCTACTAACCAAATCTTTAGAACTCCACTTATGTTAGCCAGCAGTTTTGGCACTGAAAGTGAACAGAGCTGCACCACCAGGCCAAATTACTCAACAGCCAGGGAAAAGTACCCTGTGTGGCATGGTTTCCAGTTCCTGGCCTCTTTTTGAAATGCCAAGCAAAAGCTTGGCATAATCCACAAGGATTATAAATCACTGAAATGGGTTCTGGGAAGAAAGTGGCTTAGCAGCCATCTGCTTGAATTCTTATCATAAAAACATCTAAAGGCTTTCCTCTTTGCCCAGTAAAGACAGGCAGGGGTTGTCCTTCCCCAGGTGGCTGGGGGAAAAGTTTGCGAATCAAACAGCACTTGGCAGAAAACGGGGGTATTTAATGAGTGCTGTGAGCTACACATACCAAGTCATTCCATTTGCCCAGTCAAGGCTAATGTTATTTTAATAGGATAGGCTGCTTAGATCTCTGGCTACCGGGTTACCAGAAGAGGTGATCTGGCAGCAACAGCTACAGAGTTTTGCCTGCAAACATATTCTGCTGAGTAAAAAAGTATAAATATTTTTAGGAGTTTTATAGTGAAACTATTTTAACAGGCTTTTGCTCAGCTCAAAAAGTGATTTCCCTTTCACTGTTCCATTATGCAGTGGTAAAACCATGTGGAACTACATTATTAGGCATATGCAGTCCCTCCAATCATGCTCTGCAGTACTGACACAGTGCCAAAAGGACAGCAGCCAGTTCCTCCTCGTCAACAGTAAAGTGAACAACAAAATGGAAACACCAGAAACACAGCTGTTGCTCAGAATCAAATCCTAGAATCACATTTATCTTTTAGCTGCTTTATAAACAATTCTGAGCAACTGCTTCTTCTTCTTACCTGTGCCATAGGTTTCTGGTTCTTTCTGAACACAGTGGCTTTTCGTTTTGGAGTTTTGTTGTATTCCAGCTTGCTGTTTTTTTCCTGCTATAACA
Source organism: Nipponia nippon (assembly GCF_047370975.1). NCBI lineage: Eukaryota > Metazoa > Chordata > Aves > Pelecaniformes > Threskiornithidae > Nipponia > Nipponia nippon. The sequence goes on from NW_028262358.1 coordinate 127,031,548, forward strand.
CAAACAAGAAAGACCAGAAGACTTAATTCTGCAAGCCTTGTTACAAAAAAGCAGAGATTTTTTGCTAGGAGGCTGCTATTTATTCTGCTATCTCAAAGCTACTCATTCAGAAATGTTCAATGCTTTTTTTTTTTTTTTTTTAAGGAATTTCAAGATTATGTTCCCTGCACCCTTTCAAAATCCGTAGCTATTTATAGCTGCAGACCTTAGTCCCATCCAGATATCTGTAATCTGTATGGTTGTTCATACACAAAGCTCAGGGGATGGGAACTCTTCACACTGAAACATCCTCTGTTCATAGTATGGCTGAGCAACTCTAAGGACTTGTTGACAACCAAATGGACAGTCCCATTCTTGTAATCATTCCTGTTTTCTTTAGACTAAACAACTCTTATTATTTCAGTATTTTCTCATGGGTTATGCTTTTTGCTCTCCTCTCATCCCTGTTCTCTTCAGCTGGTCCACACATTTCCTGAACTGCAGTGCCCACTGCTGGAAACAGCACTCCAAGTGGGACCCTGCATTAGAGCAAAAGAATTATTTCACATGTCTGCAAGTCTACATTCCTGCTCAAACATCTCAGTATAACACCTGTTTTTTTAAAAACAAGTATGACACTGTTGGTCCCTATTCAGCTTTCCATCTGTTATAAATCTCAAATCCTCTTCTGAAGAACTGACACCTAAGAGTTTGTTCTTTGTCTTTCAGCTGTGCTAATATTTCTTCCTAACTATCTTTAATTTTACACACTACATTCCACTCTGTTTTTTAAACTGTTTCTCTAACGTCAAGACCACTTTCAATTTTAGCCTTTTCTCCAACACACTCGCCATCTCCTTCAGCTTTGTGCTGTCTACATACTTCCAAGTCCTTGGTGACAAAAACAATAGTTAGAATTGAACCTAGGACAGATTGCAAAGCACCTTTCTATACTTTTTTCTATTTCACAGAAATCACAGAAACATTAAGGTTGGAAGGGACCTCCTGAGATCACCTAGTCCTGTCCCTGTGTTCAAGCAGGGTCAGCTAGAGTAGGTTGCCGAAGAATGCGTCAGTCAAGTTTTGAGTATCTCCACTGATGGAGACTCCACAACCTCTTAGGGTAACCTGGGCCAGGTTTACCAGCATCACGGTAAAAAAGCGTATTCTTGTCTTTAGAGAGAATTTTGTGTGTTTTAATTTGTGCCCGTTGCCTCTTGTCCTGTCAGTGAGCACTACAGCGAAGAGTCTGGCTCCCTTTTTTTCATTCCCTCCCATCAAGTATTTATACACACTGATAAGATTCCCCCTGAGCCTTCTCTCCTCCAGGCTGAAGAGTTGCAGTGCTCTCAGCCTGTCCTCATAGGAAAGATATGCCAGTCCTTCAATCATCTTTGCAGCCCTGTATTGGGGAACCTAGAACTGGACACGGTACTGAGCAGAAAGGAAGGATCACCTCCCTTGACCTGCTGGCAATGTTCTTCCTAACGTAGCCCAGAATGCTGTTGGCTGCCTTTGCCACAGGAGTGCATTGCTGGCTCATGGTCAGCTTGTTGTCCTCCAGGAACCCAAGGTCCTGATCTGCAGAGCTGGTTTCCAGAAAGTTAGCTCCTGGTGTATGATGGTACATGGGGTTATTCCTGTCCAGCTGCAGGACTTCACATTTCCCCTTGCTGAACCTCAAAAGATTCCTCTCTGCTTAATCCTCCAGCCTGTCCGGGTCCCTATGAACGGCAGCACACCCATCTGGTGTACCACCACTCCTCCTAGTTTTGGATCACCTGTGTACTTGCTGAGGGTGCACACTGTCCCATTGTCCAGGTCATTAATGAAAATGTTAAGCAGTACTGGCCCCAGTATTTACCCCTGCAGTACACTGCTAGTGATGTGCCTCCAACTAGACTTTGTGTTGCTGATCACAACCCTCTGGGCCTGGATGTTCAGCTGGTTTTCAATCCACTGTACTGTTCGTTTATATAACCTGTACTTTGTCAGCTCGTCTACGAGGATGTTGTGGGAAACAGCACAAGAAGCCTTACTAAAGTTGAGGTGAACAACATCCACTGCTCTCCTCTTGTCCACCAAGCTAGTGACCTCATTGTAGAAGGCGATCAGGTTGATTAAGCATGATTTGCCCTTCATGAATCCATGCTGACTACTCCCAATCACCATCTTGTCCTTCATGTGTTTGGAAATGCTTTCCAGGAGGATTTTCTCCATCGCCTTCCCAGAGACTGAGGTGAGGCTGACCAGCCTGTAGTTCCTCAGACCTTCCTTCTTTTTGTCCTTGAAGACAGGAGTGATACTTGCTCTCTTCTAGTCTTCAGGAACCTCTCCCAGTCGCTGTGACCTTTCAAAGATAATCAAGAGGGGCCTCACAATGACATCAGCCAGCTCTCTCAGCACTCAGTGCAACCCATCAGGCCCCACGTGACTTAGGTATGTCCAGTTTGTTTAAGTGCTCTAACCTGGTCCTCCTTCATTGAGTGTAAGGCTTCCTTGCTCCAGACTTTCCCTCTGGTCTCAGGCGCCTGGGATTTCTGAAGGATTCCTTTAATTGATAAAGACTGAGGCACAGGAAGCATCGAGTACCTCAGCCTTTTCCATGCCATTTGTCACCAGTTCCCCTGCCCTGTTCAGCAGTGCACTCATGCTCTCCCTAGTCTTCCCTTTGCTTTTCATGTACTTGTAGAATCCTTTCTTGTTGCCTTTCACATCCCTTCCCAGATTCAGCTCCAGGTTGGCCTTGACTTTCCTAACCTCATCCTTGCAAGACTGGACAGCAAACGTATACTTCTCCTGTGTCACCTGCTCCTACTTTCACCGCTTGTACGCTTCCTTTTGCGCCTAACCACTGAGTAACAGCCCTTCGAATGCACGAAAGACCTATGATATCAAGCATTTCCCCCCTCCATCTCTGTGGTAAAAGAAAATTACAGTGGTTGGGTCTGATTTCTCCTTAACAAATCCATATTGCTGTTATCATCTACTCATTAATCTCCAGATGTTTACAAGTAATTTGTCTGATTATTTAGTCCAGAAACTTTTGGGAAACTGAAATGAAGCAGACTAGCCTATACTTCCCCTACTTCCTTTCCTCCCTCCCTTTGTTGGACTTTTAAGAGAGACTGAAATTAGAACAATCATTTCCCACTGTAAAACAGAAACTAGTCAACAGTCTCCCATAACAAAATACCCAGAATCAGAAACAGAGTTGGAAAACAGCAGAGGATAGCATTTGGGCAGAGAGGAAGTCTGAAGTACTTGGAGGCTTGTAACTAGGAATTACAAGTTATTTGTATTACCCGAAATCTTCTGCTTCTTCTTGGGAGAGTCTTTAAGATCTTCGCCTTCCCCTTGCTCAGATTTCCTCTTGCCTTTCAATAGTACTTCTGCTAATGAGTAAGAACAGAAATGCTTCAGTCTCATTATTCAGTCTGGATAACAGCTTTGAGTCTGCTGCTGCCTCAGCTTATCCTCGTATTCAATACTTGAAAAAGAATAGCTTTTGTAAGGCACCTGGACACCAGTGAGCTTGACACAGCCTTCTGACTCAGTAACATTTAGGCACTCCACAGCCTGCAATCCTCTGACACAGAAGATATAGAAGAAACAGTGCCACAGCATGGTCTGGGAAAAGATTACTCCTCAGGAAGAGAGCCAGAAGGTACCAGGTTATGTCATAAAAAGCTCATCTGCACACACACAAAAAGGAGCATAGAGAAACAATGGCAGGTGGGGAAATCCAAATAATATCCTGCCTCCCCTCACTATTTCCAGGCCTATCAAAGGCTTATCTCCATGAACACAGAGAAGTATAGAAGCACAATGGCAGGCAGGGGAACACAAATTATGGACTCAAAGAAACAGACACCTTCCTCCCAGGTCTGTCCCAGGAGACCTACCAGGATGAGTCAATGGGAGCCACTCTCTGGATCACCCTTTGGAAGGGGGAAGAGGGGGAGCAGTGGGAAGGGAGAGTGTGAGGTTAATGCCAAGGGTTATGTGACACATGGGATGCTAGTGAAGAACAATTCAGGATTACACAAGACCGGGATGTTTAGGAGTGGTATCAAAGGAAGGGAAAGGGAGAGAATTAGCTGATCTGGGGAGGATCAAGTGTGAGGAAATAGAGATGTAAGTGGATAAAAAGGGCCACTTGCTTGTAAACAGGTGGTTGGTCAGTATGCCAGTCTGGTCATGCCTGACACCAAATCAGAGGTACCAGGGAAGAGCAGTGTCTGTGAGTGCGACCCTGTCTGTAAGGAGATCTACACCAGCAACTGGAATGGCTCTGCGGGCCTAAGGGGCTAGCACATCCACGTACCAGCAATTGAGGAGACCGGGATCCAAAGGCCAGATACTGAGCAGACTGAGTGTTTAAGTCCAGCTACAGGAGAGATCCACATGTGCACACACAAATGTACACATACATATATATGTACTTCTTTCACATATACTTTTTATATAGGCTTCTTTTCTTTCACTAACACATCTTCATTCTGATCAGCCAGAGAGGGAAACAGGATGGAGGCTGTTGGTCCTGTTTGCGTGAGTGCTGAGCGCGCCTCTTTGTATTGATCTGTGCGGCTGGCTGTATATACATGTTGTATATATGTGTTTATACCTACTGGAATACATGCTTAGTCTCGCTACTGGTTGGACCTGGGGGCGTGGACCTGCAGCAACCTCATTTCTATCAAGCTACCAGATTCAGCTCTCCCCACAACAGGATGGAATACAGATTCTGACTTGGAGATAAGAAGAAAGTGCATTAAAGAAGAGCGAAGTTTTGGCTCTCTGCCACATGAGAAGTTTGGAAAACAGCTCCTAGGCCAGGAAATCTGAATGTTCCTACAACAACATAAGACCCAACCCACTCCGAATCAGAAAATCATAAGTGACAGAAGCGAAAAAAGAAATAAAAACATCCTTAAAAAAATAATAATCTACCAGCCACAAAAGCCGTGTCTAATCCAGAATACTGCTGAATGATCCCCTTTTCTACATCTTTACTGTTGTTTGTTCTATTTTTAAAGCTCTCAAAGCACATTCCTGATATGATTGGCAGAACCCTTATACATATCTCTTCTACAGATAAAACTGAGTTCAGTCACAGAATCATTAATTTTAATAGACAAGTCAATCAAAAGGATCTGTGTAACATCAGAGAATTTTACCTATGTTTCTGCAGTGGAGGAAGTTTATTTCTCCTAATACATAAACAGCATTACCAAGCTTGTAATTTGTGGCTGAACTGCAGCATGTCTTTCAGAAGTCATCTAATCTCTCATAAAAGAACCAGAGAGAAAAGCAGTATTGCATTGAGCCAAAAGTGATGAGTACCTTTTTTTTCTGAAGATTTATTAATGCTGTTTTTTATTCCTCTCATTTCCAACCAGTAAGCAGGCCTGCGAATGGTCCGCTTGCTTCTGGACTCTGCACTTCCGTTCACTCGACTCTTTGGTGAGGCTGAAGAAATGTTGCTGACTGTCTCATCGTAGTTACTGTTCAGTCCTAGGACAGTAGTTTCCACCTCCTCAAATTGCTTAGACCTGGAAAACGTCAACTTGAAATCCTACGTATATGTATGCACACATACACACACAACCACAATAACTCGACAGACAACATCCCTTTCGTCTTCCCAAGTACTCTAAAAATTCATCTCACAGTTAATTGAATCTTCTGAATTTTGTGAACTGAAAAGTGCCAGCAAGATAAAACATCCTAAATGTTATTTTTCAGTACATCTTTTAGAGAATGACATTATGAAGCTACTTGAGAGGAAGAGAAAAAAAAATACTCATCCTACCTCAAACCTTCAACTTAAAAAGCTGGCACAAGTTAATCTCAATTTAAAAATATACATTTATCCTTAAGCAACCAATGTGGAATATAAGAATTCTCCTGCAGCCCATCATTACAAAAGAGACATCTTCCATCCCACAAAGGGCAAGATCTCCTTCAGTATGTATTCCCAGAGTCAGAGCTGACACCACACAATTGAAAGACTTAACGTTAGTAAGAATTTTAACCAGCAAGGCTTTCAGCAATGAAGACAGCCTTATAGTATATCCTACAAATCACACTACATTAAAGACTAATTTAGACTAGCCAGCAGCACTGATTTTTCTTCCTAGAGATCAGAGGGAACTTTGCTTCACTATTCTCAAATATTTCTCACAACCCTGAAATGCCTGGACATTTATACTACTGTACATGACAGCAAAATGATTAGGTGTCAAAGCAGCACAGAGTATCTATTCTCTGGGCAAATACCATTAATGTAAGAGGAAAGAACAGAAAACAGAAACAGTTTTCAACATATCCCATTGCTACCACGATTCACAAACTGAAATAAGTAGATCACTTGAATGATGACTGTGATGGCCATCCCAGCAATACTCTCTGATACCCTGAGCTGTGGAGCTCACATGTTTTAATACATCAATCGAGAAATTACTAAGTGGAGGACACTGATGGTACCAGGTCAGATCAGTATATACCATGTTTAAGGAGGCACTGGGGAAGGGTAGGGAGAGGAATTCTCAAATTACAGCCTTTCAGTTGCAATCACACTCAAAATACATAGATTTTGGAACACCGTTTGGTCTTGAACATAAAATATTTATCTTCACAGTGTTAAAAACCTTTTAAAAACAAGAAATGAAAGCTAATACCCCTTGAAGTGTCAGAAAAGCACTTTTCCTACAAACCAATAAGCAAAGTCAGTTGAGATTCTCATCACACAAACCAAAATCGTTGCAGCTCTTAAAATTCAGAGTATTATGTAAAGACCAGATATGGTTTTCCAATAGGAATCTCAGCTTTTTTCTTGCCCTCAGTCAAACTAGACAAGAAACATTCACATACTTTTTGTCGCCCAGAGACCTCTTGACCTTCTGTTGTCTGTGATGTCCAGGCCTGGTGTCCTAACAAAGTAGAACAATTCACATTAGCAGCATAATTTTTCTTGTTTTTGCATGTTTCACTTTTCAGTTAAACACAGTCACCTGCACTTTGAGGATGTGCATATCATCCTTTGAAAACGAAACCACTGTTTTCTGCAACAAGGAAGCATTCAACCTTTTCAACTCCAGCTGAATTAGAACTGGAATCAAAATACTCTACCCTCTACACTCCTCATATGAAAGCCAATCATTCCCCTTGCACTGGGGCACGATGGAGTGTGCTTTGTCTCCAATTCATTCAGTGGTACACGCTTTCTGCCTAGACTTTATCACATAATGACAAATATTTTAGATCCTAACTTACTAGTTTTTACATAGTACTTATTTTTTCCTTAATGAAATAATTCTTGCCTTTACCATGCCAAGAATGTTGTCTCTAGTCTCTTTTACGCTCTTTTCATTTTTTATCTCAATTATTTGTCATACTCCATCAGCTGCCCAGATGTTCACTTTATCCACATCAGAGAATCCTTCTTCTTATTTAACAAAGATTTTTTTGTCACTTGTTGCTTCTTACGCTCCTATTAAGACACATAATTTAACAGATAGCATTGACATTCCCAAGTCAGTATTAACAACTCATTTGCTGTATGTTGTTCCTGGTGTGTGGACAATCATTTATCACCTTCTTCCAAATACTAATAATCACTCAATGCCGTTCTTCATTGGGAAACCCAGGACAAAAATCTTGGTTATACAGACTAGAAAACTAAAATCATTGCCCAGTAGAAGTATATGAAATACCAAAACTGTAACCTAGGAACAGAGATAGTATTTTGCCACATACAGGAACTGGCTAAGAAACTGGGGGGCGGGGGGTGGGAAGAGAAGAAAGAATATGGATAAATTACCTATCTTCTTTATAGAAAAATGTAATGCACATGATCAACTGGACCATGCTATGAAGTGTTTTAGTTATTAGAAATAAATGCTATGCATTATCTGGGGACAACAGCGAACAGAGATATGACAGAATTTGAAGAAGTCATAAAAATTTGATGGCTTGTCAGGAGCAGATGCTGAGAAACTTCAGGTGCTGTATCAAATCTAGGGAATAGGCAGCTTCAAGGCAAATGAAATTCATCACTAAAAAAAAAAATGTACTGGAAAAAAAATTAACTTTAATCTGTTGTTTATGCTCTTGCCTTCTAATTTATGCATAGGAACAAGCAGTAGTTCACTCTTCCCAGGACCACAGTCAACGAGAGGCACCCTAACCACCAGGTAAGAAATTCAGTAGCGGGCACTGACATCAACTAGATGAATTTTTAAACTGTGACTATGGAGTGTCAGACTCTCCTTGGGCCTCCAGCCCCAGCATCTCCTCTCATGGAAAGGTCAGGGAAGCAGCAGGAGAGAAATTCACAACTGCTTGATCAATGACTTCACAATCATATCTTGTCTTCTTTGGAAGAAAAGTCAACTGAATGTTTGCATTTGTACTACTTTGATATGGTTTACACACATCTAGTAGTGCAAACAGCAGTGTTTGGGGAAACCCCTACATCAGAAGTGTGGAGAAAACTCACTGAGGAGCAGCTAGAAAAAAATTAGGCCTGTGAAGCTATAACAATAAAAATGAACAAACAGGCAGGCATAGTCTGCTGCGATCAGCTGGCCTAATCTACCATTAGAAGAACCTAGATGATTGACAAACATGGCATATGTTTTAAGATTTTATATTTTTTTTAGAACTAAAAAATTTTGCTTAAAAATGAAGATAAGTATGAAGAATTTAGGTCACAGTTAAGGATCTGCAATAAAAGGAGAATACAGATGATCTGTCTAGCCTTCCCTTCTAGGAAGCTGATAGCAGCAATTATGAAGAAAACATCTAGAGAAACTGGTGTTTAAGTTTTGAATGTTTTTTTATTTATACAGCGTACTTCCCACTTAGAAAACAAGAGACCTAAAGTATGCAGGAATGCCCAAGTGCTGGACATATGGAAAACAAAAAAGCCAACTTCCCTGCACATGTTAGAGAAAGAGAAACAGCGGCCTAGAGTCTGAAGAGATGAAGAAACTTCATTTGCAAGTGGGCCACTTCTGCCCCCGTATGGGCTGTGGGACGTTTCTGTGACCTGGAACACGGCCTGCTGCTGGAGACAGGCTGCTCCGCAACAACGCATCTGGAAAGATGGTGTTTAAGCACAGCACAGAAACTCTCACTGAGCTCAGGAGACTGAGCAGTAGTACCTGCTAGCGAGTCAGTTCTATAGCTACAGAGGAAAGCCGTCAGTGTAAGCACCAAGTGTCCTGCACTGCCGTGACTGTCCCTAACCCCGAGGGAAAACCCCCGGGACCCGGGGCCGGCGTGATGGCTCAGCACCCGTTGGAAAACTCCTTGTTTCAGTCCCCCGTTTCCATTTCTACTGCATACCTCATGGACTACCGTCTCCTGCAACGAAGGCCTTTCGGACAAAACGCGGGACCGGCGCCGGGAGCCGGCAGCGCCCTCCTCCGGATCCCTCCCCGGCCCACAGCCGAGCAGCGCTGGGCCCGCCGCTCCCGCGGGCCGCCCCGGGGCTCCCCACGCTCGGCGTCAGTGGGCGACCAGGCCCCCAAACGGAAAGCAGGCGTTTCCGCCGTCGCTGGCGGCTCTCCAGGTGGCCCGGAGCGGGTCCCGCTCGCCGCCCGCACGCTCGGGGACAGCGCCCAGCCGACGGGCGGCGGGAAACAGACCGGGACCGCTCATCGAGCCGAGGCCGCGCCGCCCACGCAGATCAGCACCGGGCGGGGCGGGGCCGGGCCCCCTCTCCTTCCAGTCCCAAGGCCAGCGAGACCCTCGGGGCGAAGCAGAAGTCCCACCGCGGCTGTCCCGGTGGCGCCGGCCCGCTCCCGCCATCCCGACGGCGAAGCCCATCTCGCGGCAGCGCCCGGCCCCGTGCGCCTACCCCCGCCCGCGGACCACAGCCCTGCCGCGCGCCCCCGGGGCAGCAGCCGGTGGCGAGGACCCCAGGCACTCACCGAGCCGCCACCGCCGCCCCGCATGATGCCGCCGCCGCCACGTCCGCACGCGCCCCGCCCGCCCGCGCACGACCGCGAGGTCCCGCCCGCCTGCTTCCGGCCGCCTCCTCTCGGCAGCAGCCGGCCCCGGGCCCCGCGGAGGGTGCCGCTAGCTGCCCCCGGGCCTCGACCAGGCCCCGACCGGGCCGTCCGGCGCGGGGAGGCCGCGCGAGCCCGCGGTGCGTACCCAGCCGGCGGCGGCAGGGCGACAGCCGTGTCCCGCGCGCGTCATGGCGGGGTGCTGTGGGGCCGCCCCCCCGCCGTCCTCCCCGCGCCCCGGAAGGACAAGCGGGTGCTGGGAAGATGGCGGCGGCGAGCGGGCCGGCGGAGGCGCCTCCGGTGTGCGTGCTGGTGCTGGGCATGGCCGGCTCCGGGAAAACCACCTTCGTGCAGGTGAGGGGCGGCTGAGGGACTTCGGGGCGCTGCCGGGTGCTGCCGGTTTCCCTCAGCGCTGCCCTCATGTCCAGCGGGGCCTGACGCCTCCTCGTGTCCCCTTAGCGACTCGCGGCCCACCTGCATGGGCAACGCTGCCCCCCGTACGTGATCAACCTGGACCCCGCGGTGCACGACCTGCCCTTCCCCGCCAACATCGGTGAGTCCTGCAGCCCTTGCTCAGCCCCGGGCCGTGTGAGGGAGGGGGTGGTCCCGGACCAGAGGTGTGGCGTGTTTGTGGAGTCTGCCAGACGGAAGGAAGTGTGTTTTGCCATAAATAAATAAAACCATTTTTGATATAGTGCTTTTCATACGTTTCGCGAGACGGGGCGGGGTATGTGAGGTATTTGGCTAGGTGCTTATATTGTCTTTAAAAGATTCCAAGTCCTAACACCACAAGAAGGACTTTAAGATTTTTTTTTTTTTTTTAAATTTAACTCCTTTCTGCTGTCAGACTTTAACGTGTGAATTTTTAGGACCAAAGGCGTTTTTCCATCGCGTTTGTACATTTTTTTACATCATCTGGTGTGATTTGATGTGTCTGGGTTCTTGTGGGTTTTTTTTCTTTGCCAGCGATGAACGTATTAGCAGATTCGATCTGGTTGCCTACATCCAGCACAGTGGTAGCCATATGTGCTACCAAATAACTTCTTTAAAGCACTTTAAAATACATGAATTTTAGAGAAAATACCTTAACAATAAACCAGACCTTATGTTTAGCTATTCCAAAGGGCTTACCAATCATTAGGTTTGTGAGGGTCCTCTCTCTTAAGCTTTCTAAAGTGTGTCAGCCTGCCTCTCCAGAGGATAAAAAAGTCAGTGTGGATACCAAGGTTGTTTTATTGATGTAAAATGAATAACTGCAGTATCTATTCCAGTGCTGGATCTCTAATTATACAGTTAGATACCTATACTTTGTTAACCGATGTTGATCAGGTGAGAATAAAGTTCAACTGAAGCGGTTACTGCTAAATACCTAAATTGGGGGTGTTTCATGTGAATTACATTGGGTTCCATATGTATGTTGAGAGCATAGCAGATCTGTTAGATTTTATTTATTCTACCTGGGAGATTTTTCCTGTTGGTGTTAGATCTATTACTGAGACAAAAGGAGACTTGCTAGAAAAAGAAGGGCTTTCACCTATCAGCAAATTGATGAAGAAGGATATTTTAAAAGTGATGTCCTAAAACTATTTATACGTCTTCCTCCTCTAGATATCAGGGACACTGTGAAGTACAAAGAAGTCATGAAACAGTATCCTTTTTTTGTCTAAATAATGATATTTGAAATCTGAGATTTTGTGAAAATACTCTGTCACTTCTGCACACTACGATGAAGGGGGCAGGAGGTGTTGGGGATTGCAGTAATGCAGAATGCTGCGTGAAAATCAGAAGTTTTTAACCATGTACTTCTTGCATGTGAGGCTAGAAACGTATGTTCTGTAAGATTTGATGCTCCTTAGGTCATTCTCTCCTGTGCTAAAAGTGATTCTGCTTAACAGTATGTTTTTACAAATAATAGGCACTCTGCCCACATCTTTTTTTCTTTCTATTGTTCTTTCGAAGAGCTTGTATTTTTCTCTGTGGAAGCCAGCAGCCTTTTCCACATATTTCAACAAGTCTAATTTTATTTGTTATAAAAAAATATGCAAATTCCTATTTGCCTGTAGTAGGTGGAGAAAACTATTTCCACGTTGTTTGACCATAATCAAAGTACTGTTGTCTTTCCGAATCTCAAAGACTGTTGGCCCTTGCTGCACAGAAGTTTGATCACTGTAGTTCAGTAACATTACACTAAAATGACTGCACTTCCAGAGGGGTATGGAGGTCCTTTGTCTCCTAAGTAATAGCTTGTGCAGATGGAGATAATATACAGTGTTTGGATTTGACTTGCTAATGTGACTCTTAAATTTAGTATTTTAGACAAGAATAAAGATGGTGGGGGATAGGTTTCTTGATTTTGGCTGTTTTTTGATTTGGAGTTACCAGCAAAGCATCCAAGTATGAGTTTCATTTTGGTATGTAGGTGCATTTTTTGCTTTACTGTTAGCCATTACCAGGGTTTAAGCATCTCATTAAATAATGCTTAAGGAGGGTGTCTGGCCTCGTGTTTGGATATTGAGAGTAGTGGCCCTAGAAGACAGTATGTACTTATGAATCAGTGCTGGTTCTTATGCAGTTAAAAAAAAAAAAAAAAGATTGTTTCTTTGAGCATAATTAGTATACAGATCTGTATGCCTGAAAAAGGATTTTGAAATCTTCATCTTTACATTCATTCCCATTATCATTTAAATTCTGCTAAAAATTTATTTGTGCAAGAACTATTTTAATTATCTTTTGGTGTATAAATTCTTAAAATTAAGTGCATGCAGGGCATTGTTAAATTCTGAGTTACTGGCTGCATTGTAAATCTTTTTGGAAAGAGAAAGATGGCTTTGGTGTAAACGTGTACATATATTTTCTCTTTGTCCAGGATGGTAATGCTTGAATAATAGCAAGGGGAAGCCACAGCATAGCCCCTTTTCCTTTTGTCAATCACACATGTTTGGGCAAGAGAGAGACCGCTTTGTATTTGTTATGCTACTGCATCACTTGGAAGACTTAGTTGTGTATTAGGGGTATTGTCTTTTGCTGCAAGGTATCCAATGTGCATTGTACATGGCCAAGTATTATGAGAACTGAAAAAGAAGCCCTCTGAGGTTTGCATAATCATCTGCTTTCCTAAATGAAGCATTTAGATATGGGCTGGGCCCAAATGGTGGAATAGTGACCTCTCTCAATCTCTTTGCTACAAGATTTGATCAGGTACGAGGTTGTTCCTATGTGATACTGTGCTACAGATACTGTGCTGGGAGACTGTGGGTTTTTTTGTATATTTGGAGTCTCAGAGAGCACTGTGTTTGGTTAGCCTCCTAATATTTCTTTGGAGTTAGAGTATTCTCCACACAGAACCATGAAAGCTAAAGCACATTAGCTTTCATTTGAGAGATTTCAGTTTTTCAGCTTTTTTAGAAGTAAAATTTAGAAGCCACATGGACAGAATATTCTTTAGTCTTTGTACATTACTGTTCTGTTGCTCTGTATTCACTGTAAAATCTTTCATATGAATGCTCTGATGTTGAACTAGGGAAGCTCACTTCTGGGAACGGGTTAAGTTTTCCTAGGGTTATTTGATAATTGATTGCTCTCTTAAGTCATAATGCTAAATCAGCGCTGGGGTGGGAACTTATGCAAGATATTGAGACAGTGCGCAATCTTTTAGTAAAAAGCTAGGGAACAGCTGCATTTGTTATACCATTTCTTTAGCCAGGTACTAGAACACAGACAAAATCGAGGTTGTTTTTGACCTATGCAGTGTCTGAGCGTTTTCCACCCTTCCTTAGTAGGGCATTTTCACACATTGAAAAGCTTAGAGACTTTAATCTTCTCTCGATACATACATGCAGCTCTGCAAGTTAATGTAGTTTCTGTTATGAAATTATTATGTAAGTTTCCTGTTGTGAGCCTAAATACAAAGTATACTCCTTCTTTTTCAATCAGGTGATGAAGTTTATTGAAAAAAGACAAAATGCATCCAAGTGAGTACATTCTACCAAGTTCTGCTTTTCTGGGATCAGTGTGGGAAGACCATGTGAAATCCTAAAAGGGTTCTCTGCATGTTTTCTGGTTGTTTTTCAGCCTTGGTATAAATTTTAGGCAGAAAAGGGCATAGAATTAGAACAGATAAACTAGACTTTCTTTGGATACATCAAAGAAATGTCTGCTGATTCCAGTTCTGCTTTTTTTGTCTTCTATTAGACTGTCATTTTTTCTCATGCATTGTTCAAATAGGCAACAATTAATTCTTCTTCTGAAGAGTTTGCAGTACTAAGTGTCTGTCAGATTGATGCCTTCAACTTTAATTGAACCTGAAGAGAGTACGCGCTTCTTAGTTACAAAATTCACACAGGAAATTTTCAGGCATGCCCATAAGTCTTGTCACTGTTTGGGAGAAGTTTTTCTGATCTGTAACAGAATAATCATGTGACTTGCCGTTATGTGCTTGTGGTAATCTAGTCAGAACAGGACCTTGTGCTTAACTAACTTTCCCTTATTGTTTGTTGGGGCTGACTTCTTAACAGGTATGTTATTATTGACACACCAGGGCAAATTGAGGTGTTCACCTGGTCAGCATCAGGAACAATCATAACTGAGGCCTTGGTAAGTGTTTTCTACACGACTTGACAGTGAGGCTGTGTGAAAGAAGTGACTGTTGAACAGCATGTACTTCTAATTAAAACATGTTTTACTTTGTGTTTCCAGGCTTCCTCTTTTCCTTCAGTTGTTGTTTATGTGATGGACACTTCTCGCAGTACTAACCCTATCACCTTTATGTCCAACATGCTGTATGCCTGCAGGTAAGAAAAGCTGAAGATGCAGTCCATTTCCTTTGATTGCTGTGTCTCTTTGATACTTATTTTGGAGGGGAATCACAGAATCATGGAGTGGTTTGGGTTGGAAGGGACCTTTAAAGACCATATAGTCCACCCCCGCTTCCATGGGCTGGGACATTTTTCACTAGATCAGGTTGCCCAAAGCCCCATCCAGTCTGACCTCGAACACTTCCGATGACTGGGCGTCCACAGCTTCTCTGGGCAATCTGCTCCAATGTCTTGCCACTGTCATAAAAAATTTCTTCCTTATGTCCAATCTAAACCTACCCTCTTTCAGTTTAAAACCATCGCCCCTTGTCCTGTCACTACAGGCCTTGGTAAAAAAGTCTCTCTCTGTCGTTCTTATTAGCCCCCGTTAGATACTGAAAAGCCACAATAAGGTCTCCCCGGAGCCTTCCCTTCGCCAGGCTGAACAACCCCAATTCTCTCAGCCTTTCTTCATAGGAGAGGTGTTCCAGTCCTCTGATTGTTTTCGTGGCCCTCCCCTGGACCTGCTCCGACAGGTCCATGTCTTTCTTGTACCGTGGGTTCCAGAGCTGGACGCAGTGCTCCAGGTGGGGTCTCACGAGAGCAAAGGGGGAGAATCCCCTCCCTCAACCTGCTGGCCATGCTTCTTTTGATGCAGCCCAGGATATGATTGCCTTTCTGGGCTGCAAGTGCACATCGATGCCACATATCCACTCAATTTGCTCTTTTCGTTATTCTCTGTCTTAGTGGTTTTCCCACTGGATAAGCAAAATATCCACAGGTGCCAGTGGACATCAGGAGGTCATTGGGTCAAAACTGCCACCGAAAGCATTAAGTAATCCATGAGACCTTAGGGTAATAAAGGCTAGTTACATCAGATCGAACACATTGCCTGTTGCTTATAAAATCATTTCCTAAGATGTATCAAGATAGCCTAGTT
The DNA here is from genome assembly GCF_047370975.1 of Nipponia nippon. Classification (NCBI taxonomy): domain Eukaryota; kingdom Metazoa; phylum Chordata; class Aves; order Pelecaniformes; family Threskiornithidae; genus Nipponia; species Nipponia nippon. The sequence continues at coordinate 127,047,279 of NW_028262358.1, forward strand.
TAAGCTCCTTCTTGTAAACACATATTTTATTCTATTTTTTTAATATTATTGATACTTTCAGTGATTCTTCAAGATTTGTTTGGAGCTCGGCTTAGCATGGAGTTCTTGATTTATTGTCTTCCTCCTCATACATGGATTTATCTATTTTCTTTCATGTTAAACTAAATACCTATGTAAAGATCAGCATATCTAGAGCTGTCATAATTCATGGTAAATGTTGGTAAAAGGTTTTCAAAAAACCTATCAATCCTTGTACCAAGGTCAAAAGCTATATCTCTGTGATAGGAGTATGCAAAATGTGTCTTATCACATGCTGCATTTTCTGACATTAGCGTTGAGCAAAAGATGCTAAAATATATACGGTAAAATGAATATGTAAGCTCATGTTTCGAGGTAGTTTTGCTTTATAGGTGTTTTGAGTTATTTGAATTCATTGCTCAGTTCACAGATAATATCTCAGAACCTAAGGTTTGAGTCAAAATAATTAGAAAATGCAAAGAGTTAAAGACTGGGACCTGAGAGTCATAGAAATAGTAATCAAAATCAACTGGGTGTGTAGAAGGAGATTTTATCTTTTACAGACGTGCACTTACATCGTTGGGGGGGCATATTTTGTTCAACTACGGTAAGCAGGATCTGGGTGAAAATTACATTCTAATTGATGTGGAGGAAAATAATTACCTTTTGAAGTCAAATGTCTTCAGTTTTGCACAAGTGTTGTCTGCCTTACGCTTACCTTGTTTTCTATTATAGTGAGATTTAAATTATTTTTTGATGTTTTTTTTGTGGTTTTTTTTGTTCCCTTCCCCCCCCCCCCCCCAGCATCCTGTACAAGACAAAGCTACCTTTCATTGTTGTCATGAACAAAGTAAGTTAAAGCTATGGTTTCTATGTCCTAGTGGAACATTGTTCTGTTTAGCTTGCTTTGCTGTATTGTCTTTGTCTTACTACAACAACAGATTCTCTAGAAAAGGGAAGCTGGGAGGGAGCTATAGGCTGAAAACCAAATCTAAAAGGGCCTTTAATCTAGTATACAAATGCACAAGAAGAATCAGGGATGGGCAGTTACACCCAAATGTTAGAGATGATAATAACAATTTGAAAAATGTTTTGCACCTTAACCCTAGGCTATAAGGAAGCTTAACTATGTAACATAAGGTAAATTCATTACTGAATCTGCTCGTACAGTCCACTGCTTCCTCAGAACAATTGTCTTAATCATTAATTATTTCTACTCAGCAGCAGGCTGATGACTACAGTGGGAATTGTGTAACACCTGCCTGTTTTGAGGAAGGAGTCCCATGTATTGTAGCAGGCAAAACTTAACAAAAGATTTTTGGTCCTGATCGGTGACACTAAAAATGTGCCAGTATTTGCCAGAAAGCAGATACTAGCCTAAGGATACAGTTCCACTGTTGTGTAAGGTATTTGTAGCCTTAAAGGAATGCTTTTGAACTTAACAGCTAGCTGGCTCTTTAAACAAAACAATTTCACATATTAAAAGAATCCCATTAGATTTTTGGTGTGATTACTCTTCCTTTTCCCCACAGACATCCTTTGTATTCAAGGAATTGCTCCCCAACATAGCAAGCTTTGTGTGTGCATGCACATATACCCCATATGCTTCCTCTAGAAAACCCATGCTTTGAATGTGAACTTTTACCTCACACCAGCCGAGCAGGATTAGTGTCTGATGTACTCCAACTACGCATCTTCCCAGTGACCCAAACCATGCATGTCTTTGATATTTTCTTGCTTACTTAGCAAGTTTTTGTACACTGTTTTCTTTCTAACTCTAGACGGTAATTTTAGAATAAGCTGTTAAGCTTTTTCTGTAGAAAAAGGCATGAGGTAGGAAAATAATTTTCTCTTAAGAAAATACGTTTTTTGAAGGACTGAAAGAAATGGGGCTTCATCAGTATATGTAAGGAAAGGTAGGCCCAAGGCTTAGGATTCATAAATTTAAACTTCATTTTGATCTGACGTTTAGCCTTTGGTAAAAAGTAAAGCCAACAGCATTTGAAGAATTTTTGAGAAGCATTTTAAAATTGACTCTTGATAAGAATGGAAGAATCCCAAGGAACTGATATATGTGCAGTGACAAACACATAGATTTAAGGAATGTTAAGAACTGCAGAGGAAAAAAAGTAATTTGTAGAGTTGATTTAATTTTATTTATAGAATGTAATCAAGCTAACTCTAAATAGTCAGGCTTTGACCCTTGATGGATTCAGTTCTGTCTCGAATCTCTTGAGTAATGGTAAGTAATACTTTATCTATTTTCCTCATTCCCATTGGTGCTGGAAAATGAAATATGTCAGTGTTTTAGACACCTCTATATTGTGATAATAGTGGATATACATGTGGTAAGATATGTTTATAAAACTCTTTAATAGACTGCATACTAATCCATGTAAAATTATGGACCCATCTCCCCTGTTTGTGTCCATTGTCTTGCACTGAGTTTAGATTATAACTTCTTCAGGTCAGAGCACAGCTCACTTTTTATAAAGATCCTGTATACTGTTACCCAACATGGAAATGGCTCCCTCTCCCCCCTGACCGCCAAGCCAATAAAGAAAGGATGGGATCTTCAGTGAGGACTGTTCTTGTCTGGCCTCAATCATACGATCTAATATTTACAACTTAAACTTTCTTGTACAGTATGCAATTTTTGGATGCCCCTTTCCAGTAAACCATAGAAGCCTTTAGACTTGCAATTGTTTCCTTAAACATGCCTTCTTAAAACTGGGATAGTGGTTGTTGGTCCTCTTTTCTGTATTCAAGTAGTTGGTTTGATAAAAACAGAGCTTGGAAAACTTCAGACCAGGGCTGAATATTTTTAAAAGATCAGCATTTTGAAAGTAAGCTTAAAATGGAAATTTTTTTTTTGTCCACTTAACAGCCTAAGGCTAAGAATTCATCATTATTACTTCTGAAAATTTTCTGTTCTCCTTCCAGACTGACATAATTGACCACAGTTTTGCAGTAGAATGGATGCAGGACTTTGAGACTTTTCAAGATGCCCTGAATCAGGAGACATCCTATGTCAGTAACCTGACTCGTTCTATGAGTTTAGTGTTGGATGAATTTTACAGTTCACTGAAGGTAGGAATCTTCCTCTTTTTACTACCTCTCATAAAAGCCTGGAGAAGAGAAAGCTCAAGGAAGATATTCTCGATGTGTATAGATACCTGATGTGAGGATGTAAGGAAGACAGAGGCACGCTCTTTTCAGTGGTGCCCAGTGAAAGGACAAGAGGAAATAGACACGAAGTGAAATACAGAAAACTATGTTTAAACAGAAGAGGAAAAAAGAATTACTGTAATTTTACTGATTGAGCACTGGAACAGATGGTCCAGAAAAATTGCGGAGTCTTCATCCTTGGAGATACTCAAAACACTCAGACAAGATCTTGAGCAACCTGTTCTGGTTAATCCTGCTTTTTGAGCAGGAAGGTTGGACTAGATGATCTCCAGAGGTATCTTCCAACTTCAGCCATTCTGTCCTTTTGTAAAAGGGCTTTGCACTGCCCTTTTGAACTGGAATCTGTTGATGAGCCTTGCACTGGGGACAAGGATTTGCTGGTTTGAAGATAAAGTAACTTTAGTTGCTTGTCACACTGAGTGGCAGCCTGAATCATTTAATACTGAATTGTGACTAATCATCAGAAGAAATCTGAGATAGGCTGTGTTGCAGTGTCTCCCATCTGAGATAATTTTCCTTGTTCTGAAAGTGTCAAGTACAGTTGGGCAATTTAGTATGTAGGAAGAAGGGAAAGAATCTCAAAACCAACCAAACAAAAAACGTGTATATTTGCTCATGCAAGAAAAAGTGTGGGGTTTTTTTCCACTTACCAGGTTTTGAGAGGACAAATCTATTCAGTTTCTCTGAAAACATTATACATTGCAGGATGTTGATGATCCCATAGTCTGTGCTAAAAGGGTTCAGCTAATTGTGTTTTTCATCAGCTTTTACTTAAGAAAATGCAAGCAAGTGGCTTTATGGATATTATAAGAAAGACAATGAAAATAAATAAGTAATTCCATTCATATAGATAATGATAACTTAGCCAAAACAAAAATCTTTTAAGTGCCTTATGTGGAACAATATACAGTATTTCAAAACGGATTGTAGTGGTGCCATATACAGGACTAAAATACTTCCTAGTTCTTATTTGCTATTCAGCTGTTGGCACGCATGTCACATCTATTAGAATAGTAGACTGGAGAGCAGGACATATGCAGAGGATTATAGAGTAGAAGGCAGCTTGTACTTAAGTGCAATGAAAGTATAAATATTAATATATATCAGCACAGTGCCTAGACTAATGCTTAAAATCCTTTGCAATACTTGATTGTCCACATATTCACTGTACTATTGATGAAATACAAGGCTGTGTTGGAAAAAGTCTTACATTTGAAAGTGAGTAGTTAAGATTGTCTTGCTTATGAAAAAGGGAGAATTTTCATTAGAGGATGTAAGATTTCTAAGGGTCACCAAGTACTGGCTAGTAATAGTCTTAATAAAAGGTATTTTTAGATAACTGATTTAATAAAAGCAGAACAAATGGCCAGAAGTGTAATGACAGACAAGTTCAAATTAGAAAGCAGATGTGCATTTTCAATGTGTTGCCATAGTAACTGATTATAATCAATTCTCCATCAACATCTCCGCTGTTCTGGCGGTTGGCTTGGGTACCTTTTAAAATGTGCTTCAGCTAAATACAAAGTATTAGGCAGAACTTCAGAGGCAAAAGGTCAGTTCTTATGATCTATTTTACTCTTTAATTCTAGTACACTGATATTGCAGCAGTCGTACTAACCACTTATAATACTAGGTTCAGAATGAGAACTTGGATTATTAACAATAACCAAGTAAACAGAAGAAAGACTTGATCTTTCTTTTGAATTGCCCTATCGTGTTCATTATGTTTAGGTATTGTATTGTCTTAGCTATGTTTTTTTGTGGGTTATTGTGATTGGAGATACAAGGATGGGTGCAGAGTCAGGTTTTCTTTTTTTTTTTTTTTTTTAACTGTTGCTTCCCACACACCGCCCCCAGTAAAATTCGTAAAACAGACAGGAAAACCCAGGTTCCTGAGTTAAATAAGAGAAGAAAGAAAGAAAGAAAGAAAGAAAGAAAGAAAGAAAGAAAGAAAAGAGGAAAAAAACAACCCCAACCAAAAGCCACAGGTAGCAAACATTAACAGCAGGTGGAGAAAGAGGCTGAAAGTAGGAATGACAGAAGTGGAAGTATTACTGCACACTCTTAAGCCACTGTGATGATTAAATGGGTATCATTAGATTCCCCCCCCCCTTTTTTTTTAGTTTAGTTTGTTTTGGTTTTTTTTTTTAAGATACTGATTAGTCTTTCCAGCTCTGATCATCCATCAGTTACCTAAAAACTTGGTTCTGTTGCTGTTCAGTTCTGGTATATGGTTTTCTTTTACAGGTGGTTGGTGTTTCTGCTGTGCTCGGCACAGGACTGGATGATTTTTTTGTTCAGCTTTCTAAAGCTGTCGATGAGTATGAGAGGTAAGGTGATAACTTTGGTCCCTGACCCAGTGAATACTTGCTGACGTTATTGATTCATGAGCACACTCTGATTTGAAGGACTGTTCACTTTTCACAGCTGAGGTAGTCTAGGGTTTCTAATAAACCTAAGTGCAAAAGTCAGCATAAAAAGCAGCAGTCAAAAGGAACTATTCAGCGGTGAATTTTTGTACTAACTGTTCAGTGAAAAAGTAAAAGCTATCTGTGCCAGCAAATCTGTGAAGTCATTTTCCTCCTCTGATTCCATACAATGATCAAGGTCTGAATTGTCCTCAGGAAGCTAACAGATCAGTTTGGCAGACTGAATAGATGAGCAAGTTGAAATTCTTTGAGAATTTGCTCCTTACTGAATTCCTCCCCATGAAATACTGCCAGGCTGCTCTATAACATTAGAAAGCAAATCCAGTAACTTGGATTACTTGGAAATATCTAAACCAGACCATAGATTATTGTTACAGAAAAACATATCATGCTGGATCGGATAGCCAGAGAGAGGCTGCTACAGCTTCATGCTCCCACATCTGATTAGTCTGGCCTGGTTACGTCCCCAGGTCTGCATACTGCCTAGTCTCTGCTTACATGCAAATAGACTATTTTATTCCCTTATTCCTCTGTTTCCCACACTTGTTCCTCGCCAAATCTCCCGAACCCCTCACATTTCCCACCTTTGGCTCCTTCCCTAAACATGCTATAATAAATCCTGTGCTATTCCCAAATACTCTTTCTCTGCATCCCATAATGTGTCCTGCACCCCTAGGCAGCCACCCATCTGTGCTCGCAAGGTGATCCAGAGAGCTCCCAGTGAGGCATGGTGATGGGTTTCACGCCTGGACCATGGGGCTGGTGGTTCTCCTGGGACAGCCCTGGGAGGAGCTGGGATAGGGAATCCCTTCCTCCAAGTCGTTAATTTGGATTCCCTGCCTGCCACCGTGCCCCTGTGTTCCTCTGGGCTTGTTGAGATTGGTCTTTGATGCTTTGATGGCTCTCCTGTGATGGGCCTGGGAGTATCTGGGCAGGGTATTATTTGTGCTTCCCCTCCCCACCAAATGTCTCTCTGCGCTCTTTGGAGGTGCTGAGGAGTTTTACCACATAACCTAACAATTATTCTGGGATATGCTGCCTACATAATGAAACCCTAGTTAAGGGTTTCATATAAGCTGCCAGTGTGCACTTGCAGCCCAGAAAGGCAATCATATCCTGGGCTGCATCAAAAGAAGCATGGCCAGCAGGTTGAAGGAGGGGATTCTTCCCCTTTACTCTGCTCTTGTGAGACCCTGCCTGGAGCACCGCATGCAGCTCTGGGGCCCACGGTACAAGAAAGACATGGACCTGTCGGAGCAGGTCCAGGGGAGGGCCACGAAAACAATCAGAGGACTGGAACACCTCTCCTATGAAGAAAGGCTGAGAGAGTTGGGGTTGTTCAGCCTGGCGAAGGGAAGGCTCCGGGGAGACCTTATTGTGGCCTCTTGGTATTTAAAGGGGGCTTATAAGAATGACAAAGAGAGACTTTTTTACCAAGGAGTGTAGTGACAGGACAAGGGGCGATGGTTTTAAACTGAAAGAGAGTAGTTTTAGATTGGACATAGGGAAGAAATTTTTTACGATGAAGGTAGTGAGCCACTGGAGCAGGTTGCCCAGAGAAGCTGTGGACGCCCAGTCATTGGAAGTGTTTGAGGTCAAGTTGGACGGGGCTTTGAGCAACTTGGTCTAGTGAAGGATGTCCCTGCCCATGCAATGGAGGTTAGACCAGATGATCTTTAAAGGTCCCTTCCACCCCAAACCATTTCATGATTCTAAGAAGAAGGTATCCACATCCACTTTATCCTTACTTCGTTAAAAAAATATTTCAAAGGTTCCATAGCAGTACAATAGTTTGGAAGTCTGTGAACAGTCTATCTTTATGAGATCCCATTGAACTGTCTTAGGAGGCACACAAGTTCTGGCAGAGAAAGTCATGTCTGTGATTAGAGAAGAGTGATAAATCTGCTGATTAGGTATAGCAATGAAATGACTACCTCAGTCGAGCTGGTTTAATTTCTTATCCAATAAGATGGTGTGAGAAAGGTTTGCTGTTTTAATGAAGTATATTCACTTATTTTGCATCCATTGGTTTCAGAATCCAAATCTGAGTAAAAAGTACTGTTAGTCTTTCTGAAATGTTTCTCAAACATGAAAGCCTAGAGAAAACTTTTTTGGGGTAGAACAAGCCTCCAAGATGATCCTTACTTAATATAAATCATGTATTAGTTCAGACTGAATGCATTCTCTTTATTTATCTTTCCAGAGAATATCGTCCAGAATACGAACGCCTGAGAAAAACACTGGTAAGTATTTTTTACTATTGCATACCTGGGCAGTGTATGTTGGGGTCACTTTTATGCACACAATTGCCTGTATGTTGGGAGGATCTAACATTTCATTTACTAATCATACTCAGTGTGGAAGAACTCTTGTCCTGAAGCTCACCATCTGTCTTTTTTTCCTAGATTTGGTGGAGCATATCTTCACAAAAATAAAGATGTTTTGTAAAACAGATGTTGCTCAGTGTTTTAGTGCTAATAATTTATTTGGGCAAATTGTGAGAAAATGATTGGGAAAGATTTTTATATCTTCCATTCAGAAGGATAGAGACTTTTTTAAAAATAACTTGCCAAAGTGATTTGTTGAGAATACCACTGTATCTTTTCTGCACCAGTGAAGGTACTGTTTTGACTTAGACAGTTAATAACGAAGACTGAATTGCAGTACTAAAATGAGTAGCTCTGCTCACCTTGAGTTCTGACTCTCCAAAGGAGAGTTCTCTGCAGGCACAACTTCACTGAGTTTGGCTTCCTGATGCTGCTGGAAATATTCCTGAAGTCCATCATGCTGAAGGTTGCTTTCCATGTTTATCCAAAAATTCAGTGTAACCTTAGTTGTAATGTAAGACCTGCTTATTGACTTCTGCTTTCTGGCTGGGGGACAGACTGCTAGTATTGGGTGAGATTAGTCTTCTACTGATGTTTTAAATGTACTCAGAATCCACATGTAACTTTGTACTTACAGGAGAAAGCTCAAAATAAACAAAAGAGAGAGCAGCTGGAACATTTGTGGAAGGACATGGGCAGCGTGTGTGTGCAGGGCAACACACTTGCAGGTACCTTACTAGGAAGATTAAGTTTACTGCAGAAGTTCATAGAATCATAGAATGGCTTGGGCTGGAAGGGACCTTAAAAATCATCTAACTCCAGCCCCCCTGCCATGGGCAGGGATGCCACCCACTAGACCAGGTTGCTCAGGTCCAACCTGGCCTTGAACACTACCAGGGACGGGGTGTCCACAGCCTCTCTGGGCAATCTGTTCCAGTGCCTCACCACCCTCTGAGTAAAGAATTTTTTTCCTAACATCTCATCTAAATTTCCCCTATTTCGGTTTGAAACTGTTCCCCCTTGTCCTGTTGCTATCTGCCCTTATAAAGAGTCTCTCCGCCTCTTTTATATTAAGCCCCCTTTAAGTATTGGAAGGCCACAATAAGGTCTCCCCAGAACCTTCTCTTCTCCAGGCTGAACAACCCCAACTCCTTCAGCCTGTCTTCATAGCAGAGGTGCTCCAGCCCTCTGATCATCTTAGTGGCCCTCCTCTGGATCCATTCTAAAAGGTCCACATCTTTCTTATGTTGAGGGCTCCAGAGCTGGATGCAGTACTCTAGGTGGGGTCTCACAAGGGCAGAGTAGAGGGGGAGAATCACCTCCCTCGACCTGCTGGCCATGCCTCTTCTGATGCAGCCCAGGATACAGTTGGCTTTCTGGGCTGCTAATGCACATCGCTGGCTCATATCCAGCTTTTCGTCCACCAGGACCCCCAAGTCCTTCTCTGCGTGGCTGCTCTCAACGAGTTCTTCTCTCAGTCTGTACTCATGTCTGGGATTGCCTTGACCCAGGTGCAGGACCTTACACTTGGACTTGTTGAACCTCATTCGGTTCATCTTCATAAGTTGTCTGAAGAGTCTGCCTGGAGAAGTCATACAGTGCTTTTCTGTCTTCACAGCAAAAGCATGAAAGCAGCTTCAAGTTAGTAAAGAGGAGCGGGGCTTTAGTTTCTGTGGGATGGGTCAGACTTAGCTCTTCTATGTGTCAGTTACAGACACGAGAAAAAGAAACCCTGCTGTGTAGATAAAGAAGTGGACATACTAGAAGTAATGAAATACTTTAGAAAAGGTGAAACAGTCAAATTAGAATATGAGAAAGCTCTGCTGTTGGTTGAACTGGTGCCTTGATGAGGTTGAGTATAGCGCTGATGCAGTCTGTCCTGTATCTTTGGAATCCAGAAGCAGCTTTCTGTCCCTTCAGAGTAGGTATTAATTGCTGTGTTTATGTGCAAATTGAAATTGTCAGGGCACAAACTAACTTACTTGTTAGCGTGCTGTTTTGTGTATAGCCATTTCTGTTCCCTTCAAGGGTCTGATGATGCTTCTGCAATGGGTCCCTCTGAGCTGATCCTAACACGAGGGGCTCTTGATGAAGAAGAAGAAGAGAGAGAGAGTGATACTGATGACATTGACCATGAAGGTAAGGGAATGAGGGATCTGATCTGGTCTAAAAGCTGCCTGTCTAGTCAGGAAATATCCTCTGTATTTCATTAACTAGATTGACTGTAATGAGAGCCTAGAAAACAAGCAAACATTCAGTCACCTAAATATAGGTGTCTGAATCTGTTGCAGAAGCCCAGCTGCAATGCTTAGTCCAGTGATATCACTCTCTAACCTTTGTGAAAGTTCAATTGTAAATTTTCTATTCAAGTAATTATTTTTAATAGGTGTATAACATGCATAAACCAAAGAAGTTGTTATGCTTGGAGTATGCAGTGACCTCTGAACCTGACTAATGCACAATGTTTCATCGTCTTTTTAGCCTTACAGTTTCTGCCCCTGGCTCTCTTCCCTTTTCTTGTGACTCCTGGTCTTGGAGCAATCTTCTAAGTTCTTAGAGTGTATGATTTTTCTCTTATATATCTCCCAGACTTAATCTTCATTCTTTCCCTGTTCCATTGATTTTTAGGATCACTTATTTCTTTTGCCTTGTAATGAAGTTGAAGGTCAAATAGACTTTATGTGTTGCTCTGACTAGCCTGACTCTAGCTTTCTTCAGTCACACAAGTAGAACAAGTGCTGAAATAGTGCTGAACTGTGGATTTTTTCCCCCAGTTACTGAGGAGAGTCATGAAGAACCAGCCTTCAGAAACTTTATGCAAGAGACGCGGATGAAATACCAGAGAAGAAGCAACCCAAATGAATGAGACCTTCAGAAACAGAGCATTTGGAATCCCTTGTAATGGAGTTAAAAGTAAAGCAACAGCATAAAGAAACTTGCATGGAACCATGCATGAAGTCTTCTGTCTGTGAACAGCTTCCTCTGATGTGTCTTTCTTCCTGCAGTAACTGTTGGTCATATGAGTTGAAGGTCTTGTGTCCAACTTGACTGCATGTTTGGCCATCTGCCATGGTGACTTCTTGAAGCTGAAGGAACCAGATAGCATGTTCTTTTGCTCCAAATTCTTTAGATGTGCCTGTTGAGAGCTTAGATTTTGAGCTCTGACAGCATTATCATCTAGAGTACTTATTGGTCTCCAAAAAAGTGCGTTCTGTTCACCTTGTGCAGACAGGTGTCTGCTGCAGCCAGGACACAAGTGAAATCTCTGCTGCATGAAACTTCATCAATCTAGTGTTTGATATTTTGGTTTTAATTAAATATATTTTATGTACTAACAAATGTGTGATGGTTAATAGCAGAAGATTTCATTTCACCGTTCTGATGTGAGACTTTTTCTATGCTTACAGCCCACCCATATGGATGCACAGTAAATGAAATGCATCTTAATTACATTACATAGACACAATACAGATGCCTCCTAGCAAAGTCCTGAGTAAAGAAAGTTCCCAGGAAGGAAAGTAATAAAAAGAATCTGGCTTGATTTGGCTGAGAACTGAAGTATGCGTGGCTGTGTACTGGCTGCATCTATCTATAGGTAACATAAAACAAAGGCGTTTCTATAGATGAGTGCTTACATGGAACGTAGACAAGGACTTGGAGACTGGCTAATACTTATTTTCCTGGTAGGCACCACGAGCACAGATGTTCACTTGCTGTTTACCATTCTGAACTCTGGAATCTTTGTTTTCTTTCCCTCCATACAATGCTGTGGCCTCACAAGAGAGATTTCTCAGTGGGAATCTGGCAGCAGGGTCCACTAACACAAGTTCTATAGGTTTGTGGAAAAACAGTTTCTGTGAATTTTAAAAATAGAGCTTTTAAAAGAAAGAATTTTAAAAGTAGGCAGGGAAGGGAAATTGACAACCAGCTGTTACTTGCCAGCTCTGATATGCTTACTACTTTATTAATGCAGAGCTTTCCAAGAGTATGGCAATTTCAAATTTAGATAAATGAGACTGATCCTAGTAAGAAGTATTATCAGAAGCAAAGCTGAAACAAAGAATTCATAGCATACTGGTAAGGTTAAAATAATACGTTTGTTGTTAATCATAGAATCATAGAATAGTTTGGGTTGGAAGGGACCTTTAAAGGTCATCTAATCCAGCCCCCCTGCAATGAGCAGGGACATCTTCAACTAGATCAGCTTCCTCAAAGTCCTGTCCAACCTGACCTTGAATGATTCCATGTACAACCTCTCTGCGAAACCTATTCCAGTGTTTTGCCACCCTCATCGTAAAAAATTTCCTCCTTATACCTAGTCTGAATCTACCCTCTTTTAGTTTAAAACCACTACCCCTTGTCCTGTTGCTACAGGCCCTGCTAAAAAGTCTCTCTCCATCTTTCTGGTAAGCTCCCTTTTAGTACTGAAAAGCTGCAATAAGGTCTCCCCGGAGCGTTGTCTTCTCCAGGCTGCACAGCCCCAACTCTCAGCCTTTCCTTATAGGAGAGGTGTTCCAGCCCTCTGATCACCTTTGTGGCCTCCTCTGGACCCGCTCCAGGAGGTCCATGTCTTTCCTGTGCTGAGGGCTCCAGAGCTTCATGCAGTGCTCCAGGTGGGGTCTCACCAGAGCGGAGCTGAGGGGCAGAATCCCCTCCCTCGCCCTGCTGGCTACGCTTCTTTTGACGCAGCCCAGGAGACAGCTGGCTTTCTGGGCTGCACTTGCACGTTGCCAGCTCATGTCCAGCTTTTCATCCACCAGTATCCCCAAGTCCTTTTCCGCAGGGCTGCTCTCAATCCCTTCATCCCCCAGCCTGTATTGATACCGAGGATTGCCCTGACCCAGGTGCAGGACCTTGCATTTGGCCTTGTTGAACCTCACGAGGTTCACACTGGCCCACTTCTCAAGCTTGTCCGGGTCTGTCTATTCTGTCGCCTTGCACAGTGTGGATCCCTCCAGTAGCTGGGCTTAGACGGTCTACCTTATAGCTGGCCCCTGTCTCAGTTACTAGCACGTGGACATAATGAGCCCCCGAGGCCTGCAGCCCCGCTCGCTGGTACAGATCTTGCTTGCATGCGCGCATGCACTCGCATGTGTGCATGCAAAGCCCCCCGGCATTCGGCCCAGACTCCACGGGTTCCTCTGCTAACCAACCCCCCCCCGTCGCCTTGCCCTTAGAGACAACACATGCACCACCCTCCCTATTTCTTAATTCTTCCCTCTCTGCCATGTAGCTATGTGATTTGTTTTGTGTTATTCCCCTGCTGCCCCTTCCCTCCATCGTTTGCTGTCCCGACTCCCTGTCCCTGTTTCATTCCTCCCTCTCTGCCCTGCTCTTGGTTGCCTTTTTGTCTTCATCTCTCTTCGTCCGACTCGATGCCCCTACTCTTTTTTCCTCTGGACCGAGGAGTGAAGCTCCAGGAATGTCTGCTGAGGTGTCCCAGGCTGGGGGTAGCGTAGCGGCCCTGAGCCCTGGAGCAGACTCGCTTATGTGCATGACTGAATAAACACTCGCCTTCTCCTTTGCCCTCACAGCTGCGGTTGTGCTCCCCTTGCACCGGGCGAGGGGCTGTGATGGAACCCAGGGTGGGAGGCGATTGACGCACTGCAGGGGTCAGGAGATGGCTCCCTGCTCCTGCTGGGCTCCAGCTGGGGGCCGGGGCCGCAGAAGCCCCAGGTGCGGGCAGTGAGGCTGATGGCGCCGGCCCCTCCCTGTAAAGGGGCTGTGTTGCCAGGGTACCTGCAGGCTGTTGGGCTGGTGCCGCGCCGCCACGGGTGGCCGTGGAGGGGCCCGCGTGAGCCACGGGAGGAGCGGAGCCGCCTTCGCTGCTGCCGCCGGGCGACCACAAGCGGGTACTGCAGCCCGGGAGCCACGCATGCGCGGTGGCGTCCACGGGGTCCACGCTGCCGTCCGCCGGTAACGGCAATGCGATACGGCGGTGCCTGCGGGGTGATGCCGCTGCGCTCGTTGCTGCCTGTCGGTAGGGGAACGCCGCTCCCGCCCCACGGGCACGCTGTCGGCGGGCACTCGGCGCGCAAAACGCGGACGGCATCGCCGGTGCTGCCCCTGGGCAAGAGCCGCACGCTGGGTGCTCGCTGCTGCCGCCGCCTCCTCCGCTGCTGCCGCAGCGTGGTGGCATGCCGGGCGCCATTCCCGGTGGCGGGTGAGGGCCGGGAGCACCAGGGAGGCGAGCGAGCTCCTTTGAGGGTGCAGGGGTGTCTCCTGCTCTCTGTCCTGTTGACCCCCCAGGTTTTTTTCTCCATCTTGATCCTGCTGCCCTGATTTTTTCCCTCTGCCCTGCTCCCTGTTGCTCTTTCTGTCTCTTTTCCCCTGTCCCTGCTACTTTTTTCTCCATCTCTGTCCAGATCCCTGTCCCTTTTTTCCCCTCTTGCTGTCCCTCTGCCCTGCTTCCTCTCGTTATCTTTTCTGCCTTTCCGTCTCTGTCCTGTTCCCTCTCCCATCCTTTCCAACCGTAATCCCCTGTCCAGCTGGCTGTCCCTTCTTTCCTTTCTCTCTTCCTCAGTATTTTTTCTTTCTCCATATCTCTCTCCCCCGCTGCCCATCACAGTTGTTTTTTTGCCCATTGCTGCTGTTTGGTTTTGTTTGTTTGTTTTTTTTTAATTTTTCTTCCTTGGTCTCTTTGTACAGATCTGACCCTTTCTTTATTTCTCAATCCCTTTGTCCTGTTCCCTGTCCTTTCTCTCTCTATGTCCTGCGCCCTGTCACTGTCCTTGTCCCTCCTTTCTTCTTCCTCTCCTTTCCCCTGCCCCATCTCTCTGTCCCTGCGTCCTGCTCACCAACTCTGCATTTTCTTGCTCCATCTCTGCAGAGCTTCTCGTCCCTATTCTTAGAATCATAGAATCATGGAATATCCTGAGTTGGAAGGGACTCACAAGGATCATTGAGTCCAACTCCTGTCCCTGCATAGGACAACCCCAAAAATCATACCGTATGTCTTAGGGCGTTGTCCAATTGCTTCTTGAATGTTGTCAGGCTTGGCGCTATGACTCCCTCCTGGGGGAGCTTGTTCCAGTGCTCCACTACCCTTTGGGTGAAGAACCTTTTCCTAATGTCCAACTTAAACCGCCCCTGGCATATCTTCCTGCCGTTCCCTCGGGTCCCATCGTTGGTTGTCAGGGGGAAGAGATCAGCGCCTGCCCCTCCTCCTTCCCTCGTGAGGAAGCTGTAGACTGTGATGAGGTCTCCCCTCAGTCTCCTCTGCTCTTCTCCAGGCTGAACAGACCAAGTGACTTCAGCCGCTCCTTGTACGGCTTCCCCTCTAAACCCTTCACCATCTTTGTGGCTCTCCTCTGGACGCTCTCTAGGAGCTTCGTATCCTTTTTGTACTGTGGCGCCCCAAACTGCACACAGTGCTCGAGGTGAGGCCGCACCAGTGCAGAGCAGAGCGGGACAATCACCTCCCTTGACCGGCTGGCCATGCAGTGCTTGATGCACCCCAGGATATGGTTGGCCCTCCTGGCTGCCAGGGCACACTGTTGGCTCATGTTCAACTTGCCGTCGACCAGAACCCCCAGATCCCTCTCCGTGGGGCTGCTCTCCAGCCTCTCCTTCCCCAGGCTGTAGGTACATCCAGGGTTGCCATGTCCCAGGTGCAAAATCCGGCACTTGCCCTTGTTAAACCTTGTACGGTTGGTGGTTGCCCAGCTCTCTAATTTGTCCAGATCTCTCTGCAGGGCCTCTCTGCCCTCAAGAGCGTCAACTCTTCTTGATTTCTCTACCTCTCTGGCCTTTTTTCCTGATCTTTCTTTCCCTGCTCCTTGGTCTCCTTCCTTGTCTTATTTTTCTCTTTCCCATCCTCTGACCTGCTCCCCATCACTGCATTAAATATGGGCAGAGCAGGGCTGTGGGTGTGTTATGGGCCTGTGATGTTGGATTCCCTGGCCAGAGCCTCTGTGGGTGGGTCTGGGCTCTGCCCTCCCAGGGCCAGCTGGGGTGGAAGCGGCCCTGGGACGAACACTGCCCCGGGGTCATTGGGGGGTTTTGGGGCCAAGCCCGTGTTGGGCTGGGGGGAGCAGGGGCAGCCTCATCTTGTCCCTCACTGCTCCTCACTGGGGCCAGGCAGCCTCTGCTGGGATTGGGCAGTGGGGGCCTGGGGGCGTCCTGTGGCGCCAGGCGGTCCCGGTGCCTGCATGGGCAGGGAAGGGCCCTGGCCACTGCTGCTGGGGGTTCCTGGAGGTGGGCTGGGCTGGGCTCGGCTTGGAGCAGGGGTGGCTGGGCACAGCTCTGTGTGGGGGTTCTTCGGCCTGGGGGGGTTTGGGGTGCGGTGTGGATGATGCCAGAGAAATGAAGCCTGAAATGGCAATAATAAAGTGATGCCCTGCCTGTGCTGGTGCTCCCCATCACTGTATTTTCATTTTCTGCATCTGCTGCTCCAGTAACGACTACCAACTTGTCCCAGGGGAAGGGTGAGTGTACAGGCAGCGAGCCCCATAGCAGACTCACTCCCAGGACTTATACGCATTAAAGAATAAACGCTTGCTGTCTCCTTTGCACTCGTGGATGTGCTTGTACTCCTTTGTACTTGGTGAGTGGCTGTCAGAGAGTCCAGGGGAGCAGGTTACACGGTGGGTGTCAGGGGCCATGGCTGCAGCTGTGGGCTGCGGCTGGAGGAGCCCCAGGGGGCCCAGTGAGGCTGATGGTGATGGCCCCTCTGTGTAAAAGGGCTGCAGCCCCAGGGGATGGTGCTGCTGGGGCATGCCTGCTGGAGAATGCCGACAAGTCGCGAGGATGTTTCCAGCCCACCAGTGCAACAGGCTGAAGTCAGTTGGAGTCGGGCCCCATCAGGGCAGGTCTCAGGGATATTCTGAGAGCTGGTGGAGAGGATGCAGGAAGAGGGGCAGGAGATGGCTGCCCCCACCCCTCTGGGTGCCCACCCTCTGGAAAAGGTGCTGGGTGCCTCCCCAACTCAGCAAAACTCCTCCAGCCCTGCTCGCCCCATGCAGCTGCCCCCAGCTCCAGCACCTCCCCTGAAGCCTGTCCTGTAGTCATGGACTGCCCCCAAACCCTGTCCTCGTGGCAGCAAGCTGGCCCTTGAATACGCTTTATTCTCCTTAAATGCAGGTGCTATTAGCATCAGTTCAGGGAAAGAGCGGCGTCTCCAGCAGCTCCTGCAGAAGGAGGGGTTCCTGCCTGAGGAGAGCTACAGTCATCCCTGTGGATAATGGTTGGTTGCTTGTTCTTTCCCTCTCCCAGAGGCAGCACTGAGGACTCGGTTGGTGGTTCCTCTCCAGGGATGCTGGTGATTGCATCTGGCTCAGGTTTGTGTGGGTTGCCTTTGGCCTCATTCTCCTAGCGGCATGGGCAAAAATGGACAGCTGAACGCTTCCTGGCTGTGGACAGGAGCTGCCGCAGCTGAAGCTGGAGAAGCCAGAAAAAGGTAAAGCAGCTGAAGAATAAAATAAAGAGGAGCCAGCCGGCAGCTGCCTCCAGCTGCAGACAGGAGACAGCCTGCCTCTCAGTGTGAGGAAGGATCCCTCTTAGCGTAGCCCTCATCAGATCCAATTGCCAACGTCCGTATGCGTAGCTGGAAGCACAGTACAGCCAGGTAACACGTGCACGTGCGAGGCTATGTATCTGGGAAGCCTTGTATTGTAAGAGCCGTAAGACACCAGTCTGTTCTCTTAGGTGGATGACAGTCAAGCAACCGGAGCTACAGGGTGGGGGGAGAGACAAAGACATGTCTGAACTGTCAAATTCTCCCAGCAGCTCTGAGAGCAGGAGCTGCAGTGAGTCCTCACTGTCCCCTTTTTAAAAATCCTCCCTCTCTGCCCTGTGGCCCATCGCTATTCTTTGTTTTTCTCCATCTCTCTCAGGCTGATTCCCTGTCACTTCCTCCTCTCTGGCCTGTAGCCCATCGCTATTTTTTCCCCCCCTGTACCTCTCCCTCTGTGGCTCCCTTTCCCTATTTTTCAGTCCCCCTTCTCTGTCCTGCAGGCGATCGCTGTTGGATTGGGTTTACGTGGCAAGGTTTTGTTAGGTGGGGCAGGGCAGGGGCTGCAGGGGTGGGTTCTGCGAGAAGACACCAGGAGTTGCCCCCATGTCAGGCACAGCCACTTCCAGCTCCAAGATGGATCTGCAGCCGGTCCAAGCTGAGCCCATCGGCAATGCTGGTTGTGCCTCTGGGATGGACGTTTAGGAAGGGGTAAAAAATGCTGTGCAGATGCTGTGATAGAGAAAACATGAGTGTGAAACAGCCTTGCAGACACCAAGGTCGGTGAAGAAGGAGGGGGAGGAGGTGCTCCAGGCACTGGAGCAGAGATTCCCCTGCAGGCTGGGGTGAAGGCCATGGTGAGGCAGGTTGTTTTTTAGATTTGTTCTTCTCTCTTATTATCCTACTCTTGATTGTGATGGACAATAAATTGAATTAATTTCCCCAAGTTGAGTCTGTTTTGCCTGTGACAGTACTTGGTGAGTGATATCTTTTGTCCTTATCTCGACCTACAAGCTTTTTTGTTGTATTTTCTCCCCGTCTTGTTGAGGAGGGGGAGGGATAGAGTGCCTTGGTGAGCACCCGGTGGCCAGCTGAGGTTGGCCCACCCCAGTTGCCTTCTATGAGGCTCCCTGTCCCTATTTTTCAGTTCTTGCCTATGTTTCTTGTACCCCATCGCTTCTGAAACTTTCTACCTCTCCATCCCTATTTTTCAAATTCTTGCATAGGTTTCTCAAACCCAGTTGCTTTCAAAATTTTCTTGCTACCTTTCCCTCTGTCTGTCTCCCTGACCTGATTTTAATTTCTTGCCAGTGTTTCTTGTACCCCATCATTTTTCAAATTTTCTTCCTACTTCTTCCTCTCTGCAGCTCCATGAACCTACTTTTGAATTCTTGTCTATGATTCTTGTATCCTGTTTCTTGTAAAATTGTCGTTCTACATGTCCCCCTATCCATCTCCCTGTCTCTAGTTCTTATTCTTCCCTCTGTCCTCTACCCTGTCACTTTTTACACTTTCTTTCTACGTCTCCCCCTTTCTAGCTCCCTGTCCCTATTTCTTAGTTCTTGCCTATGTTTCTTGTACCCTGCTCCTTTTTGAAAGTTTCCTTTCTATGTCTACCTCTATCTGGCTCCCCATTTCTATTTTTTTTTAATTTCTTGCCTATGTTTCTTTTCCCCAGTCGCTTCAGAATTTCCCCCTGTCCTGTTACCAGAAAGCAGCAAAATAATTCACTCTCTAAAACTTAGTTTTGGCATTTTAGAAAGCAGGCATTCTTTATTGTGCCGCTGGGCAGCACTGGGGATCATTCCACCATGAGGGCTCCGACAGCTTGATAAACCTTCAGTAATTACATACTATGAAATCATACACATTCATAGGACTTCCGAGAATTTGTTTACATAAACATGAGATTTTCTGGAACTTATTAACATATGTAAATGTCCAATCCGCATGCGCAGTCGTCTTCCATGGTGGTCTTCAGGTGATCTTTGGGGTCTTCAGATGAAGGCTCGTAGTCTTCTTCACTGTGTTCGCTGACTGACCTTTACTTCTGTGCAAACTCAGTTCTGGGATCACGTATATGATGTCCTTCAAGGTCGGTTTGTTGTGGTCTAATGGTCATTTTGCACCTTTCTTACTTTATAGTTCTGCGCATCTGCTCTCCCAAGGCCTAGCTGTCTGAAGGGGATTATTCAGGGGCTTCTTATCTTACAAGTGTCCCAACTATTCACAAAGATTTACTTTTGTTTGGTTATATCTGTTGTACAATGATTCTAACGACTTGAATTGATAGCTTCTTATTTATATTCGCAGGTATCAATCCCTCCTTTTCTTTTGAGGGCTTGTGGCTTATACGCTACAGTCCTCACTAGACAAACTTATTATATCTTGTACAGCAGTTACAACATTGGATCATTATGCAGGCAAGAATGCAATCTATGGTAATAATCACTAATAAAAATAATCTCTTCAGCCATAACCAATTAGGTAACCAAGAAGTGGGAGCATTCCAAATCTCTTCAAACCCAAAGGAGGTATTTTCTTTAGTTACTTCATGTAAGGTTATTGTTTGGTCAGGTATGATTTTTAAGTCTTTGGATATCCTTCCACTTTCATCAATGTGTGTACAGCAGCTTGAATTTACTATTGCGCATATTCCTCCATGGGAAGCCAACATCATGTAGCAGTTTCTTCTTGTAAAGCTTTTATAGCATCGGATGTGGCATTCCCAATTTTCTTGATGACTCCTGCTATATTTACTATTGCTTTTTCCAATTCACTGACTCCTAACGCTGGGATTAACCATTTTAGAAATGAGTGAAAGGCAGTAGACAGAGTAATCAATGGATTATCCATTGCTCTTTTTCTGTTTTCCAATTGGGGATTTAATCCCCCCATTCCATGGAGATGTGTTATTACTTTAATGTCTGGGACACCACCCCTAACGTACAAGAACCTGTCCACCAGGGAGGTAGTGCTTTAAGGGCTTGGTCTCCGCACAGCCAATACCATCCCAGTCCTTTGGGCACTTCCCAAAATTTTAAACTTTTGGGCTGTCTCAAAGGCTATTCCAAGTTGTATTGAAAGGAATTGGTAGCCCAATTAGTGTTACAGCAGACCGAGTACTGTGCTTTGGGAATCTAGCACAAATCCAACATTTGCTTGCATTAATAGCTGAAGCCACTTCTGCTACTAATGGCACATGAACATTCTCGTGCCATGGACCTTCCTAGTTTCGGCCCAAACACTTCTGAACTTATCAGTAACACAGAAACTAAAGTTGTCGTTTGAAAATGAGCTTCAGAGGAGCTGCCTCCTTGGAAGTCCATGGTTTAGGAGCCTTTTTGACTCTTGAGTAATGAATCCAGGGCCCTTTCTTACCTAGTTTTACAGATGTGTATGTTGTCAGTAAAACCTGAAATGGTCCTTTCCACTTTTCTTGCAGGGGTTCTCCGGTCCACAACTCCAGGTATACCCAGGCTCCAGGCTGGAACAGATGTACTGGGGAATCAAGATTCAGAGATTTATTTACAATCACATTCTTTTTCATTTCTTGTATCACTGTCCCTAGGGTATTAGAAACTTTCGTAAATCTGTTTCACCACTGATGTTTAATTATTCTGGTAATTTAGGAATCTGGTATGCTCTCCCATACAACAGCTCATAAGGGCTTAACTGATGGTTTCCTTTAGGCTGAACTCTAATTATCAATAGCGCAAGTGGAAGTGCTTGTATCCAAGTCATTGAGGTTTCTTGGCAAATTTTACTCAATTGCAGTTTTAAGGGCTGATTCATGCGCTCTACCCGTCCACTGGATTGCAGGCGATAGGGGGCATGCAGCTCCCATGTTATTTGTGATACTCTGCTTACTTGTCAGACAATGTCTGCAGCAAAACATGGCCCCCTATCAGAGGAAATCCCTAAAGGAACACCAAGTCGGGGTATTATTTCTTTAAATAAGATTTTGACAACTTCCCTGGTCTTGTTGGTGCGACATGGGAAGGCTTCAGGCCATCCTGTAAAAGTATCCACCAATACGAACAGATAGCTTAACCCTCCTTTTCTTGGTAGTTCAGTGAAATCTATCTGCCAGCGCTCTCCTGGAGCATCTCCTGGTTTTGTGGATCCAAACTGAATTCTGTTCTGTGTCTTTGGATTATTTCTAAGGCATGTTTCACACGTTTCAACTACGGACCTTATAATTTCTACCATATTATGACTCACCACTGACTTTTGCAGATGTTTCAGTAAGTTGTCGGTTCCCCAATGAACACTATTATGTTCTTTCTTTACTATTTCATACATCAAAATTGGGGTTAGAATTACCTGCCCCGTAGGAGTAACAGCCCATCCATTTTTCTGTATTTCAGCTCTTAATGTTTCAATTTAAGTTTCTGTCCTGACTATCATAGTTAGGAGATTCTCCTAATTCTGTTTTCTTTTCAGGTATTATTGCCAATATTCCTTTACCCTTTTCTGCAGCCTTACGAGCGGTCAAATCGGCCAATTGATTGCCTCTTTCTTGTGGGGTGCGGCTGGTTTGGTGAGCTTTGCAGTGCATAACAGCCACTTCGTTTCTGTACACTTTCGAGTAACTTTAGAATCTGCTCCGCATGTTTAATTCTGGTCCCTTGAGATGACGATAGTCCCCTTTCTTTCCAAATCGCTCCATGTGCATGTAATACTCCAAATGCATATTTGGAATCGGTCCATACATTCACTCGCTTTCCTTCACTCAATACTAAAGCTCTTGTTAGTGCAATCAGTTCTGCTTTCTGGGCTGACATTTTTGATTGCAGAGCTTCTGCTTCTACAACAGTATCCACTGTGGTCGCGGCATATCCCGACATCCAGATCTCTTGTTTCACAAAGCTGCTTCCGTCCGAATATAGCTCCCAGTCTGGGTTTTCCAGAGGGGTGTCTTTCAGGTCAGGTCGGCTGGAATACAGCTCCTCGATAGTCTGTAAACAATTGTGTGGGTTCTTCTTCCAGTTGTCGAGATGACAGGAAAACTGCTGGGTTTACTACTGCCGTTGATTTAAAAACAGCATCATCTTGTTCAAGAAATGCTACCTGGTACTTCAACATCGGGCTCGGAGACAACCAGTGCCCACCTCTTTGGTCCAGGACAGCGAGTACCACGTGTGGTACAAACCCAGTCATTTCCTGTCCCAGTGTCAGTTTCCGGGCTTCTTGGATTAACAGCCCAGCAGCGGCGACAGCCCTCGGACCACCTGGCCGTCCTTTGCTGGTATGGCCCCATTGCTTGCAGAAATAGGCCACCGCGCGTCTGCTGCCTCCCGGCATCTGAGAGCGCTCCCAGAGCCGTAGCTTGTCGCTCGTGAACGAACAATTCAAAAGTTTTAGTTGGATCAGGGAGTCCTAAAGCTGGTGCCTTCATCCGAGTTCTTTTTATTCGTTTGAAAGCATTTCTGGTGCTGCTGTCCCATTCCAAACATCCAGGCGGTGAAGTTTTCAGTAGCTCATACAAAGGTTTCACAATGAGTCCATAGCCTGCAATCCACAGCCTGCACCACCCCACCGTTCCCAGGAAGGCCCGCAGCTCCCGTGCATGCTGGGGCTCGGGACGCTGGCAGACGGCTTCCTTTCCTTCTGTGCTCAGTCTTCGTCCTTTCAAAAGCTCAAATCCCAGATACCTGACAGATTCTCAAATGACTTGTGCCTCTTCTTTTGAAACTCGGTAACCATTCATTCCCAGAAAATTCAAAAGAGCAATATTAATTGTCAGCACTCTTCCTGGGTTACAGCTGCAACTAGAATATCATCGACATACTGCAACACAGTCCCTGTCTTTATCCTCTTTTCCAGGTTTCCAGTTCTTTGGCTAATTGATTTCCAAATATTGTAGGACCATTTTTGAATCTCTGTGGCAACACTGTCCAAGTGTACTGTGATTTACGACCAGTTTCTGGATTTTCCCACTCAAAGGCAAATATATTTTAACTTTCTTGCTCGAGAGGTATGCAGAAAAAGGCATCTTTCAAATCTATAACTGTGAACTATTCTAGGTTTTCATTTATTGTTGTCAGTAAAGTGTATGGGTTTGCAGCTACTGGATGAATATCGTGAACAATTTGATTAATAGCTCTTAAATCTTGTACCAATCAATAACTTTTCCCATCTGCTTTTTTTACTGGCAAGATGGGGGCGTTGTATTCTGATTCACATTCCCTCAGCAGACCGTATTCTATAAATTTCTCAATAATTGGCATTAACCCGATTCTAGCTTCTAGTTTCAAAGGGTATTGCTTTTGTCTTACTGGCTTTGCTCCTGCTTTGAGCTCCGTTTTTACCGGTTCAGCGTTCCTACCTTTACCAGGGACTTCTCCAGCCTGTACGAGGGGCATCACTGCATTTTTCCACTTCTGCTGGGATGCCGGTTCCTGAAGTTTTATCTTCCTGCAATAGGAACGCAGTTGCTTGTACAAGTTTAGATTCAGGAATTAATACATCGACCTCCCCGTCTTTAAATCGTATTTCTGCTTCCAATTTTTCTAACAAATCTCGCCCTAGCAAAGGTTTCGGAGCCCCCGGTAAATACAGGAATTGATGTGTTACCCATTGTTTTCCAATTTTGAATGTTAAAGGCTTGAAGAATGGCCTAGTTTCAGTGTTACCAGTCACACCAACAACTTTGATTCTCTTATTACAAAGTTCAAAACCTTTTCCATTCAAAACCAACTAAGCTGCTCCAGTGTCTACCAGGAATTCTGCTTCAGTTGGATCTTCCCCCAGCTGTATTTTAACCAGAGGCTCTGCTGGGGAAGACTCCTCCGTCCCCTTCATTCCTCAGTGTTAACTGCAGTTGTTGTTGTCAACACGGAATCGGCTCCTTCTGTTCCCTGTCGGGAGGGGCAGTTCGCTTTCCAGTGTCCCTCCTTTTTTACAATAAGCGCCTCTAACTCGTCCTCTTCCTCCGACTCCATTCCTACCTCCTTGAAATCCTCCTCTACTTACTTGCAATCCTTCTAAAGCTGCTATCAACTGAGCATCATATTTTTCTTTCACCTGATCCCTGTTTCTGAAAGCTATTCATGCGACTTCCAACAATTTCCCTAAGTCCCTGACATCTGTGCCCTGCAACTTTTGTAATTTCCTCTGAATGCCATCTGTTGACTGTCCTATAAAGAGGGACACTGACTGATTTTTCCCTTCTTCCGATTCCAGGTCCATAGTGGTATATCTTTGTGCAGTTTCTTTTAGTCTATCTAAAAATTCAGTCGGTGACTCCTCCTTATTCCGCTTAATCTGATACAACTTCCACCAATTCACCGCTTTAGGAACAACATTCCTAATTCCAAACAAAACCAGCTCCTGGTATCGTTTTATTAATTTCCGTTCTGTCATTAGGATCCCAGTCTGGATCTGTAGGAGGTAAATGTTGCTCCCACCGACCCTGCAATTGTCCTGTAGCAATTTGTCCCTCTGTTTTGAGTTCTTGCCTTCTAAAGATGATTTCTCTTTCTGCGCTATCAAACAATACCGACAGAAGAGCATCGATAGCCTTCCAGTCAGGGTCTGTAGTTCTGATCATTGTGTCAAAGGCTTTAGCCACCTTCTCAGGGTTATCGCTATAATTGCCCGCCGCCTGCTTCCAATCATTTAAATCAGCAATCGAAAAGGGCCCCCTCACAGTCAGGGGTCCTTCGTTCCCAACAGCCGTCCCAATGGCGCTCGCGGCGCTGCTCCTGCCGACCACGCGTCCTCCCAGCCACCGGCGTCGCTCCTCTCTCTCTGCTCTCAGTCGCCCGCTTCAGGGGGCTCAGGTTTGTCATTCTGCGATCTCTGCCTCGGCCCGGGAGCAACCAACGCTTCTGGGTCATCCTCTGGCTCATCCTGAACTCATTGTAAACACCTCTGTCCAATACCACCAGCAGAACAACATCTTTTCAAACCTTTCCCTTTTCCATTGCTCTTACTCTCTTTTTCCAATGCTAGCACCAAAGGATCTGAGGGAGCCAAATTTATCCCGCACTTCTTCTGCCATGCAGGGTGTGAAGGTAAAGTGAAAAACATCCGCATGCAGGACTTCATCCCACTTTCCTTCCCGTCCTAAAAATAACAGCAATTGCAACAAAGTATACGAGCAATTGCAACAAAGTATACGAGCAATTGCAACAATGTATACGAGCAATTGCAACAATGTATAATGGCAATTCAAAGTTCCACTAGCCGGCCACTTTCCTCCATCCCCCAGGTTATACACTGGCCACCACCGATTACAACGTTTGGTTAGATCAGCTTGCTTTGCAGCTCCTCCCGGGGTCCTGCTGTTTGCTCCCAATTGTGTAAAATGCACCCGAGAGGAGATTTCTCTAAGATCGTTTCCCCTTTAGAAGTTGCAGTTCCCATTTTAAAAGCAAGACACAAAACAATTTAAACCAAACTTTTCACACCACCACCACACAATTACAAACACTTAGGGCCACAAACACACAAAAGCACCCAGTTACAGCCGCGACCCTATTCAGCATTCAAATTCGCAGATCAGACAAACTCCCCAGCCTCAGTTTCTGGAAGGAGACCTATCCTTCAGTTTGGATCCAAGGGTCCTTTCCCTTTGCCCCAGGGATTCAGCCCAACCCTGTGCAGCTTTCGCTAGGACTGACAGGCAGGCAACAGAAAACAACGCTGAAAGAATGCCTTTACCTTATTGCCGGTCCTGGCTCAGAGCTCTTCGGCCTGGGGATCGGAGGTTCTCCCTGAGAATCCCTCGGTGCCAGAGGGAGGTCCCACAGTCCCTCGGATCCATCGATGTTCAAGAGCAGGGTCCCACCTGGGGTGCCAAAATCTGTTACCGGAAAGCGGCGAAATAATTCACTCTCTAAAACTTAATTTTGGCGTTTTAGAAAGCAGGCATTCTTTATCGTGGTGCTGGACAGCACTGGGGATCATTCCACCATGAGGGCTACAACAGCTTGGTAAACCTTCAGTAATTACATACTATGAAATCATACACATTCATAGGACTTCCGAGAATTTGTTTACATAAACATGAGATTTTCTGGAACTTATTAACATATGTAAATGTCCAATCCGCATGTGCAGTTGTCTTCCATAGTGGTCTTCAGGTGATCTTTGGGGTCTTCAGATGAAAGCTCGTAGTCGTCTTCACTGTGTTCACTGACTGACCTTTACTTCTGCGCAAACTCAGTTCTGGGATCACGTATACGATGTCCTTCAAGGTCGGTTTGTTCTGGTCTAATGGTCATTTTGCACCTTTCTTTCTTACTTTATGGTTTCACACATCTGCTCTCCCAAGGCCTAGTTGTCTGAAGTGGGATTATTCAGGAGCGTCTTATCTTACAACTGTCCTAACTAATCACAAAGATTTACTTTTGTTTGGTTACATCTGTTGTGCAATGATTCTAACGACTTGAAGTGATAGCTTCTATCTATATTCGCAGGTATCAAGACCACCAACATCCACCGCAGGGCTGGTACATGTAAACCACAGCGCGGTAGAGCTGCGTAGCGCATGAGAGACAGAGGTTACGTGCCTAGGAAGCATTGTCTCGTAAGAGCTGAAAGACACCTACATTTCCTCTTAGGTAGAGGACAGCCAAGCGACCGGAGTTACAGAAGAGGAAGGGAGGAGAGAAGGAGAAAGAAGCGTCTGAACTGGTCAATTCTCCCGGCAGTGCCGAGAGCGAGAGCTGTGGTGAGTGCCAGGCCCTCCCTGCCGCTCCCCTGGCCCCCTCTCTTTTGCACGCTGCTGTGATCCGTAGCGGTCTGCGAGTACAAGGTACGTCCGCGATGCGTGTCCGCGTTTTTCCTAGGGCACTTGTAATATGGACTTCAAAGTTAACGTCAAGAATGTGCCAGCTCTCCTTCCTTCTGTAGTTTTTCTAGGAACTATTTTAACGCAGATCCTAAAAGGAAAAGAAGGTCTGCGCTGGAGCGTGTTCTGCCTGTGCAAAGCCGACTTCCCTCCGTTTATTTTGCCTTCCTGAAAGCGCAATCTTCTGTTTCTGTGCGCTTACTAGGAAATGATATCGGGAAAATAGTTGCGTCCTAAAAGAGGAAAGACGCCGTTTGTAAGAGTTCAGGCGTTCAGAAGAAACAGGCTTTGTTTTCGTCATAGAAGCTGTGTGCTTTTTCAGTCAATAAGTTTTGAAAATATCTTAGAGTAGTACTTGAAAAGCTTACTGAGATACTAGCGTCTGTACTAAAAGCGATCCAGGTCCAAGGAGAGACGTGGACAAAAGAGGAGGAATCGGCGTCGCTTTCCCGAGAAGCATTGCCAGCCTTGTAAGTAGCGACAGCGAGTCCTGACGTGGTTTCGGTGAGTTACTGCTTCGGCAGCGTCCTTTTTCCTTAACCTACAGCGTGTGGTTTCTTACTTCAGTTGGAAAGAGATTTTCCAGAATGGAAGTCTTTCTCATTCAAAGAAGTTGTGTTTTATGAACTCCCCATCAGAGTGGGGATCTTCAGAGATGATGCGCTTGGCAGTAGAAGTCAGCAGCAGCGAGACTTTCCGCTCTCTTAAAAAAAAAAAAAAAAAAAAAGTCAGTTTGCTTCCAAAGACCCGAGCACAGCACGTCTTCTGGAAGTTGATGGCATCGCTGGTTCTCGGTTGCAACAGCCGAGATGTCATCAACACGTGTTCCTCTGCGTGCTTCGGTGCAGCCAAAAGCGTTAGCAAATCTGCCGGTCCTTTTTGGTAGCCTTAGGCATTGCAGCCCCAGGGATTGGATTCCGCCCGCAAAGTAAAACCGTATGAGGGATCTCTTCTCTCACTGATTTTTCTACCCTAGATGTAACTTTAGGAAAAAAAAAAAAGTTAAAATTGTCTATGCAAACTGCCTTGCGTTGTTTCAACTGTAACTGCCAACTAGCTGTGGCGTTGTTTCAACTTTAACTGCCAACTAGCTGTGGCGTACAATTGCTTAGGTGTATTTAAGCCGTTAGGTATTTGTTGTAAACGTTGACCAGGAGAGGCAACTGAACGTTACGGGTTTTTTCCCCCCCGCTCGTTTGACGGAGTGCTCTGAAGTACTTTTCTTTCTGTCTGGCTTTCAAGGGTGCGTTTCCCTGGCAGTTCAGTAGCATCTCTCTCGGGCAGCGCGGCTGGCCAGATGTCGCTCCTAATGACGTAAGGCGCAAAAAACCCCTGGTCAAATGATAACTGCGTATCTTGGAGACAGATAATCTGCTGGTATCGATTCACAGCTGTGCAAGTTAAATTAACGCAAAAGGAAAATCCAATCCTTCTCCAGCAGAATTATTTTTATTGGATGTCTGTAAACACACCCACAGCTTTTTTAGTATGAAGTGAATTGCTGCGATTTGTCCTCTGGTTTTCCTTTTACCCTCGAAAGCGTTACGCTTCGCTTCCAGCTTTATTGACCGAGCCAGCAAGATGTGCAGCAGCAGTGCAAGGACTTGTACTCATTTCAGCTGGGTTAGAGTGAAATTTCTTCTTAGTAGCTGGTGTAGTGCTGTGTTTTGGATTTAGGATGAGAATAATGTTGATAACACAGTGATGTCTTGTTTGTTGCTGAGTAGTGTTTATACTGGTCAAGGACTTTTCAGGTTCCCATGCTCTGCCAGGTGCACAAGAAGCTGGGAGGGGGCACGGCCAGGACAGCTGACCTTGAGTCAGAGGGACTGCGACCTGTGGATGAGTCCACGCGGGAGCAGGACACCCCGAAGCATCCGTGGATGTGGTAAGCCCATGCCAGAGCAGGTATGTCTCAAAGCGTCTGTGGCCATGGTTGCGTCTGTGCTGCAGCAGGTATACCTCTGAAAGGATTGTGGCTGAAGGAGAAGGCCACGCTGGAGAAAGTACCCCTCGAAGCACTGGTGGCTGTGGATGAGTCCGTGCTGCAGCAGGTACACCTTGAAGCATTGGTGGCTGTGCATGAACTCATGCTGGAGCACCTCAAGGCGTGTGGGCATGGGTAAGGCCATGTTGGAGTAGGTTTACTTCTGAAGAGAACGTGGCTGTGGGTAAGGCCATGCTGGAGCCAGTATATCTCGGAAAGCATTGTGGCCTGTGGAGAAGGCCACGCTGGAACAGGTGCACCTCTAAGTGACTGTGGAGAAGTCTGTGCCGCAGCAGGTATACTCCTGGAGAGACTGGCTCGTAGATAAGGCTCCACTTGAAGCAGGTAAACCCCTAAGGGACTGCAGCCCTTGGATAAGCCCAAGCCAGCGCGGGAACGGAGGGGGAGCACGGCAGAGCAGAGCCTGAGCGAGAGGTGCGTCACCATCCCCTGGCAGGCTCCCCCCGCGGCGTGGGGCAGCCGCCGGCTTGCGGGACAGGGGCTGGGGGGGGCTGCAACCGTTTGGGGGGGCTGCCCCCATTTTATTTCTCTGGTGGAGCTCCCCTTTTCGGGGGGGCGCCTACATATGTAAACGGCATTATTAAAGTAGCGAGCTGCCGGTCGGGGCTGTTTTCCTTGTTTTGTGCCTTTTTTGGGGGGGTGATGAAAAAGTGTGGAGGGGCCTGGGGGGTGATGATGTCATTTGGGGCACCCCAACGTCCCTGGGGGCGGGGGGTGTGATGATGAAACAGAGGAGCAGGTGAGGGGGGGATGGAGGTGTCACGGGGAGGTTCCCCCCCAGAGAAGGGGGGGGGTCACAGCCCCAAAATGCCTGAAAATTCATTAAAAACATTAAAAACTGTAAATACAGGTGTGAGGCATTGCAGTAGAGAAAAATCTCTCGCCTTTATATATATATATATAAAAAAATAATATTCACTTATATATATATAAAAAAAGGATTTCAAAATACAAACCTGTATCTGCTATATTATATAAAGGGTTTTAGACTATTAAAAAATCTAAATGGAGATAGATAGGGTTTTAAAATAAAAAAGAACTTGTCTATATGTTAAGAAATAAAGGAGTTTAAAATGCAAAAAGAGATGATGGATATGAAGGAATTTAAAACAGAGAAAAGTCTGGATAGGTAGAGCTCTCTACGCTTACCATGTGTCACCGAGTAAAAGGTTCTATGGAAGTGTAAACAGATAACTAAGACTAAATAGACAGAACTGTAAGTAGGTATCTAAGTCTAAAGAGGGAAGTCTAAGATATCAAAGTGTCAAAATATCCAAGTCTAAACAGCTAGCTAATCTAAATAGTTGTTCTATATAATAAGTGTAAATAGCCACGTACATGTCAATAGATATAACAGTGTAAACAGGTAATATGCATCAAAGGTATCTGTTGCCTGAATATATGTATGTGTAACTAGCTACCTAAGTGTAAATGTCTATGCTACAGAAGGTTTATAAAATGCAAAGAAACCCTGTTTATAGAAGGGATTTAAAAACTCTACCTCCCCCTCGAATCTCTCTTGCAGGTATAAAAGCACTTCCCAAAGCTGTCCCTTCCCCCTTTTCCCATCCCGCTTTGGGGCCAGTTTCCCCCAAACGGGGACTTTCCCCTGCGGGGCCACACAATTTGGAGGGGGGCAGCAACACAGTTTGGGGCTCCCAGGAAAGCCGAATCCGCCTGGATTTGTGCAGCTGGAAAGCAAACACTGCCCCCCCCCATGTTAATGCAGAAAACCAAAACCAAAAATGACCCATTGTTATGATGTGGAAAAGCGCCGGAAAACCCCAGAACTGAATATTTTGGAAAGCAGAAACCCCCGAGTTTTGTATGATGTCAAAGCCAAAAAAAAAAAAAACCACAAACAACCAAAACAAAAAACAACCAAAAAACAAACCAAACCCCACCAAAAAACACTGCTAATTTTGGCAAAAATTGGGGTGAAATGCTGGCAGTTCGAGGAGCATTGCTGGGAATTATCTGGAGTGGATTTGTTCTCTGGCGTGGATTCCTTCTCCGGAGCGGACTATCCGTTGCGGCTTATCCCAGGTGAGTTATCTGCTGTGGATTATGCCGGGCGGACCCCCTGGTGTAGGTCATCCCCACCCGTGTCCCCCCGTGCACCTTTCTACCCACACACAGCCGCTGTCCGTCCGTGTCCGTCTCCGCCCCCCCGTCCTCCTCTGCCTGTCTCTGCGCCCTCCCAAGTGCTCTCCACCCAAACGTCCCCCCACACAAGGTTTTTCCCCCCGTGCGGGGTTTTTTTTTCCCCGTGACATGCTCCCCGCGTCCCCTGCCCTCCAGTCTTGTGCCCCCGCTCCCCTGCTCCCCCCTCCCATAGCCCCTTTGCTTCTGGACCCCTGGGGCGCTGCCTGCACCCCCCCATCTGCCCATTGCCCCCACCCAAACTCCAACACCCCCCACCCACTCCCTGTGTTGTCCGAAAGGCGGATCCTTTGCCCGGTGTGCAACGGCCCAATATCCACCCACTCAGGAGAGACATTGATCACTTATTTCAGGTCTGCGCAAAGCTGGGTGCTTGGCGATTTCCCACAAATCAGGCACACCCTCACACAAAACGGCAGTGTATTTATCAGGTTACAAGATCGGTATAAACCTGCCTAAATTTACACTTATCGGCTGGTGATTAACATTTCATACACTATTGGTTTGCTGTACTTAAATTAGCCTCGCTTGCTATGTAAATTAGCAGGCATGCCCCTTTCAGGTGGGGGCGCAAGTCTTTTTCGTCCTGAATTGAGTCGGCGGTCACGATCTCCTCTCGCCACGTTTACCTTTCACCCACTTTCTGCAGTTTGATCAAACTTCACGCTTCTCTGGCCACCGTCCAGTCTTTGGTGCCGAGATGCTCCCTTTTATCGGTCTGTGAGCTCTTCCTCAAGGCTGGAGCCGTTAGTTGCCCACAGTTTGTTACTTATACAAACACTTTCATCTTTGAGCTCCCTCCCAAATTCCGTTCCCAAGGCACAAGCGGTTAGTAGTTTTGCTAATTGGAAAATTACTGTTTCTGACATCATTTCCTCCTTTTGAGACTTGTCTAAGGGTTTTCCTTAGATAAGTCATTTTTGTGCCGGATTGCTGGCCAAGCAACACCTACAGATGCATTGTAGAAGTACATACAGACATACAAAAGCTAACAGGATTATTATTAATAATGCCAGTAATCTCTTGATCCATAGGTTTAAATCAGGGAACGAGGAAGTTAACCATCCCCAAGTCTCTCTGAATCCTGAAGATGCATCATCTTTTTGAATTTCATGTAAGATTTTAGTTTGTTGCCAAATTTCATTTAAATCAGTAGAGATTCGCCCACTTTGATCCACATATACACAACAACCAGTATTGATCACTGCACACACCCCTCCTTGAGAAGCCAATAGCATATCCAATGCCATTCTATTTTGGGTAGCTACTTCTGCAATCTCTGACGCTTCCCTTGCAAGGCTTTGATAGCGTCAGCTGTCGCATTCTCTGTTTTCAATAAGTGCTGAAATAGTCACTATTGCTTTTTCAAGTTCTCTAACTCCTAACCAAGGCAGAAACCACCTGACAAATGAATGGAAGGCAGCTGGTCGATCAGTTAATGGATCGTGGCTTCTTTGGTACCTTTTCATACATGTTCTTACCCATAGCCCTGTGTTTATTTCATTCATTATGGTAATGTTAGGGACAACCGCACGTGGGGTGCAAGTCCCAGACAACTGGGCGGCAAGACTTCCCGTGCCTTCTTTCCACATGGCCAAAACCGGCTGCTGCCTTCGGAACGTTCCCACAGCCGTTCTGTCGTGTCTTTCCTTGTGACTGCACTGGCCGCTCACAGCACGGGTAACGCTCTACCGACATGTTACCAGGTGACCTGGTCTTATTTGTTGTCATACACTT
Organism: Nipponia nippon; assembly: GCF_047370975.1. Classification (NCBI taxonomy): domain Eukaryota; kingdom Metazoa; phylum Chordata; class Aves; order Pelecaniformes; family Threskiornithidae; genus Nipponia; species Nipponia nippon. The sequence continues at coordinate 127,080,403 of NW_028262358.1, forward strand.
AACACATCTCGTACATTCCAGGTTTGAAAATCACTCTCTTTTTTTTTTTTTTCCCTGTGAATTTCGGTTTTACCCACAAATTATTCCAGGACTTATTGAAGGGAATTGGTATTCTGACTGAAGGTACTCCCTTATTGCCATGCTCTGGGAAATGGGTACACACCCAGCAACTTGTTCGATTAGCTATTTTCATAGCTTTTTCAACCATTTCCAGGTGGAGATTATGACTCCAAGCATCAGAGCATCCCTCCTGGTTCCCTTTGGGTACCTGGCTCAGGAAAGGGAAAAAAAGTAACCACCGTATTTCTCTTGTTGGGCTTTAGAAAAGTAGTGTACCTGTATAAAAACCATAGAAACAGTATTAATGTTATTCCTAAAAGACAATACAAGAAAATTTTTCCTTGTACACTCTAAATGTAAAACTGATTCAATATCAGTCCAAGTGCAGTTCATTTGTCTCTGCATAATTTTAACTTCAAAGGTTGTACTTGTTCAACTCTCTACATCTTTGGAGGGGCCGCTTTTACTCGGGTGTAGTGAATCCAGGTATCAATCCCCTGACGTTTCACGGCAGTGTTTGTAGTTAACGGTACAAGGTCAGGTCCCTTCCACTTTTCTGTCAACGGCTCCTCTTTCCAGGTCTGCAGACACACCTGAGCTCCTGGCTTAAACGGGCGTACAGCTGAATCCAAAGGCACAGGAGTTCTCAGCTGGACGTGCCTATGGAGAGAAGTGAGAACCCTTGCCACAGGCAAGAGAGAGTCACTCGACACTTGGTCACCCTTAAGGTGCATCTGAGTTCCTTTCCCTGTTAAATTTACTGTGTAAAGTTTCCCATACAAAATTTCAAATAGACTAATTCTTTCTCTAACTTCAGGGGTTATTCTAATTCTTAATAACGCTAGAGGCAAAACTTCTATCCATTTCATCTGGGTTTCCTGACACAATTTTCCAATCTGCCTCTCTGTTGTCTGATTCATCCTTTCTACTTTTCCACTGGACCGGGGTCTCCATGGAGTATGTAAATCCCACTTAAGTTGTAAAAATCTTGACACCCCTTGAACCACTTCTGCAACAAAATGAGGCCCTTGATCTGAAGAAAACCCTCCTGGTACCCCAAATCTTGGTATAATTTCCTTTAACAAAGTTTTTACCGCTTCTCTTGCCTTGTTGGTGCGACATGGGAAAGCTTCAGGCCACCCTGAAAAAGTATCAACAATTACTAATAAATACTTATATCCATTACAATTACGTAATTCTGAAAAATCAATTTTCCAATATTCCCCAGGCGTGAAACATCTTTTTACCTTTCCGGGAGGGGGTGTCCTTTGGATCTTAGGGTTATTTTTGACACAAACCGCGCGTTGTTGTGTGACACTTTTAGCAATCAGCATCATGTTGATTCCTACAGCCTACCTCTTACTGTTTCAATTAAAGCTTCAGTTCCCATACGTGTGCTCTTACGCGTTCGTTCCGTTAGTTCCTTCATTATCTGTGGAGTTACAACACATTGTCCGATTGGAGTCACCCACCATCCTTCGGCAGTCTTAATGCATTTCAGTAGTTCAGCCAACTTGTCTTCTTTTTCTGTATATTTAGGAGTGTCAGTTTTTAAGATTCTTTCTGGAACTAAGGTTGTCACTGTTGCTGATAGAGCAATTCTTTTTTGCAGCCTCATCTGCTTTTCGATTTCCTTTAATTACATCAGTTTGACCAGACTGATGTGCTTTGCAGTGTATTACTGCTATTTCTTTAGGTTTATTAAGTGCCTCAAGTAATTTCATAATCTCTTTGCTGTATTTTATTGGGTTTTCTTGTGATGATAACAGTCCTCTTTCTTTCCAAATTGCACCATGTGCATGTATTACTCCAAAAGCATATTTTGAATCAGTATAGGTATTAGCCCGCTTTCCTTCTGATAATTCCAGAGCTTGAGTTAAAGCGACTAATTCAGCCTTCTGAGCAGGTGTATTCACTGGCAGTGGTCTTGCTTCTATTTCTTCTTCTAAGGTAACAACAGCATACTCAGCCCTCCGTTCCCCTTTCATGGCGAAGCTGCTTCCATCAGAGAACAGCTCCCAGTTGGGATTGTGCAAAGGAGTATCCTTCAGGTCTGAACGACTAGAGTACACCTGTTCGATGGTTTGTGGACAATCATATGACAATTCCTCCCTTTCACGTACAGGTAACAGCAATGCCAGATTCAGGGCACTGGACACTCTCATTGCTATATATTCTTGTTCGAGCAATATTGCTTGGTCTTGTACCATTCTGCTCGGGGATAGCCAATGATGTCCTTTCTGCTCCAGCACCGCTGCAACAGCATGTGACACATAAACAGTTATTTTCTGTCCCAAAGTCAATTTTCATGCCTCTTGTATTGGCAACACAGCAGCTGCTACCGCTCTCAGACAGCCTGGCCATCCAGAGTTTACTTTATCCAATTGTTTTGAAAAGTAAGCTACTGGTCTTTTCGTCTCCCAAAGTTTGTACAAGCACTCCCAGTGCCTGATGTTTGATAAATTCAGGAGACCTAAAGCACTCATGAGAGCGATTTTTATTTCATCAAATCCTTTCTGGCGTTCTGGAGTCCATTCCAATAGCTCTCCTGGTCCCTTAACAGCTTCATACAAAGGTTTAGCCATTAACCCCAAATTAGGTATCCACAGGCGACACCATCCAGCCATTCCTAGAAATTCCCTGAGTTCTCTTTTCGATGGGGGGAGGGTGATTTGGCAGATTGCCTCTTTTCTCTCAACTCCCAGTTTCCTTTTTCCTTGGGATATCTCTAATCCAAGATAAATTACATTTTTCTGCATAATCTGTGCTTTCTTTTGTGGCATTCTGTATCCTGCCAACCCCAGACACTTCAATAGATTAATAGTTGCCTCTTTACATTCTTCAGCTCTGTCTGCCCCCAACAAGATACCATCTACGTATTGTAACCAGGGAGCGGTAGGCTTCTGACCTTGCCATTGTTCCAGTTCTTTTGCCAATGCATTACCAAAGATTGTAGGATTATTCTTGAGTCCCTGAGGAAGCACTGTCCGGCAGAACTGCACTTTGCGTCCTGTTGCAGGGCTCTCCCATTCAAAGGCAAACAGCTTCCCACTTTGTTCGTCCAATGGAATGCAAAAGAAAGCATCTTTTAAGTCCAACACTGTAAAATAAACATTTGAATCAACTATTGTGTCAGCAGAGTGTAGGGATTAGGCACCACCGGGTGTACAGCAATCACTATTTGATTAATAGCTCTTAGATCCTGTACTAATCGATATTCCTACAAATGTGGCTTTTTATCAGGCAAAATCAGGGTATTATATTCAGATTGACACTCTCAACAGTCCATATTTTAGAAAATTATTAATTATAGGCTCCAGTCCAACCCGAGCTTCCAATTTCATGGAATATTGTTCTCGTCTTACTGGCCTCGCTCCCAGTTTCAAGTCCACTTTTACCGGTTCTGCCAATTTGGCTCTTCCAGGTTTCTCAGTTGCCCATTCAAAGGGAACCGCTGCATTCATGATTTCGGAGGGCGCTTCAATTTGTTCTTCCTTATTTTCAGCATTCTTCGTTTCTGACAATTCCTGTAACATATATGCTTGTGCCTCCCAGGCGTTATTTTGTGGAATATGCAATTGAACTTTATTCTCATGAAAAAGTTATCTGTGCTCCCAATTTATTCAATAAATCCCTTCCCATCAGAGGTAGGGGACATTCTGGCATATACAAAAATTCATGTGTAAGTGCTTTGTTTCCAATTTCACACTTGATCGGTTGAAAGAAAGTTCTAATCTCTCATTTTCCCGTGGCACCAATTACTGACATTGAGAATTTACTCATAGGTCCTTTACAACTGTTTAATAGAGAATATATTGCTCCTATGTCAACTAAAAATTTAACCGTCTGATTCGCCAGCTGAACTGAAACCAGGGGATCAGCTGGGGAGACCTTAATGTTTTCCCCCGGTGCCCTTCCTTCATCATGCGAATCCTCTGACGCCATAAGGTGGGCATTTCTTACCCGATCCTGCTCCTCTAGCCCCTTTGGGCTCGGGCGTTCATTCTTCCAGCGTCCCTCCTGTTTACAGGCTGCACGGTGCTTTGGCCCCACCAGGGTTAGGTTTTGTGACCCTCTTCCCGGCCTCGTCCCCCTCTTACTCTACTTCCACCCCTACCTTTCCTTCTACTATTATTCCCATTTATTGCTGCTGCCAGCGAAGATGCTTGCAACTTCATTCTATTCTGTTTCTCTTTTCTTTCTCTCTCATCCCAGTTATTGACATACCCCTGTCCCCATCGACTTTCCGTAACAGTCTCTTTATATCCTGCACTGACTGCCCAATAAACACCATACTGAACATCCTCCCATTTGCTTCATCATCCGGATTCAAATCCATCCATTTTCTAGCAGTTTCACACAGCCTCTCATAGAAAGCAGAAGGGTCTTCATTTTTACTCTGAACCACCTGATACAACTTTGCAAGATTTTTGGGTCTAGGTACCCCCTGCTTTACCCCACACAAAATTAACTGCTGATACCTTTTGATCATCAATCTGTCCGCACTAATATTCTGATCCCAATCTGGTTCTTGTATTGGCATAAAATGACCCGGACCGCCCCTGGTATTTAACCTCATATTGTCCTCTGGAGCTTTTCCTAACACCATTCTCTTCTCCTCAGGGAGAAATAAAGTATTAAGCAACACCTGCATATCTTTCCAATCCGGGTTATGATTTTCAATTATCAATTTAAAGGACCGATACATTTTTTCCGGATTTTCCCGATATGACCCAGCAGACTCCTTCCAATTCATTAACTCAGGCTGAAAAAGGTACTGTCACGGAGACAGGCGTGCCGTCCGGTCCTACCGCCTGGCGCAACGGAGCCCGAATAACGGGGTTCTGCTGCGCCCGAGTTCTGCCCACAATAGGACTCACGTCCTTCGCTGCTTCTCTCCCTGCCAACAACACTGTCCCCTTCCCTTCCCGGGGACACCATCAGCTGCGCATCCTCTTCTCCAGCTTCCACTTTCAAACACCTTTTCCCAATGCTAGAAGCAGAACAACACCGAGGCAATTTATTTTTATACTCCGTCATCAAGACATTTGAATCAGATACCAACAATTTGCATTTTCTTGTTGTCTTATAATCATTTCTTAAAGAAAAGAACAAATCCACGTATTTCATCCCATTTATCCTGCCTTCTACAAAATAACGAGCTGCAAAATAGTATTATAATTCAGAGTTCTCATATCCAGCCATTTTTCCCCATCATCCAATTTATACATCGGCCACCATTGACTGCAGTATTCTTTTAATTTTCTTTTAGTTAGGGGATCCCCACCAAACTTATTCCGATATTGCAGGATGTATCCTAACGGAGAGCAAAGGGGAGGTTCAGCAGGCTTTCCTGCCCCTTGTCCCGCTCCCATATTTTTACCCAAAAAGAATGGTCTTATCCCCTTTTTCAGGCACTCCAGTCATCACTGTCAAGCGTTCACGAATACCTCTTACTTTTACCGTTTATACAGCTCCCCTTACAGTGTCTCTAATTTACGCGCTGCACCTTTGAGTCGCTTGCCCGCTCCGGACAGGGAGAGCACTCGCAGAGTCCCGGAACAAACAGGTCGGCGCGTGCTAGAATCCGAAGAACAGCTTCTCCCCTCCGGTGGCCAGCGAGTCGCTCCGGGCAAGGCTTCATGGCTGTCCCATCGCGGTCGCCAAAACTGTTGTCTGAAAGGCGGATCCTTTGCCCGGTGTGCAACGGCCCAATGACCACCCACTCAGGAGAGACATTGATCACTTATTTCAGGTCTGCGCAAAGCTGGGTGCTTGGCGATTTCCCACAAATCAGGCACACCCTCACACAAAACGGCAGTGTATTTATCAGGTTACAAGATCGGTATAAACCTGCCTAAATTTACACTTATCGGCTGGTGATTAACATTTCATACACTATTGGTTTGCTGTACTTAAATTAGCCTCGCTTGCTATGTAAATTAGCAGGCGTGCCCCTTTCAGGTGGGGGGGCAAGTCTTTTTCATCCTGAATTGAGTCGGCGGTCACGATCTCCCCTCGCCACGTTTACCTTTCACCCACTTTCTGCAGTTTGATCAAACTTCACGCTTCTCTGGCCACCGTCCAGTCTTTGGTGCTGAGATGCTCCCTTTTATCGGTCTGTGAGCTCTTCCTCAAGGCTGGAGCCGTTAGTTGCCCACAGTTTGTTACTTATACAAACACTTTCATCTTTGAGCTCCCTCCCAAATTCCGTTCCCAAGGCACAAGCATTTAGTAGTTTTGCTAATTGGAAAATTACTGTTTCCACAAGACACCACCTGCACCCTGCGCCCATCCCACTCTCCCTGCCCCTGTGTTTTGGATTTGTGCTGGAAAAAGTGTTGATAACACACGCAGGGATGTTTTAGTCACCGAGCAGCACTTGCACAGAGTCAAGGCCCTTTCTGCTCCTCACCCTGCCCCGCCGGCGAGCAGGCGGGGGCACAGAAAGCTGGGAGGGGAGGGGGCTGGGACAGCGGACCCCGGCCGACCAAGGGGACATCCCGCACCGTGTGCGTCACGTCCAGCCATAAAATGAGGGGGGAGGCTGGCGGGGGGCTGCGGCTCAGGGACTGGCGGAGCATCAGTCGCTTGGTGGTGAGCAATTGTTTTCAGTTGTATCGCTTGTCTGCATTGGCTTTTGTTTTTCTCTTAGATTTTTAGTTTTCCTCTTTTCTGTAATGGTGGTTGTGGTTGTTGAACTGTTTTTATCTCAATCCATGAATTTTCTCACTTTTACCCTTCTGGTTCTGATCTTTTTATTTTTTTTACTAAAATCTCTCCAGGGTCTGTTGACTCGCTGGTGTCACTCTCCCACCCCTGATGCCACATGCAGATGAATCCAGCACTCCCAGGGGCTTACTCTGGGGGCAAAAAAGCCGAGGCAAGGCAAAGGTATTGACCAGGTTCCCTGTGCTGCGTCCCCCGGCTGGGTGCTGGGGTGGGGGGCGCGGAGAGAAAGGGCCAGCAGCCGCTGCAAGCTGTCAAGTGCAGAGGACTGAAATGCTCAAGCCGCTTGGGTGCTTTTTGGTGGCGAGGCGATGGCTGTGGCTGCGTGGGCTGTGAGCGGGAGCAGGGGCAGAGAAGGGCGAGGCTTGTGACACCCCCCGCCCCCCCGTAAGGCGGCGGCGGCGGCGGCGGCGGCTGCGGGCGGCCCCAGGCGGGCCGGGGGGCGAGTCCTTTCTCCCCGCGGGGCGCGGTCGGAGCGCCGGGCTTGGTGTGGTGCTGCCGCCTGGCGGCCAAAAGCGGGTACTGCAGGGCGGGAGCCGCGCAGGGGCGGTGGCGTCCCCGTGGTCGCCGGTGCCGGTGGCCGGTAACGGGCATGCGACAGCGCGGTGCCCGCGGGGTGCTGCCGCCGCAGCCGTTGCTGCCTCCCGGTAAGGAAGCGCCACTCTCGCCGCACGGGAGGCGCTTGCCGCTGCTAGCACTGCCGCGTCCGCCTCCGCTGCAGCCCCGCCCCGCGGCGTCCGCCTCCGCTGCAGCCCCGCCCCGCCGAATGCCCCGGTCCTGGTGTGGAACGGCCCCGCCCCTAGCGACGGGCCCCGCCCCTGGATGCCCCCGGGCAGGGGAAGGGCACCACCCCTAGCGACAGGCCCCGCCCCTGGAGACCACGCCTGCGCACTGTGTTGGGGTGGAGCTTAGCCGCGGGGGGGCGGAGCCTAGCGGTGGTAAGGCGGAGCTTTGCCGTGCGAGGGCGGAGCTTCACTGGCGCATGCGTGCTGTCTCGGGGGCGGAGCCTTGCCGAGGGGGGGCGGCACTTTGCTCTGAAGGGCGGGGCTTTGCCGCGGGTGGGCGGAGCTTGCTGTGTGAGGGCGGAGCTTAACCGGCGCATGCGCGCTGTCTTGGGGCGGAGTTTTGCCGCGGGGGGGCGGAGCTTTGATGTGAAAGGCGGAGCTTTGCCGCGCATGCGCGCTGCCTCGGGGGCGGAGCTTTGCCGTGGGAGGGCGGAGGTTTGCTGTGAAGGGCGGAGCTTATTCTGCGCATGCGCTCTGTCTCAGGGGAGGAGATTTGCTGCGGGGGGACAGAGCTTTGCTATGGGAGGGTGGAGCTTTGCCGAGGGGGCGGAGCTTCACCGGCGCATGCGTGCTGTGTGCAGGGCAGAGCTTGGCTGCAGAGGGCGGGGTTTGCCGCTGGGAGGGCGGAGCTTCGCCAGCGCATGCGAGGTGCATCGGGGGCGGGCATCGCGCCGTGGGTGGAGCTTCCCCCCGCGGAGGGGCCAGCGGGAGCCCGGGGCGGAGCGGAGCGGTCGTTGGGCTGCGGCTGCACAGAGCACACAAAAGCTTAAAAAACCAAACCCCCCCCGGCAAAAAAATAACTCGTCCAAACCACCAAAATGGCCGACAAAGTCCTCCCGGATCACAGAGAACGTCGTCCAGACCATAGAGATGAGACAGAAAGTCGTCCCAGATTCGAAAGACTGTCCTTCAGACCATAGAGATGCAAGCGGAAGTCGTCCCGGAGTATGGGGCGGCTCCGCAGACCATGGAGATGACACCGAAAGTCCACCCAGACCATTGAGAAGGCCCTCCAGAGCATAGAGGTGAAACGAGAAGTCCCCTGGATGATACAGAAGGTCGTCCAGCCCACAGAGATTAAACTGGAATTCCTCCCAGCGCATGCGAGGTGCATCGGGGGCGGGCATCGCGCGGTGGGCGCAGCTTCCCCCCGCGGAGGGGCCAGCGTGAGCCCGGGGCGGAGTGGAGCGGTCGTTGGGCTGCGGCTGCAGGCAGGGAGGAGGTGAGCGGGGAAGCCCCGAGGAGGGCGGCGGTGCCTGGGGGGGGAGCGGCCGGGCCGGCGGGAGGCACGGAGCGGGGAGGGTGCGGTGCCGTGTGGGAGCCGGGCGGGCGGGGCTTCCCGGAGCCGGGCGAGGGGGGGCGCGTCGGGTCGGGGCCGGTGGCGAGATCAGCCCGGAGTCGGGCGGGGGCCGCGCCGGTCCGGAGCCGGGCGGTGGGGGGGGCGCCGCGCCGGTCCGGAGCCGGGCGGCGGGGGGCTTCCGTGCTGAGAGGCGCCGCGCCGGGGCCGGGTGGGCACCGCGCCGGTCCGGGGCCGGGCACCGAGCCGCTTCGGAGCTGGGCAGTGGGAGGGCGCCCGGTCGGCGCCGGTCGTGGGGGGCCTTCTGCAGCCGGTGGCGGGGGCTGCCCGGAGCCACGCTGGGGGCTCGGCGGGGCTTCCACGTGCGGCGGTGGCGCGGTGAATGGTGTCCCCGCAGGGTCCCAAAGCACGGAGGGCTGCGTCCCCTGGCATCCGGGGCTTTTGGTCGGTCACGTTGGTTCCCCGGGGCATGCCGGGAGGTGTAGTTTCTAGGGCCGTGGCTGCCGGGCAAACCGCTTCCTTTTTTGCCTCCTCCTTTCCCAGCGTCACCTTCTGCGTCCCGGGAAGAAAATCCCGCGTGGGTGATTCCGCTCGGCGCTCAGGTAATTGCGTGTCTGGGGCTGCGGGAGCGGGGAGAAACCCTTGCCGGGTCAAGGACGCTCCAGGGGCGCCACATCAAAGCCAGAGGAAAGGCAAAGCCGCTGCCCGTGCAGAAAAGCCGATGACAAATTGCAGCTGAGAGAGCGCGCCGCGTTCCTGCAGTGCTCCCTTGGCAGTTTCGGCTGTTTGCCTTCCGGGCAAAAGAACAGACTTTCCTCTCGGAGAAATGAAGAGCTGCCTGTTCCCTTCTTTAGGGTCCGGTGTTTCTCTTCTGGTCGGTCGTGCTACTTTGATGGGCGAGCTGGAAATAGCCTGTTGTTTTGATACGCAGAACTAAATTGTTAGTAACATGCAGTGTCAGTAGAGTTCATTTTGGAGCACCTAGGTGCCAGTGGAAACGTAAGGAATGAAACGCGATGGAAACCGATCTTTAAACTTTAGTTTTCCTTGGTTTTTCTTTGCCATCAGAGCGTTGGTGGCACGGTGGCCTGTGGCTCGGTGCACGTTCTGTTCCGTGGAGCCTTCGGTCTAGGACTTTGAAGTAACAAAGTTTGTCCTTCCAGAAAAGGGCTAGTCGCTCCTAGGATTGAGGTGTGGGCTTGGAGAGTCTCTTAAGCACGTGCCTAGAATTAAAGCCGAATTTCACTTCGTGTTGCTGCTGTTTGTCTTCACTTTCATTCCTTTCGCCACTGCTCCATCGTGAGCGGGAGCTCTGAATCATCCCTTTTTTTCAGTCTCGCTCACGTTTTTTTACCCAAGGAGGTGCTACGTTTAGAAGTTAAGGAGTTTTCTCACAAACGCGTCGGTCGATGCTATTGCGTTGTGATTGTTAAAACCCCCAAAATAACACCGGTCTTACAGATCTGGCCTATTTCTTCTGAACACGGATTCGTTGCGTGCAGATCGGGATACAGATCGTCTGCGCTTCCTGCTCTGTGGAGGACACTGTGCTGAGACAGGGGTGAGCTCCCAAAGGAAAAAAAATACAAGGTCATGGGGTTTTTTTGTTTGTATTTGGGGGCGGGGGTGTATTTAAAAGAAAAAAAAAAAAGAGTGGAATGTTGACTGGTGGCAGCCTGCAGAGCTTTTTTGCTGCCCGGCCTCTCCTTTTCCTCTCTTGAAGTCCTCTTTCGTGGCTGTAATTGTCGTTTGGAGAAGTTCGGAAGAGCAGTTCAGGGACTTGCCTGGGCCCGTGTGCTAGTAATACCAGGAAGGGAAACGCTTGAACCGGTAGCAAAGAAGTTGGCTCCAAGTAGAGGTTCTGAAGGAAGAACAACGATAACAGGAAGCAAATAGCAAGTTACCAAAAAATGGGCGCGTGTCAAACGCCTCCGAGTTTTATTGCTGAATGTTGTTTGGCAATATGTTCCAAAGGGCTATTTTTTCCTTCGCTCGGCTGTAGCCTTCGCAAGACTTCACAAAACCGGGCAGCTTGGGACTCCTCCCCAGCTTTATGCTACAGGTTTTTTTTCCTCTCTCAGCAGAGTGTCAGCTGCCGCCGTTTCACCGTGGTCGCCCTTTCTTCTGCCGTGAAAGCGCAAGACGGACGGAAAGGCTGCGTAGCGGTCTGCGAGTACAAGGTACGTCCGCGATGCGTGTCCGCGTTTTTCCTAAGGCGCTTGTAGCATGGACTTCAAAGTTAACGTCAAGAATGTGCCAGCTCTCCTTCCTTCTGTAGTTTTTCTAGGAACTATTTTAACGCAGATCCTAAAAGGAAAAGAAGGTCTGCGCTGGAGCGTGTTCTGCCTGTGCAAAGCCGACTTCCCTCCGTTTATTTTGCCTTCCTGAAAGCGCAATCTTCTGTTTCTGTGCGCTTACTAGGAAATGATATCGGGAAAATAGTTGCGTCCTAAAAGAGGAAAGACGCCGTTTGTAAGAGTTCAGGCGTTCAGAAGAAACAGGCTTTGTTTTCGTCATAGAAGCTGTGTGCTTTTTCAGTCAATAAGTTTTGAAAATATCTTAGAGTAGTACTTGAAAAGCTTACTGAGATACTAGCGTCTGTACTAAAAGCGATCCAGGTCCAAGGAGAGACGTGGACAAAAGAGGAGGAATCGGCCTCGAAAATTCGTGTGTGTGATCAAAAACGTTCAAAACTGTAAATACGGGTGTGAGGCATTGCAGTAGAGAAAAATCTCTCGCCTTTATATATATATATATATATATATATACATATATATATATATAAAAATAATATTCATATGTATATATACAGTATTCATATATATATATATATATATATATAAAAAGAAGGATTTCCAAATACAAACCTATATCTGCTGTATTATATAAATGATTCAAAAATAATTTTCTGTCTTTTTCCATTTTTTCCGTCTCCGTTTTAGTTCACCGATGCGGGTTTTTAAATCACTTCCTGATGTCCTGTTTTTTAATTTTCCCAATTATTTCTTGTCTTTCCTTAGTGCCCTTGCTTTTTAAAATTTTGATTCTGCATCTCTGTTTTAGTGCACTGTCCCTAATGCTGATTGCTTTTTAAGTTTTCTTTCTATGCCTCCTTTTATTCCATTCACTGTCTTTATTTTTAATGATTTCTTGTCTTTCCTTAGCACTGTCGCTTTTAAAAATTTCTGTCTATGTCTGCATTGTAGTTCAATGTTGCTACTTTGTACTGCTTTCCTCTCTTAATCCTTTGGCTTTTAAAATTTCTACTTGCATCTTGTTTGCTGTCATTAATTTTTAATTATTCTTTCTTGTTTTTCCTTAGTGCCATCACTTTTTAAATCTTCTTGTCCATCTGCATTTTAGTTCACCAATGGGATTTTCAAATTTTTTCCTTATTTCCTTAATCACCATTGCTTTTAAAAGTTTGTCTGTTTTTATACCATTTCCTGTCTTTATTTTGATGTATTTATCTTTAATTATTTTTTTGTCTTTCCTTAGTGCCCTACCTTTTAAAATTTTCTTTCCACAGCTCTCTCTTAGTTTGTTTTCTTTTTCTTTTAGTTTTCTTTCTATGCCTACTTTTATCCTGTTCACTGTCTTTATTTTTTAATGATTTCTTGTCTTTCCTTAGTGCCTTTGCTTTTTAAAATTTCTATTTATGTCTGTGTTGTAGTTAGCTGTCACTATTTTTTAGTGCTTTCCTTTCTTAATCTTAATATTTGGGTTTTCCTTTTTTCCTTTCTTAATCTTGATCATTGGTTTTTAAAATTTTCTACTTTTATCTCCTTTGCTGTCATGAGATGTTAATTATTTTTTCTTGTTTTTCATTACTGCCATTGCTTTTACAATTTTTTAATTCTACATCTCTCTTTTAGTTCACAGTTTCGATTAATTTTTTCCTTATTTTCCTTATAGTTTGCCATCGCCGTTTTTTCATTTGCTCAATATGGCTTTAATCTCCATTGCTTTTAAATTTTCTGTCTCCTTTTATCCCCTTTGCTGTCTTTATTGTGCTCTAGTTAATTATTTCTTGTCTTTCCTTGGGGCCCTCCCGTTTTAAATTTTCTTGCTCTGCCTTTCGTTTGCTGTCCCTAGTTTTTAGTTCCCTCCCCTTCTTTTCCCTAATGCTCATGGCTTTGCAAATTTTCTTTCTCTGCCCACTTTTCTCCTGTTCACCATCTGTAGTTTTGAATGATTTCTTGTATTTCCTTAGTGCATTTTTTTTTTTTTTTTATTTCTGCATTGTAGTTCACTGCTGCTATTTTTTAGTTCTTTCCTTTCTCCGTCCTTTGGCTTTTAAAATGTTCTACTTTTATCCCGTTTGCTGCTGTTAGTTTTTGATTGTCCTTTCTTGTCTTTCCTTAGTGCTTTCGCTTTTTAGATTTTCTTTCATCATCTCCATTGTAGTTCAGTGATGCTATTTTTGAATGTTATCCTTATTTCCTTAATCACAGTTTCTTTTAAAGTTTTCTGTCTCCTTTTGTTCCAGTAGCTGTCATTATTTCCCTGTATTTATGTTTTAATTATTTCTTGTCTTTCCATAGTGCCCTCACTTTTAAAATTTTCCTTCTCCATCTCTTTAAGTTCACTGCCACTATTTTTTAATTTTTCCATTTATTTCTCTAATCCCTGTTACTTTTTAAAATTTTCTTTTATCCCGTTCCCAGTCTTTATTATGCTGTTCTTTTAATTACTTCTTGCCTTTCTTTAATTCCTTTGCTTTTTAGATGTTCTATTTTAATCTGTTCTAGCCTGCTGTCTCTATGTTTTAATTTTTCCCTTATCGCCCCCTTTGAAAATGTTCTTTCTATGCTTACTTTTCTTACTTTTGATGCCTTTATTTTTTAATTATTTCTTTTCTTTCTACATCTCTGTTTTAGTTCAGTCCCTATTTTTAAATTTTTCCATTTTATTTCCCTAATCCCCCTTGCTTTTCAGATTTTTCTACTTTTACCTCGTTCACTGTCTTTATGTTGCTGTCTTGTCTTTTAATAATTTCTTGTCTTTTGTTAGTGCCCTTGCTTTTTAGAGTTTCTTTCTGCATTTATTTTAGTTCACTGTCCCTATTTCCTAATTTTTTCCTTTGTTTCCCTAATTCCCCTCTGCTTATTAAATCTTCTTTCTATGCCTACTTTTATTACCTTTGAATTTTTTTAATAATTTCTTGTCTTAGTGCCGTCACTTTAAAAATTTTATTTTTACATCTCTGTTTTAGTTTGCTCTCCTTATCTCATAATTTTCCCTTTATTTCCCTAATCCCTGTCGCTTTTAAAATTGTCTACGTTTATTCCCTTTGCAGTCTTTATTTTGCTGTCTTTTCTTTTCATAATTTCTTGTCTGTCCTTAGTGCCCTCGCTTTTTCAATGTTCTTTCTCCATCTCTGAGTTTGCTGTCCCTATTTTTCAATTTTTTTCCCCTTTATTCCCCTAGTTCCCCTCTGCTTATTAAATGTTCTTTCTATGCCCACTTTTATTCCCTTTGCTGTTGTTTAAAAAATTATTTCTTTTTCTTTCATTCGTGCCGTTGCTTTTTAAATTTTCTTTCCACATCTGTTTTAGTTCGCTGTCCCTATCTTTTAATTTTTCCCTTTATTTCCCTCATACCCATCACTTTTAAAACGTTCTTTCCCTGTCTACATTTTTCCCTTCGATGTCTTTATTTTTAATTATTTCCTTAGTGCCTTTGATTTTCAATTTTCTTCCTATGTCCCCGTTTCAGTTCAGTGCCCCTACTTTTAAATTTTTTCCTCTATTTCCCTAAACTCTGTTGCTTTAAAAATTTTCTACCTTTATTCCGTTCACTGTCATTATTTTTTAATTATTTCTCATCTTTCCTTAGCGCGGTCGCTTTTTACAATTTCTGTCTCTCTGCATTTGTTTGGTTCGCTGTTGCTATTTCTTTAATTCTTTCCTGTCTTAGTACCTCGGCTTTAAAATTTTTGTTTCTATGTCTACTTTTATCTAGTTTGCTGCCTCTGTGTTTAATTTTCTTTCTGTTTGTCCTCTACCCAGTTGCTTTTGAAATTTTCTTTCTACATCTACTTTGATCAAGCTCCCTATCCTTACTTTTTAATAGTTTTCGGTCTGTTGTGTACCCCGTTGCTTTTAAAATTTACTTTGTATGCGTCTCTCTCTTTGTCCCCCTTTCTTTATTTTGTAGTTTTTTCTTGTCTTTCCTAAGAGACGTGGCTTTTATTTTTCCGATGTCTAATTTTATCCCATCCAATGCGCTTATTTGTTAATGCTTTCCTGTCTGTCCTCCAGCCTGTGCTTCACTTCATCTCTTTTCTTCGTATGTCTCTCTTTAGATTGCCATCTCTATTTTTTTCATTTTCCCCTCTCTTTATCCCTCGGCTTTTAAAATTTTGTTTCCATATGTAATCTGGTTTGCTGTCCCTGTTTTTAGTTCTTTGCTGACTGTGCTGTACCTCTTGGCATTTTCAAGTTTCCTTCTAGGTCTACTTTTATCAAGGTCCCTATCCCTGTTTTTTAATTCTTTCCTGTCCCATCCTTTTTGAATTTTTCTCTCTCTCATCTTTTACGCAGTTTGCTCTCCCTGTTTTTAATTTTTTCTGGTTTTCCTTACCCTGTCGCTTTTAAAATTTTCTTTTTATGTCTCCATTTATCTAGTTCCCTTTCCCTTATTCTTAATGCTTTCCTGTCACGTACCATGTTGCTTTTAACGTCTTATTTCTATGTCTCCATTTATCTAGTTCCCTGTCCCATTTTTCTTTCCTGTGTTTCCTGTAGTCCATTGTTTTTTATTTTCCCTTTCAAATCTCCCTCTACATAGCTCCCTTTAACAATTTTTTACATTTCCTGCCTCTCTGTCCTGTTCCCTTTCTATTTCTCGCTCTGTCTTACATTCTCTAATTTTTAATTCTTGCCTATGTTTGTTGCTTTTTAATTTCTATTTCTATGACTGCCTCTATCCAACTTCCTGTCACTTTTTTTTAATTCTTTTTGCTTTTTCCCCCTTTTGTACTTCCCTCTATCCGCCCCGCCCCGCCGCTGCCTGCGTGTCTCTTATTCTCTCTGTCCCTCTCTGCTGTTCCTGTTGTCCCGCTCGGTCCCTTCTGTCTCTCTCCCCTGCCCCCTGTTGCTCCCTGTTCCTGTGGGATCTCCCCATCCTCCTCCTCGCTGCACTCCATTTCTCTCTCTCTCAACACCCTTGTGCGGTTCCCCGTCCCTCTCTTGTTCCCAGTATCCCGTTTTCTGGCTCCCTGTCCTACCCCTCTTCTCTACCTCCCTCCATCCTTCCTTCTGCTTTCCTCGTCCCTCTTTTCCCTCTGTCCCGCTGCCTTTGGGCACCAAGCCTCGTAACCAGCTCGTTGCTGGGATTTCTGATGGGCGTGAAGGAACAAACATTTGCTGCCTCCTTTGTGACCCCAGATGTGTTTCCAGCCCCTGGCCTCTGGGTGAGCGGCTGCGGTTGGGTCCAGGGGACGCAGTGATGTGCTGTGGGGCTGGGGTGATGGCCTCAGTTCCTGATGGGTTCCAGCTAGGGCAGCCCAGGTGGGACCCATGAAGCGAAGATGGGGCTGGGCCAAGTAGCTGGCACAGTGCTGCGGTTTGGATTGAGGACGAGAACAATGTTGGTAACGCACTGACGTTTTGTTTGTCGCTAAGTAGCGCTTAGACCGCTCAAGGACCTTTCAGCTTCCCGTGCTCTGCCCGGTGCGCCAGAAGCTGGGAGGCGCCACAGCCAGCTCAGCTGACCCGCGCCGGCCGAAGCGCTGTTCCCTCCCGTGTGACGTCACGCTCGGTAGGGAAACGGGGGGTCGTTGGCCAGGAGTCAGCGATCGCTGCTCGGGGACGTGCTTGGCATCGGTCGGCGAGTGGTGAGCACCTGTAGAGTGAATCGCTTGCTTTGTATACTGTTATTGGTTTATTATTATTACTACTAGTACTATTACTACTATTCTGTTGTCTTTTCCTTCAATTGTTAAACTGTTCTTCCTTTAACCCACGAGTGTTCTGACTTCCACCCTTCCAATTTTCTCCCCCGTAGCGGCTGTGTGGTGCTTAGCTGCTGGCTGGGGTTAAACCACGACAAAAGCTTCTGTCTACTTGTATTCCGTTTGCCGTTTCCCTTTTTTAATTCTTCCTTGTCTCTATTAGTACCTTTGCTTTTTCAATTGTCTTCCTACGTCTCTCTTTTAGTTCACTGTCCCCGGTTTTCATTTTTTTCTCTTTGTTGCCCTAATTCCCGTCATTATTGAAGTTTTTTGCTTTTATCCCGTTCCCTGTCTTTAGTTTTCAAGGAGTTGTTCTCTTTCCTTAGGGTCCTCCCTTTTAACAGCCTCGGAGGGGGCGTAGCTTCCCGCTGAGGAGCGGCTGGAGGAGGCGAGGTGGTTGTCAGCCGGGTCGTCATTTAATAGTAAAGTATGAAATGGCATGTTGGTTAATCATTTCCCGTTTGGTTTTGTGGGAGCTGTGCTGGCTGCCTTGAGAATCGGCCGAGAAGTTGAGGTGAGCTGGGTGGTAGAGGGGAGGCACACGGGGCTGGCTATTTCACCCGAGCGCCACGGGAACTTTGTGTCTCCTGGCATCCTAGGCGCACCGAGCGACAGCCGCAGCATCTTTCTTGAGAACAGGCGTGGAGCAGGGGAGCAGAGCGGTGCGGTGCTTTTGAGGAGGAGGGTGTCGCAGAAGCGGTTGGCAGTAACCAGACCGATGCTGAATACCAGCACTGTGTTTTAGTTTGTTAGTGTGCTGTGGGTTTTTGGGTTGGGAGGTTTTGGGTTTTTTTGTTTTTTGTTTTTTGGTTTTTTTTGAGATGATGAAGAAGAACTGAGTGAGTGCAGGAATGTTCTAGTTAGGTGTGTGGTGGTTTTCTTTTTTTCTTTTTTGAGGGTGGATTCAGATCCCTGGCCCTCTGAAAGCTCAGTTGCGGGGTGAGGGCTGAGGAGGTATCAAGGATAGGAATTGCAGGGAGGGGTTATAAAGTTGGTGTCGGGGAGAGGCCTGTCCAGGAGCAGTCTCCTTTGGGAAGGGAAAAGGACCGGGTTACTGTTCTTAGCACGCTGCTGACGTTGGCTGGGCAGGGCGGTTCCATCCTGTGTCTGTGTGTTCTGCTTTTGCGTAGTCTGTCTTCTGTGTCTCGTACCCTGGCTTTCTCGGGTCTTGATGTTTCCGTAGCTCTTGGTGATCATGGGGCCCCTCGGTAAGCCTCCCGAGGGTCTCGAACGCGTCGCCTCATCGGCATGGCGTTTCTTGAGCCCTGCTTATCTTGCCGTCGTAGCTTAAAGCGCGGACGTGTCCGGGAAGCGTCGCGTTACAGATGTTTCTGAGGGATCGTCTGTTGTGTGCTTTTTCAGTCAGTAAGTTTTGAAAATATCTTAGAGTAGTACTTGAAAAGCTTACTGAGATACTGGCACCCATACTAAAAGCGATCCAGGTCCAAGGAGAGACGTGGACAAAAGAGGAGGAATCGGCGTCGCTTTCCCGAGAAGCATTGCCAGCCTTGTAAGTAGCGACAGCGAGTCCTGACGTGGTTTCGGTGAGTTACTGCTTCGGCAGCGTCCTTTTTCCTTAACCTACAGCGTGTGGTTTCTTACTTCAGTTGGAAAGAGATTTTCCAGAATGGAAGTCTTTCTCATTCAAAGAAGTTGTGTTTTATGAACTCCCCATCAGAGTGGGGATCTTCAGAGATGATGCGCTTGGCAGTAGAAGTCAGCAGCAGCGAGACTTTCCGCTCTCTTAAAAAAAAAAAAGAAAAAAAAAAAAAAAAAAGAAAGAAAAGTCCGTTTGCTTCCAAAGACCCGAGCACAGCACGTCTTCCGGAAGTTGATGGCATCGCTGGTTCTCAGTTGCAACAGCCGAGATGTCATCAACACGCGTTCCTCTGCGTGCTTCGGTGCAGCCAAAAGCGTTAGCAAATCTGCCGGTCCTTTCTGGTAGCCTTAGGCATTGCAGCCCCGGGGATTGGATTCCGCCCGCAAAGTAAAACCGTATGGGGGATCTCTTCTCTCACTGATTTTTCTACCCTAGATGTAACTTTAGGAAAAAAAAAAGTTAAAATTGTCTATACAAACTGCCTTGCATTGTTTCACCTGCAACTGCCAACTAGCTGTGGCGTTGTTTCAACTTTAACTGCCAACTAGCTGTGGCGTACAATTGCTTAGGTGTATTTGAGCCGTTAGGTATTTGTTCTAAACGTTGACCAGGAGAGGCAACTGAACGTTACGGGTTTCCCCCCCCCCCCGCTCGTTTGACGGAGTGCTCTGAAGTACTTTTCTTTCTGTCTGGCTTTCAAGGGTGCGTTTCCCTGGCAGTTCAGTAGCATCTCTCTCGGGCAGCGCGGCTGGCCAGATGTCGCTCCTAATGACGTAAGGCGCAAAAAACCCCTGGTCAAATGATAACTGCGTATCTTGGAGACAGATAATCTGCTGGTATCGATTCACAGCTGTGCAAGTTAAATTAACGCAAAAGGAAAATCCAGCCCTTCTCCAGTAGAAGTATTTTTATTGGATGTCTGTAAGCACACGCACAGCTTTTTTAGTAGGAAGCGAATTGCTGCGATTTGTCCTCTGGTTTTCCTTTTACCCTCGAAAGCGTTACGCTTCGCTTCCAGCTTTATCGACCGAGCCAGCAAGATGCGCAGGAGCGTGCGCAGGAGCGCGAGGGCCGTAGCTGTTGCGGCGGATCTGTAAGCGTAGATTCTGATTGCGGTACGCCCTTGTCCTGCAGCCTCGCAGGGTTGTCTCCCTGCAGCCGTGCCGTAAGGAAGGGGTGAGACGTTTTCCAACGCCGGCAAGAGCGCGTACTTTTACGCGAAGAACGTGTTTGGAATCGTACCGGTTAGTCTTCATGCTGATTGGAAGCGTTCAGGTCGCTCTAGCTTTTAAAGGACGTCTTGTGTTTTGAGCTGACCTGCTTACCTCGAATCCTCCTTGAGCTCAACTGCTCTCCTCCTCCCTTGCTCTGACTGAATTCCTCTACTCGCTGCTGTGCTATTTTTTTCACATGCGGAAATATCGCTTGGGCTTTTTGTTTTTCAGGAGTGTCGTTGCAACCGTCTCGTGATGCCCGCTAGGTCCCCCCCGGCCCAGGTTGGCCTGCCGGTCGTGAAGCGTCCTGAGGGTAAGGGGCCGGCCCCGTGCCTGGAGGCTCCTGGCTCTGTCTCCGGCGGGTGCCCCGCGGGTGCGTCAGCGAGGGCTGTCTGGTGGGGAGAGTGCCGGGCCAAGAGGGAGCGGGGAGGTTCGCTGCCCCGGGGAGCCCGTCCCAGCGCGGGAACGGAGGGGGAGCACGGCAGAGCAGAGCCTGAGCGAGAGGTGCGTCACCGTCCCCTGGCAGGCTCCCCCCGCGGCGTGGGGCAGCCGCCGGCTTGCGGGACAGGGGCTGGGGGGGGCTGCAACCGTTTGGGGGGGCTGCCCCCATTTTATTTCTCTGGCGGAGCTCCCCTTTTCGGGGGGCGCCTACATATGTAAACGGCATTATTAAAGTAGCGAGCTGCCGGTCGGGGCTGTTTTCCTTGTTTTGTGCCTTTTTTGGGGGGGTGATGAAAAAGTGTTGGAGGGGCCTGGGGGGTGATGATGTCATTTGGGGCACCCCAACGTCCCTGGGGGCGGGGGGTGTGATGATGAAACAGAGGAGCAGGTGAGTGGGGGATGAAGGTGTCATGGGGAGGTTTCCCCCCAGAGAAAACTCGTGTGTGTGTGTGTGTGTGTGTGATTAAAAATGTTAAAAACTGGAAATACGGGTGTGAGGCATTGCAGTAGAGGAAAATCTCTCGCCTTTATATATATATATATATATTGAAAAATAATATTCATTTCTCTCTATATATATAGAGAAAAGGATTTCAAAATACAAACCTGTACCTGCTACGTTATAGAAATTATTAAAAAATCTAAATGGAGATAGATAGGGTTTTAAAATAAAAAAGAACTTGTCTATATGTGAAGAAATAAAGGAGTTTAAAACGCAAAAAGAGATGATGTAGATGAAGGAATTTAAAACAGAAGAAAGTCTGGATAGGTAGAGGTATCTACGCTTACCGTGTGTCACCGAGTAAGCCAAAGTAGGTCGTCTGTGTAATGGAAGTAAAGGTTCTATGGAAGTGTAAACAGATAACTAAGTCTAAATAGACAGAATTGTAAGTAGATACCGAAGTCTAAGATACCAAAGTGTCAAAATATCCAAGTCCAAGAGCAAAATATCCAAGAGCAACACGGTTTGGGGCTCCCAGGAAAGCCGAATCCGCCTGGATTTGTGCAGCTGGAAAGCAAGCACACCCCCCACCCCCCACCCCCCACATTTTAACGCAGAAAACCAAAAATGACCTGTTGTTATGATGTGGAAAAGCGCCGGAAAACCCCAGAACTGAATATTCTGGAAAAGCAGAAACCCCCAAGTTTTGTATGATGTAAAAGAAAAAACAAAACAAAACAAAAAAGAACAACAACAAAAAAACAAGCCAACAAACCAAAAAACCCAAACGCAAAACCCGCACCAATTTGGGCCAAATTTGGGGTGAACCGCTGGCAGTTTGAGGGGCATTGCTGGGGATTATCTGGCGTGGATTCCTTCTCCGGAGCGGACTATCCGTTGCGGCTTATCCCAGGTGAGTTATCTGCTGTGGATTATGCCGGGCGGACCCCCTGGTGTAGGTCATCCCCACCCGTGTCCCCCCGTGCACCTTTCTACCCACACACAGCCGCTGTCCGTCCGTGTCCGTCTCCTGCCCCCCGTCCTCCTCTGCCTGTCTCTGCGCCCTCCCAAGTGCTCTCCACCCAAACGTCCCCCCACACAAGGTTTTTCCCCCCGTGCGGGGTTTTTTTTGCCCCGTGACGTGCCCCCCGCGTCCCCTGCCCTCCAGTCTCGTGCCCCCGCTCCCCTGCTCCCCCCTCCCATAACCCCTTTGCTTCTGAATGGCCTTCAGACCATCGAGATGCAAGCGGAAGTCCTCCCGGAGTATAGGGCGGCTCCGCAGACCATGGAGATGACACCGAAAGTCCACCCAGACCATCGAGAAGGCCCTCCAGAGCATAGAGGTGAAACGAGAAGTCCCCTGGATGATACAGAAGGTCGTCCAGCCCACAGAGATTAAACTGGAATTCCTCCCAGACCATGCGCGGTGCGTCGCGGGCGGGCATCGCGCGGTGGGCGCAGCTTCCCCCCGCGGAGGGGCCAGTGTGAGCCCGGGGCGGAGCGGAGGGGTCGTTGGGCTGCGGCTGCAGGCAGGGAGGAGGTGAGCGGGGAAGCCCCGAGGAGGGCGGCGGTGCCTGGGGGGGGAGCGGCCGGGCCGGCGGGAGGCACGGAGCGGGGAGGGTGCGGTGCCGTGTGGGAGCCGGGCGGGCGGGGCTTCCCGGAGCCGGGCGAGGGGGGGCGCGTCGGGTCGGGGCCGGTGGCGAGATCAGCCCGGAGTCGGGCGGGGGCCGCGCCGGTCCGGAGCCGGGCGGTGGGGGCGCCGCGCCGGTCCGGAGCCGGGCGGCTTCCGTGCCGAGCGGCGCCGCGCCGGGGCCGGGCGGGCGCCGCGCCGGTCCGGGGCCGGGCGGCGGGGGTCACCGCGCCGGTGCGGGGCCGGGCGCTGAGCCGCGTCGGGGCTGGGCAGTGGGAGGGCGCCGGTGGCCGGAGCCGGGCGGGAGGGGCTGCCCCGAGCCGGGCAGGTTGGCGCCGCCCTGGGTCGTTGCCGGCGGTGGGGGTGCTCGGAGCCGCGGGGGTTCTCGGCAGGGCTTCCGAGTACGTCAGCGGCGAGGGGAACGGTGTCCCCGCAGGGTCAGAAAGCATGGATTGCTGCACGGGGCTTTCGGTCAGCCATGTTGGGTCCCCGGGGCATGCTGGGAGGTGTAGTATATATGGACGTGGGTGCCTGGAAGCCGCATTGCTCTCGGGCGCTTTCGGTGCACCGTAGTCGTTGCTATCGCCGCGGCCCCTGCGGCACTAGGTGCAGTTTTGTTGCAGGTTTTGTGTGTTTTTCTGCGGGCTTCCAGCTATGGCTACTCCCCAAGAAGCAGCGCGCCTCCCGACTCTCGGAGCTGCTGCCCGGGATCTGTGCAGGCGCGGTGCAGCCCACATGATCCATGCTGCCGGCACCGGTAACGGCAATAGGATGCTGCGGTGCCTGCGGAGTCATGCCGCTGCGCTCGTTGCTGCCTGCTGGTAAGGAAACGCCGCTTCCGCCCCGCGGGCGTGCTGTCGGCAGGTGCTTGGCGTGCAAAATGCAGACGGCAGCGCTGCCGCCGCCCGTGGGCAATCGCTGCGCGCTGGGTGCTCGCTGTTGCCGCCGACGCCGCCTTCTTCGCTGTTACCACAGTGTGGTGGCATGCCGGGCACGATTGGCGGTGGTGGGTAAGGGCCAGGAGCACCAGGGAGGCGAGCGAGCTCCTTTGAGTGTGCAGGGGTGTCTCCTGCCTGCTGGCTGCCCGGGGGTGGTGGGACAGGAAGCTTCAACCTGCCCGCTGCAGCAGGCTCTTGGTCTGCTGGAGGCGAGCTGGGCCAGGGCAGCCCCAGGGAGTTACCTAAAAGCTGATAGAAGGGAAGAGGGGAAGGAGGCGGATATCCCCTAGGCGCAGAGGCAGGGCACCTCCCCAACTCACCAGAGCTCCCCCTGAGCCTCTCCTGGCCCCGCTCACCCCGTGCAGCTGCCCCCTGCTCCAGCACCTCCCCTGAAGCCTGTCCCATAGCACCAGATCGCCCCCAAGCCCTGTTGTGAAGACCACAAGCTGGCTCTCAAGTGGGCTGGATTCTCCCTTAACGCGGGTGCCGTTACCAGCAGTGCGGGGAAGGAGCAGTGTCTCCAGAAGCCTCTGCAGAAGGAAGGGCTTAGGCCAGGGGTGATCTACGGTAATAACGGTCGCCGCTTCTTCTTTCCCTGTGCTAGAGGCCATGCTGAGGACGCGGTTGTCCATTCCTCCCGTGGGGATGCTGCTGACAGCACCTGCCTCAGGCTTGCGTGGGTTGTCTCTGCCTGACCTCACTCTCTTTGCGGTGCGGGGGTGAAAAGGGACAGGCGGAGCGATTACTGGCTGTGGACAGGAGCTGCCGCGGCTGAAGCCAGAGAGGCTGGAGAAAGGTAAAGAAGAAGAAACGGAAGGCCATCTGGCTGACCACTGCCTCCCACTGCGGGCAAGAGAGAGCCTGCCCCTCTGGGTGGGAAGGGATCCCTCTTTGTAGTGCACTGCAGGCCAGACAGCCGATGTGCACCACAGGGCCTGTATGCATAACCCAAAGTGTGGTACAGCCGCGTAGTGCACGAGCAAGCGAGGCTACATGTCTAGGAAACCTTGTCTCATAAGAGCTGTAAGATATCCACGTATTCTCTTAGGTGGAGGACAGCCGAGTGACTGGAGTTACAGAAGAGGAAGGGAGGAGAGAAGGAGGAAGAAGCATCTCAACTGGCCAGTTCTCCCAGCAGCACCGAGAGCGAGAGCTGTGGTGAGTCCCGGGCCCTTGGGGACCTGTCACCCCTTGTCTGTGCCCCGGTCCCTCCCTGCCCCTTCCCTGGCCCTCTCTCTTTTGCATGCTGCTGTGATTTTTCTTTTTTTGTTCTTCCCTGTACCCGTTCTCTTTTCTCTGTTTTTCTGCACTGCTCCCTTTTCCTCTCTCCCTTTATCCATCTTGTTCTACCACCCCCTGCTTTTTTTCTCTCTCTGCGCCTTTGGCCTGCTCCTTCTCCTTTCTTTTGTTATCCTCTGTCTCTGTCCTGCAGCCCATTGTTGTTTTTCCCTTTTCCATCTTTTTGTCCTGATCTGAATCCATCTCTTTCTCTGTCCTGTTCCCTGATGTTCTTTTCCTCTTTGCACCTGTACATGCCGCTCTGTGTCCCTGCCTTCCTATGTCTCTCCTCCCTCCCTTCTTCCCTTCCTTTCTCTATCCCCTTGTCTTGCTCACTGTTGCTGGTTTTTTTGTATTCCGTATCTCACTGTCCCTGTCCTCCTTCCTGTTCATCTCTTACTCTTTCTGACCCTTTGTGCTGCTCCCTGTCCCTATTTTTTATTGCTTCCCCTCTCTGTTCCTGTTTGTTCTCATGGTCCACCTCTCTGTTGTTCTTTCTGTTGTTCTCGTTTGTTCTCCATCACAGCATCCTGCTCCCTGTCCCTCTCTCTCTTGCAGTATCCCACTTTCTGGCTCCCTGTCCCTCACCTGTTTCCTAGATCGCTCTGTCCTTCCTCCAGTCTTTCCTCGTCCCTCTGGCCTGCTACCCGTCACTGGTTTGTTCTTTCGTCGTCTTTCTGCCTTGCTGCTGTCACTCTCCTCCTCTCTCTGTCTCTAATGTTTCTTTCACCATCTCTTCCCTGCTCCATGCCCCTTTTCTCTTTTCTCTCTGTCCTCCATCTTCCCTGTAACTCTTTGTCTGTATATCTCCATAGCACTTGTTCTCCCATTGTTTCTCACTATACTGCCCCTGCCCGGCTCGCTGTCCCATTATTCCCCTCTGTTCTGCTCCCTTTTTTCTCATCCTGCAGCCCAGCGATGGTTTTTCTTTCTCCCTCTCTTTGTCCCAATCTCTCTCTCTCTCTCTTTCTCTTCAATTCCTCTGGCTTGTTCCCTGTCTTTTTGTCTCCCTCCCTCCCTTATTCCTCTCATTTGATTTCTCTCTTGATCTGTCTGTTTGGCTCCTTGCTCATCATTTTCTCTCTCTTTTCCTCTGTCCTGCTCCCTGACCCTGTTTTTCTTCTGCCATGTCCCTGCAGGGCTCCTCATCCCCTTTTTTATCGACTTATCTATCTCCCTGTCCTTTTCCCTGTACCTTTCTTTCTCTGCTCCTCAGTCCTCCCTCATTTTACTTTTCCTCTTTCTGTTCTTCTGTCCTGCTCCCTATCGCTGTATTTTCATTTTTTGTATCTGCTGCTCCAGTAACAACTGCCAACTTGTCCCAGGGGAAGGATGAGTGTACAGGCAGCGAACCCCATAGCAGACTCACTCCCGGGACTTATATGCATTAACGAATAAGCACTTGCTGTCTCCTTTGCACTCACGGCTGTGGTTGTACTCCTTTGTACTTGGTGAGTGGCTGTCAGAGAGTCCAGGGGAGCAGGTTACACGGTGGGTGTCAGGGGCCATGGCCGCAGCTGTGGGCTGCGGCCGGAGGAGCCCCAGGGGGCCCGGTGAGGCTGATGGTGATGGCCCCTCTGTGTAAAAGGGCTGCAGCCCCAGGGGATGGCGCTGCTGGGGCATGCCTGCTGGAGAATGCCGACAAGTCGCGAGGATGTTTCCAACCCACCAGTGCAACAGGCTGAAGTCAGTTGGAGTCAGGCCCCATCAGGGCAGGTCCAGGGATATTCTGAGAGCTGGTGGAGAGGATGCAGGAAGAGGGGCAGGAGATGGCTGCCCCCACCCCTCTGGGTGCCCACCCTCTGGAAAAGGCGCTGGGTGCCTCTCCAACTCAGCAAAACTCCTCCAGCCCTGCTCGCCCCAGGCAGCTGCCCCCAGCTCCAGCACCTCCCCTGAAGCCTGTCCTGTAGGCATGGACCGCCCCCAAACCCTGTCCTCGTGGCAGCAAGCTGGCCCTTGAATATGATTTATTCTCCTTAAATGCAGGTGCTATTAGCTTCAGTTCAGGGAAAGAGCGGCGTCTCCAGCAGCTCCTGCAGAAGGAGGGGTTCCTGCCTGAGGAGAGCTGCAGTCATCCCTGTGGATAATGGTTGGTTGCTTGTTCTTTCCCTCTCCCAGAGGCAGCACTGAGGACTCGGTTGGCGGTTCCTCTCCAGGGACGCTGGTGATTGCATCTGGCTCAGGTTTGTGTGGCTTGCCTTTGGCCTCATTTTCCTAGCGGCATGGGCAAAAAAGGACAGCTGGACGCTTCCTGGCTGTGGACAGGAGCTGCCGCAGCTGAAGCTGGAGAAGTCGGAAAAAGGTAAAGCAGCTGAAGAATAAAATAAAGAGGAGCCAGCCGGCAGCTGCCTCCAGCTGCAGACAGGAGACAGCCTGCCTCTCAGTGTGAGGAAGGATCCCTCTTAGCATAGCCCTCAGCAGATCCAATTGCCAACGTGCATTGCAGGGTCCGTATGCGTAGCTGGAAGCACAGTACAGCCAGGTAACACGTGCACGTGCGAGGCTATGTATCTGGGAGGCCTTGTATTGTAAGAGCTGTAAGACACCAGTCTGTTCTCTTAGGTGGATGACAGTCAAGCAACCGGAGCTACGGGGCCAGGAGAGAGAGAGAGAGAGAAAGACACGTCCGAGGTGTCCAGTTCTCCAAGCGGCTTGGAGAGCGGGAGCTGCAGTGAGTCCTGGACCCTTGGGGCCGTGTCGTCCCTATTCTGCATCCTGGTCCTTCCCTGCCCCGCCTTCTCTTTCTCTTGCTGCTGTCATTTTTTTCCACTTCCCCGCACCTCTCCCTCCCTCATTCTCCAAGTCCCCCTCTTTATCTGTTGTTCTACCCCTATGTTTTCTTTCTCTCTCTGCGCTTCTGTCCTGTTCCCTGTCCTTTTTTCATCCTCTGTCTGTGTCCTGCAGCCCATAACTCTTTTTGTCTTTCTTCATCTATGTCTGTCTTCCTATCCCAACTTTTTAAATTTTTCCTCGCCTGCCCTTTAGCCCTTCACAATTCCCACCTCTCACCTCTCTGTCTTCATGTCCCTATTTTTTAATTCCTCTGTCCCTGCTCTGTATTCTAGATAGACTTTTTCTTTCTTAAATTCTCTCGTTCCAGGTCCCCGTCCCTGTCTTTTAACTTCTTCCCTCTCTGTCCCATAGCTGCTTTTTGTCTTTATCGTTCTCTCTTTGTCTGGCTCCATGTCCCTATTCTTTAATTCCCCTTCAGCTTCAGTCTTTCCCCTTCAGCTCATCAAGGTTTTTTGGCATTTCTCAGTTTATCTCTGTCCACCTCACTGTCCCCTTTTTAAAATCCTCCCTCTCTGCCCTGTGGCCCATCGCTATTCTTTGTTTTTCTCCATCTCTCTCAGGCTGATTCCCTGTCACTTCCTCCTCTCTGGCCTGTAGCCCATCGCTATTTTTTCCCCCCTGTACCTCTCCCTCTGTGGCTCCCTTTCCCTATTTTTCAGTCCCCCTTCTCTGTCCTGCAGGCGATCGCTGTTGGATTGGGTTTACGTGGCAAGGTTTTGTTAGGTGGGGCAGGGCAGGGGCTGCAGGGGTGGGTTCTGCGAGAAGACACCAGGAGTTGCCCCCATGTCAGGCACAGCCACTTCCGGCTCCAAGATGGATCTGCAGCCGGTCCAAGCTGAGCCCATCGGCAATGCTGGTTGTGCTTCTGGAACGGACATTTAAGAGGGGGTAAAAAATGCTGCGCAGATGCTGCGATAGAGAAAACGTGAGTGTGAAACAGCCCTGCAGACACTAAGGTCGGTGAAGAAGGAGGGGGAGGAGGTGCTCCAGGCACCGGAGCAGAGATTCCCCTGCAGGCTCTGGTGAAGGCCACGGTGAGGCAGGTCGTCCTCCTGGCGCCCGTGGAGGTCCGCGGTGGAGCAGACATGCACTCGCAGCCCATGGAGGACCCCGTGCCGCAACAGGTGGATGTGCCTGAAGGAAGCTGTGACCCTATGGAGAGCTTGCGCTGGAGCAGGCTCCTGGCAGCACCTGTGGCCCTGTGGAGAGGAGCCCACACTGGAGCAGAAGAAGAGCATGAGGAGGAAGGAGCGGCAGAGATGATGTGTGATGAACTGAGTGCGACCCCTGCTCCCTGTCCCCCTGCATTGCTCAGGGGTGGGATGTGGGAAAGTCAGGAGTCATGAAGATGAGCCCAGGAAAAAAGAGCAAGGCGGTTTTTAGATTTGTTCTTATCTGTTGATAAGATAAGAACAAATAAAACAAAATAAGATAAGAACAAATCTTGTCCTACTCTTGATTTTGATTGACAATAAATGGAATTAATTTCCCCAAGCTGAGTCTGTTTTGCCTGTGACAGTAATTGGTGAGTGACCCTCTGTCCTTTTGTCGACCTACAAGTTTTTTTGTTGTATTTTGTCCCCCTGTCTTATTGAGGAGGGGGAGCCACAGAGTGGCTTGGTGAGCACCCGGTGGCCAGCCGAGGTCAACCCACCCCAGTTCCCTTCTGTCAGGCTCCCTGTCCCTATTTTTCAATTCTTGCCTATGTTTCTTGTACCGCATCGCTTTTGAAACTTTCTTTCTACTTCTCCATCCTTATTTTTTAAATTCTTGCATAGGTTTCTCAAACCCAGTTGCTTTTTAAATTTTCTTGCTACCTTTCTATCTCCCTGACCTAATTTTAATTTTTTGCCAGTGTTTCTTGTACCCCGTCGCTTTTCAGATTTTCTTCCTACTTCTCCCTCTCTGCAGCTCCGTGTACCTGTTTTTTTAATTCTCGTGTAGGATTCTTGTATACTGTTGCTTGTAAAATCTATTTATGTCTCCCTCTATCCATCTTCCTGTCTCTAATTGATAATTCTTCCCTCTCTGTCCTCTACCCTGTCACTTTTCACACTTTCTACATCTCCCTCTTTCTAGCTCCCTGTCCCTATGTGTTAGTTCTTCCCTATGTTTCTTGTACCCTGTTGCTTTTACAAAATTTTCTTTCTACATCTACCTCTATCCCGCTGTTTCTACTTTTTTTTCTTGGCTATGTTTCCTTTCCCCTGTCACTTCAGAATTTTCCCTGTCCCTTGTCTTGTCTGTCTTGTTGTCCTGCTGGTCCCTTCTGCCTCTCTCTCCTGCTCCCTGTCTCTCTTATTTATTCCTCCATCTCTCTGTCCCTGTTCACCCCCGCAGTCTTTCTTCTGCTCTCCTCTCTCTACACAGTTGTCCTGCTCCCTGTCCCTCTCTTGTTCGCAGCATCCCGTTTTCTGTCCCACACCTCTATGTCCCTCTGTCCTTCCGCCTGCTTTTCTCTTCTCTTTTCTCCCTCTGTCCTGCTGCATTTGGGCACTGAGCCTTGCAGCCAACTCGCCGCCAAGATTTCTTACGTGCATTAATGAATAAACTTTTCCTGCCTCGTCTGTGCCCCTGGATGTGTTTGCAGCCCCTGGGTGCAGAGCATGTGGCTGTGGAGAGGTGCAGGGGAGGGGGTGATGTGCTGTGGGGCTTTGGCAATGGCCCCTATTGCTGATGGGCTCCAGCTGGGGCAGCCCCAGGTGTGGCCAGTGAGGCTGAGGATGGGGCTGGCCCTGCTGTGTGAAGGGGCTCTAGCTGTAAAGGGGGCTGCCTGGGCATGCCTGCTTGAGAAAGCTGATGAAGGGGAATGGGCTGAGGAGGGAGTCCTGCAGGCAGGTGCCTCCTGCAAGGAACGGCCAGTCTGTGTGGCGAGGAAGGATCCCTCCGAGCCGTCCCCGACAGGGCAGACACCAGCACGCAGTGCTAGGAGCTCAGTGCCTCTGTTGGCTACGTGGGTGAGCCACCAGGTATTGAGGAAGCCTTGCGGAGGAGGAGCATAGAGGTGCCCGCTGCATGCTGCTGAATGGGCGAGGGTCCGGCGTGCAGCACTGCAGAGGAGGAAGGGGCAGAGGCAGAGAGAGAAGCGTCGAGGCGGTGAAGGTCTCCTGCCGGCACCAGGAGCTGTGGTGAGTCACGCGTCCTCTCCTCTGTATCCTGGCCCATCTCTGCCACCCTTCTCCAGATGTCTGCCTGCCTCCCTCCCTCCGTCTGCCTCTCTGCCCACCTACCTGCATGGCTCCCCAAAACTTGTTATTCTTCTGCCAACTCTGGAGAATACGCCGTTGCATTTTAAATTTTTTCTATGTGTCTCTCTAGCCAGCTCCCTCTCCCTATTTTTCAGTTTTTCTGCACTGCCTTGTGGCCTATTACTTTTAAATTTTCATTTCTATATCTCCTCCCTATCCAGCTCCCTGACCCTATGTTTTTTTAATATCTCCCTCTGCTCTGTACCCCATTGCTTTTCAAACTTTCTTTCTATGCCTCCCTCTATTTGGCTCCATTTTCCTATTTTTTATTTCTGCTCACTCTTTCCTTCACCCTGTTTGTTTTAAAATTCCTTTATATGTACGTATCTCTCTCGCCAGCTCCGTGGCCTTATTTTTTAGTTCTCGCCTGTGCAATTTGTACCCCATCGCTTTTTGAATTTTCTTTCTATTTGTCCCTCTATCTTCCACCCTGTCCCTATTTTAAAATTCTTTCCTGTGTTTCCTGTACCCCGCCACTTGCTCTTTTTGTGTATCCCATTATTTGTCTCCCTGTCATTATTTCTTAACGTTTTCCTATTTGTCCTGTACCCCATTGCTTTTTTAGTTTTATTTCTATGTCTCCCACTATGCGGCTTACTGTCCCTATTTTTTTAATCCGCCCCTTTGGTCAGGGAAGGGTCTGTCCAGGCATGCCTGCCTGAGGGAGCCGATGAAGGGGAACTGTCCAAGGAAGGAATCCAAGGGAGTCCTGCAGGCAGTTGCCTCCAGCAATGAATGACCAGTGCCTGCAGCGAGGAAGCATCCCTCTGAGTGTCCCTGACAGAGCGCCTTACCAGCACACAGTGCTGGGAGCTCAGCGCCTCCATCGGCTGCACGGGAGAGCCGCCGGGAAGCTTGGTGGTGGAGGAGCGTTGAGGCACCTGCTGCCGAGGCAGACAGAAAAGCATTAGGGCAGCGAAGGTCTCTTGCCGGTGCCAGGAGCTGCGTCGAGTCGCACGTTCTCTCGTGTGCATCCTGGTCCACCTCTGCTGCCCTTCCCCGGATCTCTGCCTGCCTGCCTGCCTCCCTGCCTGTCTCTGCTTCTGTCTCCCTCTCTGCTGGCCCACCTACCTGTCTGGCTCCCCAAAGCTTGTTATTCTTCTGTGAACTCTGCCCTGTACCACTTCACCTAGTAATTTTTTTCTGTTTCCCTCTTTGCGGCTCCCTCTCCCTATTTTTTCATGCTTTCCTGTATTTTTTGTACCCCGTTGCATTTTAATTTCTCTTTCTACATTTCCGTCTCTGCAGTGCCTTGTCCCTATTTTTTAATTCCTCCCTCTGTCCTGCACTCCATAGCTTTTAAAATTTTCTTTCTATGGTTCCTCCTATCCATCTCCCTGTCCCTGCTTTTCTAATATTCCCATTTCTTGTGCCTGATCACTGTTTAAATTTTCTTTCTATGTTGTCCTCTATCCATCTCCCTGTCCCAATGTTTTAATTCTTGTCTATGTTTCTTGTACTTAGTTGCTTTTTAAAACTCCTTCTAGGTCTCTCTCTATCAGGCTTCCTTTCTTGATTTTTAAAATTCTTCCCTCTATTTCTTGTACCCCATTGCTATTTGATGTCTCTTTCAAGAATTCCTGTTACCTGGCTCCCTTTCCCTGAATTTTAAGTCCTCCCTTTCATCTGCATACCTCCTCGCTTTTAAAATTTCCTTTCAATATTTCCTTCTATTGTCATCCCCGTTCCTATTTTTTAATTCTTTCCTGTATTTCTTGTAGCCTGTTGCTTTTAAAAATTTCTTTCTATGTCTCCCGCTATCCGATTCCTTGTCCCTATTTTTTAATTCCTCCCTCTCTGTCCTGTACCCAGTTGCTGTAAAAAATTTCTTTCTATGTCTCCATTTATTTAGTTTCCTGTTCTTCTTTTTATTTTTTTTCTGTCGATACTATTCTCCGTCAATTTAAAATTTTGTTTCTATGGCTACTTTTAGCCAGTTCACTGTCTTTATTTTCTAATTCTCTCCTGTCTGTCCTGTACCCTGTTGCTTCTTTGATTTTCTTCTTATGTCTGCTTTTATCAAGCTCCCTATCCACAGTTTTTAATTCTTTCCTGTGTTGTGTACCCTGTTGACTTTAAAATTTACTTTTATGTGTGTCTCTATTTTTTTCCCATTCTTAGTTTTTGATTTATTCCTGTCTTTCCTTAAAGCCATCACATTTTACATTTTCTTTCTACGTCAAAGTTTATCTACTTTGCTGTCCCTATTTTTTATGGTTTGCTGTCTATCCTGTACCTGTAGCTTTTAAAATTTTCTTTCTATGTCTCCTTTAACCAATCCACTGTCTTTTTTATTTCTTTCTCGTCTGTTTGCACCTAATTGCTTTTGAAATTTTCTTCTTATGTCTCTCTGTATTTTTCTCCCTATTTTTATTTTGTAACTTTTCCCTTGTCTTTCCTTAATGCCTCCGCTTTTATAAACTTCTTCCTATGTCTCTCTCTCTCTCTCACCCTACCCTTATTTTAATTTTTTTTCACATCTTAATGCCTTTGCTTTTAAAATTTTCTCTCTATGTCAACTTTTAACCAGTTTTTTTTACCCATTTTTAATTTTTTTCTGATTGTCCTTTACCCAGTTGCTTTTATAATTTTCTTTGTGTCTACTTTAACCATTTTACTGTCTTTATTTTTAAATTTTTCCGTCTGTCCTGAACCCTGTTGTTTTTTTAATTTTCATTCTATGTCTATTTTATAAAGATCCCGATCCATATTTTTTAATTTATTCCTGTGTTGTGTGCCCTGTCACTTTTGAAGTTACATTTCCATGCGTATTTTAACTTAAAAAAAATTTCAAATTTTCTTTCTTCATCTCTTTTAATTTGCTGTCCCTATTTTTTAATTTTTCCCTTCATTTCCCTAATCCTCATTGCTTTAAAAATGTTCTTTCTACACCTACTTTTTTCCCTTTGATGTCTTTACTTTTAATTATTTGTTCGCTTTTCTCAGTGCCCTCACTTTAAAAATTGTATTTCTACATCTCTGTTTTAGTTTGCCGTCACTGTTTATTAACCTTTCCTTATTTTCTTAATCACCATTGCTTCTAAATTTTTCTGTCTGCTTTTATTCCAATTGCTGTCTTTACATTTAATTATTTCTTCTGTTTCGTTGGTGCCCTCGCTTTTTAAAATCTTGTTTTTGCATCTCTGTTTTAGTGCACTGTCCCTAATGCCGATTGCTTTTTAAGTTTTCTTTCTATGCCTCCTTTTATTCCGTTCACTGTCTTTATTTTGAATGATTTCTTGTCTTTCCTTAGCACTGTCGCTTTTAAAAATTTCTGTCTATGTCCGCATTGCAGTTCAATGTTGCTACTTTGTACTGCTTTCCTCTCTTAATCCTTTGGCTTTTAAAATTTCTACTTGCATCTTGTTTGCTGTCATTAATTTTTAATTATTTTTTCTTCTTTTTCCTTAGTGCCATCACTTTTTAAATCTTCTTGTCCATCTCCATTTTAGTTCACCGATGCGATTTTAAAATTTTTTCCTTATTTCCTTAATCACCATTGCTTTTAAAAGTTTGTCTGTTTTTATACCATTTCCTGTCTTTATTTTGATGTGTTTATCTTTAATTATTTTTTTGTCTTTCCTTAGTGCCCTACCTTTTAAAATTTTCTTTCCACAGCTCTCTTTTAGTTTGCTTTCTTTTTCTTTTAGTTTTCTTTCTATGCCTACTTTTATCCTGTTCACTGTCTTTATTATTTAATGATTTCTTGTCTTTCCTTAGTGCCTTTGCTTTTTAAAATGTCTATTTATGTCTGTGTTGTAGTTAGCTGTCACTATTTTTTAGTGCTTTCCTTTCTTAATCTTAATATTTGGGTTTTCCTTTTTTCCTTTCTTAATCTTGATCATTGGTTTTTAAAATTTTCTACTTTTATCTCCTTTGCTGTCATGAGATGTTAATTATTTTTTCTTGTTTTTCATTACTGCCATTGCTTTTACAATTTTTTAATTCTACATCTCTCTTTTAGTTCACAGTTTCGATTCATTTTTTCCTTATTTTCCTTATAGTTTGCCATCGCCGTTTTTTCATTTGCTCAATATGGCTTTAATCTCCATTGCTTTTAAATTTTCTGTCTCCTTTTATCCCCTTTGCTGTCTTTATTGTGCTCTAGTTAATTATTTCTTGTCTTTCCTTGGGGCCCTCCCGTTTTAAATTTTCTTGCTCTGCCTTTCGTTTGCTGTCCCTAGTTTTTAGTTCCCTCCCCTTCTTTTCCCTAATGCTCATGGCTTTGCAAATTTTCTTTCTCTGCCCACTTTTCTCCTGTTCACCATCTGTAGTTTTGAATGATTTCTTGTATTTCCTTAGTGCATTTTTTTTTTTATTTCTGCATTGTAGTTCACTGCTGCTATTTTTTAGTTCTTTCCTTTCTCCGTCCTTTGGCTTTTAAAATGTTCTACTTTTATCCCGTTTGCTGCTGTTAGTTTTTGATTGTCCTTTCTTGTCTTTCCTTAGTGCTATCGCTTTTTAGATTTTCTTTCATCATCTCCATTGTAGTTCAGTGATGCTATTTTTGAATGTTATCCTTATTTCCTTAATCACAGTTTCTTTTAAAGTTTTCTGTCTCCTTTTGTTCCAGTAGCTGTCATTATTTCCCTGTATTTATGTTTTAATTATTTCTTGTCTTTCCATAGTGCCCTCACTTTTAAAATTTTCCATCTCCATCTCTTTAAGTTCACTGCCACTATTTTTTAATTTTTCCATTTATTTCTCTAATCCCCGTTAGTTTTTAAAATTTTCTTTTATGCCGTTCCCAGTCTTTATTATGCTGTTCTTTTAATTACTTCTTGCCTTTCTTTAGTTCCTTTGCTTTTTAGATGTTCTATTTTAATCTGTTCTAGCCTGCTGTCTCTATGTTTTAATTTTTCCCTTATCGCCCCCTTTTAAAATGTTCTTTCTATGCTTACTTTTCTTACTTTTGATGCCTTTATTTTTTAATTATTTCTTCTCTTTCCTTGGTGCCGCTGCCTTTAAAATTTTGTATCTATGTATGCCTTTTATTTCGCCATTTCAATTTTTTAGGTTTTTTTCTCTCTTAATCCTTCGGTTTTTAATATTTTCTACTTTTATCTCGTTCGCTGTCTTTATTTTTTATTTTTTTTCTTTAGTGCAATCTCCTTTTTAAAATTTTCTTTCTATGTCTCTTTTGTAGTTCGATGCTACTATTTTTTAATGTTTTCCTTATTTTCTTAATCACCTTTCTTGTTAATATTTTTTGGTCTACTTTTACCCCATTCACAGTCTTTATTTGTCTACCTTTATTTTTTAATTATTTCTTGTCTTTCCTTAGTGCTGTCGCTTTTTCAATTTTCTTTCCACGTCTCCATCTTAGTTTTCTGTCCCTATTGTTTAGTTTTTCCCTTGATTTCCTGAATCCTTCTCACTTTTTAAAAGTTCTTTCTATGCCTACTTTTTTCCCCTTCACTGTCTTTTAAAAATGATTTTTTTCTTGCTTCTTTGCCATCATTTTTTAGATTTTGTTTCTTTCTACTTCCCTGTTGTAGTTTAACGTCGCTATTATTTTTTTCTTTATTTCCTTAATTCTATTTGCTTCTAATATTTTCTGTCTACTTTTATTCTGTTGGCCGTCTTTATTTTTAAATTATTTTTTGTCTTGCCTTAGTGCCTTTGCTTTTAATTTTCTTTCTACATCTCTGTTTTAGTTCAGTCCCTATTTTTAAATTTTTCCATTTTATTTCCCTAATCCCCCTTGCTTTTCAGATTTTTCTACTTTTACCTCGTTCACTGTCTTTATGTTGCTGTCTTGTCTTTTAATAATTTCTTGTCTTTTGTTAGTGCCCTTGCTTTTTAGAGTTTCTTTCTGCATTTATTTTAGTTCACTGTCCCTATTTCATAATTTTTTCCTTTGTTTCCCTAATTCCCCTCTGCTTATTAAATCTTCTTTCTATGCCTACTTTTATTACCTTTGAATTTTTTTAATAATTTCTTGTCTTAGTGCCGTCACTTTAAAAATTTTATTTTTACATCTCTGTTTTAGTTTGCTCTCCTTTATCTCATAATTTTCCCTTTATTTCCCTAATCCCTGTCGCTTTTAAAATTGTCTACGTTTATTCCCTTTGCAGTCTTTATTTTGCTGTCTTTTCTTTTCATAATTTCTTGTCTGTCCTTAGTGCCCTCGCTTTTTCAATGTTCTTTCTCCATCTCTGAGTTTGCTGTCCCTATTTTTCAATTTTTCCCCTTTATTCCCCTAGTTCCCCTCTGCTTATTAAATGTTCTTTCTATGCCCACTTTTATTCCCTTTGCTGTTGTTTAAAAAATTATTTCTTTTTCTTTCATTCGTGCCGTTGCTTTTTAAATTTTCTTTCCGCATCTGTTTTAGTTCGCTGTCCCTATCTTTTAATTTTTTCCCTTTATTTCCCTCATACCCATCACTTTTAAAACGTTCTTTCCCTGTCTACATTTTTCCCTTCGATGTCTTTATTTTTAATTATTTCCTTAGTGCCTTTGATTTTCAATTTTCTTCCTATGTCCCCGTTTCAGTTCAGTGCCCCTACTTTTAAATTTTTTCCTCTATTTCCCTAAACTCTGTTGCTTCAAAAATTTTCTACCTTTATTCCGTTCACTGTCATTATTTTTTAATTATTTCTCATCTTTCCTTAGCGCGGTCGCTTTTTACAATTTCTGTCTCTCTGCATTTGTTTGGTTCGCTGTTGCTATTTCTTTAATTCTTTCCTGTCTTAGTACCTCGGCTTTAAAATTTTTTGTTTCTATGTCTACTTTTATCTCGTTTGCTGCCTCTGTGTTTAATTTTCTTTCTGTTTGTCCTCTACCCAGTTGCTTTTGAAATTTTCTTTCTACATCTACTTTGATCAAGCTCCCTATCCTTACTTTTTAATAGTTTTCGGTCTGTTGTGTACCCCGTTGCTTTTAAAATTTACTTTGTATGCGTCTCTCTCTTTGTCCCCCTTTCTTTATTTGGTAGTTTTTTCTTGTCTTTCCTAAGAGACGTGGCTTTTATTTTTCCGATGTCTAATTTTATCCCATCCAATGCGCTTATTTGTTAATGCTTTCCTGTCTGTCCTCCAGCCTGTGCTTCACTTCATCTCTTTTCTTCGTATGTCTCTCTTTAGATTGCCATCTCTATTTTTTTCATTTTCCCCTCTCTTTATCCCTCGGCTTTTAAAATTTTGTTTCCATATGTAATCTGGTTTGCTGTCCCTGTTTTTAGTTCTTTGCTGACTGTGCTGTACCTCTTGGCATTTTCAAGTTTCCTTCTAGGTCTACTTTTATCAAGGTCCCTATCCCTGTTTTTTAATTCTTTCCTGTCCCATCCTTTTTGAATTTTTCTCTCTCTCATCTTTTACGCAGTTTGCTCTCCCTGTTTTTAATTTTTTCTGGTTTTCCTTACCCTGTCGCTTTTAAAATTTTCTTTTTATGTCTCCATTTATCTAGTTCCCTTTCCCTTATTCTTAATGCTTTCCTGTCACGTACCATGTTGCTTTTAACGTCTTATTTCTATGTCTCCATTTATCTAGTTCCCTGTCCCATTTTTCTTTCCTGTGTTTCCTGTAGTCCATTGTTTTTTATTTTCCCTTTCAAATCTCCCTCTACATAGCTCCCTTTAACAATTTTTTACATGTCCTGCCTCTCTGTCCTGTTCCCTTTCTATTTCTCGCTCTGTCTTACATTCTCTAATTTTTAATTCTTGCCTATGTTTGTTGCTTTTTAATTTCTATTTCTATGACTGCCTCTATCCAACTTCCTGTCACTTTTTTTTAATTCTTTTTGCTTTTTCCCCCTTTTGTACTTCCCTCTATCCGCCCCGCCCCGCCGCTGCCTGCGTGTCTCTTATTCTCTCTGTCCCTCTCTGCTGTTCCTGTTGTCCCGCTCGGTCCCTTCTGTCTCTCTCCCCTGCCCCCTGTTGCTCCCTGTTCCTGTGGGATCTCCCCATCCTCCTCCTCGCTGCACTCCATTTCTCTCTCTCTCAACACCCTTGTGCGGTTCCCCGTCCCTCTCTTGTTCCCAGTATCCCGTTTTCTGGCTCCCTGTCCTACCCCTCTTCTCTACCTCCCTCCATCCTTCCTTCTGCTTTCCTCGTCCCTCTTTTCCCTCTGTCCCGCTGCCTTTGGGCACCAAGCCTCGTAACCAGCTCATTGCTGGGATTTCTGATGGGCGTGAAGGAACAAACATTTGCTGCCTCCTTTGTGACCCCAGATGTGTTTCCAGCCCCTGGCCTCTGGGTGAGCGGCTGCGGTTGGGTCCAGGGGACGCAGTGATGTGCTGTGGGGCTGGGGTGATGGCCTCAGTTCCTGATGGGTTCCAGCTAGGGCAGCCCAGGTGGGACCCATGAAGCGAAGACGGGGCTGGGCCAAGTAGCTGGCACAGTGCTGCGGTTTGGATTTAGGATGAGAACAATGTTGGTAACGCACTGACGTTTTGTTTGTCGCTAAGTAGCGCTTACACCGCTCAAGGACCTTGAGTGAAGAAGCTGGGAGGCGCCCTTATTTCCTCAATTGCTGTACTGTTAACTGTTTTTCTGCTTTGATCCTACTCCTTGTGTTTATTTTGCCTTTTTTTCTTTGTATCTTGTGTTTTCTTAGTAGCCCTGCCTTTTACATTTTTTGCCTACATATCCGTTTTAGTTTGCTCTAGCTTATTAAAAATTTTTTACTTAATCAGCATTGCTGTTAAACTTGTCTGTCTCCTTTTATCCCATTTAGTGTCCTCATTTCAGCGTCTTCATTTTTTTATTATTTCCTATCTTTCCTTTGTTTCCATGCTTTTGAGATATTCTTTCATCATCTCCGTTTTATGTCCCTGTCCCTATTGTTTTTCACCTTTATTTCCCTAATCCCCTTTGCTATTTAAATATTCTTTCTATGCCTCCTTTTTTTCTCTCTGCTCTCTTTTTTTACATTTTTTTTTTTGCTTCTTTGCCATCGCTTTTTAGATTTTCTTTCTCCATCTCTGTTTTAGTTTAGCAATGCTACTTTTAAATGTTTTATTTCTTCAATCACCGTCGCTTTTAAAATTTTGTTGTCTTTTATCCCATTCACTGTCTGTGTTTCGTTGTCTTTATGTTGTAATTATTTCTTGTCTTTCCTGAATGCCCTCTCTTTTCAAATTTTACTTCTACCTCTCTGTTTTAGTTCACCGTCTCTATTATTTTTTTCCTTATTTCTTTAATCACCGTCGCTTTTAAACATTTTGCTTTACTCAGAGATAACTCCTCCACAGGCTTTCATTTTGCCCCAGAGCACTCTTACCTTCCGCTCCGCCACGTCAGATGTCTCCGTTCGGTACCCGGTCTCTCGAGGACATCCGTGCTCTCTTCAGATCCTCTCCCACGTACTTCATCGCCTCGGCGAATCTTCATTTGTTTCTACGTCCGTGTTCCCCCATCTCACGGAGCCATCCCGTTCCTGTCACGATGTCCCCCCGAGACCCACAGCACCCTTTGAGCTCTGTAGCGCTATTTGTGTTTCTCCCATTCAGACAGAACCCTTGCTCAGGCTTTGTCTGATCCCCAGAGCTCTCTTACCTTATTCTCTGCCATCTAGGATGTCTCTGTTCAGTCGCTCATCCCCCAGGGACATACGTGAGTACATTGTTAGGACACCCTCTTGCGTTTCGCATTGCAACCCAGATCCTTTTTCTGTCTCTCTTTCGCTCTCGACACCCCCCTTCTGCCATCATCGTGCTTACCGAGGCGGTCCTCGTGCCCCACAGCCGTCTTTTCGCTCTGTAACGCTCTTTGCGCCCTTCTCGCTCCCCAGGAACCTTTTTCGATGCCTTATTTAATGGGGTTCGTTTGTGCCTCCGAGCGCTCTTATCGTCCTGTGCGACATCTAGGGTGCCTCCATTTGGTCCCTGGCCTCCCCGAGGACATCTGAGATTTTGGGTGGAACCTTCCTTTTTTTTATTACTTTTATATTTTACTTTCCCTCCAGCAGCTGTTTGTAGGAAGTATGTTGTGCAGATGCCGTAACTTTTTCTCTCTTGACTTTACATCTGTTAGTTTTGAAATCGTGTCTACAGATACAATAGGCTAAAAGGAAACTATCCGGGGGATTTGTCTTTTGTTAGAGAGAAACGAATGAGTTGTTTTTTAGTTTGCACAATCCGATGTCAGCATGAAGTTATTTTAAAACTACAGATGCTTTTTAAAAAGTATATTCCCATTTTTGGCTTAGGTTTTTAGGTGTTGGTTTTTTTTTTTAAGTCGGTCTTTTCACCTGATTTTCTAGCTAAAGTTCCGATCCCCTCCAGATGTCTTCCTCGTGTCCCGAGCCTTCTTCGGTCTCTCCGGCCCATTCAAGACCGCTCTAACGGCGTCACGATGCCTATCTATGCCTTCGAGGTCACCCTTAGCGTGCCTTTAGCTTCGTAGCGGACCTCGCGCCCCTCTCGATGCCTCAGAAGACTTCCCGAGTCTGTATCTGTGACCGGCCCAGTTATCCCGGCCTCTTTCCTCTAGCCGTGCCTCTATTCGTTCCCCGGCTGTCTGATGACAACTTTAGTTGGTTCAGATCCCCTCCGGATTTAATTGTCATGTCCCCAATCCTTTTTCTGTTTCTCTGCTCCCTCAGGACATTTTTTTTCTCTTGCTCACGATGCCTCCCGAGACCTTTCCTTGTGCTCCACCTCGTTCTTGTAGCACTTTGAGCCATGCAGCAGTCATTCGTTCCTCTATACTATCTAGGATTCCCACGTTCAGTCTCCGACCACCCGAGGCCATCGGTACTCCACTCGGACAATCACCCAAGTTCCTCCTTGTCGTCCCAAGCCGCCTCTCACCTGTCAGCCCCCCTCGACGCCCCTCTCCCCACAGTCACGACGCCTCCTGAGATGTTCCTTGTTCTCTACGGCACCCTGTAGCACCATATCTCCTTTCCCACCTCTCTCGTTCAGTCAGAGCCTCCCGTCTTTCTTTGCTACCAGCGCTCTTTCGTCTCTCTGCCGTCGAGGGCGTCTTCCTTCGGTTCCTCTCCCGCTTAGTCACGTGGAGTTTGCCGAGATGTTCTCCTGAGCCTCCGAGGCTCTCGCTGTGTCTCCAAGCCATTTTTTCTTACCCTGCCCTCTCATAATTCCTCTACTCTATATAACAATGCCTTCCGAGTCCTTTCTCATACTGCACAGCAGTCTCGTAGCACTTTAGCTCCAGTGCAATTTTTTTTGTTTTGGTGCGCTTTAGAGCCCTCTTATCGTCTTCTTCGCCATTTAGGATGCCTTCGTTCAGCCCCTGATCCCCTGACAACATCTGTACTTTGTTGAAATCCCCCTCGGAGTTCCTCATTGATACCTCTGAGGCTTCTTTGGTGTCTCAGGCCCCCTCGGGATTCCTCCGTTGCCGAGCTCTCGCGAGATACCCCTACGCCCTAGAGCCCCGTTTTAGCTCAGCAGGGAGCTTTGTGCACCTCTTTTCCCCTCCGAGCCCTTCCCGAGTCCACCTCCGTTACCCCGGTCGGTCCTTCCGTCCTCTCACCCATTCGGCGTGCCTCCATTCGGTCCCCGATGACATCCGTCCTTTGCGTGACTCCTTTTAGAGCTCATTGTGTCCTCGAGACTACTTTGGTCTCTCTGGCCCCCTCGGGGCCTCTCCTTCTGCCTAACCTTTTGTAAAGCCATCTTCGTGCTTCACAGCAGTCCCTTTGGTTTTTTGTCTTACGCTACGTTTCTATTTGGTGGCTGGTACCCCAAAGACATCTACCATCAGTTCAGATCTGCTCTTGAGTTTTTCAGAGAAGGCGATAGTCTTCCCCTCTTTTTATTGACAGAACTCCTGTGGTTTTTTTTGTTGTGTTTTGCAATTTATATTTGTTCTAGCTACTTAGGCATTCATTCAGCTGCCTCATACGGCCTCTGAGATGTTTTTTGTGTTTCTATGGGATTTTTGTGGTTTTTGTCTCTTAGGACTCATCTAGTTCTATTAAGGGAGTCCGTCAGAGAGACCGTTGAGGTGACTGAACCGTTGGTGATTTACAGTAAATAATTTACTTTGCGACCGGAGGAATTTTCAAAAAAGGATTTTTATGGGATTTAATTACGCTTTGTCATTCAGTTCTATCTGGAACGTACTTTTGGTGGAAGTTAAGTAGCGCACGCGGTTTCACTAGCAACGAAGCGTAATTCCATAACATCCTGTTTTTTTCATGGGAAACTAAAGCATGTAATTGTTGGTAATAATGTCACTAACGAGTTGAACGGGTTTCTTTCTTACGTAGTTTGGTAGGAGGTCTATCTCATTCTATCTGCACCCCAGAAAAAATACATTTAAGTCCTTACCCGGTCACGTTGCCAATGCGATAGATGCTGTTGCTGTAAAAGAATAGATCTTCTCATTTCTAGTAAGGGTCACTTTCCCCATTTAAGTCCTTTACACATTGAAAACCTAAGGCATAGAAGAAACCTCCTTGCTGCTCCTCCGGCAGCCTTTATGCCATCTGGTGGTTTGTCCCTCCCCTTTCCCAGGTGAGTGTGGGAAGGGCGGTGGGCGGGGCCAGGGGTATATGAGCCACAGCCTCAACTCAGGCAGCTCATTCTGCTTTTGGGTTTCAGTGGTGTTAGTGTTCTGCTGTTCCTTCAGTCAATTCCAGATTTTGATCTGCTTTAGTTATTTGAGTAGGTGTGTTTTGATATTGAGAGAAGCAGAAGCATTTGTTTGAGGTAAGGGCTTTGGGACTAGTCGAGGTTCAGCATCATGTATAGTAAAAAACAGACTTGTGTGCAGATTTATTTCTTTTTTTTTTTTTCTCCTCAGTATTGTATTGGGTGTTTAGGAGCGGTAAGATGGATTAATAGTCTGAGCTTGGATTTTCTTTTTTTAAGTGTGTTGTATGTTTTTAGAATTTCTGGCTCTATTGAAGATAGAACTTTTTCTTTACTAGTTCTGCCATGCAAGTTCTCGATAGCCTTTCATAATAGGACTGATGGTGAGATGATCTAGCAGCGTTTAAGGTGGGCATCTTGTATCTATATGCATATGGAGTTTTAACGTTCTTCAAGAAAGCAGCAGGTACATAAGACATAGTGTTTTTCAGAGTACGGAACGGTCCATCATCTTTCTTAATTGCTGACAGAGTACCACGTTGTCCCTAGAACCTTTACGGCTTGCAGTAGGTACCTCATAGATCATAAGCATGAGGACTTCACTGATTTTGCGGGTTTGTAGCAGAGCCTGGAGTCTACAGGAAGATGAAAGGTAAGGGGAGCTTACAGAATGTGGGGTACAGCTTAGAAGAGCAGTTCCAGAGGAGCAGCTGACATTGGAGGTTCAGGGGTGCGAATACAGGGCAGGAGCTGTTGGGAAGGAGTGGCTTTCCTTCCCTGCAGGTTCAGGAGAAGAGAAGGGGTTTTTTGAAGTTTTGGGAGCGGGCGATGGTTGGGTAAGGGAGGTAGGTTCACTGGTTTTTTTTTTCAGAAGGGTTATGCAGTTGAATTTGGTTTTTGATCAGGTCTGTTCTGGTTTTGTCTCCCCACAGCCGATGGGAGATGGGAGGAAGTCACGAGAGACGCAGCGTAAACTGTCTGGGCTTCTGCATAGGAACAAGTTTTCTGAGACGAGACTCGTCTGATGTTTGGCCCTGCATTGGGTACATTAAGGTACATCAAAATATACCCTCCAGAAGTCTCGGGTCTCTGCTCCTCCGTGCTTCTTATTTCATTCGCTGAGCTAATTTTTGCTTCTGTCCCTTCACCGTCCATTGGGATGTCACAGAAATTGTAACTTAGAGGCATTGACTAGGCACTTATTTCCAGTGCAGGCTTGCGTCGCTGTCTTCCCTCGTGTTTCTTGGAGAACAGGATGTGTATTTGTGCTCTTAAATCTCCAGGGAAGGGTGTGTCTTATCACAGTCCTGGGTGTGCGAGC
Source organism: Nipponia nippon (assembly GCF_047370975.1). Lineage (NCBI taxonomy): Eukaryota > Metazoa > Chordata > Aves > Pelecaniformes > Threskiornithidae > Nipponia > Nipponia nippon. The sequence continues at coordinate 127,124,640 of NW_028262358.1, forward strand.
TTTTTCTGGTTTTCTTTTTGCCTTTTTCCTTAAGTGTCCAATGAGGCTTTTTCTAGTGTCGGTCATGACAGCGATGTTCTTGTTTATAGTGTTTTTAGCACCGGTTTCTGTAGTCGTACGGTGTCCATTTTAGATCTTCGAGTCACCGTGTTACGCTGTTGTGGTTTTTCCATCGGCGGACTGCCGTTGTAATTCCCAACGGGGCTTTGTAGGTTATCGGGCTCAAGGGTCTCGAGCCGCTTTTGTGGCGGCCCTCTTGTCCTCACAGCTCCATCCATCGGGCAGTCTCTGTTGCTGCGCGGTGCAATGTTCTGTTTTTTTGGAGGTTCCTGGGTTTGTCATAGTTTCTGGCTTTTGGTTACAATTTTTTTTTGCAGGATTTCTGTTGTGTATTCCTGCAGGTAAGGTCAGGTTGTCTTTTGACATCCAGGTCCCTGTGGCTCTCCTTCCTCTCTTTTTTTGTTTTTCCTTTTGTAGTTATCCTCACCAGCTTTTTCCCACGATGGGAGCAGCAGAGAGGGGAGCGGAGCTCTGGGGACATCTGGGGAGGTAACGTCAGGATTCCTCCTGTCTTTGCAGGTCTGGCCCTGAGGAAGTCCGGTATGCGGGTCGACGGCGTGAGTATTTATTATGCGGGTGCGCTAATACCTTTCAGAGTGTGTCAGAGGGTAAGGATTTTGTTATGTTTGGTGTCACGTTGTTCTGTATATTTGTTGAAGACGCGAGTTTTGTGTGGGAGGAAGCGGGCTATCTGAGTGGTTTTTGGGATAAGGTGGGGTACCTGTGTTTTTAGGTTGTATCTTATTTGCCAGGTGTTTTGAACTAATTGTATCTGAATTTCCTAGGGAGTCCCAAACGGGTTTGGGGCCCTCCGATGGCAGGTGCTGTTGCCGCAAGGCAAAGCAGGGTCATAGCAGAGTTTTTTGCTGTTTGTGGGGCTGGGCTCGGCCATCTCCTGCACAGACTCCTGTTGTGTAGCGGTCAGGGATGGTAGCTTTCTTTTGATTTCTCGAAGAACAAGAGGATGGAGCGTGTTGTAGGAGCGTAATCATTTTCTCTTCCTTTGGCAGTAGAGGCATCCGAGGGCCAGCCCGCATGCGAGGAACAGCACCAGGCTGTCTGTGTTGACCGTCAGCAGAGGAAGGAAGCTTCTTTAAGAAGCCGAGGTGATTAAGTAGAGTCCTTAGTTGTTCGCTTTGATTTTCATCACGGGGGTGGGGAGGGGCTGGGACATGCAAAACGCGGTCCCAGATGGGCGACCCGTCTGTTACGTGGCAGGCCGTGAGAAATATCACGGACAGCACTGGACAGGCATTAGAACCCGGTGCTTGGGTCCGACTGACCTGGCAGAACCATCCTGCCATCTCAAGTAATGCGTGCTTCTGTACGGAGATTTTAATAGCTCGCTCCGCATCACCTTTGGCTTTTCCTCATTGAGCTCGTATTTTGGCCAGAAGCATCTCTCATGAAGCGTTTGGGTCTGAGGGGCCTCCGTGAGATTTTTGGCGCCCGTCTCCATGAGATTCTGTGACCATCGAGTCACGTTCAGCATCTGTCTGCTGTCAGGTCTCCTGTAACTACTGTGCAGTTTCAGCTTAAGGCTTTATAGTGCAGCGTTATCTAATAGTAGCGTTGCATACACAAGTAGCTTCCGGCAGCCCAGCGTCCTGTCCCATACATGTCGGCGCTCTTATGCGAGCGTGCTGTCTACCGAGGGGTTCTCCGTCCTGCGGCTCATGGAGTCCTTTAGGAGTTAGTTCTCCGTAAAGGAGGAGTCTGTCTTTACACGAGCCACGGTCATTTGCTACTTGTAGCTCTTTTGGTGTTTGGCCTATCATCGGTCTTTGCCTATATTGGGGTTATTTGGCAGTAAGCGTAATTTTTGCGTGTCGGTGGGTGGTTTGACTTAATTTTGCGGTTTAAGCAATAGGTCTGGGCTAAGCGGCGCAGTCGAGCGAGGAGTGACAGCGAAGGTGAGCAGATGGCGTTGTGGGCCACGATGGAGGTTGAGATCGATCGTTCTGGGATTTGTGCTTTTGGGCTCTCTGTGTTGCTTGAGTACCTAAGTTGGTCCAAGGGATTTGCATGGTGGGCTCTCTGTTTAGGAAAGCAGTATGTAACATCTGCGTGTGTCTCCACAATCTCCTGAAGCGGAGCCGGCATCGAAGGTTACGGTTCCCGAATCATTGGAGACGGACCGACTACACGAGCAGGTGCCTGACATGGATGCCGACCCCGGAGGCGTGGCACGGGAGGCGAGCGGAGCCGCGTTAGGAGGCTGGGGGCAAGGATGAGTCCGGCATGTGGCTATTGGGGTAGGGGAAAGAAGAGGTCAGCGTCTACTTCTCATGGGTATTACTGTCTGTCTGTCTTGTTTTTTTTGTAACTCACTGATGGCGCTGCATCAGCCTGGCAGGTCACAGCGTAAAGCTCGAATCGACAAGGTTAGCAGAGTGAAGAAGTCAGAATGGGGAAGGTTCGCTGTTTGCTAGGGTATTTGTGAGCACCCGGTCGACTTGGTTTTATTGTTGCTGCAGATGCATAGTAGGGAGCTGGACACCGAAGGGATGAGGCGAGCGGAGCGTTGCGAGAAGGAAGGTCGGCACGCAGCGACGGAGGGAACGTGCCCCTGTCGGCGCCTATGTGCCTAGCTAGCGCTCTGTTTTGAAAGTGTAAAGCGACTCGCAAAACTACATGCAAATCAGAAGGTCTGGCCTGAGGTCATCAGGCAAGGTGGGTGATGAACATCAACCGTAGCAGCAGTTTATTTTGAGATGTAGAATTGTTGGAGCAGGTGACTGCTTCGAGACACAACGGTTGTTTCTATATTTCTGGTTTCTAGGCGCCACGGGCGATGCTGGCCGCAACATCTGGCGTTAGACTAGAAGCGAGCGGAAGGCCAAGGTGCTTCCAAGGCAGGTGTCATTGCGGAAGAGGTCAGCGTTGACTGGCGTGACGCTGAGCGATGGCACTCCGTGTTTGCAGATGATGAAGAGGATCTGGGTGACTGCAGTGACATCTCGGGTAGCCTATGTGGTCTGTTTTAAAAGATGGTTTCTGACCCCCAGCCCTCTGAAAGGCAAGTTGAGGGCCAAAGCTATCTTTGTGCAGGTGATGGGCTGGGTGGGGGAAGCGCAGCAGGGGCGGGCAGGCGTTCTAAAATCAGTGTAGCGGAGAAGGCGGTTTGAGATTATGCATGTACGGGCAGAGAGGGCACGGGGTTCTTTGTGTAAAACACGACTGTCTACTGGGCAGGGCAGGTCCAGCCTGTGTCTGTGTTACTGTGTAGTCTTTGTAGTCCGTCTTGTGTCTCATACCATACCTTACTCACGTCATGATGTCTCTATTCTTCTGTGTCTGGCGGGCACATCGCAATACCCAGGGTCTCGTAAGCGTCAGCTCATCGGCGTAACGATAACAGAGTCCTTCCTTTCTTGAATTAAAGTTTATCACGTGGATCAGTCACACGTATCTTGCGTATCAGAAGTTTACAGACGGTAACTTATTGCGATGGCGATTAAGAAGGCATCAGCATTGCCGCTCGAGAGCCGTCTGTTTTCCCAGAGTCTTTTTCTGCAACTTGTTCCCTGCATCCTAACATTCTTAGGTATTTAAGCCTGGCTTCTCACACCTCCGTCATCCCAGTTACAGACATATCTTTTTTTATATATCTTGATCACTGGCGATGGTATTTGACTTGTGGGGCTGCCGTAGGTTCTTCCTCACGGCCCCATCGATCTTATAGCCCGTTGGCATCTCTGGGCCGGGATTCATTCCTTTTGACAAGAGTTTTTCTTAGATATCTGGGTGACGTCATCCGTAGCGTTTGTGCGCAGCGTCGGTCTGCGTGCGTACGCGTCCGGGTTGGAGCCGCTTCGCCTGGGGGCATAGCGATGGTAGAGTCCGGGGAAGATTAGCACGAAGAGCGACGGTTAATGTTAATACGCCTAGACTGTTTTGGCAAAGGCGGTACGGCCTATTTCCAAGCGACCGGCCATCGGCAGCAGGCAGGACGACCATTTCTGTAGCGTTTGGCGGGTGCCGAGGGGATGACCGGAGCTGTCTGGGAGACTCGGCTTGAATGCTAGAGTGCTGCTAGTTGAGCAAATGGAATCTCAAAGGTGTTAAGGCTTGTATATGTAGGGCTTAATATTTGAGTTACTTATTTCTTTTAATGGCAGGGTGTACTTGGGCTCTAGATGGTATTGCCGAATGGGAACAAGAGTAGCGGAATCGGTTGATCTCTCGCTCGGTATCCGGGTGACTTGTTCGATGTCATTGTTTTTGCAGGTGCAGAAGCACCAGCCGTGCGAGGCGACGGTGAGGTGAGCACCATAAGAACACGGGTCAGCGTGCGGTGTTAGAGGGAAGATGTGACCGGTAGCTGTATGAGTCGATTGCGGTTTGTGTTTCTTTGTCTGAAGGCGTGAGGCCATGTGGGATCTGGGCACCGAAGCTGACTCGGGCACGGCGAGCGATGACTAGCGGGCTGGCGTAGCCATTAGTTTTCAGGTGTCTTATTGTGGGTGAAGCTATAAACATGCCTTGTTGTTAGGGTTTTACAGGCGGTACTCACAGCTCGACGTGGCAACCTGAAAACAGCAGAGGCAGTGCTGGAAACCGGCCAAGGTACAGGAGGAGGAGATGGGAATCGGTGCGGGCAGGCTCTCATTTTAGGTAGTATCTCTGCATCTGTTATTCGCTTTGATTTTTTTTTTTGCATATGATGCATGTAGTATCAGAGGAGCGAAGCAGTGCTTTGAGCGGTCCGAGAAGGCGAGGTGGTCGCGGGCCTGTTTGTGCCCGAGAGTAAAGTGTCGTGCTGCAACTCGACGAAGCTTTTCTCTTTGGTTTGGCAGGTCCTGCGGAGGCCGCCTTGGGAATCGGATTAGCATTTGAGGCGAGCTGGGTAGCGGGGAGGAGGAGCACGGGACCGGTGACTTTTCACAAGCACAATGGTAATTTTGTGTATCTGAGCATTTTAGTGCCACGAGGAACGACGGCCGCAGCCTCCGTCTCTGGAATCGGCACGGAGCAGGCGAGCGGAACGCCACGGCGCTTCCGAGGATGAAAACGATGCGGAAGAGGTAGGCGTCTGCTGTTGGGATGCTTACTGCTGGTGGTGTGGGAATTTTTTGCAGATGATGAAGAGGAACTTGGGGAATGTGGGGAAAATATCAGCTAGCTGATGTGTATTTTCTCCAGGATGGAATCACGCTCCTGGCTGTCTGCCAGCTGAGTTGAGGGGCTGGCACTTGGAAGGGGGCAAGGAGACAAGGTTGGCCGTTGCAGGAAGGGGTATTAAAGGTAGCGCAGGGGAGAGGTATGTCTGGGAACAGTGCCCTCCAGGCAGGTAAAGGGAGCAGGTTTTTCTTTGGCACAATGCCAGCGTGCGTCGGGCAGGGCGGTTCCAGGCTGTGTCTGTTGTTGAATGGTCTGTGTCGTGTCTTCTGCGTCTTACACCTTTGTTTGGTCTCGATGTCGTCTTTGCACCCAAGGAGGGCGGTACGTGCCTCGGGCACCATCCCTAGTGTCTCGAACGCTTGTACTCATTGGCATAGTGCCAGTCGGGCGCTTCTTTTCTGGCGATAAATGTGTGGCGTGGATCGGTCTGGCGTTTCGACGTTTCCGACGGTCCTCTTTTGCGGCATCGCTTCTGGCTGCGTGAGCAGCTCCGTTCTCTTGCCGTCCATTTTAGTGCACGGGGGTTTCTTCCCTGCATCGTTACGTTCTTAGGTCTTGAAGCCGGCCTCGTTGCGCCTGCATACTCTCAGTTTTGAAAATAACATTGCGTTACGGGCCGTGACGTTCCACTCTTTTACTGGGGCTGTCCTAGAGGCTCCTCACATAGCCGTCACGGTGGTCTTGCTCGACGGAGTCTTCGGTCCGGGTGTTGCTCTTGTTGCTGAGAGTTCTCCCTCGTCTGTGAGGCACGTTGTTAGTAGTGTTCTGTGGAGTGTCGGTGTGTACTTGCGTGTGTTTGGCCTGGAGCCGCTCTGCCCGGGGGGCGTAGAGTCAGGGGGCTGGTGGAATAGCGATAAGCGTCTGTGGCTAATGTGTTGCTGTGCCTAGACCGTTGAGGCAAAGGCTGTACGGTCATCTTGTACTGAGTAGCTGTCGGCAGTGGGTGAGAACGAGAATTACTGTAGTGCTTGGCAGGTGCTAAGGGGATGAAGGTAGATGTCTCGGAGACCACTAGAGTGCTACTTGAGCAGAACGAATCTCAAAGGTGTTAAGGCTTATATGTGTAGGGCCTGATATTTGAGTTACATATTTCTTTTAATAGCAGGCTGTGGTTGGCCTGTAGATGGTATTGCTAAATAAGAACAAGACCTCTGGAATTGTTAAGCTATTGCTCAGGATCCAGGTGACATGTTCAATACTAATTATTTTCAAGATGCAGAAGGATGAGTTGTCCAGGGACACGAAGGAGAAATGAGGTCAGTGCTGTAAAGAGGGTGGGTTGGTATGTGGTATTAGAGGGCACATGAAACTGGTAGCTATTTAACTACATTATGGGGTTTCTAACTTTTTTTGTTTAATGTGAAGGTTCCAAGCGAGGAGCTATGTGGGATATGGGCCTAGAGCTGACTTGGGCAAGGTGAGCAGGGATTGATAGGCTGAAGTAGTGGTTATTTTTCAGGGGGTGTGTGGCTGGTCCAGGCATAAGGGATGCCTGTTGTTTGCGTCTTAGAGATGGCGCGTAAGCCTGAAAGAGGCAAGCCAGACTGATGAAGGTGGGGCGGGCGAGCTGTCAAGGTTAAAGGAGGGTGAGACGGGGATCGGTGCGGGCAGGCTGTGGTTTCGAGCAGTATCTCAGCATGTGCCTTTTTGCTTGGGTTTCTGCAGGTGCCGTATGTAGGCTCGGAGGGTTGCCGCTGCATGTCGACGAGCGGTCCCGGAAGGTGAGGCGGTGGTGAGCCAGGTTGGCATCTCATAGCCGAGTATTGTATGGCAATGGAGTTGCAGTGTTTCTCTTAGGGTTTGCAGGTTCTGCGGGGGCTGCCTTTGGAAGTGCAGGAGCGTTTGAGGTGAGCTGGGTAGTAGGGAGGTGAAGCGTGGGGCTGGTGTTTTCTTGCAAGCGCAAAGGTAATTTTGTGTCTCTCGGTATCCTAGGTGCCGGAAGCGATGACAGCTGCAGCGTCAGACTGCGGAATGGGCAGGGAGCGGGTAAGCGGTCTGCCACGGCGCGTGTGAAGTGGCAGCTGTTTTGGGAAAGGTCTGTGTTGACCGATGTGATGGTGACTGTGATGGCATCGGTTTTGTTTTGCAGAGGGTGAAGAGGAACCTGGCGACGGCAGGATGGATCCAGTGGGCTGAGTGTGGTTTTCCTTGTCAAGGATGGATTCAGCCTCGCGGCCGTCTGCAAGCTAAGTTGAAGCTCTAGTGCTGGAGAGGGGTTGGGGGAGGGAGGGTACAAGGTTGGCCATTGCAGGATGGCGCTTTTAAAGGTAGCGCAGGGGAGAGGTCTGTCTGGGAACAGTGCCCTCTGGTCAGCTAGAGGGAGCAGGTTAGTCTTCAGCTCGATGGCAGCGTGCGCCGGGCAGTTCCAGGCTGTGTCTGTTGTTGTGTAGCTTGTGTGGTGTGTTTTCTGTGTCTTACACTTTTGTTGGGTCTATATGTCGTCTTTGCGCTTAAGGTGGGCAGGGTGTGCCTGGGGCAGCATATGCCTCGGGTGCCATTCCTGGTGTCGAAACACCTGTACTCGTCGGCATAGTGCCAATCGGGTGCTGCTTTTCTGGCGTTAAAAGCGTACGGCATGGATCGGTCTGGCGTCTCGGAGGTTTCTGGGCGGTCCTCTTTTGCGGCGACGTTTCCGGCTGCGTGAGCAGCTCTGTTCTCTTGCCGTCCATCTTAGTGGACGGGGGTTTCTTCCCTGCATCCTTATGTTGTTAGGTCTTGAAGCCGGGCTCGTTGCGCCAACATCCTCTCAGTTTTGAGAGTAACTTCGTGTTACGGGCTGTGACGTTCCTCTCTGTTTTGGCGGCTGCCCTAGAGGCTCCTGACATTGTCATCACGGTGCCTCAGGTGGTCTTGCTCGACGGCGTCTTCGGTCTGGGTGTCGTGCTTGTTGCTGAGAGTTCTCTCTCGTCTTTGAGGCCTGTTGTTTGTAGTGTTCTGTGGAGTGTCGGGGTGTGTGTGTGCTTGGCCTGGAGCCGCCCTGCCCAGGGGGGCGTAGAGTCAGGGGGTTGGTGGAATAGCGATAAGCGTCTGTGGCTGATGTGTTGCTGTGCCTAGACTGTTGAGGCAAAGGTTGCACAGTCATCTTGGTCTGAGTAGCTGAGGTACTAGAGGGAACATGTGACTGGTGGCTATCTGACCACATTATGGTGTTTCTAACTCTTCTTTTTATTTTTTTTATTTAATGTGAAGGTTCCAAGCGAGGAGTGATGTGGGATATGGGCCCTGGAGCTGACTTGGACAAGGTGAGTGGGGACTGGTAGGCTGAAGTAGTGGTTATTTTTCAGGTGGTGTGTGGCTGGTCCTGTTCTGAAGAACAGGGTTGCTTGTGTCTTACAGGTGGTGCGTAAGCCTGCAAGAGGCAAGCCAGACTGACGAAGGTGGGGCGGGCGAGCTGTCAAGGTAAAGGAGGGTGAGACGGGGATCGGTGCGGGCAGGCTGTGGTTTCGGGCAGTATCTCGGCATGTGCCTCTCTGCTTGGGTTTCTGCAGGTGCCGTATGCAGGCTCGGAGGGATGCCGCCGCATGTCGACGAGCGGTCCCGGAAGGTGAGGCGGTGGTGGGCCGGGTTGGCATCTAATAGCCGAGTATTGTATGGCAATGGAGTTGCAGTGTTTCTCTTAGGGTTTGCAGGTTCTGCGGGGGCTGCCTTTGGAAGTGCAGGAGCGTTTGAGGTGAGCTGGGTAGTAGGGAGGTGAAGCGTGGGGCTGGTGTTTTCTTGCAAGCGCAAAGGTAATTTTGTGTCTCTCGGTATCCTAGGTGCCGGAAGCGATGACAGCTGCAGCGTCGGACTGCGGAATGGGCAGGGAGCAGGTAAGCGGTCTGCCACGGCGCGTGTGAAGTGGTAGCTGTTTTGGGAAAGGTCTGTGTTGACCGATGTGATGGTGACTGTGATGGCATTGGTTTTGTTCTGCAGAGGGTGAAGAGGAACCTGGCGACGGCAGGATGGATCCAGCGGGCTGAGTGTGGTTTTCCTTGTCAAGGATGGATTCAGCCTCGTGGCCGTCTGCAAGCTAAGTTGAGGCTCTAGTGCTGGAGAGGGGTCGGGGGAGGGAGGGTACAAGGTTGGCCGTTGCAGGAAGGGGTTTTAAAGGTAGTGCTGGGGAGAGGTCTGTCTGGGAACAGTGCCGTCTAGGCGGCTAGAGGGAGCAAATTAGTCTTCAGCTCGATGGCAGCGTGCGCCAGGCAGGGCCGTTCCAGGCTGTGTCTGTTGTTGCGTAGCTTGTGTGGTGTGTCTTCTGTGTATTACACCTTTGTTGGGTCTATATGTCGTCTTTGCGCTTAAGGTGGGCAGGGTGTGTCTGGGGCGGCGTATGCCTCGGGTGCCATTCCTGGCGTCGAAACACCTGTACTCGTCGGCATAGTGCCAATCGGGTGCTGCTTTTCTGGCGTTTAAAGCGTGCGGCATGGTTCCGTCTGGCGTCTCGGAGGTTTCCGGGCGGTCCTCTTCTGCGGCGACGTTTCCGGCTGCGTGAGCAGCTCCGTTCTCTTGCTGTCCATTTTAGTGGACGGGGGTTTCTTGCCTGCATCCTTTACGTTGTTAGGTCTTGAAGCCGGGCTCGTTGCACCAACATCCTCTCAGTTTTGAGAGTAACTTCGTGTTACGGGCTGTGACGTTCCTCTCTGTTTTGGCGGCTGCCCTAGAGGCTCCTGACATCGTCATTACGGTGCCGCAGGTGGTCTTGCTCGACGGCGTCTTCGGTCTGGGTGTCGTTCTTGTTGCCGAGAGCTCTCTCGTCTTTGAGGCCTGTTGTTTGTAGTGTTCTGTGGAGTGTCGGGGTGTGTGTGTGCTTGGCCTGGAGCCGCCCTGCCCAGGGGGGCGTAGAGTCAGGGGGTTGGTGGAATAGCGATAAGCGTCTGTGGCTGATGTGCTGCTGTGCCTAGACTGTTGAGGCAAAGGTTGCACAGTCATCTTGGACTGAGTAGCTGAGGTACTAGAGGGAACATGTGACTGGTGCCTATCTGACTACATTATGGTGTTTCTAACTCTTCTTTTTTTTTTTTTTCTTTATTTAATGTGAAGGTTCCAAGCGAGGAGTGATGTGGGATATGGGCCCTGGAGCTGACTTGGACAAGGTGAGTGGGGACTGGTAGGCTGAAGTAGTGGTTATTTTTCAGGTGGTGTGTGGCTGGTCCTGTTATAAGCAACTCCTGTTGTTTGGGTCTTACAGGTGGTGCGTAAGCCTGCAAGAGGCAAGCCAGACTGACGAAGGTGGGGCGGGCGAGCTGTCAAGGTAAAGGAGGGTGAGATGGGGATCGGTGCGGGCAGGCTGTGGTTTCGGGCAGTATCTCGGCATGTGCCTCTCTGCTTGGGTTTCTGCAGGTGCCGTATGCAGGCTCGGAGGGATGCCGCCGCATGTCGACGAGCGGTCCCGGAAGGTGAGGCGGTGGTGGGCCGGGTTGGCATCTAATAGCCGAGTATTGTATGGCAATGGAGTTGCAGTGTTTCTCTTAGGGTTTGCAGGTTCTGCAGGGGCTGCCTTTGGAAGTGCAGGAGCGTTTGAGGTGAGCTGGGTAGTAGGGAGGTGAAGCGTGGGGCTGGTGTTTTCTTGCAAGCGCAAAGGTAATTTTGTGTCTCTAGGTATCCTAGGTGCCGGAAGCGATGACAGCTGCAGCGTCGGATTCCGGAACCGGAGGGGAGCAGGTGAGCGGCCTGCCACGACGCATGTGAAGTGGCAGCTGTTTTGGGAAAGGTCTGTGTTGACCGATGTGGTGGTGACTGTGATGGCATTGGTTTTGTTCTGCAGAGGGTGAAGAGGAACCTGGCGACGGCAGGATGGATCCAGCGGGCTGAGTGTGGTTTTCCTTGTCAAGGATGGATTCAGCCTCGTGGCCGTCTGCAAGCTAAGTTGAGGCTCTAGTGCTGGAGAGGGGTCGGGGGAGGGAGGGTACAAGGTTGGCCGTTGCAGAACGGGGTTTTAAAGGTAGTGCTGGGGAGAGGTCTGTCTGGGAACAGTGCCGTCTAGGCGGCTAGAGGGAGCAAATTAGTCTTCAGCTCGATGGCAGCGTGCGCCGGGCAGGGCGGTTCCAGGCTGTGTCTGTTGTTGCGTAGTTTGTGTGGTGTCTTCTGTGTCTTTCACTTTTGTTGGGTCTATATGTCGTCTTTGCGCTTAAGGTGGGCAGGGTGTGTCTGGGGCGGCGTATGCCTCGGGTGCCATTCCTAGCGTCGAAACACCTGTACTCGTCGGCATAGTGCCAATCGGGAGCTGCTTTTCTGGCGTTTAAAGCGTGCGGCGTGGATCCGTCTGGCGTCTCGGAGGTTTCCGGGCAGTCCTCTTCTGCGGCGACGTTTCCGGCTGCGTGAGCAGCTCTGTTCTCTTGCCGTCCATTTCAGTGGACGGGGGGTTTCTTGCCTGCATCCTTTACGTTGTTAGGTCTTGAAGCCGGGCTCGTTGCGCCAGCGTCCTCTCAGTTTTGAGAGTAACTTCGTGTTACGGGCTGTGACGTTCCTCTCTGTTTTGGCGGCTGCCCTAGAGGCTCCTGACATTGTCATCACGGTGCCTCAGGTGGTCTTGCTCGACGGCGTCTTCGGTCTGGGTGTCGTGCTTGTTGCTGAGAGTTCTCTCTCGTCTTTGAGGCCTGTTGTTTGTAGTGTTCTGTGGAGTGTCGGGGTGTGTGTGTGCTTGGCCTGGAGCCGCCCTGCCCAGGGGGGCGTAGAGTCAGGGGGTTGGTGGAATAGCAATAAGCGTCTGTGGCTGATGTGTTGCTGTGCCTAGACTGTTGAGGCAAAGGTTGCACAGTCATCTTGGACTGAGTAGCTGAGGTACTAGAGGGAACATGTGACTGGTGCCTATCTGACTACATTATGGTGTTTCTAACTCTTCTTTTTTTTTTTCTTTATTTAATGTGAAGGTTCCAAGCGAGGAGTGATGTGGGATATGGGCCCTGGAGGTGACTTGGACAAGGTGAGTGGGGACTGGTAGGCTGAAGTAGTGGTTATTTTTCAGGTGGTGTGTGGCTGGTCCTGTTCTGAAGAACAGGGTTGCTTGTGTCTTACAGGTGGTGCGTAAGCCTGCAAGAGGCAAGCCAGACTGACGAAGGTGGGGCGGGCGAGCTGTCAAGGTAAAGGAGGGTGAGATGGGGATCGGTGCAGGCAGGCTGTGGTTTCGGGCAGTATCTCGGCATGTGCCTCTCTGCTTGGGTTTCTGCAGGTGCCGTATGCAGGCTCGGAGGGATGCCGCCGCATGTCGACGAGCGGTCCCGGAAGGTGAGGCGGTGGTGGGCCGGGTTGGCATCTAATAGCCGAGTATTGTATGGCAATGGAGTTGCAGTGTTTCTCTTAGGGTTTGCAGGTTCTGCGGGGGCTGCCTTTGGAAGTGCAGGAGCGTTTGAGGTGAGCTGGGTAGTAGGGAGGTGAAGCGTGGGGCTGGTGTTTTCTTGCAAGCGCAAAGGTAATTTTGTGTCTCTCGGTATCCTAGGTGCCGGAAGCGATGACAGCTGCAGCGTCGGACTCCGGAACCGGAGGGGAGCAGGTGAGCGGCCTGCCACGACGCATGTGAAGTGGCAGCTGTTTTGGGAAAGGTCTGTGTTGACCGATGTGGTGGTGACTGTGATGGCATCGGTTTTGTTTTGCAGAGGGTGAAGAGGAACCTGGCGACGGCAGGATGGATCCAGCGGGCTGAGTGTGGTTTTCCTTGTCAAGGATGGATTCAGCCTCGTGGCCGTCTGCAAGCTAAGTTGAGGCTCTAGTGCTGGAGAGGGGTCAGGGGAGGGAGGGTACAAGGTTGGCCATTGCAGGATGGCGCTTTTAAAGGTAGCGCAGGGGAGAGGTCTGTCTGGGAACAGTGCCATATAGGCAGCTAGAGGGAGCAAATTAGTCTTCAGCTCGATGGCAGCGTGCGCCGGGCAGGGCGGTTCCAGGCTGTGTCTGTTGTTGCGTAGTTTGCGTGGTGTCTTCTGTGTCTTACACTTTTGTTGGGTCTATATGTCGTCTTTGCGCTTAAGGTGGGCAGGATGTGCCTGGGGCGGCGTATGCCTCGGGTGCCATTCCTGGTGTCGAAACACCTGTACTCGTCGGCATAGTGCCAATCGGGAGCTGCTTTTCTGGCGTTTAAAGCGTGCGGCGTGGATCGGTCTGGCGTCTCGGAGATTTCCGGGCGGTCCTCTTCTGCGGCGACGTTTCCGGCTGCGTGAGCAGCTCTGTTCTCTTGCTGTCCATCTTAGTGGACGGGGGTTTCTTCCCTGCATCCTTACGTTGTTAGGTCTTGAAGCCGGGCTCGTTGCGCCAACATCCTCTCAGTTTTGAGAGTAACTTCATGTTACGGGCCGTGACGTTCCTGTCTTTCTGGGGTGTCCCTAGAGGCTCGTCCCATGTCCATCAGGGTCCCGCAGGTGGTCTTGCTTGATGGCATCCTCTGTTCATGTGTCATTCTTGTTGCTGAGAGTTCTCTGTCGTCTTTGAGGCCTGTTTGTAGTGTTCTGTGGAGTGTCGGGGTGTGTGTGTGTGTGTGTGTTTTGGCCTGGAGCCGCCCTGCCCGGGGGGGCATAGAGTCAGGGGGTAGGTGGGACAGCAGTGACAGTCTGTGGTTAATATGTTGCTACGCCTAGACTGTTGAGGCAAAGGCTATACAGTCATCTTGAACTGAGTAGCTATTAGCAGGGTGTTTGTATTTAATAGTGTTATATGGGGATGTGTAGAGCTGTGTGGGAGGTGGTGTTCAGGGGTATCAATGGAGCTTACATCTCAAAGGTGTTAATGTTTTATTGTTTGGTGATTAAGTGGGTGTTTTGTGGTTGGTTTTTTTTGAAATGTTGCGTGTGGTTGGACTGTTGGTGGTATACTTAAAAGGGTACAATAACTGTAGAACTGTTAAGGTATTGCTCTGTTTCTGAGTGAAGCGTTTGATATTATTTTTGCAGATACAGAGGCACGAGCCATGCGCCAAGTAGTTATAGAGGTGGCAAGTGGAGCATTAAAAGAAGGTTTTTGAGGCCCCTGTCCATTATCTTTCAGAAGTTGTGGAAAATCGGGGGATGTACAGGTATGTCAAAATGTACCTTTTGCTTTGGTCATTTTGTGTGCCGCAGGCAGCCTCGGAGGGGGCGTAGTTTCCCGCTGAGGAGCGGCTGGAGGAGGCGAGGTGGTTGTCAGCCGGGTTGTCATTTAATAGTGAAGTATGAAATGGCATGTTGGTTAATCATTTCCCGTTTGGTTTTGTGGGAGCTGTGCTGGCTGCCTTGAGAATGAGCCGAGAAGTTGAGGTGAGCTGGGTGGTAGAGGGGAGGCACACGGGGCTGGCTATTTCACCCGAGCGCCACGGGAACTTTGTGTCTCCTGGCATCCTAGGCGCACCGAGCGACAGCCGCAGCATCTTTCTTGAGAACAGGCGTGGAGCAGGGGAGCAGAGCGGTGCGGTGCTTTTGAGGAGGAGGGTGTCGCAGAAGCGGTTGGCAGTAACCAGACCAGTGTGGAATAGCAGCACTGTTTTAGTTTGTTAGTGTGCTGTGGGTTTTTTGGGTTGGGAGGTTTTGGGTTTTTTTGTTTTTTGTTTTTCGGTTTTTTTTTTGAGATAATGAAGAGGAACTGAGCGAGTGCAGGAATGTTCTAGTTAGGTGTGTGGTGGTTTTCTTTTTTTCTTTTTTGAGGGTGGATTCAGATCCCTGGCCCTCTGAAAGCTCAGTTGCGGGGTGAGGGCTGAGGAGGTATCAAGGATAGGAATTGCAGGGAGGGGTTATAAAGTTGGTGTCGGGGAGAGGCCTGTCCAGGAGCAGTCTCCTTTGGGAAGGGAAAAGGACCGGGTTACTGTTCTTAGCACGCTGCTGACGTTGGCTGGGCAGGGCGGTTCCATCCTGTGTCTGTGCGTTCTGCTTTTGCGTAGTCTGTCTTCTGTGTCTCGTACCCTGGCTTTCTCGGGTCTTGATGTTTCCGTAGCTCTTGGTGATCATGGGGCCCCTCGGTAAGCCTCCCGAGGGTCTCGAACGCGTCGCTTCATCGGCATAGCTTTTCTTGAGCCCTGCTTATCTTGCCGTCGTAGCTTAAAGCGCGGACGTGTCCGGGAAGCGTCGCGTTACAGATGTTTCTGAGGGATCGTCTGTTGCGGTGGCCAGCCAGGCGGTCTCTGCAGGTCTGCTGTTGAGACTTATATTTTTATGGTCGTTTTCAGGGGTTTCATCCCTGGTTCCTTAATGGTCTTAGGTCTTAACTCCTGGATTGTCATGCATCCATTTATCTCTTTTTAGATGGTAGTTTTCTCATGGGCCATGGCAGGCCTATGTCTTTTTTTGGGATGCTGTAGAGCGTTCGTGCCGTTGTGGCACTGTAGGGGTTCCGTTTTGGAGGCATCTTGCCTACCGGAGTCATTCCTGGTCATGATGTTCTCGGGTCTCAAGGTGATGTGGTTTGTGGTGTTTGTGCGCAGTGTCTGTCTGCGTGTCGGGGTTGGGGCCGCTCTGCCCAGGAGCGTAGCAATATTGGAGTTGGGGGTAGCGTAGCCTTATGGTGCTATGTCCATTTGTACAGTATCTGGAGGCAAAGACTGTAGAGGCCATCTCAAGGCAAGCAGCTGTAGACAGGTGCCGCAGTTACTTCTGTTGTGTTTTGCGGTTGCCGGAGGCTGGATCGTCGCATGTAGCGAAGTGTCGTCTTCTGCTTGCCGTAACGGAAGGTGAAACTTGGGAATCGTACGGAGCCCAAGGTTGTTTAGAAGTGCATGGCGAGGCAGTTCCAGGGATAGCTCTGGAACTGGGGGGCTGTGCTGCAGTGGCAGCTGGGTGGTGTAACCATAGCGTTTTGAGTGAGAGGCGGTTGCAGGATCGTTCGGTTCCTGAGTGTGCCAAAGCTTGTACGTGTGAAGTATTTTATTGCAGGTTGTATGTAAGGTTGAGAGTAATTTATTTCTTAGATACTTAGAATAAAAAGCAACCCAGCTGGGGGATTTTTTTTTTTCTCCTGGCTGGTTTTTTTTTTTTTCCTGGTCCTGGCTGCTCTGTGTGGTGATGATCATCACCACGGTTTGGGCGGAGGTCAGGCTTGGGCCGGGGTTTTGGCAGGCAGGGCGATATATTTTTTGAGGCCCCTGGGAATACAGTTTCCAGGGAGCGCCGCAGAGGCAGGGCAATGGTGTGTTGTGGCATGCCGGTGGTGGAACGGATTGGCTGAGACAGAGGAGTGGTTTGGGTGGTAGCTGAATGAATGGTGTGTTTGGAATGCATCTAATCTGTGATGATTGGTGGTTGAAGGATTGTCTAGTTCCTGAATGTGCCTATCCGTGTATGTGTGAAGAATGTTATTTCAGGTTGTATGTAAGGTAATTGTATTTCATAGATAGTTAGCATTTATGATCATATATTTAGCATAATCCATGCTGGGTGGATTTTTTTTTTTTTTCCGTGTGGGTGTTTTTTCCGCCCGGCCTGCGGTCTCTGCGAGGCGATGATCATCGCCAAGGCTCGGGCAGAGGTCAGGCTCGGCCCGGGGTTTTCACAGGCAGGGCGATATATTTTTTTGAGGCCCCCGGGAATACTGTTCCCAGGGAGCGCCACAGAGGCAGGGCAATGGTCCGTTGTGGCATGCCAGTGGTGGAATGGATTGGCTGAGAGCGAGGCGTGGTTTGGGTGGTAGCTGAATGAGCGGTACGTTTGGAATGTACCTACCCTGTGACGATCGGTGGTTGAAGGGTTGTCCAGTTCCTGCATGTGCCTAACGTTGTATGTGTGAAGTATTTTATTGCAGGTTGTAGGTAATGTTGAGAGTAATTTATTTCATATATACTTAGAATAAAAAAAAATCCCAGCTGGGGGATTTTTTTTTTTTCCCCTGGCTGGGTTTTTTTTTCCCCCGGTCCCGGCCGCTCTGCGAGGCGATGATCATCGCCAAGGTTTGGGCGGAGGTCAGGCTTGGGCCGGGGTTTTCGCAGGCAGGGTGGTTTTTTTTGAGGCCCCCGGGAACACCGTTCCCAGGGAGCGCCGCAGAGGCAGGGCATCGGTCTGTTGTGGCATGCTGGTAGTGGAATGGATTGGCTGAGAGCGAGGCGTGGTTTGGGTGGTAGCTGAATGAATGGTATGTTTGGAATGCGTCTATCCTGTGATGATTGGTGGTTGAAGGGTTGTCCAGTTCCTGCATGTGCCTAACCTTCTATGTATGAAGTATTTTATGGCAGGTTGTAGGTAATGTTGAGAGTAATTTATTTCATATATACTTAGAATAAAAAAAATCCCAGCTGGGGGATTTTTTTTTTTTTTCCCCTGGCTGGGTTTTTTTTTCCCCCGGTCCCGGCCGCTCTGCGAGGCGATGATCATCGCCAAGGTTTGGGCGGAGGTCAGGCTTGGGCCGGGGTTTTCGCAGGCAGGGTGGTTTTTTTTTTTTGAGGCCCCCGGGAACACCGTTCCCAGGGAGCGCCGCAGAGGCAGGGCGACGGTCCGTTGTGGCATGCTGGTAGTGGAATGGATTGGCTGAGAGCGAGGCGTGGTTTGGGTGGTAGCTGAATGAGCGGTGTGTTTGGAATGCATCTAACCTGTGATGATGGTGTGGGGTCTTTTTCGTTTTTTTTGCAGGTTCCAGGTGGAAATAAAATTTTTCCTTTGCAGATGTGTAGAAATGAAAACAGCATTAAAAAACTCCAGCTGGGGAATTTGGTTTTCCCCCAGTAGCGTTGTGCTTTTTGAGAACGTCAGCAATGACTGACTGGGATTCTGACAACAGGAAAAACTTTTATGATGCCTGAAGTTGTTCATCTTGCAATCTCATGGACAGCGGTACTGAGCGAAACCCTTTTGAGCTCTACTGGACCTAAGCGGGCTGTGCCAGCATCTTCCTCTGAGTGGGGACGCCTCTCAGCGCTGAGAACTTTTGGAGTTTCCCTATAGAGGCTGGTTGACAGGATCCGGGCCGATATCTGATGCCTCTCACTCCTTGGGAGTCAACGCTTGCCTGTTCAGATGGTAGTTGTTTGATGTGAGCATTTTCTGGAGCTTGAGGGCAATTTTCACTGAATGCCTTTATGTATGTTTACTGAGAGTATTTCACTAAGTCTGTAACAAATGACGTCGCTGTGTGTGTGTAACGATACAAATGTTGTAGTAAACCCTATGTAATCAGTTTGTGACTGGTAAATGAACCAATGAATAGGTATTGCTAAATTTCAGCAAGGTTGACCGTGAAACACCCTTAAACCGCCGGTAGACGTGTATACCCCATAGCTGTGAACTGTTGACCAAGTCTGAGACTAGGAGTGGATCCAGCCGCACCTAGACTCCTCTCTGAGGAGGAGTTTAGAAAGCAAGGGGGTCCATTCTGAACCTCGTGACTCAACAGGAGGGCCTGCCATGTTGTCCTTTGTATTTGCTTATGACCCAATATTGTCTTGACTGTAATGTTGGTCTGACCGTGACCCCCCCCCTTAACTCACTGCTGGATGGGTATACCCCGTAGTTGTGAACCGTTGACCAAGTCTGAGACTAGGATTGGATCCAGCCGCACCTAGGCTCCTGTCTGAGAAGGAGTTTAGAAAGCAAGGGGGTCCATTCTGAACCTCGTGACTGAACGGGAGGGCCTCCCTTGCTATTTGCTTGTACATCAAGTTTGTATTTTTTTCTGTCTCTGTCTATATAGAACTGATTTAAATTTGTGTACATTAATACATGTGATATAGAAGTAATAGCAAAGCTTGCCTTTATTAGGGTTGTGTGGTATGAAAAAAAAATGGTTGCGCAAAGCTTGCGATGCAGGTGACGTTGGATCAGGTTTGCCTCGCATGTGTGTAGAAAAACTGTGAAAGCAGTTGTAATGGAGTTTTTTGTAGGGCCAGTTTTGTCTCTGGAGTGTGTAGAAATGGCTGTAATGAGGTTGTAATAAAGGTTATGTTGTGTTGGGTGTGGTTTGCCTCCTCTGTCGGTATTAAAACTTTTAGAACCGGTTGTTTGTAAAGTTGTGAGGTGGCTTTTGCCCTCTGCGTCCATATTGATGCTTCACAACCAGTTGTAATAAAGGTGGAGTTGGAGCTGTTGTGTAGCCTATGGCTGTATTTAAACTTGGGTAACGGTTGAAGTTGTTGGATGGGTTTTGTCTGCTCTGTCTGTATTGCAAAGGCCAACACAGTTGTAATGAAGTTGTTTTGGTCCCCTTTCCTCTCTGGTGCTGGTCTTGGTCCCCTTTCCTCTCTGGTGCTGGTCTTGGTCCCCTTTCCTCTCTGGTGCTGGTCTTGGTCCCCTTTCCTCTCTGGTGCTGGTCTTGGTCCCCTTTCCTCTCTGGTGCTGGTCTTGGTCCCCTTTCCTCTCTGGTGCTGGTCTTGGTCCCCTTTCCTCTCTGGTGCTGGTCTTTGCCTTAGAATGTTTTACTAATTTCACTTGAAAGCTCAAAAGTTATGTACTGTAATAGCAGCAGTAGAAAATGGCATACTCCCTGGGAGTAAAAATTAACTTAAAACAAGAAAAAAAATCAATTACTAAAAAAAAAACTACTCCCAGGGTAGGAGCCATTTTCTACTGCTGCACCAGACTTATTATTTTTTCATTTTTTTTTTTTTTCTTTATACTATAAAAATACACATAAACCCCCCTCCACCTGGGAGGAATCAATGACTACAGTAATGACACCCAATATTACCATAATCATTAAATTCACCAAGGTACACAACCAATTAACACCCTCTTATGCAAATGAAAAAAGTAATAATGCAAATTACACAAAAAAATTTTCAGCACCACCACCGGCACAACACAAGAAAACCTGAGCACCACCACATGGAACCAACACCCTTCAAAATAAATCATACACACTCAAAAAACATTAAAAACAAGCAATTGGCAAACACGAAAAAAACCTCCCAAACACAACCGCAATCACCAACACAGAACCTCCAAACCACACAGAAACATATCCACACAGCCAAGACAAAACCAGAAGTCCTCCCACACCACAGAGCAGGACCTCCAGACCATAGAAATGAAACCGGAAGTCTCCCTCTATGATCCAGAAGTCCTCCAACGACACCGGAAGTCCTCCGACTACACCGGAAGTGGCTAGAAAATGACCGGAAATAGCCTCCCTGCACCCGGAAGTGACCCTAATCAGACCGGAAACGACCCTACAGGAACCGGAAGTCATGCCAAACCGACCGGAAGTTACCGATTCTAACCGGAAGTGCCCCGAAAACCCGAAAAAGAAACCGGAAACACCCAAAAGAAAACCGGAAGTACCACAAAAATCAACGGAAACACCTCAAATCCACCAAAACCAGACCCATAAGAACCACAATCCAAACCTAAAGTGAAAAAACACTTAAACAGCATTATCGGGTTACAGGCACTCACTGCCATTACGGGTCAGGGGGTCAGGGTTACAGGGGTCAGGGGATTAGGGTTAGGGGTTAAGGGTTAGGGCTAGGGTTAGGGGTTAGGGTTAGGGTTAGGGGTTACGGGTTAGGGTTAGGTAGGGTTAGGGTTAGGGTTAGGGGTTAGGGTTAGGGGTTAGGGTTAGGGCCAGGGCCAGGGCCAGGGCCAGGCCAGGGCCAGGGCCAGGGCCAGGCCAGGCCAGGCCAGGCCAGGGCCAGGCCAGGCCAGGCCAGGCCAGGCCAGGGCCAGGCCAGGGCCAGGCCAGGCCAGGCCAGGCCAGGCCAGGCCAGGCCAGGCCAGGGCCAGGCCAGGCCAGGCCAGGCCAGGCCAGGCCAGGGCCAGGCCAGGCCAGGGCCAGGCCAGGGCCAGGCCAGGCCAGGCCAGGCCAGGCCAGGGCCAGGGCCAGGCCAGGCCAGGCCAGGGCCAGGGCCAGGCCAGGCCAGGCCAGGCCAGGGCCAGGGCCAGGCCAGGCCAGGCCAGGCCAGGCCAGGGCCAGGCCAGGGCCAGGCCAGGGCCAGGGCCAGGCCAGGGCCAGGCCAGGGCCAGGCCAGGCCAGGCCAGGCCAGGCCAGGCCAGGCCAGGGCCAGGCCAGGCCAGGCCAGGCCAGGCCAGGCCAGGGCCAGGCCAGGCCAGGGCCAGGCCAGGCCAGGCCAGGCCAGGCCAGGGCCAGGCCAGGCCAGGCCAGGGCCAGGCCAGGCCAGGCCAGGCCAGGCCAGGGCCAGGCCAGGCCAGGCCAGGGCCAGGGCCAGGCCAGGCCAGGCCAGGCCAGGCCAGGCCAGGCCAGGCCAGGCCAGGCCAGGCCAGGCCAGGCCAGGCCAGGCCAGGCCAGGCCAGGCCAGGCCAGGCCAGGCCAGGGCCAGGCCAGGCCAGGCCAGGCCAGGCCAGGGCCAGGGCCAGGCCAGGGCCAGGCCAGGCCAGGGCCAGGCCAGGCCAGGCCAGGCCAGGCCAGGGCCAGGCCAGGCCAGGCCAGGCCAGGGCCAGGGCCAGGCCAGGGCCAGGCCAGGGCCAGGCCAGGCCAGGCCAGGCCAGGCCAGGGCCAGGCCAGGCCAGGCCAGGCCAGGGCCAGGCCAGGGCCAGGCCAGGCCAGGGCCAGGGCCAGGCCAGGCCAGGGCCAGGCCAGGCCAGGCCAGGCCAGGCCAGGCCAGGCCAGGGCCAGGGCCAGGCCAGGCCAGGCCAGGCCAGGCCAGGGCCAGGCCAGGCCAGGGCCAGGCCAGGGCCAGGCCAGGCCAGGGCCAGGCCAGGCCAGGCCAGGCCAGGCCAGGCCAGGCCAGGCCAGGGCCAGGCCAGGCCAGGCCAGGGCCAGGCCAGGCCAGGCCAGGCCAGGCCAGGGCCAGGCCAGGCCAGGCCAGGCCAGGCCAGGCCAGGCCAGGCCAGGCCAGGGCCAGGGCCAGGCCAGGCCAGGCCAGGCCAGGCCAGGCCAGGCCAGGCCAGGCCAGGCCAGGCCAGGCCAGGGCCAGGGCCAGGCCAGGCCAGGCCAGGGCCAGGCCAGGCCAGGCCAGGCCAGGGCCAGGGCCAGGCCAGGGCCAGGCCAGGCCAGGCCAGGCCAGGCCAGGCCAGGCCAGGCCAGGGCCAGGGCCAGGCCAGGCCAGGCCAGGGCCAGGCCAGGCCAGGCCAGGCCAGGCCAGGCCAGGCCAGGCCAGGCCAGGCCAGGGCCAGGCCAGGCCAGGGCCAGGCCAGGCCAGGCCAGGCCAGGCCAGGCCAGGCCAGGCCAGGCCAGGCCAGGGCCAGGCCAGGCCAGGGCCAGGGCCAGGCCAGGCCAGGCCAGGGCCAGGCCAGGCCAGGGCCAGGCCAGGCCAGGCCAGGCCAGGCCAGGCCAGGGCCAGGCCAGGCCAGGGCCAGGCCAGGCCAGGCCAGGCCAGGCCAGGCCAGGCCAGGCCAGGCCAGGCCAGGCCAGGCCAGGCCAGGCCAGGGCCAGGCCAGGGCCAGGCCAGGCCAGGCCAGGCCAGGCCAGGGCCAGGCCAGGGCCAGGCCAGGCCAGGCCAGGCCAGGCCAGGCCAGGCCAGGGCCAGGCCAGGCCAGGCCAGGCCAGGCCAGGCCAGGGCCAGGCCAGGGCCAGGCCAGGCCAGGGCCAGGGCCAGGCCAGGCCAGGCCAGGGCCAGGCCAGGCCAGGCCAGGGCCAGGCCAGGGCCAGGCCAGGCCAGGCCAGGCCAGGCCAGGCCAGGCCAGGCCAGGCCAGGCCAGGGCCAGGCCAGGCCAGGCCAGGCCAGGCCAGGCCAGGCCAGGGCCAGGCCAGGCCAGGCCAGGGCCAGGCCAGGCCAGGGCCAGGGCCAGGCCAGGGCCAGGGCCAGGCCAGGCCAGGCCAGGCCAGGCCAGGCCAGGGCCAGGCCAGGCCAGGCCAGGGCCAGGCCAGGCCAGGCCAGGCCAGGCCAGGCCAGGCCAGGCCAGGCCAGGCCAGGCCAGGGCCAGGCCAGGCCAGGGCCAGGCCAGGCCAGGCCAGGCCAGGCCAGGCCAGGCCAGGCCAGGCCAGGCCAGGCCAGGGCCAGGCCAGGCCAGGCCAGGGCCAGGCCAGGCCAGGCCAGGCCAGGGCCAGGCCAGGCCAGGCCAGGCCAGGCCAGGCCAGGCCAGGCCAGGGCCAGGCCAGGCCAGGCCAGGGCCAGGCCAGGCCAGGCCAGGCCAGGCCAGGCCAGGGCCAGGCCAGGCCAGGCCAGGCCAGGCCAGGCCAGGGCCAGGCCAGGCCAGGCCAGGCCAGGCCAGGCCAGGCCAGGGCCAGGGCCAGGGCCAGGGCCAGGCCAGGCCAGGCCAGGCCAGGGCCAGGCCAGGCCAGGGCCAGGGCCAGGCCAGGCCAGGGCCAGGGCCAGGCCAGGCCAGGCCAGGCCAGGCCAGGCCAGGCCAGGCCAGGCCAGGCCAGGCCAGGCCAGGCCAGGGCCAGGGCCAGGCCAGGCCAGGCCAGGCCAGGCCAGGCCAGGCCAGGCCAGGGCCAGGCCAGGCCAGGCCAGGCCAGGCCAGGCCAGGCCAGGCCAGGCCAGGCCAGGGCCAGGGCCAGGGCCAGGCCAGGCCAGGCCAGGCCAGGCCAGGCCAGGGCCAGGCCAGGGCCAGGCCAGGCCAGGCCAGGCCAGGGCCAGGGCCAGGCCAGGGCCAGGGCCAGGGCCAGGCCAGGGCCAGGCCAGGCCAGGCCAGGCCAGGGCCAGGCCAGGCCAGGGCCAGGGCCAGGGCCAGGGCCAGGGCCAGGCCAGGCCAGGCCAGGCCAGGGCCAGGCCAGGCCAGGCCAGGCCAGGCCAGGCCAGGCCAGGCCAGGCCAGGGCCAGGCCAGGGCCAGGCCAGGCCAGGCCAGGCCAGGCCAGGCCAGGCCAGGCCAGGCCAGGGCCAGGCCAGGCCAGGCCAGGCCAGGCCAGGGCCAGGCCAGGCCAGGCCAGGCCAGGGCCAGGCCAGGCCAGGCCAGGGCCAGGGCCAGGCCAGGGCCAGGCCAGGCCAGGCCAGGGCCAGGCCAGGGCCAGGCCAGGCCAGGCCAGGGCCAGGCCAGGCCAGGCCAGGGCCAGGCCAGGCCAGGGCCAGGCCAGGGCCAGGCCAGGCCAGGCCAGGGCCAGGCCAGGGCCAGGCCAGGGCCAGGGCCAGGGCCAGGGCCAGGGCCAGGCCAGGCCAGGCCAGGCCAGGGCCAGGCCAGGCCAGGCCAGGGCCAGGCCAGGCCAGGCCAGGCCAGGGCCAGGCCAGGCCAGGGCCAGGCCAGGGCCAGGCCAGGGCCAGGCCAGGCCAGGCCAGGCCAGGCCAGGCCAGGCCAGGCCAGGCCAGGCCAGGCCAGGCCAGGCCAGGCCAGGCCAGGCCAGGCCAGGGCCAGGCCAGGGCCAGGCCAGGCCAGGCCAGGCCAGGCCAGGCCAGGCCAGGGCCAGGCCAGGCCAGGCCAGGCCAGGCCAGGGCCAGGCCAGGGCCAGGCCAGGCCAGGCCAGGGCCAGGGCCAGGCCAGGCCAGGCCAGGCCAGGCCAGGCCAGGCCAGGCCAGGCCAGGGCCAGGGCCAGGCCAGGCCAGGGCCAGGCCAGGCCAGGCCAGGCCA
Organism: Nipponia nippon; assembly: GCF_047370975.1. Taxonomy (NCBI): domain Eukaryota; kingdom Metazoa; phylum Chordata; class Aves; order Pelecaniformes; family Threskiornithidae; genus Nipponia; species Nipponia nippon. Next base: position 127,149,075 of record NW_028262358.1, read on the forward strand.
GGCCAGGCCAGGCCAGGCCAGGCCAGGCCAGGGCCAGGCCAGGCCAGGCCAGGCCAGGCCAGGCCAGGCCAGGCCAGGCCAGGCCAGGCCAGGCCAGGGCCAGGCCAGGCCAGGCCAGGCCAGGGCCAGGCCAGGCCAGGCCAGGCCAGGGCCAGGGCCAGGCCAGGCCAGGCCAGGCCAGGCCAGGGCCAGGCCAGGCCAGGCCAGGCCAGGCCAGGCCAGGCCAGGGCCAGGGCCAGGCCAGGGCCAGGGCCAGGCCAGGCCAGGGCCAGGCCAGGCCAGGCCAGGCCAGGCCAGGCCAGGCCAGGCCAGGCCAGGCCAGGCCAGGGCCAGGCCAGGCCAGGCCAGGCCAGGGCCAGGCCAGGCCAGGCCAGGGCCAGGCCAGGCCAGGCCAGGGCCAGGCCAGGCCAGGCCAGGCCAGGCCAGGGCCAGGGCCAGGCCAGGCCAGGCCAGGCCAGGGCCAGGGCCAGGCCAGGCCAGGCCAGGCCAGGGCCAGGCCAGGCCAGGCCAGGCCAGGCCAGGCCAGGGCCAGGCCAGGCCAGGGCCAGGCCAGGCCAGGCCAGGCCAGGCCAGGGCCAGGCCAGGGCCAGGCCAGGGCCAGGCCAGGGCCAGGGCCAGGCCAGGCCAGGCCAGGCCAGGCCAGGCCAGGCCAGGCCAGGCCAGGCCAGGGCCAGGCCAGGGCCAGGCCAGGCCAGGGCCAGGCCAGGGCCAGGCCAGGCCAGGCCAGGGCCAGGGCCAGGCCAGGGCCAGGCCAGGCCAGGCCAGGCCAGGCCAGGCCAGGCCAGGCCAGGGCCAGGCCAGGGCCAGGCCAGGGCCAGGCCAGGCCAGGCCAGGGCCAGGGCCAGGCCAGGCCAGGCCAGGCCAGGCCAGGCCAGGCCAGGCCAGGCCAGGCCAGGCCAGGGCCAGGGCCAGGCCAGGGCCAGGGCCAGGCCAGGGCCAGGCCAGGCCAGGCCAGGCCAGGCCAGGCCAGGCCAGGCCAGGCCAGGGCCAGGGCCAGGGCCAGGCCAGGCCAGGCCAGGCCAGGCCAGGCCAGGCCAGGCCAGGCCAGGCCAGGCCAGGCCAGGCCAGGCCAGGCCAGGCCAGGCCAGCTGCCAGGCCAGGCCAGGGCCAGGCCAGGCCAGGGCCAGGGCCAGGCCAGGCCAGGCCAGGCCAGGCCAGGGCCAGGCCAGGGCCAGGCCAGGGCCAGGCCAGGCCAGGCCAGGCCAGGGCCAGGCCAGGCCAGGCCAGGGCCAGGGCCAGGGCCAGGCCAGGCCAGGGCCAGGGCCAGGGCCAGGGCCAGGGCCAGGGCCAGGGCCAGGCCAGGGCCAGGGCTCAGGGCCAGGGCCAGGGCCCAGGGCCAGGGCCAGGGCCAGGCCAGGCCAGGGCCAGGGCCAGGGCCAGGGCCAGGCCAGGGCCAGGCCAGGCCAGGCCAGGCCAGGGCCAGGGCCAGGGCCAGGCCCAGGCCAGGCCAGGGCCAGGCCAGGGCCAGGGCCAGGCCAGGCCAGGCCAGGGCCAGGGCCAGGCCAGGGCCAGGGCCAGGGCCAGGGCCAGGGCCAGGGCCAGGCCAGGGCCAGGGCTCAGGGCCAGGGCCAGGGCCCAGGGCCAGGGCCAGGGCCAGGCCAGGGGCCAGGGCCAGGGCCAGGCCAGGCCAGGCCAGGGCCAGGGCCAGGGCCAGGGCCAGGGCCAGGGCCAGGGCCAGGGCCAGGGCCAGGGCCAGGGCCAGGGCCAGGCCAGGGCCAGGCCAGGCCAGGCCAGGCCAGGCCAGGCCAGGGCCAGGCCAGGCGCAGGCCAGGGCCAGGCCAGGGCCAGGGCCAGGCTCAGGCCAGGGCCAGGGCCAGGGCCAGGGCCAGGCCAGGCCAGGGCCAGGCCAGGCCAGGCCAGGGCCAGGCCAGGCCAGGCCAGGCCAGGCCAGGCCAGGCCAGGGCCAGGCCAGGCCAGGCCAGGGCCAGGCCAGGGCCAGGCCAGGCCAGGCCATAGGCCAGGGCCAGGGCCGAGGCCAGGGCTCAGGCCGAGGCCAGGCCAGGGCCAGGCCAGGGCCAGGGCCAGGCCAGGGCCAGGGCCAGGCCAGGCCAGGGCCAGGGCCAGGCCAGGCCAGGGCCAGGCCAGGCCAGGCCAGGCCAGGCCAGGCCAGGCCAGGGCCAGGGCCAGGGCCAGGGCCAGGCCAGGGCCAGGCCAGGCCAGGGCCAGGGGCCAGGGCCAGGGCCAGGCCAGGGCCAGGCCAGGCCAGGGCCAGGGCCAGGCCAGGCCAGGGCCAGGCCAGGCCAGGGCCAGGCCAGGCCAGGCCAGGGCCAGGGCCAGGCCAGGCCAGGCCAGGGCCAGGGCCAGGCCAGGGCCAGGGCCAGGCTCAGGCCAGGGCCAGGGCCAGGCCAGGCCAGGGCCAGGGCCAGGGCCAGGCCAGGCCAGGCCAGGCCAGGCCAGGCCAGGGCCAGGCCAGGCCAGGCCAGGCCAGGGCCAGGCCAGGGCCAGGCCAGGCCAGGCCAGGGCCAGGACCAGGCCAGGGCCAGGCCAGGCCAGGCCAGGCCAGGGCCAGGCCAGGCCAGGCCAGGGCCAGGCCAGGCCAGGCCAGGCCAGGCCAGGGCCAGGGCCAGGCCAGGGCCAGGGCCAGGCCAGGCCAGGCCAGGCCAGGGCCAGGCCAGGGCCAGGGCCAGGGCCAGGCCAGGCCAGGCCAGGCCAGGCCAGGCCAGGGCCAGGCCAGGCCAGGGCCAGGCCAGGGCCAGGCCAGGCCAGGGCCAGGCCAGGCCAGGCCAGGCCAGGCCAGGGCCAGGCCAGGGCCTGGGCCAGGCCAGGCCAGGGGCCAGGCCAGGGCCAGGCCAGGCCAGGCCAGGCCA